>NC_133658.1:6957633-7557633 GCF_037893015.1 Macrotis lagotis
AAAAAAATCAACCTAAGACAATTACTTGGTCCTGTGAAGGATCAAAATACACTCAGAATGTAACAAATTCAAAGCTTCTCAATTCAAAACCTCCAAGGAAAATAGGAATTGGTCTTAGGCTATGGAAAAGCTCAAAAAAGATTTTAAAAGTCAAGGAAGGAAGGTAGAAGAAAAATTGGGAAGAGAAATTAGAGCAATGTGGGAAAGTCATAAAAACCAAGTCAGCAGCTTTGGTGATGGGGATACAAAAAATTACTGAAGCAAAAAACATTTTAAAAACCAGTTTGGGTCAGATGGAAAAAACAATCCAAAAGGTCAATAAGGAGAAGAATAGCTTAAAAAGCAGAATTGACCAGATGGAAAAGGAGAAATAAAAGCTCTCTGAAGAAAATAATGCCTTAAAATGGAGAATGGAGCTAAGGGAAGTTGATGACTCTGTGGAAAATCAAGAAGCAATGAAATAAAACCAAAAGAATGAAAAACTAGAAGAAAATGTGAAATATCTCATTGGAAAAACAGCCATCTAGGGGAGATAATAAAAAAATTAGTATACTATCTGAATGTCATGACCCAAAAAAGCCTAGACTTTATTTTTCAAGAAATTCTCCGGGAAAATTGCCCTGATATCCTAGAAGCAGAGGGTAAAATAGAAATTGATAGAATTCACTTATCACCTCCTGAAAGAAATCCCAAAATGAAAACTGCCAGGAATAAGATAGCTATATTCCAGAATTCCCAGACAAGCAGAACATATAAGCAGCCAGAAACAATGCAAGTATCATGAAGCTACAATGAGGATAACAAGATTTAACAGCTTCTGTACTGAAGCTTGTAGTTCTTGGAATATGATATTCCAAAAGGCAAATGAGTTTATTTAGATTACAATCCAAGAATCAACTACCCAGCAAAATTGAACATACCCTTTCAGGGGAAAAGATGAATATTCAGTGAAACAGGGGACTTTCAAACTTTCCTGTTGAAACAACCAGAACTGAACAGAAAATTTGATCTTCAAGTACAGGTCTCAGGTGGAGCATAGAGAGGGTGGATGGGAAATCATGAAGGATTTAAAGATGTTGAGATGCTTGTATTCCTACATGGGAAGATGATTCTGATAACTCATGTGAATCTTCTCATTTATTAGGGCAGTTAGAAGGAGTGTATACACACACACACACACACACACACACACACACAAGGCAGAGGAGGGAGTTAATGGGGAGGAAGAAAGGAATGTATTGGGAGAAATGAAAAGAAGAAGCAAGTACACGATGCTAGAAGAGGTAAGGAAAAAAGTGGTATGGAAGAGGGAAAGGTGATGAGGAGTGAGTGATCCTTACTCTCATCGGAAGTGGCTCATAGAGGGAATAATATACACACTCAACTGGGTATAGAAATCTATGTTACCCTAGAGTAAACTAGGAGAAGAAAGGGCTGGGAAAAAGGGGATGGGGGGAAGGGAGGGGGGGAAGGTAATAGAAGAGAGGAAAGATTATGCAAGAGGGTAGTAACCCACTTTTGAGGAAGGAAAAGGTGAAAGTTGAGAGAATAGAATAAAAGGAGTTTGTGGGAAGAGGATTGAGGGAAATACAGTTAGCAACAGCAACTGTGGGAAAAAATATTGAAGCAATTTTTCTGATAGACTTATGATAATGAAGGCTATTCATCCTGAATCAGAGCTGATGTCTGAAAACAGACTAAGCATACTTTTTTTCTCATTATTTTTTTACTTTTTTACTTCTTTGTGGGATGGGTTATATTTACTTTTACAAGATGACTATTGTAGTGATGTTTTTCAAGGCTATACCTTTTTTAGTTTTTTTTCAAGGCAAAAGGGGTTAAGTGGTTTGCCCAAGGCCACACAGCTAGGTAATTATCAAGTGTTTGAGGCCAGGTTTGAGCTCAGGTACTCCTGACTCCAGGGCTGGTGCTCTATCCACTGCACCACCTAGCTGCCCCATGGCTATACCTTTTTAACCTGCAACAAGTAACTTACTTTCTCAATGGGGGAAATAGAGTGGGAGGAAGGGAGAGAATTTGGAACTTGAGGTTTTGGAAGTTAATGGTGAAATTTGCTTTTTTTGCATATAGCTAAGGAAAAAATTAAAAATAAAAAGCAAAATAAAAATTGAAAAAATGGGATCTCCTAAATGTCTGGGATCTTGTTTTTTCCTCTTTTTTGTCTCCTTATTCTTTAGCACAGTGCTGATTAATTAACCCACACAGTGGGTGATTAAGTAACCTTCATTAGTAATACTACTACTGCTGCTGCTGCTATTATGATCTTTTCAGATATAAAATTCTTTTTTTCTATATTCTAAGGTGTTTTGCAGCTCTAACATTATATATTTCAGGATTCTGGTTTTGATATTTTATAGTCTCAGTTTTATAATTTCTCCCAGGTCTGATTTTTTAATATTCTATATTCTTAGCTTCCTTCTGCCCTAGAATTTCTACCCTTTAGATGCATTTTTTCTTGTGAGAATTTTTTTTAGGGACTAACTTTCTAGTTTCTATAGGTATGTTATCACTAGTCTCACTGAAGCAACTAGCATTAAAATAATTTTTGGCACACATTAGGTGCTTAATAAGTGTTTATTGATTATTAGATATCACTGCAGAAGCTTAGCTATGAGTATAAACTGTGAAAAGCATTGCATTATTTTTTCTGGACCCCAGGAAGTTGCATAGACATATACAGTCATGAAAACAAAGTAAATGCGAAATAATATGTAGATTATTGTCTTTTTGTGAGACTGACTCTAGCCACCCATTCATAATTTAAAAGTAATCTCTTTTCCTGTCATGTTTCCATTGAAATTAACTTCACACAAGTATTTGATGGGTGCTCAGAGTGTGTGTTGTTGTCTATATTGATAAGCAACTTGGTCTGGTCGCACAAGGTCTCCACCTCAGGTGATTCTTTGGCATCATACACTTTATCAATCAACCACAGAACATCTGCTAAATGCTGGCAAAACAGAGACAAGAATGGGACAGTCTTCACATTTCTCTGAGAAAAACAATATATGTATATAGATAAATGAACACCAAATGTATTCAAAGGAATAGCAAATAGTGGGGAGGGTCAAGAGTGGTCTCAGGTTGAGTAGAACGGTTGGAACTTTCCAATTATTCAGGGAGAAAGCCCTGAACCGCCCTTCACATGAGGTCCCCATCACATTCTTGAAGCTTCATGAAGAAGAGAAGCACCAACTTTTCTTCATCTTGAGCAGGATGTGGAGCTCCAATCTTTTTTGTTCTAATAGCCAGAGACTGTCTCCCTTTTACGTTTATATCACTCATACAGTGCCTGGGTCAAAGTAAGCAATTAAAGTATGAGAAAGTAAGTAAAGCTGACTGAAAATTTCCAAATTATTATACATAAAGAGGAGGTTATCCCTTGGGAGTTCAAGGATGCCTTCATTGTCCATCTGGATAAAGAAAAAGGAACTATATTGTCCTGTAACAATCACAGAGGGATTATCTCTCTTAGTTTGTTGCTGGCAAGATTCTTGTCAAAGTCCTTCTTAATAGGCTCATCGTTCACTTGGAAGGTGGTCATCTACCTGAGAGCCATTGTGGCTTCAGAAAGGGTTGAGGAACAATCAGTATTATGTTTGTTGCCCATCACCAGGAGAAATGCTAGGAATAGAACATAATTCTGTACACAACATTCAAAGACCAAGGCCTTTGATATTTTTAGTCATGAGAACTGAGGAAAATTTGATTGCCTGGAGAAGTTCATCAATATTGCACACCAGTTTCATGATGATATGCTTTCTTGTGTTCTAGGTAATGGACAATGTTCTTGAGCTTTGTCACGCACCAATGCAGTGAAATAAGTCTGTCTACTTGCTTTCTTGCATTTTAGTATGATGTTTGTTGTCCAATGATATCAATGAGGATGAAAGTGACATTAAGGTCAGCTACCTCACTGATAATAAATTACTTTACTTGAAAAAACTGCAAGCCAAACCTAAAATGAAGGAAGAGTTGGTATATGACTTTTTTTTCTTCACAGATGACTGTGTACTCAGTGCAATCCCTAAGCTGAGATGCAATGTAATATGGAATGATCCTCTGCTGGTTGTGCTCATTTTGGCCTAACAATTAACACCAAGAAAATACAAGGGCTCCAGCAGTTAGCATCACATCATCCATATGTGGTGGATGGATGCATTGGTTACAGAAAATAAAGAAGTTTTTAAATTTGTGGATAAGTTCACTCACCTTGGCAGTATACTTTCCATGGAAGAATCCATTGATAATGAAATTGACACACACATTGCCAGAATTCAGTGTTTGGGAGGCTCCAAAGGAATGTGTAGGAAAGAAGAGGTATTATTAGAAAGCTCCCTAACTACAGATCTACAGAACCACTGAGGTGATCCCATTGTTCTATGCCTGTGAAATTTGGATAGCCTAGCAGCACTATGACAGGAAACTGAATCACTTCCATTTAAATTGTCTTAGGAAGATTCTTCAGATCATCTGGAAGGAGATAATACCAGATAGTGAAGTCCTTTCTCAAGCTAAACTGCCAAACATTCAAAGTACTGCAAGTAATCACATTGCTTAAATGCCAAACATACAGTTGTCAAAACACTGTTTTGTAGAGAACTCACATAAGCAAGATTCAAAGGCTGTGGGGGCAGGGGCAGAAAAAGCAATATAAGGACACTCTCAAGGTCTCTCTTAAGAACTTTAGAATTAATTGTGAAACTTGGGAGACAATGGCACAGACTCTACCAATGTTGTATGCCTGCTTCAAAGAAGGTACTCTATGAGCAAAGCAGAAATACAGTAGCTCAAAAGAAAGAGTAGATATGTAAATATAGAGACACCCAAATTGTGCCAGAACTTCTACTGATCTAATCATTTGTGGTTAGATATACTGCACCTTGATCCTGACATATAATATCATTTTGGTACTCTTTGAGCACAAAGAAAAGTGCCCTTCCTTCCTTTCTTGCTTCCTTCTTTCATTCCACCTTCTCCCTCTTTTCTCCTTCCTTCTCTGCCTCCTTCCATTTCTTTTTTTCATTTCCTCCTTTTTCATTTCTTCCCCCTTTTCCCTTGCTTGATTGCTTACTTCTTTCCCTTCTTCCTTCCTTCCCTGCCTGCCTGCCTGCCTTCTTTTTTCTTTCCTTCTTTATTCCTTTCCTACCTCCTTCCCTCCCACCATCCCTTTCTTTCTTCCTTCTTTTGTTTTCCTATACAACATTTCAAAACTGTTTCATGAAGCAAATTTAGACCAGAAAGCTCAGAAATACCAGGCTTAGGGAATCCTGTAGTCCCCTTTGTATAAAGCACATACTTTGTATACTTTGTATAAAGCACAAAGAGGCTCTTTGATGCTTGCCATGAATTGCTCAGAGCTGTAGAGAGGAATGCTCTCATGAGGAGAAAATTCATTTTTAGGGGGTCATGACTGAGGGAAGGTAGGTCTTCTTGGTAGAGTGCAGTCTTCCAGAGAGTTTAGCAGTGGGGAAAGGGTGTAGATAATAGGGAGGGGGTATAATTGCCCCCAACTCTCCTCTTCCAAACTCTGGGGAGAGGTGGAGGCAGGACAGCAGTGGGAGAAGGTGGGGCCCAAGACAGGAAGCCCCCGTACAAGGATGGAACTTGATGTGGCAGTAAGGAGGCACAAGGATGTGAATATTGTAGAGCTGTTGAGGAACGATGAGGTATAAAAATGATGTATCTAGTATGAGGACGAATGTACTCCTGGATGTTGGCACCCTATGGAAAAATACCAAGCACCCTGCCTTTGTGCTGGCTCTGGTTTTGGCAGAGCTTCTACAATTTGTCCTAAGGAACCAAGGAAATTGTATATTTAAATAGAGTAAATGAAATCTATTTTCTTACTTTAAAATCATTATGTACATTACATATTTTGATAGACACATAATTTCATATTTAATATTCAAGAGAAGGAAAACTAGGAGCATCGCCATTTCCCCTATAAAACCTCTCTGTTTTTACTCCACGGAACATGGAGCTTCCACAGAACGCAGCGAAATGTCGGCTGAGTCATTACTCCGAGAGAAGCACTACAGCTGACAGGGCCACGCATGAGCTCTTGACAGATGGTGAGCATAGCCACGTGCTCAGCGTGGAAGCTCTCTTTCCCATACAAGGATATGGAGGTGGGGGACCTGTCAAACCCATCCAGACTGAGAGAGTAAATATGTACAGGTGAAGGACAGGAGGAGAGGTCCTCATGGTGATGCATCTGGGGAGTTTTCTCATAGGCTAACCTATATCGGAATCCTACCCATAACAACTTGCAGCAGTCACCTTCAGTTGTTGGGCATTTGGATTGACTACTGGCCACTCCATTGGAGAGAAAGATCACTGCCAAAGAAATTACTTATCTTCCTTGGACACAATTGCATTAATCAATCCGCAATCACTTATTAAATTCCAATCACTTACAGACCTCAGACTAGGCACATTTGGAGCTATGTTTTCAGATTCTGGCTGCCATATTTTAGAAAATGGATTAAATGAAACTTGTCTCCAAGAGGAAGATAAGATGGACAGAGGTCATAACAGGAAGTAGATATGGGGTTTAAGGGGGTCACAAGAGATTCATATAGAAAGCAGATTAGCTTTGTTTTAATTATCTCTGGAGTATAGAAATAAGTATGCTTCCTGAATATTTTGAGGTACTTTTCAGTTTCTTTCAAATAAAATCTTTGTAGTAACTAGGGCTATGGAATGGACCCTGGGATTAATCTATCTGTCATGGGAAGTCATTAAGAGATGGTTGGATGGCCTCTTATTATACTTCTTGTAGGGCTCTTTTTTTATTTCAAAAATAGGTTAGATTAGATGGTCTGGGAAAGCTCTCTAGCTCTAAGATTCTCACAGAAGGAATGCCTAGAGGTTGGTGTGGCCTTCACATACTTATTATGCCATCCAGCCTGGTAGGGTGAGAAGACATTTTGACCTTGGAGCCTATCTCTTCTAGCCTGGGTCCTTGAAGTTGGACCCTGACTGGGAGTCTCTAGGAGAATAAAAATTCCTTTCAAAGAGAACTCATTGGTTTATGCTAGCTGGGGGTAATAAGAGAATACTGGGAAGATTCCTTTGCTAGTCACATTATGAATTGCTAATTGCTAATGGAAGCAAGCTCCAGTCACAGCTAGGCCACTTCTGATCTGAGGCTGCTGCTCTCTGGTGTATCCTCAGATGACCCTGTGCCAATTTATATGCCAACCATCATCTCCTAAATCTTCTTGCAAAATTCACATTCAGCAACACCAATGATGTCAATGATAATAGCTACTGTCCTTGTCCTAATTCTTTTCATCTCTGTAGCTTTGCTTTATTTTTCAGGTAGGTGGTACATGGATAGAGTGCTGTTCCTGGAATCAGAAAGGCCTGAGTTCAAATCCAGTCTCAAATACATCCTCCATCTGTGACTGTCAGCAATTCCCTTAACCTTTGACTCCCTCAGTTTCCTCATCTACAAAATTGGCTAATGATGGCATCTGTCTCCCAAGGTAAAATCAAGATAAAGTT
The DNA here is from genome assembly GCF_037893015.1 of Macrotis lagotis. Taxonomy (NCBI): domain Eukaryota; kingdom Metazoa; phylum Chordata; class Mammalia; order Peramelemorphia; family Peramelidae; genus Macrotis; species Macrotis lagotis. Next base: position 6,965,167 of record NC_133658.1, read on the forward strand.
AGATAATATCTGTCTAGCGCCTTGAAAACTTTAAGGAACCATTTGAATGCTGTTGTTATTATTGCCAATGTATCAAGCATTTTTCACATCCATTATTTTGCCTTCGCTTCATGACAACCCAGAATGGGTTGGTGAAAAGGTGGTGCTGTCATCGTTTTATACAAACAGATGCTCAGAGAGGTCCTAATAAATGTGTTGAGAATAATGACCAGGGTACTTCTTCTCTCTCCTGCTTCACAATTCTCATACTCAGAGCTGACTTAGGGGAAAATGGGGAACCACTGGACCACCATTTCTCTGACTGTGTCACCATTTCTCTGACTGTGTCCAGTTCTCTCCTTTGTCTGTGCAGTAGCCCTGCTTCTAGGGCCTCTTAACTAGTACTTGGGTGACCAGAGACCACTTACTGCATCTTAGACATGACCATTGATGACTCCAGACCTTTCCTGATTTCTCTTACCCCCTCACCGGATTATCCTTTCTGTGAACTCAGAGTGGTATAAATGAGAGCCAACATAGACGGGTCTGTGATATCAAGGCTGCAGATATAATTATAAATATTGGCAGATGAGGAAAACAGGATCTCAGAAAGGCTAAGTCAATTGCCTGGAGTTATACACATTCTCCATGTCTGAAGAAAAAATTGGAACACAAGTCTTCATGACTCGAGTTCAGAAATATTCAGAAAATATTTCTATTCATATTCAAAGAGATCATCAATTTCCCCAAATCACAAAGCAAATCAAGGTCTGAGGCTGAGTCAAGGTCAAAATGATGCTTCTGATGATAAGTCTGAGGGTTCTTTTTCCTGCATGCTTCTCTGATGCAAACATTATTACTGTAATCTGAGAGAGGAGCTCTGTCCATGGTACCACCCAGCCTCTCAAGTACAAAAATCTTTGGAGACAAAGACAAAAAGCTAATATTTCCTGAGACAGGTTGTAAACCCTAGTCCATATGATTTCAGGATTGTGGCGAGATGCTACAAGAGTTACAAGAACAAAGATAATTGCACATCTGATGGATTAAGGCCCATATTCTTCCCAGCCTTCTCCCCTCCCCCCCAGTTTGTTACAGAAAACCATTGCCACGGCAGCCGTTGGTGACAAAACACACAGACTCTTGGGGGCACATTGCTCAGCTGTCAGACTCCATCTTCCTCCTGACAAAAGCAGCTGCTCCTGATTGTTGGAGGAAAAAAAATGGAAACAACAAAAGCTTCTTCTGCAGCTGCAGTCTATATGAGATTTACTTGCTAAAAGTTACACTCTTAAAAAATGTTCCTGTCTTGCATAAGAGGTATTGTATTCCATAACATATTCCTCTTAGAACCAGAGAAGGTCATGGTTAGAAGAGATGGAGCATATGGAATTTATGATCTCAGAGCTAGAAGAAAATTTAAAGTACCAAAAGTAGACTATCAGAACTAGGGGAACCTGGGATCTTAAAATATAGACTATAGGAACAGGGAGGTAGCTTAGGAGAAATAACACAGAAGGTTCAAAGATAGGAGGGACCTTAGACCATAAAAAGCAGAATATCAGAGTGGGAGAGGGACCTTAGAATAGAGAGCGTAGGAGTGTCAGATCTTAGAAGGATCTCAGAACATCGAACATGGAAATGACCTTCAAATATACACTGTAGAGGATGGAAGGAACTTAGAACAATGAAACACGGAAGAGCAGAGATGAGAGGAACTGGAAAGAAATCTAGAATCCTAGACCAAGTCTCTTCTTTTATTTGCAGCATGCCCCTTTGGACCACGCCGGCTTAGAAGCCATTCTGGTTGACTGAGTGTTTAGCTGCTCACTACACACTTCGGGCATCCCTGAGAGACTGAGTTTCTAGAACTATTCCTCATATGAACCCAGTGGTACATTTCTTAGTGATTATCAGCCAAGAGCTTTGGTTAGCTTTGAGCAAAGGTATTTGCTAGGATGGCACAGTAAGCACAATGGCCATTCTTCCTGCAAGACTGAGGGAGGCTTTTCTCATAAGGTAAATCAGGTTCATGGGAAGAGTAGACTCAGACTCTGAGTGCAACAGGAGTGGGTCCTGTGTGTGGGATGGAAGTGTGGCAAAAAGATAACAGTCCAAATGTCATTCTTACATATATAGTAGATGTATATTCTTACATATATAGTAAATGTATATTCTTACATATATAGTAGATATAGATTCTTAGATATATAGTAGATATAGATTCTTAGATATATAGTAGATGTATATTCTTAGATATATAGTAGATGTATATTCTTAGATATTTTCTTCCTTGGCAGAGTCCTCATCCAGAGAGCATTAGATATCACTCTCTGCTGAATCTAGAGCTCACATCCAGAGCTCTCCCCCCAAACCTCTCACCTTCTCGGGCAATGCTTCCTCCCCAGATGACTATCCTTCTATAACAGTTTGTGTCTTGGAGGTTATCGCCAATATGTCTCTCTCTCTCTCTCTCTCTCTCTCTCTCTCTCTATTTCTTCCTAATCTAGTCTCTTCAATAATATGGTCTATGGGGAAACCAAGTGTAACCTTCCTTATGGATTTATTCCTACTGCGCCCTTTGATATCTTCTGGTACAGACCCAAGAGCAAGTGCTCTCAAGGAGCCCCTGGGCAAAGAGTTGACCAGGCTTAGCCTTGAACTGAGCAATGCTGACATTTCTCTACCCAGTTAGAGCTTCCAAAGCTTGGTTCCCTTTTTGACCAGCTGATCGTACTGTTCTCTTTCTGACTCAATGAAAGAAGAGTTTGATCTGATAGAGGTATCTTTATCTGATAAAGGACCAAACTTAAAAAGATCACATCCAGTGACTAATTGGTAAGGAGGTTTTGAACTCCACCCTTAACATCTCCATGAGGAAAGTGAGGCCAATAGAAGGGCAGTAACTTGTCTATGATCACCAGTTCAGTAAGGAACATAGATGGAATTTGAACAGATAATTCTTAACTTCCAACAAAATGGGATTGTGGAAAGAGCCCCCATCTTCAAATTAGAAGACTAGATTTCAAGTTCTGACCAGGTTCAATCATTGACCTTCTCTGTAAAATGGAGTTGAGAAGCTCTGCCCTACTCACCTCTCACAGGAGCCACTCTGTACTGGTAGCTTTGCAAACCATAAAGTGATGCTTTAGAAGAAATCTCTGTGTGCCATTTTCATAATGATGAGGCAGCTAGGGGGTGCAGTGGACAGAGTATAAGACTTGACTTCCAGCCCCACCTGGAATGCTGACACTTCCCAGGTGGTGACCCTGTTTGCCCCAGTTTCCTCAACTGTAAAATAGAGATAATCATAACCCTTACCTCATAGAGTTGTTGGGTGAAACAAATGAGCTAATGTGTAAAAAGCAACTTAAAATGCTATTGAAATGCCAGATGCTATTAGCTATTTTTATCATTCATGCTCATTCTACTGTAGAATGAGGACTGACCTTAGATGCAGAGAATCTGAGTTCAAATCCAGCTTCTCAGGGTTATTACTTTGGGCAGTTTCCTCATCTTTAAAGAGAAGGGACTTCATGAGATGACTTCCAAGTTTCCTGCCATGACTAGCCCTCAGATGATTGTAAATGGTCAGGAGCATTGCAGGGAGGATTCATTTTAGGATGTTAGTCGAACTCTGCCATTTCTGAGATTCGGGGTTCATCCTTTGAGGGCATTTGAGGGAGGAGAGAACAGTGTGAAGGGAGGCAGCAGCAGGGGGATCCAGAGAAGGCTTCGGGGGGGGGGGTGAGATGGTTGCTGGATCTTCCCAAATCTCAGTGTGATTGCCCTAGGAAACTGTCGCTTATTTGCTCAACTTTCTCTAAGCTGCATTACAGCCTGGTTACTCTCTCATGCACATGCTTAAGCTTGGCCTGCTTCCCTCCCCTTGCTGAGCTGATAAATTCAGCAGAATTAGAAGCCTTATCTCCTGATTCTCTACTCTCACAGCACAATTTAGGAGGCCCTTATATTTTGAAAGCACGCCTCTCTCAAATGGCCATAAACAGCCTCACAGAAGACAAATCCAATTGAATCTGCTCACCAGCAGTAAATTAAAGAGTAGAGAGAAAATCAGATTTTCCATCCTTTGGCTAAGGCTCATCCCTGCTGCAAATCAAGGGTCTGGCATCCACTCCCATTTGTGGCCCCCATCCAGGAGGCCAGAATAGAGGCAGTCCAAGAATGATGTTCCTCATGGTGGGGCAACCATGTGGTCGAATTTAGACAACCCCTTCCCACTTCCCCTTCAATCCCAATGAGCAAGACTGGACAGTGGTCAGTCTGCCCAAGGTTAATGGGACCAAAAACCTCAGCTAACAACAACTCTGTAGGATGGGTTGAGTTGGCAAAAGGAGCTGAGATTTGGAGGACCTTAGGCTGCAGGCCATAGGATTAGAATCAAGGCCTGATGTCTGTGAATGATGAATCCAGAACAGAATTGGAAGCAGCTGCCACCACTGATGCCATGGCCACCACTGTTACCACTTTTGCCAGCGTTTTCAAGTACCCAGGAGGCCTTTTCTCCCTAACAACTTTGTACCTCACTAGTTAATCTCTATTTTTAAGCTATTCTGAATGGACATAATAACTGGCATGTATGCAGCACCTCCCATATGCCTATTGTCTCATATGAGGCAATCAGGGTTAAGTGACCTGCCTAGGGTTACACAACTAGTAAGTATCAAATGTCTGAGGCTGGATTTGAACTCAGCTCCTCCTGACTCCAGGGCTGGTGCACTATCCACTGTGACACCTAGCTGCCCAAAGATATGGAAGTAGGAAATAGTGTCCAAGGAAGGGAAAGTGTACCATTTTTTTGAATATCATTTTATTTTTTTCAATCCCATGCAGATCTACTTGTGTTCCATTTTGATCAGAATGTTACTATGTAAGAAGAAATCATGGAAAAATGTCTCAGTTTAGAATCATAGGCTTAGTGTGATCAGGTACCTTAGAATACAGACGTAGAAAATCAGAGGTAATAGGAACCATGGGCCATAAACTAACTATAATTGAAAGTAGTTTGTAACAAGGACTGAACAGAGAATGGCTGCCATTGAAGTGTCTAAGGAGGCAACAACCAGGTTTCTGGGGCCAGAGATAGGAAGGCTTGCCACACCTGGACATATTCTGTCTTTTCCTACCTCTGCACCTTTGCTTGCATAGTAGCCTGCGTATTCCTACAATGCCCTCCCTACAATTTCCCTTTCCTTCAAGCTCCTTTCAATAGCTTCATCTTTCATGGAGTGTGCCTTGCAACTGCTAGCAAATAGTGGCAGGGACAGGATCAGATCTGAGCCTTTCTCAATGTTCTCTATTTCCTTTCCCTTACTTTTTGCTCCCTCTAATCTGCTGAGACCTCATTAATCATCTCCCTCTTCTTTTGTCTTTTGGATTAGAGCTAACAGGGGTTTGTAAATCTTCCCCAGGTGAAGCCCACATTCTCCTATGCAAATGAGCTGAATGAGAGGTGGAAGCTTCCAGGGACCACAGCGCCTGCAGAGATGCCAGTCTCCTGGGCAACAAGGCCCCGGAAAGGTGCCCAGCAGACTCCAAAGGCAAGTGCACCTGTTTTTAATTAGCAGGAACAAAAACAATTCTTGGAGCAACAGGGGATGCCTAATGGCATCAATTTTGGACTAGCTTAACCCTTTGCTGCCCTCAACCCCTGAAGACAAGGGGAAGAAATAGCATGCACCATCTTGTAGCAGGGAATAGAAGAAAGAGACCTGACTGTGGAGTCACTGGACCTGAGTTCACTTTCTGACTGTCACTGTGTGACCTCTGTGACCTTGGACAAGTCACTGAATCTCTAAAGGTCTCAATTTCTTTATCTGTAAAATAAAAGGCTTAGACTAGCTCCAGATCTATGGTCCTAGGATTATAATGAGATTTCTCTATTTGGGGGAATGTCTAATTAGCTGAGAAATATCACTTGCATTTCTATAGTGCTTTGTTTGAAAAATTGCTATATTTTTAATTTTATTTCTAAATCATGGAAGAAACAAACATTTCCATAACATAGTAAAATAAAGAAGATGATTTCACATGAAACTGCAAATCCATTATGTATAACTTGCTATTCCCTTTAAATATACAACAAAGTTATCATGTGCATTTTTCCCTCCTCCCCACCCTAGAGATGGAAACCATTAGACTATTATCTATATCTGTGTGTGCATATATGTAGAAATAGTCTATACATGCTTCTAGTTACCATTGCTTTCTCGAGATGAAGATCATCTTATTTCCAAAATAAGTGCACTCCATGAACCATCCCTTCGCTGCAAAGGATAAAGAAGAAAGTGGGGAAAAAGCAGTTCACTCAAAATGTTTGTCCTTCATCCCTGAAGAACACCACAGCGTCAGGGAGGTGCTGCCATGACAAGCATATGAATTGAGTTTGAGTGGAGGGGGCTGTCCTAAATCACCAGCCTTGCTTTTCTCCTCCAGAGCTATCTGGGTCCAGTGACCAGAAATGAATCAGAATGACTGGAGATGGTCCTAGATGTGAAGCAATTGGGGTAAGTGACTTGCCCAAGGTCACACAGTTAGTAAGTGGCAAGTGTCTGAGACTGGATTCAAACTCCTATCTTCCTGACTCCAAAGCTACCTAGCTGCCCTAGTTCACTAATATATCAACAAAGCCCAGAGTTTTAGGCAGCACTCCACACTCATAGTCTCCCACCTCTGCAAAGAAGGAAGGGAATTGTTGGCTTATACCCAACCTTGGGAGACAGACTCCATGAGCAGTGGGGATTGGATGGACAGCTGTCCAGTCCAATCCCTGTACAGTGTGAAAATGCCACTTCAAAGGACCTGGTGAGTGATCATCCTGGAAGACTTCTGGCAGAGGGGACCATCATCTCTTAAAATGGTCCATTCTGCTTTTGGGGTCATTATCTCCATTTTACAGATGAAGATAATGGAAGCTTAGGGAAGGCAAGGAAGATGTCTAGGGTCAGATCAGAAGCATCAGAGCTGAGATTGGGATTCAGGTCTAAGCTTCAGCCTTCTAGTAGTCATAGTCACCTCATTCCCATACCAGGTTGTGCAGGAAAGTAAATTTATAGTCAGTGATATTGGAGAGCTGTCACTCCTGCCATCACTGATCTCTCTCTCTCTCTCTCTCTCTCTCTCTCTCTCTCTCTCTCTCTGTGTGTGTGTGTGTGTGTGTGTGTGAATGTCTAGTTTCTGGGAGCTCAGGTCAAGGACAATGGTCTACCCAAATAGATTGGGCTCCTACCACACTATCTAAAATTTTGTAGAAGGTGCTACAATCCTCTAACTCTCCTAATTCATCTAAGAAATGATATGTACAGGACGGGGGCAGAGAGGTGACGCAATGGACCACCTGCCAGAACTGGATTCAGGTCTCATACATTTCCTAGCTGTTTGACCCTGGGCAAATCACTTAACCCTCTTTATCTCAATTTCTTCATCTTTAAAATGAGTTGGAGGGAAAAAAAATGGCAAATAACTCCAATATCTTTGCCAAGAAAACCCAAAATGGTGTTATGGAGAGTTGACACAACTGAAATGACTGGACAACAACAAACTACACTAAGCATTAGGTTTGGGGACAGGTCTATACAGATCAGAAAGAACAGTCTATTGCACAGGAGGTTGGCTTTGTGAGAAACTTTATGGTGCAGGGGAAAAAAGGGGTTTTGGGTTCTAAGTCTCCTGTTTCAAATCCCTTCTTGGTGGTACTTTATGATGTTGGGTAATTCACTTAGCTCCCTAGACCTAGCTCCAGAGATAGGATCCCATGAGCCTTTGGAATAACTGGGGCAGGGTGGAAATGTATGGAGACAAGTGATTGAGAATGAGATAAAGGCAAGGAGAATTCTAAGGAAAAAGCTTGAGGAAACTGGAGGAAGGGAGAAGAGGTTCTAGGAACCAAGCAGAATCTCAGATCTAGAAGGACCTTGTAGGTCTCTTTCCTCCTTAGTTTTCCTGGCCCCTCTTCCTTCAAACTCTGTTTCCAGATGAATTTTCCTGAAGCTCAGCTCTGACCATGTCTGTCTCCTGCTTAAAACTCTTCAGTGGTTCCTCAGTGCCAACTGTATAATGTCCAACCTCAGCTTTTCAATTAGGGCTCTCCACAATCTGTCTCTGGTTTCCCTTTCCAGCTTCATTTCACATGACTACCCGTTACTGACTCTGGACTCCAGCCGAAGCACTAGAACATGGGAGTCAGTTTCCCACTTCCATGCTTCCTTTCTGAACAGCTTTGAGCTGCAGCTCAGGGGTCCTCCTCCATGAAGCTCATCCTCAGTACTATGATGGTATCTCCTTAGGGGTCTTTTTTATCTTCCTAGCATCATGGTTGTTTGTAATAGTGGCTCTATGGACATGTCTCTCCTTCTGCGCTAGACTTTCAGCTCCTTCAAGGATTAAACCATGTTTTCTTTCCTTGTCTCTCCATGCTGAGTTCAGGCATTTTCATGGAAGGTGCTCAGTTCATGTTTATGGATGAAAGAATGACCCTGAAATACTATGAAATTCCCTTTATCCTGAGAAAGAATTCTGTCTACTCTCCTCCCTTGTCCTGCATGCTTTCATTCAATGACACCAGCTTCCTGGCTGCTCCATGAACAAGACCTCTCCTTCCTCATCTCTGGCTCCTGGCTTTCTTTCAGTTTCACCCCAGATCCAACTTTCTATAGGAAGCCTTCTCAGCCCTTCTTATTCTGGTGTCTTCTCTCTTCATCTGTGGGTATTTCCCGAATGGGACTTGTTTGCACATTTTTGTCTGTATATTGTCTCTCCTGTTAGGTTTTGAGCTTCTTGAGAGCAGGAACATAATTTTTTGGGGAGAGAGGAGTGGACCTTATGGTGCAATTGTTTAACAAATATTCATAGACTGACTGGCTACTTTAGTTCCCATTATTTCACTCCCTAGCATTGGAGTTCCTCCAAGTACTGGAGATGCAAAATGAAAAACCAAGCTCCTTCCTGCCCATCCAAACCTTCTTATGTTTCAAACCACTGTTTTGACAAAGCTGTGCTGATGGACTTTGGTGAAGATGGCTTCCCATTCTCAATGCTTACACACTCTCCCTTGAATAATTTGAGAGAAGGGAGGGGATCTTTGAGATCACTAAGTCCAATGCTCTCATTTTACAAATAGGTAAACTGATGGTTATGCCATCTACTAAAAGAATAAGGACTTGGCACCAATCTCAGGACTTTTACAGAGCCCCAGGATGACTTACATTACAAATCATTACAAATTTACATGAAAATTATTCTAAGATGTAAGCATTGCTTACATAATTTCCCCAGAATATTGATAACACTATAATCTTCTCTCAGATGACACTGTTTGAGAAGATAAGCCTCAGGGGTGAGAACAGATTAAATAATAATTAGCATGGCCTGAGCAGAGGCAACATTTGCAGCTGCCTAGCAGTGGGTGGGGAGTGCTCTCCCTGTGGATGCCTGTAGTCATGAATCAGTCTGGTTATCTTGCCTATCAGGAGGATAATTTATTTATGATTTTATACCGGGACTTGTTGAATACAGGGAAGGGATAAGTAGAGGGTGGATGACCCAACTTGTCAGGATATAGGGATGGTTCTGCGTTAGTCAAGATGATTTCCGAGATCCCGCCAATCCTAAGATTCTATGACTCATATCAAATATTTAACATAGTGACACACTATATATGTTTCCAATTATTAGCAAATGTTTGTTGAACATGATTAATATGGGAACGATGATGATGATGATGATGATGAAGGTGATGATGATAATGTTTGCCTTTCATTCTAATTTTTATTTTTAGGTTTTGGCAAGTCTGAAGCTGGATTTGAACTCAGGTACTCCTGACTCCAGGGCCAGTGCTCTATCCACTACGCCACCTAGCTGCCCCATGTTTGCCCTTCATTCTTGAAGAATGCCATGACATCAGGGAGATGATGCAATGATATGTGTATGAACTGGATTTAAGAGAACTTGCCCCTGATGGTGCCTGCTGGGCATCAGTGAATAGAGGACCAGCCCTGGAGTAAGGAGGAGATGAGTTCAAGTTTGGCCTCAGACACTTGACATTTACTAGCTGTGTGACCTTGGGCAAGTCACTTAATCCTGATTCCTTTGCCTCCAGGGTCATCTCTAGTCATCCTGATTGATATCGAGCGACTAGACCCATATATATGCCTCCAGAGGAGAAAGTGAGGCTGGTAACTTAGCACAGCCCTTTTACTTAAATCCAATCCATATGTTAAATATAATTATACATGGACAACCTATAGCAATTGTTCACTCTTTTAGAGAGTGGGGTAAGAAGGGAGGATAGTAGAAAAATGTGGAACTCAAAGCTAGCAAAAAAAAGATGAATGCTGAAAACTATCTTTTTATGAAACTGGAAAAAATAAAATGAAATGAAAAAAGCCCCATAAAATGTTAAAAACAAACAACCAAAGATTTGTTGAAGACTGTTTACAGATGTAAAATGGTTTCTGTTGTCAGAAAGAAGAGAGATCCACAGTATAGTGCTCCATGATATAATCTGGCTCTATGGGGTTCCCGGTAGGAGTTGTAAGGACATAAAAATGTTATCAGCTGGGGAGATGGGAGCTTCAGTTTTTACTGAGATTGGACCATGACTGGATATGGCCCTTTGAATCATATCCCTACTCTTAAAACACAACGATAAATTAAAATGCCAGTAGTTCTCAAATCCATATGGAAGCTATTTAAAATGGGATTTCCTCAAGTCATGCAAGAAAACAGATTTTGTTAGGATCCTCTGCCGTACTTTAGAGATGAATATACTGAACACAGAGTTGGGAATGGGCTTACCCAAAACAGATAGACATGCTCATAGGAACAGGGACTTAGATCAGGAATGGGCCCCATGAGATACCTAGCCCAATCCCCTCATTTTTACAAATGTGGAAACTGAGACCCAGAGTATTGAAGAGATTTGCCCAAGATCACACAGGTAGCAAATGGCAGAGCTAGGATTTGAAGCTAGATCCTCTTACTCTAAATACAACTTTCCAAATATTGACCCTTGTAGAATTCTATTACTCATGGTTTATGAAGAACTTATGAATAGGATGGGTCCTGTTCTCTTCCCCATTAAGATGTAAGCTCCTCAAGGGCAGGGATTGCTTGACCTTTTTCCTTTGCATTCTTGTGCCTATTTCGTGTTTGCTCTTCATTCTTGAAGAAGACCATGGCATCAGGGAGGTGATGCCATGACAAGCAAGTGTCTTCGATTGGAGTGGGGGGCGGGTTCTATGCTACACTTTCTTTTTCAAAGTCATTGGGATCCAGGGCCAGCTATGAATCAGGATGACTAGAGGTGACACACAGGAAGCATTTAGGAAATGCCTATTGATTGGGTTATTAATTACGCTTGGAGGACAACTCATTGGATATTCTGTAGAGCAAGGGGTTCATCATTTGGGGTCTGCTTCATGGATATATTTCAAGGAGCCTGTGATGTTGAATGGAGAAAAAATACATCTGTATTTTCACTAATCTGATGATGCTCCAGAGATGTGACTTTGCCATTAATAATGAATGTTATTGAACTTTGTTGTGCATGTCCAAGGGGACCATGGTACAAATATGTTAAAAACCCTCACAGCAGAGGGGAATTTTATAAAGGGGAGATTGAAATAGATGGCCCCCTAAGGTCCAATTCACTTCTCAGACTCCATGAGTTTAGAAAGGGAGGATTTTTGACTAGAGAAGAGGAGACTCAAGGTTGACTTGGCAGCTAACTGAAAGTGCTTGAAAACCTGTCATAGGGAAGAAGGACTAGCCTTATGCTACCTGATCCTGAAAGACACAGAAACAGATTTAGTCTTCCTCTTAGGAAAATCTTCCTGGAAGTCAGAGCTGTCCCAAGTAAAATGGACTACCTTGAGAGGTAAAGAATTCCTCTTTTCTAGCAATTTATAAGTAGAGATTGGATAACTCCCTTTGGAGATGATGTATGGAGGAAGGAAGAAAGGAAACATCTCAGGAGGTAAGTGCCAAAATTAGATCTCCATTTTGCAGTTGAAGAAACTGAGGCTGATTGACATTCCTAGGAGGACACAGCTAATAAATGTCTGTGGCTGGATTTGAACTTGAGATCTTGGTCCTGGTCCAGGACCATTATGATCCCACCCCCTCCCATACCCTGGGTCCCTGATGAGTTCCAAGGTCCTTCCAGCTCTGACATTCTGAGGTTTGGGTTCCTTCCCAGGGCCAGCATTCTCTCCTCCATATACTGGCCCTTTCAGTAACTGGTATTCCACATTTTATTTTTCTCAGTTTTCTTTCATCTTTGACACTCTTTGGTCTAGGTTCTGAAGTTGGACATTCTGATTTTATATTTTCCAAGGTGCTGCTTGATTTTGACATTCTGCGATCTGTATTTTCCACCCTCTCTGCTTCAGCATTTCATACTCTACATTCCAAGGTTGTGCCCTACCCTGATATTTCAGGTTGATTTTGTATTCCGAGATCTCTTCCAGCACCGACATTTTGTATTTCTCTTTCTGAGGTGGAGACACCACTGTTTTAGCAACAGAGCTAAATCCATGGATTGCTCGATGTCCCTGACTCAAGGTCCTTGTTACAGCTGGTAGCAACATCTTTGCCAGTCTGACCTAAGAGATACTGAGCTCTGCCAGGACCATCCATGGCTTGGAGGCCTCCCAGACCTAGGGCACTGCCCAATCCACAGTCACAATCACTTCAGGTTATATACAGAATTTTGATCTTTACTGAGGCAGACTCATCTTCAACCAAGACTCTGAAAGCAGAAACTATGTGGGCACAGCCAAGCAGGTGGCCATACCCCATCGTCTGACCAGTTTATTAAAATCACGGTGATCCATGCTTTGGCCAAGTGGTGGAAGTGGCCTGCTGGAGGCATTTAAGTTTCTTTCTTTGTATTTAACAATAAGCTATAGGGAAAGAAGTTTCTCCAGGTGCTTAGAGGGGGCTGATGAATGGCTCCCAGTCCTTTCCTCCCAGCTGGCACCAATGCAGGCAGCTGCTTAGCTGTCAGGGCTTAGTGAGGTGAGAGGAGGCCAACAGGCCAGGCTCAGTCCCTGTGGGCTAATTAAGACTCTGGTCCTCAATGACAGATGGTTCCCTCAGGCAGCTTCCAGACATGTGCCGGAGCTCACCAGGGATCAGATAAACGGATGGCTATGGAGCTGATCGCAGCATCTCTTGGAGAGGAAAGAGGAGGAGAGGAAGGGAGGGAAGAAAAGGAAGGGCAATGAAAAGAGGAACAAAGATGAAGGGAAGGGAGGGTAGGAGAAGAATGATAGAGGGGGGGAAAGGAGATATAGTCATAAAAATAATAATGGTAGGGCTGATGAGAGCTGACTAATAAAGAGTCTAAACTTTGCAAAGCATTTTTGATATTATCTCACCTGATACTTAGAAAATCTGGGGAAGCAGATGCTCCTATTGTCCTCATCATGCAGAAGATGAAACTGAGGCTGACAAAGGTGAAGTGATTTTTCTTAGGGTCATTCAGCTTAGGAATATCTAAAACTTGCATACCAGCAGCAGAATTTGAGCCCAGGTTGCTTATCCTTACAGATAGACACCTTGTGTATGTCTCCTTTTGGGTTTATAAAAGCCCCTTGAGGGAAGAGATTATTTCATTATGATCCCACCCCCTCCCAGACCTAGAGCAGTATCTGGAGCTGTCAGATACTACAGAAGATCAAGTGCTGGATTTGTCATCAGAAAGATCTGAGTTCAAATCCCACCTCAGACACTCACTAATGATGTAACCTGAGGTAGATTACAATTTCCTTGGGGGCTGCAAGGATCTCTGTGCATGTAGTGGATTACCCCACTCACCATCTCTTCTGCTTTGGGATTGATGGATCCTGGAGTAAAATGAGATTAGACTCAGAAAAAGGTGGGGCTTTCACCAGCCAGGTGCCTCAGCGGTGGGACTCACAGAGGTAGCATACTGCACCCATGGGGGGCACTCTCGGCTTATTGGAGAATGAGAACTGAAATTGAGTGGCTATTTCCTCACCTGCTTTTATGTGCTAGCATGGCTCTGCGGGGTTTTCATTACCTGCTCATAGGCCAAGCTATTTCTGCTCATTTTTCTGGCCAAAGATGAATTTACTATCTTCAGGTCTTTTCATTTAGAGATAATTCAACTGCTGCGCTCATAGGGGAATGGATTTTTGTTGATGTTGTCTCTCCCTCCATTAGGAGTTTCTGATCAGATGTCATTTGGCAGCCATGATGATGGCATGGGTGGTATCAACCCACCAAAGGGAGTAGAACATGCCCCTTGCCTCAGCAGCTGAGGGGCTTATCTTCTCACTTTATGGGGCTGGGATGGAGTTGGAATAGGGAATAGGCACAGTGCCCTTGCTCACTCTGGACAGAACAAAAGACCTCAAGGAAGAGTGGAGGTGGTGGGGGAAGTACTGGGAGGGAGGCTTTTGTTTCTCAATAGGGTGATGCCCCTTTCATTGAAAACTGAGTTCTTCCTGCGTAAAAGGGGGAAACTTCTCTCTCAGTCTCTCCCCTTCTTATTCTTTTATCTCTCCCTTCCCTTTCTCCCTCCCTCCTCTCTCTCTTTTTATCTTTCCATTATCTTTTTCTTTGTCTCTATCTCTCTTTTTCTCCCTTTCTGCTTTCTCTCTCCATCCTCCTCCTCCTTTTCCTTCTCTGTCTTGTCTCCCTGTCTCTGTGTCTGTCTGTCTGTCTCTCTGTTTGTCTGTTTCTCTCTCTGTGTCTCTGTCTCTCTCTGTTTCTCTGTTTCTCTCTGTCTCTCTGTCTCTCTCACTCTCATGATTCACGGGTTCAGGAGAACCTAATAGATTGTCCTTCTCCAGAGGTGGGATCCCTCCATATATTTCTCAAACTCCTAGCTGGTTCTTCTCCCCAAGAAGACCACCCCCTTAGGTTTGTCCTGTGTGTCTGTTCACTTGGGTGCTCTCTGAGGAATCATCGGCTGTGCGGCTGCCCCTCCCATTCCTTCCCCTTATGAGGTTTCTCATCTTACAATCTCCTCACCCATCTCTGGTGGAGCAAAGAGGCCAGTGTCTTCATTTCCTCTCTCTATCTTCTTAACCATCTCTCCCATCTCTCACTCTCTTCAATGGGATGAAGTATGAACAGCCCCTTGTAGACCTTAGGGCGTCATATCAACACGAGCTCCCTCCCCTTCTGCTTCCCCAAATTTCTGTTTTTTTTGTCTCTGCTTTTTATCTCTCCTGGCTGAGTTTCTCCATCTCTCTGTTCTCTATCCTTTTCTGAGCCTGCATCTTTCTCTATCCCTCTCAGTCTCTCCATCTCTGGCTGTTGCTACTGGTCTACGTCTGTCCATGTCTCTGCTTCTGTCTCTGTCTCCTTCTGGGTCTTCCTGCTTCTCTGTCTCTCTTCCTCTTCTCTCACAGATGACGACTAATCAGACATGCTCTAATTCCTTCTCGCAGGTCTCTGCTATTTTCCACCTTGATGCATTGACTATTTCTGTCTGGAGTCTGATGCTCCTTAGATTTTTTAATTTCTGTTCATCTGATTCCTTGAAACCACCCAAATTATACAATATCTGAGCTGTGAAGGGTCTTTAAGAATAAACCACATAATGTCAGAGTTGGGAGGGACTTTGGAAGAGAAAATGCAGACTCTGAGCAGAGAGGCCTCTTAGAACATAAATCAGAAATCATATGGGGGGGGTTTTGGGATGTTTGAGCTGGAAGGGACCGAGAAGGCAGAATGTTGGAATGTAAAGTTGGGTCCTTGTCTCCCTGCTCCTTAGGGTGACTCATGGCACAGCCAGGTGGGGATTTGATTGGCCTAAGTCTATTAGCCTTATTTTAGGAATGAGGAAATTAAGACTAGGAGGTAATGACTTTATTTCCCCATCATCCCAGAGTAGAGCAGCCAACTGGGAATATGGAAGGATGAAGACAAGAAGCATTTATGAAGAATTAACTGAAGAACTGCACTAAGCCCATTCCTAGGGATTCACTCAGTTTATCCTCATAATAACTCTAGAAATAGGTCCTATTATTTTGCAAACTAGGAGAGTGACCCAGAGGGATGAAAACTTGAATTCAGATCCAGTTTCAAACCTTTCATAGTTGTATGACTTTAAATAAGCCATTTAAACTCCTGTTTGTCTCAGTTTCTTCAAAGGTAATATGGGAATATTAATAGCACCAGCACTGATTGTTGTGAGGATCAAGTAATATTTATAAAACACTTAGACCATGTCCTGTCATTAAGAAGGAGCTAAAGACTTGTTTCCATCATCATCATCATCACCACCATCATCATCATCATCATCATCATCATCATCATTTTACAGTTGTGGATATCGAGGTAGAGAGTGTACCCAGGGTCATGCAGCTAGGAAGAGTTTGAGGGTGGATTTGAATTTGGTCCAGGTTCCCCAACTCCAAAGCCAGGGCTTTCTCCACTGTACCATCTAGCTGCCATAACCCACATGTACAATGCTGGTGATAGTGGGGGTGGGGGCACTAGCACCTGCCTCACAGGTTGCTTTGCAGATCAGTTAGGATAATACTGTCAAAACCGCTTTGCGAAGACTTTTTAGCACAGTACACAAAAAGTTAGAGTGCGCCTTTCTAATTAGGAGAACAAACACTTCTCGGGTACATAGATAGCATCAAATGAGAAAATGATTGTAAGGCGCTTAGCCCACTACCTTTCCTCACAGAAATGGTGTGTGGATGTTGGCTATTATTATTATTACTTTGGAAGTTTGAAAAGTATTTGATGCTGTTTCCTCTGTTCTTTACAACAGGCCTGGAGCTGTTATTAGCCTCATTTTACAGATGAAGAAATTGAGGTAGACAAAGGTTAAGTGACTTACCCAGGGTCATACAGCTAGAAAGTACATGGGTCAGTATTTGACTTCTGACTCGAGTCCTACACTTGACCCACTGCACCACCAGCTGCCTCTATGTAGGCTATTATTCCTACCCACATGCAGGCTATTAATTAGTCCTTGCCCAATTCTACAGTGTTACTCGACAGCTGGTACCCTTCTGATGGCAAAGGCTGACTTAGTCCCTTGGGGACACAGGTTTAAGATGAGAGCTGGAGAATAAAATGGGATACTGCTGAAACCCAAAGCACTCCTGGTTAACTATGAATTGGCTAGTATTATTACCTAAAAATTTTACAGAAATTCTATCGAGGCATTGCAATCCATTATTTCATTTCATCCTCTTTGTTGCCATTTTTAAGTTGTGTCCAACTCTTCATGACCCCATCTGGAATTTTCTTGGTAGAGATCCTGGAGAAGGTTGCCATTTCCCCTGCAGTTCATTTTGCAGATGAGGAAACTGAAGTAAACAGGGTGAAGTGACTTGCTCAGGGTCACTCAGTATCTGAGGTTGAATTTGAATGCAGGAAAATGAGTCTTCCTGACTTCAGACTCAAGAGCTCTATCTACTGTGACCACTTAGCCATGCATTTAATCCTTACAATAACCCTAAGAGGCAAATACTATTATTCTCAATCCCATTTTATAGATAGAGAAACTGAGGATCAGAGACATTAGATGACTAGCTAGTGAATATTAGAGCTGGTGTTTGAACCCAAGTCTTGCTAATTTAAAGTCAGGGGCTCTGATGCATCCACTGTTCAACAGAGACAAATAGCAGAGAGCGGAGTGATGACATCAGTAGTTTTGTTGTATCAGTTACCGATCTCATCGCAGTCATCCCCTGTCTTTATGTTCTCCATGAATGTGTTTTTCCTTCATTCTCACATCAGGGAGACGATGTTATGACTGGCACATAAATTGGATTTGAGTGAGGGAGGGGCTGTGCTAAATCATCATCTTGGTCTAGTGGCCAGATATGAATCAGAATGACTGGAGATGGTCCTGGATGTGAGGCAGTCAGGGTAAAATGACTTGTCCAAGGTCACATAGTTAATAAATGTCTGAGGCCAGATTCGAACTCCTGTCCTCATGATTCCAAGGCCAGTGCTTTTCACCATCTAGCTGCCCCCTCCATGAATATACTTTGGTCATATAGATTCCTAGACTGGGCCTCTTCAAGCATATTCTCTGGCCACACACATTTCCTGTATCGAAACCCTTCACGAGTAGTACTTGGTGATGTGGATTATTTGGATGTGAGTTGGATTCCACTGAGAAAGAATTGAAGAAAATTGGAGAAAAAAATGGAGGAAAAATTGGAGAAACCCCATGAAGGAGTCTTCTCTAGTCCCTTTATTTGTTCTGTCATTTGATTAAATGTATTTTGTTTGAACTAATATAGCCTATTGCTGTCTGGTACAATCAAACACAATAATGGGGCTCATGAGCAGACACGATCCTACTGTTTATTATGAACCTGGGGTTGCTTTTCTTGGGATTCCATATGTGAGAGAGAGGTATCCTAGATGGCACCCATATAGGTTATTGTTCCCACTGTCAAGAAAGAAAATTGATCCTCAGGGAGACTGAGACAAGCTTCAAAAGTAGCAAGAAAGTAAAGTGCTCTCTTTCTACTAAACTCTGTTAGTCATCCCTAGATATGAACATTTATCACTAATTACAATCACTGATAATTATATGGCGCTATACAATTTATAAAGGGTTTTATATCTGTCATTGTATTTGAACCCCCTAGTAAGTTCAATCGATGGTAACTTCACTTACTGTGAAGTAAGTATAATAGCTCCTGCTGTTTCCATTTTACAAATGAAGACTGTGACTCAGAGGAATTATATTGGATCACAGGTTTAGGAATGGATGGGACCTTAGAGATCACCCAGTCTAGGACTTATGCTTTGTAGATGTGGAAATGGGGCCTAGAGGGGTGACTTGTTAGGATTTGGAACCAGGTGGTCAGACACCAAACTGAGTGACCTTTCTCCTGAATTGGGGGTGGTCTTTAGTACTTGATAGGACCAAAATGACATCATCATGTTAGAGTTGAGCTACTGAATATCTGAATGTGGCTGATCAGCCCAATGGAAGCTCGGAACACTCTGCCTAACACAGGTTAGGCACAAATAGTCCAGGGAGAACACTTGGGGTAGATTCTCTAAACTTGCCCATCTCATGGCTTTTTGGAACAGTTCCAACTTTTTTTCTTCATAGGGCACAAACCTTCTCTGATAAGGTTCTTGTGTCTGTTTCCCATTTCACACGATTAATTCTAAAGCTCCGAAGAGAGAGCTTGAAAGTGTACTTGTAGGTGATTTTCTGACCACCATGCGTGCACTTGTCCTGGCTGAGTTCTCCATAAATAGGATTTTTGGCAAGCATGTTTGATCGGCTTATTAGACGTACTATGCTCTCTGCAGTAAAGTTTAAATGCCAGGCAGTTTAGCTGAGGAAAGACCTCAGTGTCTGGGATCTTCTCCTGCCAGGTGATCTTCAGAATCTTCCTAAGACAATTTAAATGGTAATGATTCAGTTTCCAGATATGGCACTGGTAGACTGTCCAGGTATATAGCAATGAGGTCAGCACAATAGCTCTGTAGACCTTCAGTTTGGTAGTCAGTCTAATCCCTCTTCTCTCCCATACTTTCTTTTGGAGCCTCCCAAATACTGAGCTAGCTCTGGCAATGCTAGTGTCAACTTCCTTGTCAATGTGGACCTCCTTGGAAAGGACCCTGCCAAGGGAAGTGAACTCAGTCGCAGTCCTTAAAACTTCTCCATTTACTGTCATCGATGGTTCCACATCTGGATGGTGTGGCACTAGCTGATGGAGCACCTGAGTTTTCTTGGTGCTCATTGTGAGATCAAAATGTGGACAAGCAGCAGGGAATCAATCCCTACTTTGTGGTATCTTAGCTTGAGAGGCTGCATTGAGTGGACCATCAATGGGCAGATTAGAACAATTTGTTCCAAAGGCCATGAAGGTAGCTAAAGCAAGAACTCTGAAATTTTCAGAAAACTCTGAAAACTCTGACCATCCCCTGCAAAAAAGAAGATCCTGCACCAACACTCTCTCCCCTTTGGTCTTGACTTGTAGTCTTTTCTAGTTGAAGAATTTATCATCAGTGCAATAGCTAATCTTGCTTATTCACCCTAATCGAAGGCTTTTGATAATATGATTGAAAAAATCATGTTAAACATCATAAGAGTAAGGGCACAACCTTATTTCCCTCCATTGGTAACCAGGAAATCTTGAGAGCATCATCCACTATCTAGAACCTGGGCAATCATGGCACCATGGAACTAATGTAAAATACTGATGAACTTATCTGGGGAACTAAATTGTGATATAGTTTCCCATCTATCTTCACAACTGATAGTATCAAAGACCATAGTCAGATCTACAAACATTGAATACAGACACTTCTATTCCTGGCAATTTTCCTGGAGTTGTTGGGCAGCAAACACCACATCAATTGTTCCTCAACTTTTTATGAAGCCACACTGGCCCTCATTGAGGTGACCATCATCCAGGTGAAGGATTAGCCTATTGAAAATAAATCTGGCAAGAATCCTATCAGCAGTGACTAAAAGAGATGACAATTGTCACAGGACGACCTATTTATTCCCTTTCTCCTTTTAAAGATGGACAATGGAGACATTGTTGAATTCTTAGGGGATAACCTCCTCATGCCATATAACTTGGAAAATTTCAGTCAGATTTTGGATGAATAGTGGACCCCAACTTTATAAATCTCAGCTGGAATAGAATCAGCACATGAAAAGAACCTAATGGCATTCAAAACTCCTTCAGTTGGAAATTTGATTAGAGAGAGATGGACTTCAACCTGTTATACAGTCAATGACTTAAGCATTGGTTGATGATGGCCTGTTGAGAACATTATGGAAGCATTCAGCCCATCTCTCTAGGATCATGTCCTTATCTCTAATCAATGTGACTCCTTCAGCACTGGGTAGCTGAGACTCAGTGAGGGTCTTTGAGTCATTAATACCCTTCAGGACTTCATAAAACACTTTGGATTGTTACTATCAGCATAAAGTTGAATTTCATTTGTTTTCTTAGTGAGTCAAGAGTCCTGCATATCTCTAAACTGCACATGTACTTTACTTTCAATGGATTTAAATGCTGCCTTCTTAGAGATGGTTGAACTAGCCTGCTGGTAAACCCTGTGGAGGTCTCATTTTTCATTCAGCAGCTTCTATATTTCCCCATCATTTCCACCAAACAAGTCTTGATGTTTGTGTCTTTTGATCCAGACGGGCAAATGCAGTACCCATTTAACAAATCTCAGAAAAATGCTCACTCCTTTTCTACTCCACTGTTGCCAAACTATATGTTGGCTCAACTTTTCCTCCACATTAGCAACAAACTGTTCCACTAAGAGAAGCATTCAAATCTGTTGACATGAATACCTCACACAGTCATTCTGCTTTGGGGTCACTACTTTTATTGACTGTGAATATTTAGCTTGGAGAGAATGAATCTGTGATCAGTCCAGCACTCTGTATCACACATTGCCTTTGTCATTCTCACATCCTGCCTGTCTCTTTTCATTACATAGTCTATTAGATGAGTTTTTGCTGTGAGGATGCATCCAGAATTTTTATTGTATTTAGGTAAACAGAAGACAGTGTATGTGATAGGAAGGTTGTGAGATGTACAAGTCTTCAGTAGTAGTTGTTTCCAACTCCATTCCTCCCAAGGACTCTTTGCCATGAGCCTAGCATTAGTCATCCAGAATTATATGCTTGTCCTCTTTTGGTACATTGATGATTAATAATGTCTTCAGAAATTTTTTCTTTGATTTCATAGTGTTCGTCATGGTGGGAGCATAGACACTGATGAGGGTGGCATGGTGTTTTCCTGCAAGTGGCAATCTCCTTGTCATAAGCATGGCATTTCCTCCTATTGATAGGCATTTAAGCTTGCTTGTTTACTACATTGGTTTTGATTGCAAACCCTACCCCAGCTTCAAGGTGCTCCCCTTATTGTGGCTACTCCAGATCAATGTGCATTCAGCTCTGACTTCAGTAAGTTGGTCTTAATTTGCCAACCTTGTTTCACTCAGGGCTGCTATTTGGATGTGATACCTGCTGAATTTTCTTGTGACAAGAATTCTTGTCTTTCATGTCCATTGGATCTCGTGTTGTCTATGAGTGTACATGCTTTCCATGTACTGATGATGAGTGGAATTTTCTTTGAAGAAGTTTTTGTACATTTTTTTGTATATCAACAGCAGAGTGGGACCCTGCCTGCCATGGCAGTGGGATCAGGGTTGGGTAAGGAGACAATATTTAGGGAACTTTTTCTAGCCCCTTCCTTATACCAGGTGAGCAGTGTGATCTTTAAAAGGGCTGCTCAGTCAACTGGGTGCTGCTGAATCCCACCTTTGCTTTCAGTGAAGAAATGACCCTATGGCCTGGGCCACCTGTGTGCAAGATTGTGACTAAACTCCTAGTGTCTCCATACCTGCTGCTTTACCACTTGCCTTTCATCACAAGATTTGAGATAGGAATGGGAGGCAGAGTTGCATGAAGTTGTCACCTTCACACTGCCTTCCAGAGTCATCATGATCCAATGGCAAGACACAGTCAAGACAACTGGTGATACCTCTTGATACAGTGGATAACCTTGGCATCTTTGATGTTTAACCAAATTTTAAGTATTTCACAGTTCCTGCTTAAGCTACCTTCATGGCCGTTGGAACAAATTGTTCTAATCTGCCCATTCCACCAGTGGAAGTCTTCACATGCTTCACCCCCCCAACATGGATGGGTTTGAGACCCCTTGGTTACCCTCAACCTGGTTTAGTCCTCCCCAAACAGTTTACTATAGTGTGTCCACTGTGAATGCTTCAGTTTCTTGGAATCACAGGTGAGAGTTATGTGACTCAGATGGACATCAAAGATGGAAAGCAGCGATGACGAGGGTTCAGCAACCTTCAACCAGAGGTACTAATCTTCTCTGAACACATTCTATACCTCTCTCCTGAATCACAGGAGATGCTTTTCCGAGAACTGGACTGACCCTTCTGGTGAGCACTGGGTAAAGGACAAGGCAATTCTTTCTCCAGCCTGAAGAATCAAAAATAGCCACAGGAACATTAGAGGAAAAAAAAATCATCAAATACTGAGTCCCAAATCAAAGTGTTTTGGAACCCTAGCAAGTGTTTCTGTTTGGCAAACAACGCTAGGAGAAAACACAGATGTTTTCTTCTTGGAGGCTGAGAGTTTGACTATTAACATAGCACTTAGTGAAATGAGTCAATGGAATGTTTCATTTGGAAAGTCCTCGCCCATAGAGACCTAGCCAGGAAAAGACACCCAAAGGCCACCTAGGATAACTCCTTTCCATTTACAGATAAGGAAACTGAGGCCCAGGCAAATTAAATGACTTACTCAAGGTGGGACTTGAGCCAAGGTTCTCTGCCTCATGGTACGCTCCAGAGATCTTCCCATGGTGCTATGCTGCCTCTTTTTCCACTAACATTTTACAAAGCTGGGAGCTTTGGGCAGGTTCTCATTTGTCCTGAAATGGTTCCTTTGGGGGCCTATTGACTCCCTTAGGAAGTGCTATGAGAATAGAAAGACATTTAAGGGTCTGTTTTATCCCCATCACTGGATCCTGAAGACCCTGGAGCAGAGAATGATAGAAGTACCATACTTTAGGAGTAGGTAGGTAGGTTGTGGATGGGTTTAGGAAGGGTTAAGGAAATTTTTTTTTAAGGAGATTTGAATTCCAGGGTGAGGAGCCATCTCCTACTCTTGCTCCTTTCCCTGCTTTTATTCTTCCTCCTCCTTTTCTTCTTCCTCTTCTTCTTCCCCTCCTCCTCTTCCACCTTCATCTTTTCCCTTATTTTCTTTGCTGCTGCACTTCTTCAGTACAAAGATCTGGATGTATTTAAACTGGATTAGTGAAAACCTAGGGAAACCATAATAACTGTCTAGTATTTGAAGGACTCTGACCTGGAGAGGGATGACCCTTGTTCTGCTTGGTCCCAGACAAGAAGCTGCAAAGATCTCTTTTGGTTTGCCAAGTGAACCCAACAAATATTCTCAATGATCTGAAGGGTCCTAAGGGCTGTTTGAAGGGTCTAGAGCTTTCTTTCTCAGAGGTCTTCAGATGCAGAATGACCACTATGGGCATGTTAGAATGGGCATTCTTCTTGGTAATGACTGGCGAGATGACTCCCAAGGCTGACCCTTACAAAGATAACTTTGTGTTTCTCTCAATGTTCTGTAGTCAAGGTTTTCCTTGGCTCCTGGATTTATCATCCAGTGGGACCGAACTACCCTCCCAGATCAGTGTTAGCTGTGAATTTGATAAACAGGCTATTTTTGTCTTTATCCTACCTACAGAGTAAACTCTGTTTCCCTGGGCTCTCCTCAAGAGGTCTCCTCCCAAGGTATTCCCCCTGGCCAGTTAAATGAGGTAGAAGGACTATGGTCTCCGCCTGCATTATATAGGGAGTTCCTTGGGAGCAGGAGCTGGCTTTGCCTTCTTTGTATTTCTGGGTTATATTAGATACCAATTGAGTGACTGGCCTAGACAGCAGGGTGTCAGATGGCCCTGTGAGCCCCCCCCCCCCCCAGGCAACCAGACCAAGACTGTGGAGCTGGGGCAGGGAAGATGGAGGAACTGATTGGCAAGTTTCCAAGCTCCCTGTGTTTTCTGCAAGAGAAGAAAGCAAACTTGGGAGATCCCAAATGGGTAAAAATGAAATTGTCCTGTTGGGGCAAGTGAGGACCCTCAAACAGAGAAGAAAGTGACTCTGCCAAGGTCACCCAGTGACTTCTGACAAAGGTGGACCTCAAGCCCAGGTGACCTGCTTCCTACTGTACCACCTGGCTCTGTTCCTCCAAAAAGGAGAACATCAGGATTAAGATGGGTTAGAAAGATTGATCTGACTGAGCTTTGTGGGATGGATTAGAAGGGAGGAAACCCTAGAAGTGATGGGGACCATCAGGAAGTTGCTGAATTGTAGACTATGTTTTATTAGAGGCAGAAGGGACCTTGTATAGAGACATTGTATAGAAAAAATCAGAAATAAAGAAAGCTTAAAATATGGAACAGAGAATGTCAAAGGCAAAAGACTCAGTTTCTGAAGAAACTGATGCCAAGTGAGAGAAAGTAACTTTTCAAAGGACTTTAGGGATAATAAGATAAGACTGGACCCAGATGTTCTCACTGTCCTGCTCAGATATTTTCCTGAAGCAGCTCGGTGACCCAATAAATAAAAGATTCAGGAAGAGCTGTGTTCAAATCCAGCCTCAGATGCTTCCTAGCTGTGTGATCCTAGACAAATCAGTTAACCTCTGCCTGCCTCAGTTTCCTCATCTGTCAAATGGAGATAACAATACCTCCTACCTTCCAAGGATATTATGAGGAACAATAACTACAGAAGTGGTAGTATCATGTAAATGTTAGATATTGTTGTCGTTGTCGTTGTATAAAAAATGCACACACTGAAGAGAAGGTGAATCTGAGGTTCTGAGAGTGGAAGTTTTGTCTAATATGACAAATTAATGGGAGAGCGGGAATCGACTCTGGATGTGTGTGTGTGTGTGTGTGTGTGTGTGTGTGTGTGAGTGTGTGACAGTGGGTGTGAAGCTGTGACTCTGCCCATGGTGGGTACCTGCTTTTCTCACCCTAGTGACCAGATAGAAAAAGCTGCTACATTGACGTAGGTGCCAACAATTTCTTCCCAGCCTTGCTTACTCCCTGTCCACTGGATTACATGTGAGAAGTGCTCTTCTGTTACCTAGAATGGCCTGCAAGGCCAATGGCCCTTAGTGCTTCTCTCTCCTTCATTTATCTCATGGGAGTAGACTGCTGCAAAGGGTCCCCATTAATGGTCGCTCCAAACCCAGATTCATGTAGTGCAGAGTCATTCAATGCCCATGGAATCCTCATCCTCTTTTTGTTCCTGAGAGGTAAGAGCTAACAGGTTCCTTCTAAGTCTTCTTTTCCAAACTTTTCAGAAGGGGAAACTGAGGCATGATACATTTTTTACAGTGGAGGGGAAGGAGGAGGTAAGGAGGAGTGAGTAAACCTTACTCTCATTAGAAGTAGGAATAACAGACAACCTTTACTGGGTATAGAAATCTGTCTTACCCTACAGAAAAGTGGGAGAGAAAGGAGATAAAAGAAGGGGAGGATGATAGAAGGGAGGGCAGATTGAGTGAGGGGTGGTCAGAGTCAAACCCTTTTGAGGAGGACAAGGTCAGAGGAGAAAGAGAATAGATTAAATGGGGGGAAATACAATTATAATAATTGTGAAAAAATTTTGAAACACATTTCTCTGATAAATACCTCATTTTTCAAACACATGGAGAACTGAACAAATTTATACAAATCCGAGCCATTCCCAAATTGATAAATGGCCAAAGATATGCACAGCTTTCAGATGAAGTGATCAAAGCTATGTATAATCATATGGAAAAATACTCTCACTACTGGTTGGAAAAGTGCAAAACAAAACAATTCAAGGCACTGTCTCATACCCATTAGATTGGCTAATAGGACAGAAAAGGGAAAGGTCAAATGGTGGGAAAAATGAAAAATACTTTGTTGGTGGAGTTGTCAACTGATTCAACCATTCTGTAAAGTCATTTGGAACTATGCCCAAAGGGTATAAAACCATGCCTACCCTTTGACTTGGCTAGACTATTACTAGGTTTGTGTCCCCCAAAGGAGATTAAAAAGCAAAAAGGTGAAGGATCAATATGAACAAATATTACTGATGGCAAAGATTTGTAAATCGAGGGTGTGCTCATCATTTGAACAAATCATAGTCACATATGATGGAATGCTGTAAGCAATGATGAGCAGGATGTTCTCAGAAAAAACTAGAAAAACTTATACGAGCTGATGAAAAGTAAAACGGACTGTTTTCTAAGCAAGGACAGTATTGTTAGATGATCAGCTATGACTGGCTTATCTATCCTCAGCGATACAATGATCCAAGATAACTCTGAAGGACTTGGGAAGAAAAATGTTGTTCATCCCCAGAGGAAAAACTCATGGTATCTCATTTCAGATTGAAGCCTATTTAAAAAGAATTTTTTTATATTTTTCTTCAGAATTTTTTGTCTATATTTTCTTTGACTGCATGACTATTATGGACTACATATTGAACTGGGGCAGCTAAGTGGCTCAGTAGATAAAACACTGTGCTTGGAGTCAGGAGGACTGGAATTTGAATCTGGTCTCAGACTCTTGACTCTTACTAGCTGTGTGACCTTGGGCAAGTCACTTAACCCTGATTATCTCACATCCAGATGGGTCATCTCCAATCATCCTGATTCCTATCTGGCCCCTAGATCCAGATGACTCTGGAGGAGAAAGTGAGGCTAGTGATTTAGTATAGCCCCCCCCCCCCCCAATCCAATCCAATTCACATGCTTATCATGGCAACACCTCCCTGATGTTGGGTCTTCTTCAAAAATGAAGGACAAACATTATTGAATTACTTGCCTTCTCAGTGGTGGGAGGAACAGGGTGCATGTTAAAAATTTCTTTTACATGTAACTGGGGAAATCTAAAATACTAAATGAAAAAAATCTATTATTAGAAGGACAAAAGAAGGGGAAACTAAGACTCAGTAAAGAGAAGCCATTTAGCCAAGGTCACACAGGCGAGTTGGCACACACTGCCTCCAGTCTAGTGTTATCCCATGCTCTGAATTTGAAACCAACCTTTCCCCAGAATCCATGCTCACCCCATTTTATTTAGACATTCTGAGCACTCATAAGTAAGTGGCAATGGCCTTGTTCTCATCACTGACCCTGTATGTCCTGTGGGATAAATAATTTGCTTAGGATCCCAGGAAAGGTCAGTAGAAGACCTGAATTAAAATCTGATTCAGAAACTTAATAGCCATTAGAACTTGGGCAAATCATTTAATCTCTGCCTCACTTTCCTTATCTGTAAAACAGGTATAATAATAGCATTGTGTAGTGCCAGTTGCTATGTAAATATGAGCTATTAATGTTCATATTATTCATATAGCCAGTGTGAGTTGGAGATAGGATTCAAACCCAACCTTCCTTGCCTCCAAGGCTAGCACCTACTGCATCTCTTTTTTTTAGGGTCACAAGGCAATGAGGTTACATGGCTTGTCCAAGGCCACATAGCTAGGTAAGTATTAAGTGTCTGAGGGTGGATTTGAACTCAGGTCCTCCTGACTCCAGGGCCGGTGCTCATCCACTGAACCACCTAGCCAGCCCTCTACTGCATCTCTTAAGAACAGGACTCAAATACTCCAGTGGGTCTGTGGATCTTGATTTGGGCATTTCATTCAATGATACACATTCTCAGTTCATTTGAGCCTTCCTACCTAATGTGACTTGAGTCCTTGCCAGACTATAAAGTCATTATGTCATTACAGTGAGTCTAACCATTATGCTGCTGACCTTCCTCACTTTCTCCAGCTGCCAAGCATCACCACCATTTGATGAGGAAAAAGGTCATTTTGGAGGGAGTCAGTTATTCAAGGCCATCAACACTCATATTATCTTTTTTAGCCAGGGGAACTTTGTCCTTTGTTTTCTGCTAATAGCTTGTTTGGGTTACCTAACTGTTGCCAAGTCCCATTCCCTAGTGAAATATAAGCCTTTTGAAGACAGGAACTGTTTCCCCCCTTTGTTCAACCCCCACATACATATATGTTCATAACCAGCATCCAGTATATGCTTGTTAGATTGAACTAAATTAAATTAATTCCGAACTGAATGCCCCTGATTGGACATCATATCTTGAGGTTATGGGCTGACTCTCAGGATCCCCACATTTCTACCCACCTTGAATTTATATATAGAAAAAAAGATTCTGGATTAATGCTTTGTCAACTAAAAAAATCAGTATTAGGAACATAGCTGGCGAGGGTGTAGGCTGGAAGAAGGACAATCAATATTTCATTATCATATCTCCAGAGGTTCCCAAGGAAATGTATGCAGGAGGAAGGAGATTTGAAGGAAGAAAAATGGTGCCTATAAATGGTACAGTGAAGTCAGTGTTTTTACATTTTCCTTAGAAGAAAACATCATGTCCATTTTAGCCAAGTAAAAATGGCTATTTTAACAATTTATAACTTCTCCTTTCTAGGTACAAATGTATGGCAGTGATGTCTTCAAAAAGATATATCTCTCCACCCCTCCCAAGGAGGGAAGGTTTTAAAATGAGATTTATTTCCTGATAGCCATTCCAGTGGGCTGACTGAAAAGCATCGGAGTATATAAGGATGCTGGGGATGCTTGGAACAAAGAATGTGGGATGACAGAGCATGGAGGAACCTTAGAACACCAAGCATAGAAAGTTAAAGCTTGGAGGTACCGTTACTGAGGGATATGCATCTTTTGGGACTTTTCTATGTGGGACATTATCTTTAAATAGTGATGTCTGAGTGTTTGGGGATTGCAAAGTCCTTTTGAGGAGGGGGACAAATATGTTAAATGCCAATGTTCCCCCATCCAATGTCCTAAAGAAAGGAGAAGACGACAAAATGGAGGAAAGTGTTGAATATGACATTCGCAAACCTGACCTTTAAAGCAGCATATAGTGGAAAGATCACTGATTCTGGAATCAGAGACCTTGGCTTCAAATTCTTCCTGACTTTGACCATTGTGTGACCTTGAACAAGTAAATTTTCTGTCTTGGATCTCAGTTTTCTCATGAGAAGGTTGAACTAGGTGACTTCTAAGATCTTTTCTAGCTCTGACTCCTGGATCTATTGCCCCAGCACAATTGCCCCAAGAGATCTCTGTCTTAGTTTGGGGCGCTTTATTTGAGAACTCTCTATAATCACCATTGGCTTGGCTTCTTGGGGTCTGGTCCCTATGCCAAAATCAGAAGCAATATAACGAGTTACTGGGAGACATCAAAGCTACAAATGCTGTTAAATGAGTCTCTTCCATTTATACAACACTTAATTTCATATATTCATTATCTAATTTTACTTGATAGCCCCCCTGGATAGCTCTGGTCCCCCAGACTCTCACTGAGCTGTCTTGCTCCTTCACCTTCCCTCAGACTGGCTGGTCTCCGTGCCAGAGATGGTCTCCCTCCACCTTTCTTCCTGTTGAATTCTTCCATATACTTGAAAGTCTAAAAAAAATGGCACCATCTCCTAGGAGCCTTCCCTGACCAACTTGTTTGGCCTTTGCTATCCCCTTTCTCTGATCTTTTCATGTGCTATTGTGTCTGTTTATCCTTATGATATTGTGGTTTCTCCTCCTGGCAGCCTGGGAGCTGACTAGGGTCAGACTGCTGTCCAATCTGAGTTCCTGAATTTTAAGTCTCCCCTAGGACTGAATATAGAGCCCCTCACTCAGCCCCCAGATAAGGAAGGTTTGCCTATTTTCGGAGCAGGGAGTGGGGTACAAAAGCAGTCCTCATGGCCAGAATACTCAGACCCAAGTTCTGGTCCCCAAACTTACTAGATGCATGACCTTGGACTAGCTACTTCACACCTAAGAGCCTCACTTTTCTCACCTGTACAAGGGGCAGAAGCTGCCCTACTTCATCAGGATTTTGGGAAGACAGTGACTTGTAAATTGAAAAGTGGAACAGAAATGGGAGTGACTTATTTTCTTCTCATCTTGATGCTTGATGGAGTTCACCCACAAGTGATCTGGGGACAAATGCAGCCCTGTATTGCTTATTTTTTCACATTTAACAGAGCAGCTAAGATTTATCTGGGAGCATGTTCTGATTCTAATATTGTCTCTTTATTAAATTCTGCAGGTTATTGAGGAGGGCATGAATGTCAGTACCACGATCTGTTATTTGTTACTTTAGGAATGCTTCTATTTTTTAGTATTTAGTAGCTGCTAAACTTTTACAAACTATATTTTCATAGACTCATAGATTTAGGATTTTTTCTCAGAACATCCAGCTAACTAGATAGGGCAGACAGGAGATTAGGATATATATAATATATATATATATATATATATATATATATATTTTGTTTGTTTTGTTTTTTGTTTTTTTATAAGGCAATGGGGTTAAGTGACTTGCCCAAGGTCACACAGCTAAATAATTATCAAATGTCTGAGGTGGATTTCAATTTTGGTCCTCCTGACTCCAGGATCAGTGCTCTATCCACTGTGCCACCTAGCTTCCCCTAGAACATATATATTTTTGAACAGTTTTTTGGTGGTTTGTTTGGTCCGAACCAATGATTTCCATCTACCATCCAGGTCCACACCGCTACCAATAACAGTCACTAACTATTAGGAGCAGTGGATAAATGTTTATTTGATCAAACAAGCCAAAGTACGAGAGGATCATAAGGTCAATCTGTGATAAAGAGACCAAGATAAAGAGACCCATGTCATCTTAGGTTATATTAAGAGAGTCAGGGTACAAGAATAGGGGAATGAGGGCCTGGCCTTCCTCTGAACTGATCAGTCTGCATTTTAAATACAGTATCCTGGCTGATCCTGTAGTTTGGGTCACTGCTAAGCTGGAGACAAGAAATGAGGATGATGCAGGGGCTCCAGTTCATGAAATCAATGGTTCTATTGAAGGAACTTGGCATGTTTAGCCTAGAAATAAGAAGACTCAGGAGAAACAATGGCTATTTTTAAGTGTGTGAAAAGTATTTCATATGGGAGAGAAGGGACTAGGCTTGTTGTTTTTGCATTTAGAGGTCAGAGTCAGGAGCAGTGAACATTGTAGAGACAAATAAAAGCTCAATATCAGGAGAAAAAACCCACAAACCCTTTGAACAATTAGGGAGCCAGGATTCTTGTTCAGGTATGGGTTGGAATATGTCAGCCCTAAGGTCTTTTGAGTCTCTGAGAGTCCATGATTCCATGACCCTCACATTTCTTTAACCCTTTATGGTTCACTAAGCATTGGTAACTAGTCCTACATTCCTTCTGGTAAATGGTCCCATCTCTTCTCAACCTTGCTACATTGGCATTGTTCCTTGACTCCACTTCACACCTCGAACCCTTCCTCTCACCAAATTTTCCAAGTAACTTATTTTTGCTCTGGGATTCAATCCCTTCAGGAAGAATTTGGTGAGTGGAGTAATATGGATGGCATTCAATAAAGTTAATCCCTTTCTTTGGAAAGATTTACTCTTTCCTGATAAATCTTTCCTTGAACACTGAGTCTTTAAAGACTTAGCCTCTCAACAATCCAATCCACTGTTCATAAACTGAGTTTCTCTTCTCAAGAATGATGCTATCCACTCCTTGAAGGTTTGCTCAATTGAAACGATGGGAATCTTCAAGGCCCATTTGTTAGGGATGTTCTAGAGATGACGTTCATGCAGGTATGGATGACCTAAATGGTCTTTGGGATCCTATATATATATATGACAATATATCAAGGACTTGTAGCCTTGTAGGACTTGTAGAAGACTGGGGCTGGTGAAGTGCAGATGATAACAGAGCAAATACCTGAAAGAGGGGAATAGACTTGCTCTGTTTGTCTCCACAGGACAAGAGTAATGAGTTGGGGACTGCAAAGGGGCAGATTTAAGCTACAAGTCAGGGAAAACTTGCTAAAAATTAAAGCTACCTCAAAGGAGAAGGTGCTGAGTTGAGGTGATGAGTTAGTTGCCTGCCTCTCATTGGAGATCTTGGAGCAGAGGTTGGATGACCATTCTTTTGGTATGTTATAATGGAGATTTCTTTGTGGGATGAGTTGCTTTAGATCTCTGAGATTCTATGATTCTAGTATATCTTTAGCTTACTTGGTTGAAATCTTTCCTTATTGCCTTTGTAAATTGGACCTTAATTTTCCCAAGAACAAACCACTTAAGCATGACAAAGAAATGAAACAGATTTAATTTCAGAAGCTCTCAGAATTAGGAAAAATGAGATAAGGAAGTCACGTGTAATCTATTGTAAGCCCAGGTTCCATTTCTAAGAAAAATAGGCAAGAGTTTCTTTGGAAGTAGAAATTAGAAAGTAGGCACTTAAATAGAGGTTTCTTGAGATGTATTTGATTGCCCAGTACCTGGGAGCATTTGATCATGACTCTATTGTGCATTCATGAATTGTTTCAGAGTAGAGCTCTTTATGCATCCTTTATCTATAATTAAAATTACATTAATTCCAAAGTGGAAGGTTCTGGTTTGTGAGAGTGGTGAGTTCTCTGTCACTCAAAGTTTTCAAGAGGAGACTGAATGACCAATTGTGGAGACATTGTCTAAAAGAGATTTCTGCTCTGAAATGACTTGTAACTCAGAGATTAACCTCAGCTGAGAGGGAAACCATTTTAGGGATTGAGAACTTCCATAGAGATAGGGTTCTTTGCTCCTTCCCTATCCACTCCTGTGAGCACAGTGAACTTGTCTCAATTTTTGTGCTATCAGATTGTTTTTTTTCCACACAGCAGCAGAGGATGATGGTTAATTTAGAACTTCTGTCTTCAAATCCAATATTCTTTCCATCTCTAGCTCCAGAATCCTCCTTTATTTTTAAATTTATTTTAACTTTTTTGTGTTTAATTTTATTTTTCCACATTACATGCACAACCAAGTTAAAACATTTATTTTTAAAACCTTGAGTTCTGAACCCTCTCCCTTCCTTTCACCCTAATCCTCATCATTGAGAAAGTGAGTTACTTGATGTTAGAAATGTGTTGTCATGAAAAACATTACCACAAAAATCATGATGTAAGAGTAAACAAGACGCTCCAACAAGAAAAGAGAAACCTTAAGGAAAATACAGTAAAAAATATGTATCAATCTGTATTCAGATACCATCCACTATGACTTTGGTATGGATGGTATTTTTTACCATAATTCCTTCTGAGCTGTCTTGGGTCACTCCACTGCTGTGAAAGGTAGGTCCTTCCCAGCTGACCAACCTACAACCTTGCTGTTACTTTGTATATAGTACAGTTCCCATTCCATCTGCTCATGTAAGGTTTTTACTGAGAACATCCTGCTCATCATTTCTTAAAACAGAATAGTATTTCAACATAATCTCATACCACAATTTATTCAACCATTCCTCAAATGATGGGCATCCCCTCAATTTGCAATTCCTTGCCATCAGAAAGAGCTGCTATAAATATTTTTATACCTATAGGTCCTTTTCTTTCCTCTTTTTCATCTCTTCTGGTATATAGACTTAATAGTGACATGGCTAGGTTAAGGAGTAGGTGGTTTTGTAGCCTTCTGGGCACAGTTCTAAATTGCTCTACAGAATTGTTGTATTAATTCTCAACTTCTCCAACAGTGCCATAATCTCATTTTCCCTCATCCCCTCCACCATTAGTCACTTTCTCTTTCTGTCCTATTAGCAAATCCAATAGTATAAGGTAATACGTCAGAATTGTCTCAATTCGTAATTCTATCAATAGTGAGTTAGGACATCTTAAAAATCATTTAAATAGATTCATTGATAACCTCTTCTGAAAACTGTTCATACCTTTTAATCAATTATCAATTGAGGAATAGCTTTTATTTTTTTATAAATTTGACTCGGTTCTCTGTTTTTTAAAAATGAGATCTTTATTGGAGAAATTTGCTTCAATATTTGTTTCCACAGTTGCTATTGTGAAATGATTTCCTCTATCCTATTCTCTCCAACCCCATTTATTCTCTTTCTCCAGACCCCCCTCAAGATTGCGCATCTGGCTACCTCCTCCTATCATCTTCCCTCCCTTCTATCACTTCCTCCCTCCTCCCTTTCCCCACACCTTTCCTCTCATATTTTACTCTAGGGTAAGATAGACTTTTATCCCCATTGAGTATTCCCTCTCTGAGCCAATTTTGATAAGAAAAAGCCCCATCATCTTCCCCCTTTTCCACTGCACTGCGAAAACTTTTTCTTCTGCTTTTAATATGAAATAACTTACCCCATTCTACTTTCCCCTGTCCTTTCTCCCCATTATATTCCTTTCTCCCCATTAACTCCATCTTGTTAATATTTTATTCCTTCAAATTGAACTTCCACCTATACCTTGTCTTTCACTTTATTCTTTCTAACTCTCCAAGAAATGAGAAAGTTCGTCTGAATTATCAGCACCATCTTCCTATACAGAAATGCAGGCAGTTCAACATCATTACATCCCTTATGATTTGCCTTTCCTGTTTAATTTGGTTCAGGTTGTTATTTAACAGTATTTTATGTGGTTTAGAAGAGAGCTTAGATGAGTCCCTGATTTTACTGCACCATCTTGACTCTACCCCTCCAATTCTCCTTCTCAATAAAAATTGTTCAATACTCCCCACTGCCCCTTTGTGAAGTTGAAAAATCTTCTGCCTGGTATTCAAGTCCCTCCATAATTTGATACAACTCTACCCTTCTGGATTTATTTCAATGGTTTATTGGAATGAATGCTGAAAGAGACAGAGAATCTCAGTTAAAATGGTGGCTCTGCCATGCCATTAATGAGTTATGACACCTTAGGTGCATCTGGGCCTCAATTTTCTAATCTACAAAATGGGGAAATGGGACCCCTCTAGGTCTGACTCTGTGACCATGAAATTTGGTTTTCAAACTCACCCTTCTTCTGTATAGTCCTTAGTCCAGGCCAATTGACCAGTTTTCTGACTCACAAACTCAGATTAGTTCCTAATTCCCCTAACTTTTCTCTTTACCTTCAATGTCTCATTCCTATTTTTTCCTGTTGAAGCTTTCAAAATTTCAATACCTCCTCCTACAAAAAGTTTTCCTTGACCTTCCTTACCCCAATTCCAATAACAGCACGACTCTTTACATCTTAGAGATAAGTTCCCCCCCCCAATCCATCTGTAATGCATGTAGCATATATGTCTGATAGATAATTACAAGTGCCATGGGACAGTGATTGCACTTATATCTAAGTTGTTTTGTCTGGCCCAGCCCTGAGCATGGTGCTCCACACATAGTAGGAATAAAATGAATGTTTCTCGACTCGAGTTAGATGGTTCAGCCTTTGTGTGAATAGAGAAAAAATATTCGCTCTGTTTCTCTTCATCTGCTCATCTACAAGTGGGTCATTTAAATAAACCCTTTTATATCCCCTGGTGATAATATTGGCCATGCAGTGCTGGAAATTAGATGTCAGAATGGGAAATGTTAAATACAATAATAACACCGACAAATTACTGAGCTGTTTGGATATGCATAGGGAATTTTAAACGAGCAGTAGCGGAGGCATGCACCAACATATTAGAGCTTCGATTGAAGACTGTGTCGTCTCTTGGAGAGTCAGGACCAAGATAATGAAGCGAAGTTCCAAGGTATTCATGTGTTTTCTGATGATAAACATGGCCCTTTTCTTCTCAAATTTCCCCATATTTTCCTTGGATAATCACCTTAATTACATATATTTAAATGGTGCTGAGAGGGAGGGATGATATCCAGGAGTGTGTGCATCACAAACCCAATTAATCCCACTGTTGCCATGCTCAATTTCCACACTGATTTTGAATTTGTAAAGAATTAAATTTACTAAGCTTTTGCACTTGTGTGCAGTGCTTAGAATTTTATTTAGTCCCTCTTCTGGGTCTACAGACACTCACTACCTGGGTGACCCTGGGCAAATCACCTAACCTCTGTTTGCCTTAATTCATTGGTGAAAGAAATGGCAAACCACTACAATATTTTTGCTAAGATTGCCCAGTGGATATTATTGGTGGTCCAAGAGGTCACAAATAGCCAGAAATGACTGAATGACTTAATAATAACAAACCAACCAGGGCTAATTCTCCACCTCACATTTGTACTCGTGCCTCCAGTGTAGAAGTAGCCTTAGATTGATGAAACTTAAAATTGAACTTCTGAAGCTCTGTTGGCATTTATTCCATTAATTATCAGTCAGTAGACTGAATTAACTCTTAGTAACGCTATTTACTCAGGTACAGTAGAGTTAAAGATAGTTCCCTAATAAACCTAAGGCATACTTTCTCACAGGGGATGTCTACCCCAAGCATGTGAAGATTTCCCCTGGGGAAATGGGCAGATGAGGACATTTTGTTCCAATGATCATAAAGCAAACCTTGTAGAACTCTTAGAGCTTGGTCAGCAAAGATGCCAAGGTCATTCTTTTCATCTCCAGTCATCTCTGGGTCTACTGAACTTTGATGGTTCTGGAAGAGAGAGTGAGGCTGATGACTTTGTCCAACTCTACCTCATTTAAATCCAGTTCACAAGCAAGTCAAGACATCACCCCATGAAGTCCATGTACCTCTGGAAACAAAGAATAAAAAACTAAATAAAATCCATAGGATGAGTGGGTTAATACTTCCTTGAGCATAATGGTAGTGAGGACCATTTGTGAGACCATTTGTGGGAATCAAAGACACCTTTTTAGTCCAGGTATTGCAAGGGCTGGAAGTCCTTCTTCTCATGCCTTCTCTTAGACCCATATATATGGGAGCAGAGAGCACAATGGTTCTATGGGTCTGTGAGAAAATATTCTGGGTTAATCTGCCTGATTCTATAATGCATTGCTTATGATATCATGGTGCTATTTATGCTTCTCCAGAGGGATCATTGAACATCCTCATTTTGTGGATGAAGGAACTAAGGTCCAGACAGTTTAAATGACTTTTTCTTAGAGCGTGAAATGAGGTAAATGAAGGGTTGTGATGGGAACCCAGGTCTCATACTTCAGTAGTGTGCTTATGTCAATCAGCCAGCATTTATGGATGTGGATGTGTTTCAGGAAGTGCTATAGGGGATACTGATAGGAATAAAAGATAATATCTACCCTCAGGGAGTTCCCAGTCTCCTAGAGACAATAACTATGCATACACAACACAATGCATACACAACATATAAAATGGGTAAATTTTAGGTAGGTAGGCAAGTTCAGAAGGAAGGCTTTAGATATTGTATAGAAAACACTCAGCAAAAGTGAAATGTAGATGGTATAGCCTCATTAGCACCATTTTATATATGAAAACAGGTTACTTAACAGTGATATGCATACCTTCTAAAATTGGATGTTTATTAATTTTATAGATTTATAAATAGCTAATATATTGGATATAAAAAGGAAGAATTTCAAGAGATCTTATCAGCCAAAAATGTGTGTCAAATCCAATACAATGAAATACAATTCTAAATGTGGGACAAAAAAAAAATCTGCAAAATTAGCTATGTTCACCCCTTTCCTTCTAAACCCAGGCTTGCCATTTGTAGTCACAGCTTTTTTACTCTAAATATTCTGATAACCCATTTTCTCTGGTTCTTTATAGCTATGACATTCCATGATTCTGGTCTAAGGCAGCAGAGTCAGAAGGCCAGGCACCCCCAATCTTTGCTTCCTTGCTGGGGACTCATAATTGCCCTTGATATTACATTATAACTTGTACCATGAAGACCATGAAGATTTAAATGCTATTCTGGGTTAATCTGCCTGACTGTATAATGCATTGCTTATGATTTCATGGTGCTATTAAGGAGCATCAGGAATGAAAATGTTTTCAATTAAATTTTGCACTTTCTCTGGAAATCAAAGATATAATTACTTCCTTCGACATTGTTTATGAAAGTGACTAATTCTTTACTTGGGCCTTCTTGACTCCCATAATTTTTTATCAGAATTCCTTTCCTCATAATTAGTAATAAATCATAGAAATGATAATTGGGTTACTTAAAACGTGTGGAGAGTTGATCTGTTATTACTTTTTAAATGTGGCGCTGGATCATAGAGAGTTAATGGCAGAAATCACAGGCTTGCAACTGCGATTTTAAAAGTGCACTTTCTTGATTGAGGGACATGGGGATTGCCAAATTCACTATTCCCTCCCCCCTGATTCGATTTTCATATTTATTTCAATATTTCCCCCTTAAGCCCCCAGCTCTGTGCAAATTGATAGGACAAATTCTTCAGACTTGCATTTCTACTTTTCCTCCCTCCTCTGAACTCCAGATTCCCAATTCCAACTATCTTCAATATATTTTTTTCCCTTCCTTTCCATTGCTCTCTCACCAGAGTATCATATCAGTCCTTCACTGAGGATGAATATGGCCTCAAGGTCAGCTACCACACTGATGGCAAATTCTTCAACTTGGAAAGGCTACAAGCCAAGATCAAAGTAGAGGCAGTGTTGGTGCAGGATCTTCTGTTTGCAGACGACAGTGCCTTCAATGCAGCCTCTGAAGCTGAGATGTGACAAAGTAGGAACTGATTCTCTGCTGCTTGTGCTCATTTTGGTCTAACAATGAACACGAAAACCCAGGTGCTCCATCTGCCAACTCCACACCATCCATCTGTGGAACCATCAGTTACAGTAAATACAGAAGTTTTGAGTACTGTGGACAAGTTCACTTACCTTGACAGTATCCTTTCCAGGAGGTCTACATTGACAATGAGATTGACACCTGCATTGCCAGAGCTAGCTCAGTGTTTGGGAGGCTCCAAAAGAAAGTACTGGAGAGAAGAGGTATTAGACTGACCATCAAATTGAAGCTCTACAGAACCATCAAACTGACCTTATTGCTATATGCCTGTAAAAACTGGATGGTCTACCAGCTTCCATTTAAATTGTCTTAAGAAAATTCTGAAGCTCACCTGGAAGGAGAAGATCCCAGACACTGAGGTGCTTTTCAAGCTAAATTGCTGAGCCTTCCAACATTACTATAGAGAGGGCAACTATGATGGGCTGGAAATGTTGTTAGGATGCCAGACGTGCAGTTGCCCCCAAAAATTATTTTATAGAGAACTCACACAGGTCAAGGACTCAAAGGGACTCAGAAGAAGTGATCCTGAGACAGCCTGGAGGTCTCTCTGAAGAACTTTAGAATTGACTGTACAGATTGGGAGACCCTGGCACAGGACTGCCCAGCATGGCATATCCTCATCAGTGAGCGGACTGCACTCTATGAGGAGGGCAGAATGGAAGCAGCTCAAAGGAAATGTGACATGCATAAGTTTAGAGTGGGCAGCCCAGGTGTTCCCATGGACTATTTGTGCCCAACTATGATAGAGTATTCCGATCTCATATTGGTCTGATCCTTGTAATTTGTCTCAAACAAAGTGATGTCACATTGGTCTTCTTCAATAACAAAGGACAAGAACCAACCAACCAACCAACCAACCAGTACTTCAAAGTCAACATGACCCAACCCAAATTCATTCTATGCTTTGAGAATTGGGAAAATAATTATCCTTCCCCAATCCTATGGCATTTCTCTCATTCGCTCCTAACATATCAAAGAGACCTTTTCTGATACCCTCAATTGCTAGGGTGCTCTCCTCATTGCTCTCTGTGTATGTCTATGTTTGTTCTCTGTACACACACACACACACACACACACACACACACACACACAATGCACATATCGTGTACATCCTGTATTTGCATGCTTGAATAGATTAGTAGTTTCCTGAAAGCAGGTAAATTTTTCACCTCTATTTGTGTCCTGAGGACCTGGCACTCATAGTAGTAGGACAGCTAGATGGCAGAGCTGGTAGAGGGCTGGGTCCAGGGTCAGGGAGGTCACAGACACTCATTAGCTCTGTGATCCTGGACAAGCCACACAGCCCTGTTTTCCTCAGGGTTCTTATTTGCAAAATGATCTGGAGTAAGAAAGTGCAAAATACTTCAGAATCTTTGGCAAGAAAACCCCAAACAGTATCACAAAGAATCAGATATATCTGAAACAGCAGCACAACAGTAAGACTCAATAGGACCCCGGCTCATAGTGGGCGGTTCACGTATAGTTAACCCTTTGGCTGAAATTGTGTGGGTGCCATTGGTTTTTCCTGCACATGCATTTTGTCAGGGTCGGGTGACTTAGCCCTTCTTCACATGTGGGCCTTCATTGAAGACTGCTAGTGGCCCATCATTTAAAATCTCCTTTCCTTCATCTGAATCATCTCAGGTTTTTTCAGCTGGTTCTTTCATGCGGGAACTTAAGGTCCTTCATCCTCCTAATTGTCTTCCTCGTACCCTTCAGCTTATCAGTATCTTTTCCAAAATGTGACATTCAGAAAGAATCACCAAGGACAGTTACTTCCATGGTGCTAGACCTCTCTATCTAACTGAAGAGTGTTTAAATTTTTAAAATAATAATTAGATTTCTCTGTTCTTTTCTCTCTAAAGATAATTTTCCTTGGCAGGAAAAGAAGACAGAAAATTAAAAAAGGAAACATCTCCAGTGTTCTGCATTTTCTAATCCTTATCTACTCTACCATGAACACCAATCTTATTTTTCCTTTGATCTTTCCCTTTTTCTCAATAAAAATGAAAAAAAAATCTGGCCTTTAACTTTTCTTTCCGACCTTACATAGCTTATTTTGAGTTTTTTCCTCCCTGACACATTCTAATAAGTTCATGCCAGTGTTTGCTATAAACTCCATTACCTGCCCTTGTTTCATTTTATGTTATATATCTCTGACAAATCTTATTTGATTAGTGAGTTCCCTGTGAATACATACGGGCTCCTTTAGATAACTCCTATATTTTTGTCTCATCAGAATTGACTCTCTCCCAGTCTTTAGAATTTCTTTCTTGAGAACTTCATATGTAAAATGGAAAGATTTCTTTTGGAGAGTTTTAGTCCACAGCATCCTATTTGTTCTTCCTCTGGATTTTTAGAAATCTATTTTTTTCCAGAAAGTAGCATTTGTTTTTAGATATGCTTGAATATCCTCTCTTCTGTCAAAAATTTAAATGGAATGACGATGTCTCCTCTAACAATTTCTCATTTATATTCCAGAAATTATTTTTATCTGGTAAAAATAGGATCCAGGATAGAATTCTACCTTATTACTTCCTTCACCTTTTAAAGGATGAAATTACTATTGGATCAAACCTATAACATGCTAACTGATCTACTTTTGATAATTCTGAGCAATTTTCCCATTTGATGGATATTGTGTCTCTGAGCCAAGCTTGTGACTTATCCCGTGAACTCTCATAATTTTTTTTTCTTTCTGGTCAAATGCTTTGTCATATTTGATAAAAGCTGATGTCAATATCTTTCCAATCTTTTTTTTTTCTCTTGATCATCTCCCAAATGTTTTTCTCCCTATTTCCAACTCAACCCTCCTGAAAATTTCTCCATCTTAGTGTAGAAAATATTCTTTAAAATATATAAATATATTTAGTGATTTTTATTAAACATATATAATATTAATATGCACATATAGTAAATGTGTTTATATACATGCATAACATGCATAAACACACACATGTGCATATATATATACACACACACACACAACACCCCTATTTATCTTTTGTGTTCTTTTTGAGTAGAAGCCCTTTTCTTTTTTTTTATTTGTATTTTTTTTTTTGCAAGGCAGCAGGGTTAAGTCAAACAGCTAGGTAATTATTAAGTATCTGAGGTTGGATTTGAACTCAGGTCCTCCTGACTCCAGGGCCAGTGTTCTATCCACTGTACTGTCTAGCTGCCCCTAGTAGGGGCCTTTTTCCAGGATCATATTCCCATTTTAAATCTTGTCCTACAAAGTTTCCTTGCTGCCTAGAAGGTTAAAGGTATGTCCATTTAGTTCACTTTCCTTGTTATTCTCACGCTATCGTTTTATATATTTGTACAGTGATGTAGCGACTGTGGATTTTACTGTGGGTCCTTGCTTGGATTTTTTTGCTTTCTGAATTTCTGGGCATTTCCACTGCTATTCTCCTTTATCCATTGTAGCTGCTTCCCATGCTCGTGAGAGATCTGTAGACATTTTTTTTTGCCCTTCCTTTTTAGCTTCATGTTCTTTTGATTAGACTCATAATTCTTTTTTTGGCACTCCATTTCTTACTAAGAGCTTGTGATTCCTCTATTTTAAGCCCAGGTCCAGAATCCAAGAAACATCCAAATCAAAGCTCCCTCAAGGTACCACCTGGCACCCATTACATGGGTAGACATTTTAAGACATGGAGAAATCTAACGGGGGTGCCCCTCTAGGGACAGAGACACTCCGGGGTTTTTTTTAACACCACTGTGGCATGGAACTGATCCTAAATCTCGACTCGACCCAGCTATTTTGCTCTTAGGGCTTTATTAGAAAAATAAGATGAGAAATTACCAAAGGACTTAGCTATACAAAAACCTTCACAGCTGTTTTATTTGTAGTTGCAACAAACTGGAAACACCCCGTATGTTCAACAGTTGGAGAATGGCTGAATAAATTATGGTATATTTGTATAATAGAATAGTATAGTGCCTTAAATAATGATGAAAACCAAAAAATATAGGGGAATAGAGAAAGACAAATGAAGGGAGGAGAAGGAGGAGGAAAATAAGCAGAACCAGCAGAACTTCATAGCGCACATGATATTAAAGAGAAAATACAATTTGGAAAGCTGTAGGAACAATGATCAATAATATAATGAGCATTCATGATTCCAGTAAAATCTGCCATCCCTGATAGGTAGGTGAGCAATTATTTAGGGTACAGAATAAGTCATGGATGTATATGCATGGATGCACACACACACACGCACCTATATTTTATACAAACACTCATATTTATACATAGCCACAGAGGAAATGTATTTTTACTTGACTATGTCCATTTATTATATGGAATTTGTTGTTTTCCTTTTTTCATTAGGGGTCAGGATTAGGCAGGAGGAAAAATGGCTACTTGTTAATTTTATAAATGGAGAGTTTTGAGATATTATCGGTGTGGAATGCAGAATGCACTTTCAGATGAGGTCACTGCATTATTAATTTTACTTTCCTTTTTTCAACATAAAGACCTTTTGTGAGATTGTGGATTATTTTTGTAATTTTAAACAAAGCAATAAAACTTTCAAACATGAAGAAAAAACAAAATAAAACTTCAATGATCCTTTTTAAAGTCAGAGAGAAAGCAAAGCCTTAGGATGAGATACCTAGGAAATGTATTTTTATTTGCTTGCTGGCTAATTTGCTTGATTCTACAATTCAGGATCTTTTATATAATTTAGTGGGATCCTCCCCCCGCCCTGAACTTGTCATTTTGTCAGGTTAGGAGTTCCTGGACAGGGCCTTCCTATTTCAGCACCTTCCCATTAGTGAATTAAGAAGCATTGATTCATGGATCACCAAGCCCTGCCACTAGGCCAAAGCATGGACATCTAGTGAAAGGCGAAAAGACAGCAGTGACAACAGTCACAATATAACTGCAATGACAACAACAGTCCCTGCCCTCTACCATTTCACATTCTACTGGGAAAGACAACATGTGAATAACTATTTGCAATTCCAGATTCATACTTAGTAAATAGAAAGTAATTTGGAGGGGAAGTCAGGAAGAGCTGGGGCAAGACTCTGAGTAGCAGGAAGGTTCTGAGGTCCAAAGGAAACCAGGGCATCCCGGAGGCCTAGAAAGGGCTTGGGGAGGGCCCAACCAGAACAAATGCATGGAGAAGAGATGAAACGTAGTGTGGAGTCATAGCAAAGACGTCAAGTAGAGCACACTCTAGAGGGAAGTCAAATATAAGAAAACTGAAAAGGCAGGAAAGGCTGAATTGTGAAGATGATACTAT
This sequence comes from Macrotis lagotis, assembly GCF_037893015.1. Lineage (NCBI taxonomy): Eukaryota > Metazoa > Chordata > Mammalia > Peramelemorphia > Peramelidae > Macrotis > Macrotis lagotis. The sequence continues at coordinate 7,009,444 of NC_133658.1, forward strand.
TTCAAATGAAAATTTGGAGTTGCTAGGAGGCATTCAGTGGGAGGATGGGGTGGGGTTGGAAAGTGTCATGATCACACCTATGTTTTAGGAAGATGACTTTGAGAACTCAGTGGAGGATGGACTCCCCTCAGAGGGGAGGGAGGTCCTTGAGGCCGAGAGATCTTTCAGAGGACTACTGAAATCGTTCAGGCAGGAAATAATGGAGCTCTGACGATGGTGATAACTGAATAAGAAGCAGACATGCAGGAGAGATGTCATAAAGGCAGAAACAAGAGGTGGCAACAGAGTGGATTTCAGTGATGATGCTGAAGTCCTCAGCTCAGGTGACTAGGAAGATGGTGGTGCCCTTGAGAGTAAGAAGGCATTTCTGACATGGGTATGGTTTGGGGAACAGTATTGCAGTCTACTATTCAACTGAGAGTCTTAGAGAGTGGCCCAGACCTTGAGAAGTCAGTGACCAGCTCAAGGGTTCACATAGCCAGGAAATGTCAGAAGCAGAGTTTGGTAGTAGGTCTTTCTGACTTTGGAGTTCCTTACGAAGTCAAACAGATCGGTCCCCATCTATCTAGAAGCATTATTAAGGGGCATCTAGACTCACTCTCTTGTTTTAAAATGGAAAAAGAATCATTTGCATATGATGTTCAATAATCATAATAAACAACTTATGCTTTACAACCATCCTGAAATTAAACTCCAAGGACCTTTCTAATTGCGGCTCACATCGTCTCCTAGTAGAGTTATGGTGCATTTGCTCCAAGAAATTGGAAACTACTAGAGACTAATTCTGAGGTTGGAAAATAGTGCCCAAGAAGGCCCGTTATGTCAAATACATTTGTTCTCTCTGAGTCCTCTGCTTGTAAGTGTTAGGTCGTAGCATAAGAGAACTGGGTGATAGCCTGTTTCAGGCTACAGATTCCTCTTCCTTCCAGGACTCAATGATGTCTGCCTTGGAGTAGAAGTACATGGTGGACAGGTGTTCCCCACTGTGGATTTGTGACCCATTCAGCCTGTGAAAGAAAAGCAGCTGAGGGCAGGAATTCAGAAAAATAGCATAAAACCACATGGTCCAGGAGGGGTATTCAGGGATAATGTTTCTTAACTCTCCTCTCCTCTTGTAGAGGGTAGGAACCTAAATTTTACAGTTCCGATGACCCTTCTAACACAAAGGAGCTGTTTTGTGGGTGACTCTAATCCTGGGGATTGGCTCAACAATAATTGCAAGTTTTAACATTCAGAAAGCCAACTTCTTGTCCGGTCAATCACCATATAATTATTCTCACATCCTATATGTCATATTCTATTCTAAGGAATGCTGCTACATAGAAGCAGCGCAGCCACCCCTCCCCTCCAATTCTAATGGAGGAAACATGGATAAACAGGCCCATGAAGGCAAGTTTTGAAGCAGCTCGCCTCTCGGATTTGAGAAGATTTTAGTGGCCTTGGGCACCTGATGAACATTAAGGTTTCCATTAGAGCTGTGCAGCTTGGAAGTGAGGAGTTTGGAACTGCCACCCCTTATCCTGAGTGATTGCCATAGTGGAGCACCAAAGGCAAGCAGGAGATAAGTCCAGGAACCTCAAAATAGTTTTACCTTTTGGGAAACCTATTGAAATCCCAAGGTCACACTCTGAATCTGGGAGGGATTTTAAAAGTATGCAATTAGGCTCTTGTGGAAAGAGTTTGAAAGAAATATAGGAGACCAAAAAAGGAAGGAAGAGAAGGGAGAGATCTGTCTAAATTTGAATATGAGTTTCAGTATGAGCATGAGCATGTTTGAGAATAAGTATGTGTATGATTATGAGTATGAGTATTATGAGTATATGAGGTTGAGGACTACTCAGGAGAGATGGATTACATGGGAACGTCACTGTTGGGAATTGGACACTCCAAGCTAGAGGGGAGCATGGGCTCTGGGAATGCATTTTGTATCTGTTTATGAGATCCTATGAGGCCTTTTTATCTTTTCCTGTGGGCTGAATAGGAACTGTCCTTCAACTATGCATGGGTTGCCTTGAATACTTGTGAAGAAGTTAGAAACCTTTATATATTTTCTTTTTTTTTTTAGGCTTTTTGCAAGGCAATGGGGTTAAGTGGCTTGTCCAAGGTCACACAGCTGGTAATTATTAAGTGTCTGAGGTCAGATTTGAACTCAGGTACTCCTGACTCCAAGGCCGGTGCTCTATCCACTGCGCCACCTAGCCACCTTGAAACCTTTATATATTTTCAAGGAAATTAAGGCCCAAGCATGTCTGGAGATTTCCCAGAGTAACTTATGGTGAGTCTCAGAGAAAGAATAGTGATCCAGAGATTGGACCCAGTTTGTGCTTATCTAGTGATTGTTTCCAATTTATCTTGTTTATAATCATGTCCCCCATTAGACGGGAGCTCTTTGAATGCAGAGATTCTTTTACCCTTTTTTCCCTCTCAAAGTATCTGGCATTCAGAGGATCCCTAAAATATGATTTTTTATTTGACAAGAGAAGTAATAACGGATTTCTTGAGTGCTTAATGGCTTGCAAAACATTCTATATATGTGTTATCTCATGAGAGACTCATAATAGTCTTTAAGGTAGCTATTATAGCCCCCCATTTTACAGATAAGTATACTGAGTCTGAAATTTAACCAGAGTCACACAGCTAATAACTTTCTGAGGTAGGAATAGAACTTAGGTCTTCGTGATTCCCAGTTCAGCCTCTTTTTCACTTCACTGTGCCATCTAACTACATACCTCCTTTTAAAAAGTGCATTAGAATAGTTTATTTTTGGCAATATAAACAGCAATGAGCTCATAATTGATACACAGCCATTTAATTTTACCCATTTCCTCTCCAAAAGGGATGGATGGGAAACATTTACAAACCTTTCAATAATTTTTAAAAAGGCATAAATGAAATCATCGATATGTGTATCTACTCATCATCTCTGAATACTCTATAAGCTATTATTACCTAGGAATTAGAATATGATTAGGTATTATAATTTATCTAGGTCAGTTCCTTATTCTTTAAAAATACACAATAGTGATAGAACACTGTTGTTTTTATAATTTAAGATAACTCGAGACAAGCCAAAATCGGTTTCCTTTTTTAGGGAACAAGAATACTTTCTCCATAGTTGTCATCCAGGATAAAAGTATTTCACAGTTTGATTTACCTTTATCTAAGTGTAAAATTAATCCCTCCTACACCAAGATGAATTTTTTTTGGCAATCAGTAATTCCACAAGCATTTTCCCCCTAAATTTAGACTGAATCTATACCAGTTGAGTTTTCTTGACTAGGTGCTAATATACAAAATAAGTCAGCATACTGGATAAAATCCATGTGTTAGCAAAAAGAGATTAATATAAAATGTTTGCCAATGTCACTCTTAGACATTTGCTACTGTTTTGTGTAATGAGAGACCTGTTTGGTTCCTTGAATATTTATCATATTCACCATGAAGATACAGACTTTAATAAATGCCGTCACGATATTTCGAATTTTGGATTTTAGCATCTGAAAATGTAAAAGATCTTCCCCCACCAATTTTAAGGGTTTTTTTCTTCCCATGATTTAATTTCATTTTCAAGAATATGGAATGCTTCACAAATTTTCCTATCATCCTGGTGCAGGGGTCATGCTAATCTGCTCTGCATCATTCTAATTTTAGAATATGTGCTATCCAAGCAAGCACTAGCTACCTAATTCTTGACTAAAAAGTCGGACTCAATATAACCTTGATAATTTAATAAACTGTTTTACCAGATGATCACAAATAAATGCCAACACAACCCTGGGCACAACATTAGTCCCTAAAAATGTAGAAAGTAGTTTTAATAGATGTTGCCATACCCAACTCTCATAATCTCCAAACTATATGAGATGAAAAGATTTCAAAGCAGAATGTGCAAAAAGGGAAAAGATATGTATCATCCCTCTAATCATACATACTATAGGATTTATACTGGGGATGCCCGCCAGTGAACTGAAGGAAGAGAAGCTGGCATCCCAACATCCCAGGACTTTTATCCAATTATAAAGAAATTATTTTATCCATCTACCAGGTGTATTAGTCTAAAGAACATTGCTTTTTAAAGAATAATAGTAATGGAATTGGAAGCAGTTTATGACTAAGGAAGAGATGGAGAACATTAAAACAAACTAGATAATTTTGATTACATTAAATTAAAAAGCTTTTGCACAGACAAAACCACTGTAACCAAGATAAAAAGAAATGTGGTAAATTGGAAAACAAATTTTAAAACTTGCATTTCTGACAAAGGACTTTTTCTAAAATAGTCAAATTTATAAAAAAAAAAAAACAAATCAACCATTCCCCGATTGACAAATGGTCAAAGGATATGCAAAGGCAATTTACACATGAGGAAATCAAAATAATCCATAGTCATGAAAAATTGCTCTGAATCACTACTTATTAGAGAAATGCAAATTAAAGCATCTCTGAGGTACCACCTCACACCTCTCAGACTGGCCAATAATGACCAGAAAGGACAATGATCAGTGTAGGAAGGGATATGGGAAATCTGAGACACCAATGTATTGTCAGTGGAGCTGTGAACTCATCCAACCTTTCTGGAGAGCAATTTGGAATTATGCCCAAAGGGCAATAAAAATGTGCATACCCTTTGATCCAGCAATACCACTACTGTGTCTATACCCTGAAGTGATCATGAAAAAGGGTAAAAACATCACTTGTACAAAAATATTCATAGCAGCCTTGTTGGTAGTGGCAAAGAATTGGAAATTGAGTGAATGTCCATCAATTGGGGTATGGCTTAGCAAACTGTGGTCTATGTATGTCATGGAACACTATTGTTCTATTAGAAACCAGAAGGAATGGGAATTCAGAGAAGCCTGGAAGGATTTGCATGAATGGAAGTTGAGCAAGATGAGCAGAACCAGACGAACATTGTACACCCCAATAGCAACATGGGGGTGATGATCAACCTTGATGGACTTGCTCATTTTACCAGTGCAACAACCAGGGACAATTTGGTGGTATCTGCGATGGCAAATACCATCTGTATCCAGAGAAAGAATTGTGGAGTTTGAACAAAGACTAAAAACTATTATCTCTAATTAAAACAAAACAAAACAAAATGCTATCTTATTATGTCATTTTCCTATCTCTTATACTTTATTGTGTCCTTAAGGATATGATTTCTCTCTCAACACATTCAATTTGGATCAATGTATAGCATGGTGGGGGGAGGGAGGCAAGATTGGTGGGAAAGTTGTAAAATTAAAAAATAAATAAATTATAAAAAAGAATAATAGTATGGGGGCAGTTGTGGGGGAGCAGTTAGGTAGCACAGTGGATAGAGCACTGACCCTGGTGTCAAGGAGGGCCCGAGTTCAAATCCACTTTCAGACACTTAATAATTACTTAGTTGTGTGACCTTGGGCAAATCACTTAAGCCCATTGCCTTGCAAAAACCAAAACCAAAAGCAAAACCAAAAAAAAAAAAAGAATAGTGGAACAATACCTCATCCCATCATCATTCCTATCTGAACTCCATTGAAAGGTTAGAAGAATGGAGATGAACAAAAACTGAACTACTTTTAGAGAGTTTTAATGTTTAGAAAATCTTCTAGCTCTATTTTTATTTTGTCCTTGCAACAAACCTAAGGTCAATATTATTGTGTGTGTGTGTGTGTGTGTGTGTGTGTGTGTGTGTGTGTTGTAATTTGAATGGTATACAGAATTCTTATTGAGAAAACTCCACCCATCAATGTAGATGAAAAATCTGCAGTCAGGCTCAGAAAAGTTAAGGAACTTTCATTGTCATACAGCTAGTATAGGTGTGACCTTGAGCAAGTCCTTTCACCTCTCTTCATGTCAGCTTCTAATACCCCGTGATTGGGATCACAAAATCTCCATCACAGAATTGTTATAAGGCATTTTGTAAGCTTTGCAGTTAATTGATGTTGTATGCATGTGAATAATTATTATTACTTGGGTTACTTCCTTCCCCTCTTCTTTGGGATGTATGGTTGTTCAGGGAAGACTCAGAGCTTTGGTATGAAAACTGCTTTCACTTTTGGGAGCTGCTTTCTATCTTGGTATGTTCCTCTCATCTAATTCACTTGTGACATCAAGAAGGTAAGCACATGTAGTGGCCAGTCCCAAGAAACCATTTTGGCATATGGGCTGAATCAGATTGAGGGTTTACTGATGGACTTCAAACCCATCAATGAACTGGTGGGGGTTGTCTATCCAAAAAGTAAAAACTTACCCTAGGGGAATAGGTAGATGGGCACAATTTGTTCCAATGACAATGAAGGTGACTGAAGCAGGTATTATGGGGTGCTTAGATCTGGGTCAGACATCAAAGACACCAAGATCATCTATACCAAACTCCTGTGCTGATGGGCAAGTGACAATGCAGTAGGTGTGGAAACACTGGGAGGTGTAATCCTAACCCTGTACACAAGTGACCTAGGCCACTGGGAGCAATGGAAGCTCCCTAGGTGCCTGAACAGCATTTTGTAAAAAGGGAAACCACTGCTCACCTACTGGTGCAAGGAAGGGGCTAGAAAAAGTCCCCTAAAGTTGTCTGTTTGACCTAATCTAACTCAGATCTACTTACCAGGATAGGTGCAGATCTTATCCTACCTTTGAAACAAAAAATCTCCAAAAATCTTTGAAATGATGCTTCCACTCACCATTGGTACATGGAATATACAAGAAATCCAGTAGACCTGAAAGATGAATAGTTCTTACTGTGAGAGAACTCAGTAGATGTCTCAACCAAATAGCAGCCCTGAGTGAAACAAGGCTGGCAAATGAAGGCCAGCTTACTGAAGCCAGGGCTGAAGTGGCCCCAGTGATGAGTGCCATGAAGCTGGTGTGGATTTTGTATCCAAATCTAGTCGACAAGCTTTTATGACTACCCAAAGGAGTGAATAACAGGCTCATGGCAAGGGAATTGCCACTTGTAGGAAGGACCATGTCATCATCATCTGTGGCTATGATGCCTGTATGAGAAACCCTGATGAAGTCAAAAGAGAAATTTCATGAAGACTCAAAAGCCCTTGTACTCAATGTGCCAAAAAGAGGACAAGTCTAATAATACATGGGAGGGAGTCATTGGGAGGAATGGCATCAGAAACAGCAACAGCTATAGTCACTTACTACTAAAGACTGCGAGGCTTATGACCTCATCACCAAGAACTGTCTTCTTTTTACCTAATTGCAGGGAAACTCCATTGATGCACCCTAACAACAAACACTGACATTTAATAGACTCTATCACTGAGGGACCTCAAACCCACTGGTGAGTTAGGAAGATGTCTGCCCCAAACATATGAAAACATTCCCTGGTGGAATGGGTAGATGAGAAAAAAATTGTTCCAATATTCATGAAGGTGGTTGAAACAGGAACTGTGGCACACTTAGAGCTTGCTCAAACCTCAAAGATTGCCAATCATTTTGACTTTGGTTTTGCCACAGGATTCTGATGATTCTGGAAGAGAATGGGACTGATGGCTTTGCCTCACTTGAATCCAATTCGTGCATTATTTGTGATGTCACAGATCCTCTTCAAAAAATGAAGAACAAACAACAACAAATACCAGACAAGATGTGGGAATCACAAAGACAATGTGCAGCACAGAGTGCAATGAGATCCTGACTTGACAAAACCTTTGAATTCAACACAATGGCTACCAGAAGACTTAATGTCAACAGATTAGAGCATTCCTCCTGGCATGAAAAGTTTGTTGCTAACTTGGAGGGAAAACTAAGCCAACACAAGACTAACAATCATGGAGTAGAAAAGGAATGGGCAACTTTCAGAGACTGGTGTCCAGTACCACACTTACTCCTCTGGGCCAGAACACTTAAAGACATCAAGATGGTTTGATGAAAATGATGGGGAAATTCAGAAGCTATTAAATGAAAAACAAGAATTCACCAGGGTTTAGCAGCATAGTTCATCTCTCTCTAAGAAGGCAGTATTTATTTTTAGTAAAGCTAAAAAAAAGTGCAAGTGAAGTTTAGAGAGATACAGGATTCTTGGTTCAGTGAGAAGGCAGATAAAATTAAACTTTATGTGGTTAGTCACAATCCAAAGTGGTTTAATGCTTCCCTGAAAGCTATTTATGGGCCAAAGATCTAGCCTTTTAACCATTCAGCACAGATGGAGCAACATTGGTTAGGGCTAAGGACATGATGCTAGAGAGATGGGTTGAAAATGCCTATTATGATCATCAACCAATGCCAAAGCCATTGATTGCATATATCAAGTTCAAATCAATCCCTCACTAGTCAAACTTCCAACTGAAGAAAACTTTTGGATCCTATTCACTCTCCTTGTGTGATGAAGTGACTGGTGCTGCTTCTATTTCAGCTGAGATTTGTAGGGCAGGAGGATCACTTCTCATTTCAAAGCTGGCTGAATTCTTCCAGATTATATGACAAAAAGAGGTTACCCCCCAGGAGATCGAGGATCCCTTCACTGTCCATCTCTTTAAAGGAAAGGGAAATAGATTCTCCTGTGGCAATCATATGGGGCATCTTAGTTATTCCTAGCAAATTCCTGCCAGAGTTGTCCTTAATAGGCTGATCTTTTACCTGGAAGTTGGAAATCTGCCTGAGAGCCAGTGTGGCTTCAGCAAGGGTAGAGCAAGGGTCAATATGGTATTTGCTACCCAACTTCCCAAGGAGAAATTCCAAGATCAGAACAGAGAACTGTGGACAATGTCCATAGAACTGAGTGAAGACTTTGATCTTGGTCAGGAGCGCAAAACTAGGTTGTCTGGAGAAGTTCATCAGTAACGTATGTCAGCATCATGATGGCTTGCTCCCCAAAGTTCTGGGTAATGGATGACGCTCTTGCACTTTCCTATTCAGCAATGGAGTGAAGCAGAGGTATGTGCTTGCTCCATGCATTTTAGCATGTTTTCAGACACATTCAATGAGAATGAAAACAATTTCAAATTCAGCTACTGCATTGAAGGTATATAATTTAACTTGAAGTGGGGGGGGAGTTGGTGCATAACTTTGTTCACAGATGAAGCTAAGATGCAGCAGAGTATGGACTGATTCTCTCTCCTGGTTGATTGTTTTGGCCTAGCACTCAACATCAAGAAAAGAGAAGTTCTTTATCAGTCAGCACCCTACCATCCATATGTGAATCCATTGGTTTTAGCAAAAGGAAAAGTTTTGAATACTGTGGATAAGTTCACTTACCTTGGTAGCGTACTTTCCAGGGCTATCCACAAAGATGATGAGATTGACACATAGACGGCCAGAACTAGCTCAGAGTTGGGAGGTTCTGAAAGAAAGTTTGGGAGAGAAGAGGTATTAGACTGGCCACCAAACTGAAGGACTCCAGAGCTGTTGTACTGACCTCATTGCTATGTGCCTGTGAAAACTGGAAAATCTACCAGTCTTGCCAAGAAACTGAATTGCTTCCTTTTGAATTCCCTTGGGAAGCTTCTGCATATCACCTGGCAAGATAAGGTCCTGGACACAGAGACCTTTTCTTAATTTGCACTACCAAGAATTCAATCTCTACTGTGGAGAGAGCAACTCTATATAGATTGGCCGTATTGTTCTTATGCCAAACATACAATTGCCTAAAAACCTTTATAAAGAATTCATGAAAGGCAAGTGTTCATACCAAGGCCAGAAGAAGCAATACAAGGATGCTCTCAAGATCTCTCTTAAGAGCTTTATAATGAATTGGGGGACATGCAAGGCATTGACATAGAACCATCTATAATGACATGGCTCCATCAAAGAAAGTGAATTACTATATGAGCAAAGCAAAACTGCAGTAGCTCAAAAAACATGAAATATTTAAATTTAAAGTCATTTCCACTCCAAACGTTCATTTTCCCTTAGAGACATCAGCAACCACATGATTCAGATCTCATAAAGAGAAGAGGGGAAGGGTTAATGGTGGTTGTTGTTTATGCTCAAAAAGACCAAAATGACATCACTATGTGGAGGTCAAGGTACAGTGTGTTCAACTGTGGCTGATCAGACCACTGTGAGCTTGGAAAGTTCTAGCACAGGTCAGACACAGATTGTTCTTGATAAATACATGTAGACTAATTAAGGGTAGGTGGCACATATATGGGACTAAAAACAAATCTTATGATAGCAAGGCTAGAGTTTCCATTCCTTTTGCCATAAGACTAGCATGAACTTGGCTAAGACCCTTGTCTGAAACTCCAATTCCTTCTCTATAGAAGGGGAATATGTGGACCCAGATACTCTCTGAGGTTTCTTCTAGATTTCTCTTCACTGATTCATATACAGAACTTGCCTAAGGAAGGTTTGGCTTCATTCTTTTGCACTTCTCATCTTTTGAAGAGGGTTGAAAGCCCCTGTGATGTCCTGCCAAATTTTCTCTTGCTTTTTTAAAAAAGAAAGACAATGCTTTGGACTTAACATTTTGAGCTACATGAAATGGCTGTTGTTATGGTAACTAAGTCCTTTTGGAAAATACTTGCTCCATATGTTGCAAATAAGCTGGGAACATATTTCTGAATTGCTGGTGATTTTAGTCTCAACCTAGGACTAGAAATTCCAGTGCTCTTAAATTCAAAGGCTCCATTGTCATGGCCAAAGCACTTATCATCAAGTGAATTCTGCAGTGACACTGAACTTCTCCCTAAGACAAAGACTCAATTCCAAGACTCTACCAGTCTTATGGTATAAATGAAAGGCAAGAGAAATGACAGTCTTTGAAGAATTTAAAATAGGTCTCATTTTAGAGAGCAATGGTTAGGTTCCTTTAGGGGTGCTCAAGCTGCAATACCTTCCAGGAGTGGAATAGTAGAGGAGAATTGGAATAAGAGTGACCATCTAATTTGTATCATCATAAAAAAGGAGATGCTTTGGTCACGTACTGAGAGCAATGAATGACTAATGGATGCCAGGGCACACAAAAGAAAGCAAAGAGGGCTCTGCATATATATGATGGACACAACTTAGGGGAAGACTATGTGTTAATATAGATGGACTGCAATTTGAATTGCTGAAGGAGATACCTACATCAGTGAGATTACAGATCCTAGGGAGTATTTGAAAGCCAAATGGGTTGGGTTCTTAACCTTGATTATTTTAATCTTAATAATTTACAACCCAACTGTATTCTGGACTTCTGAATCTCAAGAAGTCATAATTCAGCAAGATGACAAAAACTCACAATTCTTTTGTACCCTGTGTTCTTGGGGCTCCTCCCTCCCTCTGAATGGAGAAGGTGGAGTTCAGACATCAGAGGGCTCCTCTCAGATCCTCTGCCATTTCAGGAGGGAGGGCACCTAGTAATTCACTTCCCATCTTGTCTATGGATTCCATTATGTCCCTGTTCCAGGTAACTTCCCTCCCCCTCACACATTTCATAAATATTATCTTCCTCCATTCTATTGGGATGTCTTTGAGGCAGGGGTGATCATTTGCCCTTTCTAGAGTTTGGCATGCCTAGTACATAGTAGTCACTTAAGAAAGGTTTATTTACTTTGAATCTGCCTCCAATCTGGTGTCCATGACTTTATATATTTTGAAAACTATATTGATGACTATTTCACTGTAATAGGTCTCCTTTGTGATAATATGCATTTCCTTTTATTCATTCAAAATATGTCTTTGAGAAGGAGTCTGTAGATTCCATGACGATTAAGAGCCCCTAGATTGGAGCATGCTTGTTCATTTTTAAAGTCCTATTGGATGGGGTGGGCAAAAGAGTGTGAGAATCATGATGAGGGCAGAATCAATCTTTTTTTTTGGCTTATAGATTTAAGAATCAACTTTCAGAACACAGTAAAAACAACTAGATGACAGAGTCAAAAGAGTGCTGGACCCAGAGATAGAAAGAACTGAATTCTAATTTGGCACCAAGTACTTAGAAGCTTTGTGACCCTGGATAAGTCACTTAATTCCTGTCTGCATCGATTTCTTCATTGTAAAATGGTGATAATGGCAGTACTACCTCATAGGGCTAGTGAGCTATTTGTAAAGGGTTTTGCAAGCTGCCCAAAGTATTGTGTAAATACTAAAGTACTAGCTATTAGTCGCAATAATAAAACTAGTAATAATTTAGATGACAACTCCAAAATTCAAAGAGAACCATGGTAGAATTGATGTAGTTATTCCTTCTAATGATACAGATTGTAGCACATTCTTGCCCACCCAGTTCACATGACTCTCGTGCTTGACCTTCCATGAGGTCTTCTCCTGGGGTGGGGAGGGTTTGTCCTTCCTCTAAATTCTGTCATAACATTTTATTTTTACTTTTTTTGCAAGGCAATGGGGTTAAGAGACTTGCCCAAGGTCACACAATTTAGGTAATTATTAAGTGTCTGAGGTTGGATTTGAACTCAGGTACTCCCGACTCTGGGGTCGGTGATCTATCCACTGCACCGCCTAGCTGCCACCACAACATTTTTTTTGGCAAAGAGATTATACTACATTCTTAACAGCCAAGACTAGTGAGGAATGTTTAACTTAGAAAAGCAGCAGACCATGCTAGGTCTTTCTGGGATTCAGCATGGTTGGCCATGACAACCCATTTTGGTACCACTAATTGAGAAAATCAATTCAATTCAATTTAATCTACAAACCCATAGATCTCAGTGTTTGAGGTACCTATCTCATAGACCCCTTATTCAGTCCCTTTTTAATACCAGATTTTCCTCTACAGCTGACCTAACAAATAGTCATTTAGCCTTTCCTTATAGAGTTTCTTTAAGGAGAAACCTAATACCTCTCAAAGTGGTCCCATTTTACTTGATGATAGCTCAAATTGTTAGGGAATATAGCTTGACACCAGCCCTAAATTGAACTTTGCCAGTTTTAACTCATTGCTCCTAGTTCACAGTAAAATTCTGTTCAATAGATTGACCCAGTTTTGCCTGGAACCAGGCTGTGCAATCACTATCCATTCCTCACCTCTAGTATCCTCCTCCTCCTCTCCCTTTCATTGCAACCATAGACTTTGAGCCTGGGAAACTGGGTCCTGATGGGTGTGTATCCATTTTATCTCATCTTGAGCCAGTCTTCCATGTTCCTTCCTGTACATCTCCACACATGCTGTTTTCTCTCTTTCCAGCTTTCTATATTAGCTGTCAATTCAAGACACTTTACTAATACTTTATTAGTTTTTAAGGGGAAGGTCATTACTGACAGCAGACAATAGATAAGCCATCCTTGAGAAGGATACCGGTTGAGTTGGGGCTGATAGTGTCCACAGAAGTGGAATGAATAAGGAGAAGGAAAAATTACTTTTTAGATATAAGGTACATCAGTTTCACTTTCTGCCCTTGGCTTGGTTAAGATTTATTATATATTCTGTTAATTTGACTGTTTTTTTATTTTTCCTCTTTTAATGGATAACAATGCTTCATCATGGAGTGGAAGTAGCTGGGTTTTTAAAGTCAGTGCCAGGGTACTTCACCCCCATTCTCTTGAGGCATACCATCTTGGTTCTTCTTTGCAAAAGCAATGACCAGGGAGACTGAACTGAAGAGAAACCCAGATCAAGACTGAAAAGAACAATGAAAATAATCTGAAGTTGATTGGGCAAAATGGTTGTGTGATGTAGTTTTAGATAAAGAGGTACATGCCACTTAGTAGCCTAATGAAAGTATAATGTTGATGGAATTTGTCAGAAAGGCAACTAAGTTTCCTGTTTGATGGGCAACTTATCAATGACACGGGCATATTGGAACAGTTGGAAATGAAGGATGAAGACAGAGTTGATGTGTTTCAGCAGCATTTACCAAAAAAGGAAACCTGCCGCATTACTTTAAAATAGTGCTCCCAAGGAAACCAACACAATTCAGGATGAGAAAACTGCGGTTTGACTCATCTACATCCTATCTATGACAGTATCATTTTATTTCTCCTTTCCTTCCCTCCCCTGATTCCTTTTTTGCACATAAAGTAACTGGTTGCATATGCCAAGGTATAATTAATATTTTCACTTAGAAATTAAGATTTTATTTTTTCAATTACATGTAAAGACAATTTTTAACAATCAATTTTTGAAAGATTTTGAGTTCCAAATTTTTCTCCCTCTCTCTTCCCTCCTCTATGCCCAAGAACAACAACCCTGATATAGACTATATGTGTAAAATCATGTAAAACACATTTCCCATCAATCATATTGTGAAAGGAGAAACAGAACAACAGAAAAAAATGGAAAAACAAGAAAAGTGAAAATAATATGCTTCTCTCTTATACAGACTCCATTAGTTCTTACTTGGGACGTGAATAGCATTCTCTACCATGGGTCCTTTTCAATTGTCTGGAATCCCTGTGTTGCCAAGAAGGTCTAAGGCAATCATAGTTGATCATCACACAGTTTTACCGTTACCATGTACATTGTTCTACTGGTTCTACTTACTTCACTCAGCATCAGTCCATTTTTCTGAAATATACTTGCTCATCATTTCTTATAGCACAATAATATTACATTATATGCACATTCCACCATTTGTTCAGCCATCTCCTCAATTTCTAATTCTTTGCCATCCCAGAAAAGCTGCTATAAATAATTTTATCCATATCAGTTTTTCCCCCCTTTTTTAATGATCTCTTTGGGATACAGACCTAGTAGTGGCATTGCTAGAGTACAGGGTATATGCAATGCCATTGTCCTTAAGGCATAGATCCAGATTTCTCTCCAGATTGGATCAATTCAATTGGTGAACTGATTCATGTGGTTCAATTCCACCAACAATGTCCAATTTTTCCACATATCCTCCAACATTTATCATTTTCCTGTTCTGTCACATTAGTCAATCTGATTGATAGGTGTGAGGTAGCATCTCAGAGTTGTTTTAATTTGCAATATAATGCATATTTATATATATGAAAAAATATTTATAATCTTTCAATTTGTAATCACAAAAAATGGAAATTAAATGGGGGAATTTATTGAGGAATGACTAAATATATGGTACATTAGTGACATTCTGATGGAAATGACAAAGGGATGATTTCTGAGGAACTTAGGAAGACTTGTATGAAAAGATGCAGCATAAAGCATGTAGAACCAAAAGAACAATCTATAAAATAACAATGATATTTTAAAGACAACTTTGAAAGATTGAAAACGGATGGTTCCCTCTTATGTAAAGGTCAAGTGGCCAATGGTGATCTAGTCAAGCCAACGAGCCAACAATTAAGCTCCTTCTTTGTGCCAGGCACCATCCTAAGGACTAAGTATACAAAAACAGACAAAATCAAAACAACGTTAAAAACAGCAACAGTAACAACAACCAAACCAACTAAAACAAGAATTAGTCGCTGCCCGCCCTCAAAGAATTCACAATCTACTGGGAGAGAGAACCAGCAAAGAATTATGTAAAAATGTGATTTACTCAGTTTAAGTTGGATGTTTATCAAAGGTAAGGTGTTAAGATGAAATGGAAATGGAAAAAAAGAAGAAAATAAATGGGTTTTATGAAAAGATCTCTACTCTTTGGTAGTGACATTCTAACTCAAGTTTTATCTTTATATTCTAGTAAGTTATTTTTTCTCACTGTTTTACAACAACAGAAAGAAACTCTTAAACCATTGCATACTCTGCTTAATTGGATAATTTCTTTAGTTTTTAATCACAACAAAACCAAGGACAATGTAAATGTATATATCTTAAAACCCAAGCCAAATAATCTATTGAAAGTCTAAAATGGGAATTGACCAACAGACATGAAGATGATGCTCTAAAAATTTCACCTAGAAGTTTAACTAATACAAATTAATTGTGACAAGGGGAACAAAAAGAGCCCAGAAAGTGCACCAGGTTAGAATATAAACTAAACTATTGAACCTCCAGCAGAAGAATAGTAGTTATTATGATAAATATTATCTCTTAAATCAGAGAGAAAGGATGGAGGAGAGAAATAGTAAAGAAAATTTTGCAATTTATTCAATAGAGGAAAATCATCCCAAGGGCATTTAAGGATGGAAATAAAAAAAGGACTATAAAGAGAAGAAAAAATTTAAAAGATATGCAAAAGTCACTTTAAGAAATGATTTTCTCTATGAAGGATACCATCCTTTGGCACTAACATCACAGTTCTGAATGTGCTTGTAGAAGTTCAGTTGACATTGAAGAGAACACCATTGGGGAAAGCATCCAGATTGGACCAAGTATATATAGAGGAAATTCATATTGGAGATAGTACAATTGCCAAGGTGTTAATGGAAAGACAAAAGAAGAAAATAAAAATCAGACCCTATTCAAACTGAAAAAGATGACCAAGGGAACAACCTATATATATCATTTTCAAATTAATACAAAATCTTTATAAAGGGCATCTGTGCATTCGTTGATTACAAACTCAAGAGGGCATTAGAAAGCTAGGTGGTGTAGTGGATAGAGCACTAGCTTTGGAGTCAGGAGGATGGGAGTTTGAATCCAGACTCAGACATTTACCTCTTACTAGCTGTATGACCTTGGACAAGTCACTTAACCCTGATTGCCTCACATCTAGAGCCATCTCCAGGTATCCTGATTTATATCTGGTCACTGGACCCAAATGACTCTGGAGGAGAAAGTGAGACTGGTGACTTAGCACAGCCAATTCATAGGCTTGTCATGGCATCACCTCCCTGATCTCATGGTCTTCTTCAAGAATGGAGGACAAATAACGTCATACTTTGCATATCAATCCACTACGTTCTACGTACTTTTAATATTTCTATTTCTCTGCTTATAACTATAAAATAGATAACATTATCAATAAAAGTAAAAGGAACATGTTATATTAATAGATGCAAAAAAGCTTTTGATAAAGTTCAACACTCATTTTTTTTATTAAAAACACTTGAAGGTATTGAAAAAAATGGATTTTTCCTTAAATTGATAACAAAAAAATTTATTTAGAGCTATCAGCAAATATTATTTGTAATGGAGATAAACTGGAAACCTTCGCAGTAGGATCAGGTATGAAACAAGAATGACCACTGTCACCAATATTGTCCAATTGGGTCATAACTATTTGCTTAAATTTTGTAAAAAAATTTGTGCATCAATATTCATTTAGGATATTGGCCTATCTCTATACACACACATACACACATACACACACATGTAAATACACATAAATAAATTGTGTGTGTATGTGTGTGTAAATATACATATATATATGTATATATACACATATTCCCTTTTCTGTTTTGGCTCTCAAGTTTAAATATCAAGGCCATAATTGCATCATAGAAAAAATTATAGAACTCATCTTTTTTTTCAAACAGCTCATATAATATCGAAATCAAGAAATCTTTGAATGTTTAATAGAGTTCCGTTATAAATTCATCTGATCCTAGGCATTTTTTTTAACCATTGGGAACTATTTATGGTATATTTAATTTCCGTTTTCTAAGATTGACTTATTTAACATCCTCTATTTTTTTTCTGTTAATTTGAGTATTTTATATTTCTGTAATTGTTCATTTCCTTTAGGTTATCAGTTTCATTAGCATATGATTAGGCAGAATAGTTTCTAATAATTTCCTTTATTTCTTTTTCATTTGTTGTAAATACCCCCCTTGTGACTTTTGGTACTAGTAATTTAAATTTCTTTTTTATTTTAAAAACTCAGATTAGATAATGGTTTCCCTATTCTTTTCTTATAAATAGTTTCTAGATTTTATTTATCAATACAAAGTAGTTTTCTTTTGCCTTCAACTTTGTTGATTTCTTCTTTGATTTTCAGAATTTTGATTTTGAGATTTTCTGATTTTAAGGTTTTTTTTTTTCTTGCATGGTCAATTAATTGTTTTACTGTTTCTTCTGATAAAAGTATTTAGAGAAATAAATTTTCTCTTGAAGACTGCTTTGGCTGTATCCCAAAAATGTTTGTATGTTGTTATATGGATTTTATTATCTTTAATGAAATTATCTATTGCTTATGATTTGTTCTTTATATATCCATTTTGGGAACTAAATTATTTAATTTCAAATTCTTTTTTTAACAATTTCTTCTGTAAATATTCATGAATGTAATTCTTATTAGCTTATTGGGTTTTTTTATGTTTTTGTTAGGCAGTGGGGTTAAGTGGCTTGCCCAAGACCACACAGCTAGGTAATTATTAAGTGTCTGGGCCGGATTAGAACTCAGGTACTCCTGACTCCAAGGCCAGTGCTCTATCCACTGTGCCACCTATCTGCCCCTTAGCTTATTGTTTTAAAGGATGTTTAATATTTCTGCTCTTCTGAGTTTTTGAGGCTCTATTCTTTAATATATATTTTTTAAAGGTGCTTTGTATAATTGAGAAATATCACAGATATTTCTATTTCCCCTTAATAATTATTGTTACTTTGTCTAAAATCTCTTCACGTCCTTATTTATTTTTGGTTAGATTTGTTGAGATCTGAAAGGGTATATTAATACCTGTCATATTATTAACTTTTTATTGTCTATTTCTCCTCATGATTCATTTAACTTTGCCTTCAAGTATTTAGTTTCTATTCCATTTATATCTAGATCTATATCTGTATTATATATATATATATATATATATATATATATTTGCCTATAGAGGATATATATTTATACCAAATATATATATTTACCTGTCTTTAGGAAAAGTAAAATTGCATTGTTCATTTTTTAAAATTAAGGTTATATTTGCTTTTGACTTACTCAAGATCCTAATTGTTATACCTTTTTATTTTTACTTTGCTTTAAACATAGTAGATTTTGCTTGTCTTTAATTTTGTGAATCTGTATGTTTGAAATATGCTTTTAATAAGCAGATTATTAGCTTCTGACTTCTAACTCAACCTGATTTCCTTTTCCTTTTGAAGAAAGTTGATTTCATCCGTTTCACATTCACCTTTATCACTGTATATTTCTCTCCATCTTTTCATCTCTCCTTTCATACTGGTTCCTCTCTTTGTTTCCTGTCCTTTCTGTATAAAGAAGTAAATGGAGAGGGAGAGGGAGAGGGCTTAGCCCTGGTGCTCTATGCTTGATCTCTCCTTCTTTCCCCCACTGAAGCCCAATCACAGGTTCTTTTTTTTTCCTTTTCTTTCAATTCTTTCCTCTTAATCCCCTTCCCTATTTGTGCCTACCTTCTGTGAACAGTTTGCTTTGTTTCTAATTCAGCCCTCCCTACCTCTCCCCTCCTTTTTAATCATTTTGTTTCCTTGCGGAGTCTATTAAGTTTTCTCCCATCTATGTGTATACTTCTTTGACGAGTTTAGAGGAATAGCCAAGTGCCCTCCACTCCTCCAGCTTCTCCCTCCTAGGCAAGTCTTCTACTTGCACACCTTGAGCTAAATCATTTTCTTTACTTCTCCTTCAGCTCATTTTGGAGTTTCCTTCCCCCTTTTCCTCTCTTCTTTTAAGATCATCAGAACATAGCAAACATTCCTCTCAGGACCTCTGCTTTTATTTGATTTCCTCTAGGAATTTTGATATTAGTATTCTTCTTGGACATTTGTATCATCACCTCCATTAGAATGTAAATGCTGGACCCTCTTTTAGTCCCTTGTGATGGTATTTATGTTGCTTGTATTTATCCTTTTGTGTTTCTCTTAACTCCTGTGTTTTAATCCAAAGTTTCTATTCCACTTTGATCTTTTCTTAAGGAATACTTGGAAGTTTTCTATTTTATTAAAATTCTACTTCCTTCTAGAGGATTAGACCCAATCTTGCTTTCTAAGCTATTCTTTTTTTATAAAGCAAATCTTTATTTAGTATTTTATTATTTTCTGCTTACATGTGAAAACAATTTTTAACATTAATTTTTAAAACTTTGAGTTTCAAATTCTCTCCCTTCCTCCTGATCCTCCTCCTCCCCATTGAAAAAGAAAACATTTTGATAAATTAAATATGTATAGTCATACAAAAATATTACCATAATTGTCATGTTATGAAAGAAAGTATAGACCCCCCCCAAAGCCTCAAGAAATATGAAGTATAAAAAAGTGTGATAAGCTATTCTTGATTATAAGGGTATGTTTTTTGACTTCTATCTATCATATTTCAAATTGTCCACTCCTTTCATAGTGATGGCTGCTAAATCTTAATTATGTCTTCTCACTACTTGAATTCTTTCTTATTGGCTTCTTGCAGTAATTTTTCTTCAACTTAGAAGAAGCTGTGGATTTTAGGTTACAATGTCCCTGAGAGTTTTCATTTTGGAATTTATTTCAAGAGGTGACCAGTGCTTTTTTTCCCCCCTTGGATTTCAAGGAAATCCTTGGGGCTTTCCCCCCCCCTTTAGTTGTGGTTTTAGATAATCCAGTGATTGTTATATATTATCTTTCCTTGATTTGTTTTCCAGGTAATTTATTTTAAATAGAAAATGTTATATGTTTTCTTCTTTTTTAAAACCTTTTGACTTTGTTAAAATATTTCTTGTTCCCGAATTAAACTTCCATAATCATTTTCAAGGAATTTGTTGCTTTTGTCATTTGTATATTTTTGTCAAGCTCTAAATTCTTTTATTAATCTGTACTTTAATAGCGCTCACTAATTTTCCACTTTTTCTAGTGCTCTCATTTCCAATTCATCATTTTAGACTTAATTTTTTTTTTGTTTTTTGCTTCTTCCGGGTGTTTTAGTTTAGCTTGAATCCAAGCTTCATTTTCAGTTAGAGAATTTTTCTTCCTTGGCTTTTGGAGAATCTCCTCTTCAGTTAGTACTTGGATACCCCTGTCACCACATTTGATCCTTAGAATGAGATTATTCTTTTGTTTGTATAGTCATTCATACAGTCTTAAGTATTGAATTGGGGCTCCTAGGACCAAGTTCTGCACACTCCTAGAGGGACTATCTGCATCTTCCTCAATGCTGTTCCGCATTCTTTGGGGTCTTGTTGCCATTGTCCTTGTGTATTGAGTGCTAAGTTCTTGAAGAACTGTAGGATTTTTTTAGGTTTTTTCCAAGGCAATGAGGTTAAGTGACTTGCCCAAGGCCGCACAGCTAGGTAATTGTTAAGTGTCTGAGGTCGGACTTGAACTTGGGTCCTCCTGACTCCAGGGCCTGTGCTACCTAGCTGCCCCAGGAGTTCTTCAACTAGGGACCGGCAAACTTTCAGTGCATCCAAAATGGTTTGTGTCAGGAGAAATTCTCATCATTGCTCAGATTTTTGCCGGTCTGCTGTTTTTGTTGTTAGGTCACTGAATGACCAGTGATAGAATCACCAAACATTTACTGAGTAATAGCTTATGCTAGTTCTGGGAATACAAATTCCCAGAATCTTAGAGCTGGGAAGGGATCTTTAATATCAGTCCCTTCATTTTACAGATGAGAAACCTGAGGTCCAAATGGTCACCTGACTTATAAGACCACTGAATAATATATGGGATTTGAACCCAATTCCTCTGGCTTCCAATGTAGTGCTCTACTTTCCTTCCCCTATGCAGAACTCTAAAGGTCATTCCCACATTAGTTATCTGCATAATTGAACTGTACTGTATTAGCATCTGAAACAGAAGTCTTGTAAAAAGAACGATGGCATTTCAAGCCCCTTCCTTAACTACTCTGACAGTCACACATATTCTCTTAGATCATGCCTCTGTCTATCACCCTTCCAAGCTCTCCATCTGCACACCTTGACCTTGACATAGATGCCTCCCCAAACCAGTATCCCACATAGGACCTTAATATCATCCTAACAAATTCTCTGAACAGCACCCTCCATGCCTGCTGCCATACTCGTCATTCCCCTTCTTCCTCTGTATTGCAAATCTTCACCTCTTCACACTGCTGTAATGCTTTTTCATCATCCCTTTTCCCCTTTCCTGTCCTTCCTTCTTTTTCCTTCTGACTCTGTCCAACATTTTTTTCTCCTACACCATGCCGTTTCGCTGTACTTATGCTAGAAACAGTAAGTAACATCATTTAATGGAACATTGGACATATTCTGCTGCAGCGCTCATGATACATATTCGCAATAAGACGATATGAAAATAATAACCACTGACACACTAACCTTGGTTGCAGAGTATGTTAGGGTAGGGAGAGACTGCAAAGAACTCACTAAGACCTCCAAAATGAAATCAGTGCATCTTTTAATGCATGGTAGCTTCAGTGAAAAGGAGGGTGCATATAGACTTGGGGAGCAAAAAAAAAAGCTATAAGGAAAAATGATTCAGAAGTAAGGAATGAAAGACTAAAAATGCATAAACTACACAGAAATTCCTTCTTCCATAGTAATTACCCCTCATTTTAAATAATAGAAGTAGTTGCTTTATTTGAATATACTCTATCCATTTCCACTGGACTGGAACCAGTTGCTATATTTTGCATAGTTATAATTTTGAATAATGTGCATATGAATGCATGTTACCATGTAATAGTTATTTGCATTAATGGGAACCTAGCTAGCCTGAAGTTTGTTGGAGTTGAGAATCAATCACACAAAGAAGAAAGAAGAGTGTGATGGACAGGAATAGTTGGTCCATTAGAATAGATGGAATAGATGATCCATTATGATAGAGAGATGATTTAGGATGTCATCAAATAAATGTGGGAACTGGAAAAATAGACAGCTGGCTACCTGTGACTAGAGTGAAGAAAATGAATAAATAACCTGGGGGCTCCCCTGTCATCCTTAGGATACATTGAGGGGATGTGACTGTGACCATGTTGGATGGAACCGCTATATGATGAACCAATGGAAGCAAATAGACAAGAGCTGCCCAAGATGGGCAGGAAAAGGCGAATTGTAATGGAAATTATTAGAGGAATTATGCACATCAATGAGATCAGAAATTTAATAATCTTAGAATTTGGGAAAATAGCTCATCTCTTTGGAGTTGGGAGAATTAGTTCTGTAATATGAATAACTGATGTTTGTAGAATAATTGGAGATTTGTAAAAGACGACCTACATTATCTATGCAACCATTACTGAAATATGTGAAATAGGGACTGTGATAAATACTCAGGTTCAAAGGAAAGTGGTGTAGCTATGGTCACAAGGCTTTGAACGTCTGAGGTGTTTCTATCCTGTATTCCACTTATTGTGCTGCCTGACTGGTGTTTGTTATTGGCATTTGTCCAATTTATAGTGTATGATTTTATATATTTTTTTTTATTACAAGATACCAGTAGTTGCCTGGCAACCGATTTTCTTGTCACCTTCCAGAAGGAAAATTTCTAAACAAAACTGTTGTTTGTTGGATAAACATCCTAACTAAGGCATGTCCTGAAAAAACCTATGGCCTCTTTAGAGGTAGCTAGATGTCACATTGGATAGAGGACTGAATTCCATGAGAACTAAATTGAAACCTTGCTTTTCCACTTCATAGGTGTGTGACCCTGGGCAAGTCACTTATCATCTCTATCTCTCTGTTTTCTCAAGGGCAAAATAGGGATAATATCACCAGCTTTGCATAGTTATATGTGAAGATACAATAAGCAAACAATATTTGTATGTCACTTTTCAAACCTCAACGCATCACAGAACTGTGAGCTAGTTTATCTTGTCTGAGCTCCAAGACCCAGAGTTCCAGTATTCTCTGGATGGAACCAACTGCCGCAGAATGATATTCTACACCAAGGTTCCAGGTTTGCTGTCGTGAGTCACTTGACTGGTTCACACTGGTCGTATGAGCCTGGGCAGGTAGCTCATCTTCATCAGCTTCAGACAACTCCTTAGACTTATCTATTCCCATGTGATTGTGGCATCGTTCTGTGCTTATATATAAACACCTATGTAGATGGGTGTTTACACACATGTAGATGTGTGCCCACACAGGCAGGACCATATTCATGTGTATAGAGCTACACACACATGCATGGATCTATGTTCACATGTCCATGTATGTTCACATACATGCAGATCCATGTTTGTGTGTGTGGGCATATTCGCAGGTATATATTCACTCATCATCATCAGCTTCAGACAGCTCTTTATCTACTAAGGCCAAACCATGCCCCAGTCTGCTCACAGGGACTTTCCAAACTGGGACTTCTCCTTTTCTGATAAAAATCACAGTCCTTGACAGATTTCTTATCACTTAAGAGCTGAGAGGATCCACAGAGCGATTTTCTGGCTTAGCTCCCAGACTGGGTGAGGGAAAATGCAACCTGATAAACAATTACTGATTAACTAATGACGACCTCCAGCTTCTTCTTAAGGAGTTCCACTTGTGACACGCTATTGGCCTCTCAGAACAGGGGCAAGCAGATGCTCTGAAAGGGCTGCCCTGCCCTCCTCTGCAGAAGCATGGACTTATTTGAAGTTATACACCAATGAGGGAAAATCAGATAAATTAATATCTTCGGGTTAGACTGTGCCTTAGAGAGCCTTTAGTTTTGAACTCTCATATAAATGGAAAAAATTGACATTTAGGAACAGGATGGAACAGTTTGGAAAAGAGACAGTGGCTAACCATAGAGCTGCCCATCCTGATCATCAGCCAATCCTGATTACATTCATGGTCACCCCCAGAAAAGAAATCACATCCTGGAAGTCAGACCTGCACAGCCCCAAGTCCACAGTGGCTGCAAACTATGTCAATAAGGTGGAGTGGGTGGGGAGGGATCCAGTCAAATCCTTGCTCATCACACCAATCATGAAGCTTGAATTTTGCATTGCATTTCTTTTGTTTTATTGAGTTCTAATACATCACAGGAATACGGAATATCAGGGTTTGATGGGATCTTAGGGACCATTTAGTTCAACCATCTCCTGTTGCAGAAGAAAGTGAAGAGAAGAAACCCAACAATAGATAAGCGTTCCTCCCAAGAACACCATCCAAGGCAGGATGCTGAGGATGCTGGAGGAAACAAGGACAGGTAGAAGTCTGTGATTTCATGCAAGTATGAACTCCCAGTGTGGAAATCCCCTCCCTGGAACAGTTCATCAGTTGGTAATTTATAGTCTTAGATGTTTAGGATACTGAGAGATTAAGATAGAGGTTATGTGCCTTATCCAGCATCATACAACTAAATGTTATCTGTTATTCAATCATTTCAGTCAATGATCTCATTTTGGGTTTTCTTCTTCTTCTTCTTCTTCCTCCTCCTCTTCTTCTTCTTCTTCTTCTTCTTCTTCTTCTTCTTGCAAGGCAATGGGGATAAATGACTTGCCCAAAGTCACACAGCTAGGTTATTGAGGCAGGATTGGAACTCAGGTCCTCCTGACTCCAGGGCCAGTGCTCTATTCCCTATGTCCACCTAACTGCCCCTATTTTGGATTTTCTTCATAGATAGTGAAGTGATTTACTATTTCCTTCTACAACTCATTTTCCAGATGAGGAAACTGAGGCAAACAGGGTGAACTGATTTGTCCAGGATCACAGAGCTAGTAAGGGTCTGAGGCTGAATTCAAACTTAGGTCTTCCTGGCCCCAGGCCCAGTGCTTTTCCACTCTGCCATCTAGCTGCCCTCAGAGATTTAGATGTGCAAATTCATTGGTGTTTGGAGCCCCTAGCAAAATATTTCCCGAAACTTCTAGATTTAGAGAGGTTCTGGATCACTGAGAAAACAGGATCAAGTCCTACTCTTGAACCAAGACCTTCCTGGCTTCTGGGCTACCTCTTGTTCCACAGCCACACTAGATAGACATGGCAACACACACACACACATACATATACACATGCCCACACAAACACACACAACCACCACACTAACACACCTACATGTGTGAACATGCATGCACATGCATGTGAATATAGATCCACAGTGGATCTATATCCACATGTGTGTCAATATATACCTACACACAGGTGAATGCATATCCACACATGTTTATATATGAGCAAAGAATGTCACTATGATTGCATGTGAATGGGTACACATGTGCATGTCTTTATATAAATGTATGCATCTGTGTTATACATATGCATGCATATCCACATAAATTGACATATTTACATATAGATGTAGATATAGATGATATAGATATAGATGATATAGATATAGATATAGATATAGATATAGATATAGATATACATATACATATACATATACATATACATATACATATACATATACATATATGTGAAAATTTTGAAGGAGGAACCACTAACAATGGGGGGAGTCCTACAAAACTCTCCTGTAAATAGTGATTTCACCTGCTCCTAGACCTGTATCCAGATGACTCTCAACCTAGACTATCTCCAGGGCTCTCGATCAAGATCATCAAGAGTGTTCCAGGCAGCTTCAACAGACTGTTGAGTGATGACGTGAAACCCCTCATTTCTGTTAGTTGGCTTCCTGATGCCAACTCTGAAAATGTGGTTTGGGGACCCTCCTTTGTAGGAGTGCCAGACTCTTCTAGAATTTCTGGGGAAATCAGTGCCTAAGCTTGGTGCCAATTGTGAGTGCTGTCTGCATGACCTGCTTCATGCTTGAAGTTCCCAGCCCCAACGCCCAGTTGAGCCCCCATTTTCTGAGAGCTGTTCATTTGGAGCTCACCTCTGTGAGCAACCTAATGGACTGGAACACCTCCTTTTTTTTTACAGATGCTCCCATTCCCAGGTTCCAAAGGCATCTAGACCTCCATCTTCCTGACACTTGTTCAAATAACAACAATATTTCTTTGACTGCAGAGCCAGCCTTCAAATTATAACATGCCCAGACACCAGATAGTGACAGTCTGGGAATATTGGCTCAGGTCCAAACAGATCCTTTATTTTCTTTACTGGGAATTCTCTAAATTGAGGACTCGAGAAATAGTTTGCTGAATCTCTCTTCCAAAACTTATCTTTCCAATAAAGTGAGGGCATGTTTCTCTCTCTGTAGCAAATAGATGGAGCTCTGGCCCAGGAGTCAGGAAGATTTAGAATGTACTACATGCTTTCTGTCCATGTCACCGTGGACACTTTTCTTCTCATAACCCTAGTTTGGAGGAGTCAAACACACAGCAAGGGTTACCTGCTCCAGCAATGTTTTGACTGGGAAAAGATGAAACTATAATTGGGAGATATTTAACAAAATAAAGAAAATTACAAGAAAACATAGATGGGGGTGGCTAGATGGTACGGTGGATAGAACACTGGCCCTGGAGTCAGGAGTCCCTGAGTTCAAATCTGGCCTCAGACACTTAATAATGACCTAGCTGTGTGGCCTTGGGCAAGTCACTTAACCCCATTGCCTTGCGAAAGCCTAAAAAAAGTAGGATTTTTTTTAAAAAGAAAAAACATAGATAGCATTGAATTTCAAAACTAAGTCAATACATGACCAGCAGAGATCCTTATGTTTCCTTCCATTTGAATTTGATATCATGGCACTAGCCAATGCTCTAAAATCCCCCCCCCCCCAAATTCTAAAATTCTTCCAAGCAGAAGAGGTAGAGGAAGTTTCCTTACCTGAAAGGTCACCTGGAAGCTGCCTATTTGTCTTCTATTTATTATCTCTATCAATCTAATTTATATATGTTTGTGCCTAGATGTATATAAATAAATAATGTACATTACTTAAGTGCCTGCCTCAGTCATCCACTAAATTCAGGGCTAATATATGATGAGGATGATATTTGTTTATCCTTCATTCTAGAAGACCCAACATCAGGGAGGTGATACCATGACAAGTAGGTGAATTGGATTTGGGTGGGAGGAGGCTGTGCTAAGTCACCAGCCTCACTTTCTCCTCCAGAACCATCTAGGTCCAGTGGTCAGATATGAATCAGGATGACTGGAGATGACCCTGGATGTGAGGCCAGGGTTAAATGACTTGCCCAAGGTCAGACAGTTAGTAAGTGTTCAATGTCTGAACTCCCATTCTCCTGATTCCAAAATCAGTGCTCTATCTACTAGGTCATCTTGCCACTAGTGCCCACATATCCACATACATGCACGCACACATGTATATGCACACATGTTCATACAAACATGTAATGTATGTATATATAGATATATTGCAGGGAAAGGCTAATATATATTACAAGGTTGGCTGCCTTAATTAACTAACTACCATATTTCCCTGAAAATAAGACTGAATATGATGTTAATTTTTGCCCCAAAAGATACATAAGGGTTTATTTTCAGGGGATGACTTTTTATGTACAATAATCTACATTTATTCATTTATTCAAGAAGTATTAATGTCAATAATATTATTTATTTATATTTAATTAAATGTTGATATTATTATAATTCAATATTCCATCATGTGATGCAACAGACTACTAAATGCCTGCACCAGAATGAGCCCCTTAACTGGGGCTTATTTGGGGGATAGGGCTTAGATTACAAGCATCCTGAAAAAAAATCATGTTAGGGATTATTTTCAGGGAAATATGGTTTATCTAGAAGCCATTTCAATCATGTTTTATTGAATTTTTTGTTCTAGTTCTTCCCAAAAGTCTTGTAACACTGTATGTAGCCTACCGTATCCACTTCCATTTTTTCTATTGATTTAATCAAATTGGTTCTAGTATTGCCCTTTTGTTTTGGCAAGGCAATGGGGTTAAGGGACTTGCCCAAGGTCAAATAGCTAGGTAACTATTAAGTGTCTGAGGTCAGATTTGAACTCAAGTCCTCCTGACTCAAGGGCTGATGCTCTATCCACTGTGCCACCTAGCTGCCCCCTGGTATTGTTCTTGAAGAGAGTAAATTAATCTACTGCTTTGTGTCTTCCTTGCAACTTTCCTGGCTACCATACCTCAATGTGCATCTGCCCCATTAGAATGTAAGCTCCTTGAGAGCAGACTGTTTTCACTTCTGTATTTATATCTCCTGGCACACTGCACAGTGCTTGGAACAATAGAAAATGCTTTATTACTATTTTTTCATTCATTTTCATATCATATTCTAATTAATCCCCTTCTCAGATATCACAGTGATTTTCCTAAGGCATAAGTCTGCTCATGTCATTTCCCTACTCAGTAAGCTGCAGGGGCTCCCGATTGCCACCAGGATCAAGTCATTTTTGGGGGGGCATTTAAAGTTCTCCCCATCTGACTCCTTTTCATCCCTTGCATTCCCTCTGCATATTCTAAGATCAGTTATAATGGCATATTTGTTATTCCCCATAATCCTCCTCCAATCTTTGTGTTTTTCCCACTGGCTTTCCTCCATGTTTTTTCATCTCATCTTTGCCTCTTAAACTCTTTAGATTCCTTCAACTCTTAACTCAAACAAATAGAGGATTGAGGAATGGCTAAAGACATTGCGGTCCATTATAATTGCTAGTCTGACCTATTGATATGACTACTAAAATATGAATAACGTGATGAATACAGAGAAGCACAGAAAGATCTGCATAACTGATACAGAATGACATAAGCAGAGCCAAGAAAACAATGCATGTGAGGATTTCAACAATGTAAATGCAAAGAACAACACAAAAAATGAAAAAAGAATGTTTCCATATGGCAAGAGAGATGGAAGCTAATGTGTAAAGAAATGAGGCAAAGGGAAGTTTGTTTCAATTGAAGAATAGGAGAGGGGAAATGAAAAAATAGCTTTAGTCCAGGTTGTGAAGGACTTTTAAAATCTAAGTAGAGAGCAGCTAGGTGGTGCAGTGGATAGAGCACCGGCCCTGGAGTCAGGAGGACCTGAGTTCAAATCCAGCCTCAAACACTCAATAATTACCTAGTTGTGTGGCCTTGGGCAAGTCACTTAACCACATTGCCTTGCAAAAGTCTAAAAAAAATCTTAGTAGAGGAATGTATGTATTTATCTTGGGCAAGAATTTCTGTTATGAATTCTTCTAGTAGTTTGGTAAAGCTAGGGAAGCTAGGTAGTACAGTGGATAGAGCACTAGCCCTGGAGTCAGGAGGACCTGAGTTCAAATCTGACCTCAGACACTTAATAATTACCTAGCTGTGTAGCCTTGGGCAAGTCCCTTAATAGCATTGCCCTGTAAAAACCAAAAAAAAAAAAAGTAAAACCTCTGAACCTCTTCTTAGAATAATGTTTTTAAATGCATAAAATCAAATATATAGCATTACCAGAGAAACAAATTATATTGAAATATAGTTAGCAATTAAAAAAAAATCATAGACCCCAGGCTAATCTAATCACCTTTAAACTAGAGGCTGGTACTTTGTGCCTGCCCAATGCTTTTGTTATGGATGATGTTTGGAGTCTCATCCCTTTTCCGAGTCTCTTTGTCCTGAATAAAATGTTAAAATATTCTTTAAATACATAACATTTCCCCAAACTTTTCCTTAGTTTCTTCTATTAATCAGTATTGATGTAATAACACTGTAATGAGATTACTCAAAAAATATTCCACAAACTGACCATGACCTTGGCATCATTGCCAGATTCCCCCATCTGGGAACAGAAGATGCTAGGGGTAATTTGCTCTAAGAGATAGAAAAAAAAAATCACACAAGATAAATATGAATGATTTTTCTTGTAGCAAAGTTATTTTTTTAAAAATAATTTTTACCTGAATATAGATGAATGCATGACGATGCAGATAGCATAGGTTGAGAAGGAGATAAGGGAATTATGGAAATTGAGTGAACCTCACTGACTCCATTCTACATTTAGTTTAGTTTCTTTCCTACTGAGTTATGGGACTGGTGTGATTCATATCTTGTGAGAAAATTTTATTCGATTATGCTAATTATGATAGCATTGTTTGACCCTAGCCCTGCATGACTGGGAACCTAGACCATCTTCACCTGTTGCTTAGAGATCAGATTTGTTTAAAGCCTAATTCATGACCTTTTGATGCTGGCTAGTAACCCAGTCCCATCTCAAGATGGATGTAAGGAGTTTTCTCACAATTATATATCTCAAGCAGCCCAGAAACCTTATCTGAAAACTGAACCCATACTGGATTATCAGTTACCATTTCCTTGTTCCTTTGATTGAATACAACCTCTTGGGGGGTGGAATGGGATGCCTCTTTCTTACTTCTGAGTGTGGTAATTATTTGCTCTTCTTTCAACATGAAAATTTCCTAATCTTCCCTCCAATTAGAAATCAGGCTACCTAATAGTGTAGCCTATGGTATATCTGGTTAATTTTCTTTTAATGCATCAAAATCTATCTCCTTCTATATTTGGGGTCCAGTGCCAGCTGACGGACCTGGGCCCAATTTGTTGGGTAATTGCACACCCTGAAATAAATCAATGTGCTCAGAAGCTCAAACCTTTGTTTCCTCAGTCATTTCAATCAATCCACATGCCACAAAGATTGATACTTAGAATGGCTCATTATTGTTCTCTCTCCTTCCTATCCCTGAGAAGTTGACAATGAAATGGGCACTGAATTTTAGCTGACATTGGAAAATATTCCAAGATCCAGGCTCTGTTTTCTCTTATCCCATAGGAAATGATCTTGGTATTTTTAGCTCAGAAGATAGCGCCTTCAGAATCTATTTTATGGACCTGCTTCAAACATTTTGAGCCTGAGGTTGGACCAGAATTAGAGGGAGGCATCTTTATGAAGCAAGGCTGTGAGTTTTTGGTGAAGGGAAGATTGTTGCTAAGAGAGTCCCAGTGTTCCCATGGCAACAGCACTGAAGGACTGTACCTCAGTCCTTCCTTTGAAGGGGCACATAAAGTTTAGTGGCACAGAATAGGACTGGTTCCACATATATTAAAGCTTTTTATTCATTCTTAAACCTCTTTGTCCTTACCCACCTCTTCCTACCCCCCTCCCTGACCCAGTTTCATATAATGAGATGGCTTTCCCCCTTACCAAGGCTAACCTCTCTCCCAGGAGCCGTTGCTCTCATTTATTCCCTTCTCCTTGGAACCCTCTCCATTCACCATCATCTTTTTATCCAGAAGCCCTGACCTCTCTTGATCTCCTGGCTCCTTTGTACCTGTCTACAGGAAGGCTCAAGAGTCTCTGGTATCCTTCCCTTTTTCAGACCAGATCTGCAAAGCAAACTCCTAATCTATACATATAAAGTGACAAAGTTAGACTCGACATGTCTTTGATCTCTTCTAGCTCTAAATCCAGTCCAACCTAAGGCTCAAAATGTTTGAAGCAGGTCCATAAAATAGACTCTTAAGGTGCTATCTTCTGACCTAAAACACCAAGGTCACTTCTCATGGGACAAGAGAAAACATGAACGAAAACATAAATAAAAGAAAAAAGTTGTTCTGAAGGGCTTATTCTATATTAGGTGCTGTATTAACTGCTGGTGATGTATATGAAAACATACACAGTTTCTTCCCTCAAGGAGAGGGAGAGAATACACAGTGAGGATTGCTCATCAGAGAAAGTTATTTTTTGGGGGGAAAATTATAGGAGTGGTGAATGCAGCCGGAGGGGAATAATTTAGCCCACTCTTTTCAGTAGTGATGGCAGCCCATGTGGTCCCAGAATTGGAATAGAGGCAGCTGTGGCATGGTAGATAGTTGGTCTTAGGCCCAGAAACTGGTGATTTCAAGTCTTGCCTCTGACACATGTTGGCTATGTGAACAAGGTGATTTTTATTTTTAAATCACCTCTCAGGGGCCAAGATAAATTGTCTAATATTACAAACAAGAGAAGGCGCTGATCTGCATTGGTAGATGGGGCTTCCTAAATAGGCATGGTCTACCTTCACTGTTTCCACTTACCATTATTGGCTTCCATAATAGGTCTCTCCTATTGCTCTTGGGACATCAAGACTCTAATGACCTTTGAAATGACAAATCCAGTCTCCTTTCTCTAGGCTTCATATACCTTCAAGAATTTTATATTCTTTCCCAGTTCTCTTTTGTAATATTATTCCTTTTATGATTCATGATGCTACGCTCTGCTTGTCCTCTCCCTTCTATTATAGAAACAAAGTGGTTTAATTTATAGACTCAAATCAAAAAATAATTTAATAAGCCCTGTAGACTGATACTGCTCTAATCAATGGAGATATGAAGACAGACAAAAAGTAATCCCTGCCCCCAAATGCTTACAGTCTAATGGGAGGGGGAGACAATATGCAAACAAGGAAGTGAAAGCAAAATCAGGAAAAAAAAATTTCAAGGAGAAAAGGATAATTGAAAGTGTCCAAGTCTGCAGAGGTGTCAAGAAAGATGAGTATATTTTCCAAGATTTATTGACATGAGACCCTAAACTCTCTGAAACCATATAGTTCAAAGTGAACATGGGGATGTTGGATGCCAACTCAATATTTAAGGACCTAATGAACAGGTTGTTGGTTTTCCATGCTCCCAGGCCATCTCATGTGGGGCTCTGGGTTATAACCACAATCACTCCCTGAAGTGTCATGCTTCTTTTGGCATGAGGTCAACAGAAATCAGTTGGCCAATGGAAACTAAACTGAAAGAAGGCAGATTCCAAGAGACAGGAGATATTTTTTAGATAGGTGACCATGGGAAAGTTACTTAAAAGCTCTGAATCTCAGTTCATTAAAAAAACTGGAAATTTTACCATTTCATAGGCTCCATCTATATCAACCCTATAGTGTATCTCTGTTCTCAGTATTTCTTGTCTGGTAAAGTAACACCTGTTATTTCTAACTAGTATTTCTCTTATTGGTTGCTGTCAACCTACTGTTTTGTGTGAGGCAATTGAGGTTAAGTGACTTGTTCAAAGTCATACAGTTTTTATTGTTTAAAGAAAGAAATGTTAAATTTTTATGGCTGATGGAATGATAAATTTTACATTTAATTCCAAATTTTTTATCTGTAAATATATTCTATTTTATAATTTTGAACTAATATATGTATATTTTGATATTGAATTTGTATTAATTGTGTTCTGTGTGTTCTTTCCAATGAACTTTGATTTTAGGATGCGAGTCACTCTCTAAACCCATAAAACTTAACCCACATTGACGACTTTCTGCTAGATAGACCTTTTCTGGAGGATATTAAGATATTTGTAATTTTCACCTTTGCTCATTGATTAAATTGGCATCTAGATTCAAGAATAAAGCTTTCAGTCTCCATCTTTCCTTTTTCATACATTAAGAATTTTATACTTAGAAAGACCGAATGGCATTTTTGTGACACCGGTGAAAGATTCCATGAAATAGAGAAATCGTTTATGAATTTTTCAGTGGCTCTACAGAACTCAATGCTGTTCGTATTCATTAAGTTGACTAAGAAGGCATTTTGGTATTCTTTCTCTAAATTGGAAGTCATACTCAGTTCTATTTTGGAAACATGGTTAGCTTTGAGGCAAGACAAAATTATTATATGTTTAAATTGTCAGCCCCAAATTTGCAATGTTTTATATCAATCATTCTTAATGTTACTGAGTCCATATTGCCTTTTAAATTGAGAATGATTTCTCATTTGAATATCAAATATACTAGCATCTCTGTGTATTTAGTTCTTTTTTATATATTTGAAGTCCATGAATAAATCAGAACTGAATCAATAAAGGTAGTATATATATGATATGGTATTTTGGGGCTATTTGTCCAATAATTACTGAATCAATTGCAGATCACTTTTTTAAAAATTTTATTTCTTTAAAGCATTGGGATTGGGATTATGTGATTTGCCCAAGGTCACACAGCTAGGCAATTACTAAGTGTCTGAGGCTGGACTTGAACTCAGGATCTCTAGACTCCAGGGCTGGTGCTCTATCCTGTAAGTCATTCTTTATACTACTAAAACTTGTTGGTGCAGACTCTTCTTTTTAAAATCATCAATGAATTTATGTTTTCATCTAAGTATTTACAGTTGAATAAGTTGTTGATTCTTTTTATAAAAACATTAACCCTTAGTTACTCTAACTTTGGAGCATTCACTGATCTAATTTATTTGAAAGTAAATCTGTGATAACTTCTATAGAGAAAAACTTGGATCAAGTAAGCTAGCAAACATTTATTAAGTAATTACTATATTCCAATCACTGTGGATAAGATTTGCATCAGAATACAGTGAAAGGGTTATCTTCCTAAGGTGGATAAAAGTTGGTAAAAGGTAATTACTTCCTCATAATCCATGTAGTCCATGTAAGCATTTATTAAATATTTACTGCTATAATAAACACTGGATATGCATCAGGAAAGCAAGAGACAGTTTCTTCTTTCATGGATCTCACATTCTAATGAAGGAAATGGAAATGAAAGTGATAATGTACATATGATCTATTTAGGATAAATGGAAAGTAAGTTGGCCAGGAGGCACTAACAGAGAGAGGAACTAGGAAAAACTTTCTGTAGAAGATGCGATTTCAGCTGAACCTTAAAGAATTATGGTTCTTATCTGACTCTCATTTTCCAGTTTTACAGAGAAGCTAGAGTTTGTCACAGAATTTTTCTGTTGTTTATAGCACTAATGGTATTCAAGTCTTTTGAGATATATCTATACATATGTATAGATATACATATCTATACATATACATATATCTATAGATATGTTTTTTGCAAGGCGGTGGGTTAAGTGACTTGGCCAAGGTCACACAGACAGATAATTATTAAGTATCTGAGGCAGGATTTGAATTCAGGTCCTCCTGACTCTAGGGTTTGTGCTCTATCCACTACACAACCTAGCTGCCCCCTTTTGATATATTTTTGACTTAATTCTCATTTTCAAGGTACTGGGATTTGGGGGACCATAGAGACAAATAGAAATTTCTACCGCTTTCCCCATGGGAGTTTTATAAATTTATATTGAATTATTTTTGTATTTTTCTGCTTTGTTTCCTAATGGTTTACCTTTCTAACTTTTTGCTTTCGATGTTGTTTGTGGAAATCTAGAATTTCTGATATAAACACATTTTCCAGATTTTGTTTTTCATATACAATTTTTTGTCAACTAAGAAATTTGGTATTCACATTTTCAACCGAGGGTACAAGATAAATATCAATAGATTCCTCAAGTCACTCTTGCAGTGTTGATGTTTTGTACTTGTCCTTGAGGATATTCCTTGACAGCTGCATTTTGCCTCCCATTTTTTTTGTCATGGCAACAGATACCAAATATATCATTTGTGTACATGTTCTGGGATGTTTTTATACTTTGTCAAATACTGTGAGAGAGCGGGCTTTTCTCATCTTGGGTATAGTAAATGACAAATTGTAGAAATTATTATTTCCCTAATTGGTCTTCTAATTGCATTTGTGCCATGAAATTGAAAAACAGCCCTTTGAAATTCCAGTATAAGTATGCTCATCTCCTCTTGAAACACACTCAGGAAATCAGTCTTGTTTCTGTCACCTGCTTTATTATTAGGTAGAATTTCTGGGGTTTATATTGGAATGATTTTCAATGATGTCAAGTTCTTCAGATTTTAATAACTTCTCAATTTCTGCTCTTATTCCATCTCCTCTGGGTATAAGACATGATTATTTTTCCATTATTTCCCCAGGTTGGTCGTTAATAGATTGTCACATGACTTGGATTTGAGGGTCATGAGAAAAATAGCATGAAACCATCAGTATCTTTTCTATCGTTCTTATGATGCAGTAAAAAACGTGCTGAATTGAAAGTTGGAAGAGGTGAGCTGAAATCGGAACCTGACTCTTACTGCTCTATAACACATTGGTCAAATCATGGATCCTTTCTGGGATTTTGGTTTTCACATCTCAGTGGTAAGAAGATGGAACTAGATGGCCTCCATTACACCTCTAAGTCTATGATTTTACTTTTATATTCAGTTTCTAGAAATAAAAGTCAGTACCATGTGGCCATCAGGATCCAAAGGGGATGAAAACAATGGCCTGCCAAGTTTTGTACCATCAGGTTTGAATGTACAAAACATTTAAGTTCATTCAAAATATAAACCTTGCCATCTGACAGATTCAGCTCTATTATGATTTCATCAATCATTTAAATATGGGCTTAAACTCTCTTCTTTGATTTCCTGCCTGAGCTTCAGCTGTGGATAGCTCCTGGCTGCTTGCTAGTGTTTCCTGCATCAAATACAGCTGAGTGCTAGATCAGGCAAAAATGCAAAGGTTTCATTCAGTAATCAAAGTGTTTTCATATGCAACTGATTCAACCGCATTCTGAAATCATAGGCTTTGAGTCATAGGCAGATTTTATTTACTTATTGATATCATATGAGTGCAGACAACAGAGGCAGTTTTTTTGTAATCGAGACCTTGTATCTCATTTTGATTGTATCATTGAATGGAAATTATAACCTTTCTGGAAGAGCCACTTAAAGCATATTGAACATACAAAAGAACGATGAATCAGAGAGAAAGAATAATCCTTTCATTATGAAGACTAAAAATAAGAAGCAGGAATTATTAAGGCAGAAGGATGAATTCCTTAGATGAAATATGTTTGCTTTCTTCCAATCAACTCCTATTTTTTTTAGTCTTAAATGACCTTTGAAGTACTTTGTAAAATACATATTTTGAGCATGGATGTTTGAACTATAAATAACCCATTTTAGATCAAGAAATAGATCTGTAGAAGTGGAGAACTTTATACATGACATCATAGCTACTAATAGGTTAAATATTTAAAAAATCAAGGATATGGTAAATTTAGCAGCTTTTTATAGTGGAAGGAGTGGAGGCCATCAAAGTCAGAAGATATGATCTTCTGTCCCTTCTCTGTCATTAGTTAGTGATGTTATCTTAGTAAAGTTATTAACCTTGTCTAATCCTCAGTTTACTCATCTGCAGAATAAGGATACTAATAATTGCATTACTGGTCTCCCCAGATTTTTGTGAAAAAAAAAACCCTAGAAAACGTTTGAGGTAGTGTATAAATGTGAGTTATTATCATGTTACCTGTTGGAGTTGTGAGGGTCAGATGAAATAATGCATAACCATTCAATCTTTGAGTAGTTAGCATTCAACATAGCTTCATACTCTTGCAGGGTTACTGACATAATTATTCAAACCTGACCTCTGACACATCACACTGTCTCTTCACTTATCTTCACAAGCCTCCCAGGCCTTAGTTTCCTCATATGAAAAATGAGAATGTTTGACTATATGGCCTTTGAATTTCCACCTTAAAATTTTAGATTTAAAAGTTTCCAAGATTTTTGTATTGGATTCTTGGATGCCAATATTTTCTAGTAGTTTGTCTTCTCCTCTTAGATGCCAAGTTTTGGTAGGAACTTTAGGGGTCATTATGTCCACTCCCAAACCAAGAGAATCCCAAGGCTATACCCAACAAGTGGTTGTCTAACCGCTAGTGACAAGAAACTTAATATCTTGATTAGCAACCAATTTCATTTGGGGAGAAATATTTAATTGTTATCATTTTGAAAATCAAGCCTAAATGTCCATCATTACCATTATTATTTAGTATTGCATTAGAAATTATAACTATCACAATAACACAATAAATTAAATTGAAAGAATAATCATAACAGGGAATGAGGAAAAAAATGTCACCCTTTGCAGATGATATGATGGTAAACTTAGAAAATTCTAGGGAATCCACTAAAGAAACTATTTGAAACAATTAAATTCAGCAAAAGTGCAGAATATAGAAAAGCCCATATAAGTCATAAGCAATTCTATCTCTTACCTTTAAAACCTAGCAAGAAAAGATCAAAAGAGAAATCCCATTTAAAATAACTGCAGACAATATAGAGTACTTCAGGATCTACTTCCTGAGATGTACACAACAACAAAGCATTTCATACAAATAAAACATATCTAAGTAATTATAGAAGTTTTAATTGCTCATGGTTAGGCCAACCCAATATAATAAGAATGATAATTTTGTCCAAATTATGATTTATTTAGTATCATCAATAAAATCATCAATGGATTATTTTATAGAGCTAGGAAAAAACAATATGCATTTGGAAGAACAAAAGATCAAGGATATCATAAAAATCCATGGAATAAGAAGCAAATTAGAGGAGAATAGAACAAATTACCTGTTAGATTCATGGATAAAAAAAGTTTATAATAAAAGAAATGCTAGAAAGGGTATTTCAGGCAAAATGTATAATTTTGATTGTGACAGTAACTTTCAGCCAACTCTTCATGAACTCATATGGGATTTTTATGACAGAGGTACTGAAATCACTTGTCATTTACTACTCCAACTCTTTCTTACAGATGAGGAATCTGAGGTAAAAAGTGACTTGCCCAGATTCACACAACTATTAAGTATATGAGGTCACATTTGAACTCAGGTTATCCTGACTACGGCACCGGCATTCTATACACTGTGCCCCCTAGCTACTCTCCAATTTTGAAAACATAAATTTTTTTTTTAGAAAAAGTTTTTACACAAGCAAAACCAATGCAGCCAAAACTATAATGAAAGCAGAGAAATGGGAAGAATGTTAAAGCAAGTTTCTCTGATCAAGGTCTCATTTTTCTAATATATAGAGAAGTGAACTAATTTATAAAAACAAGAGTAATTCTCCCATTGATAAATGGTCAAAGGCTATAAAGAGAAAGCTATCAGAAGAAGAAATCAAAGCTATCAATAATCATGTTAAATGTTCTAAATCATTAATAATTTGAAAGGCAAATTAACATAACTTTAAGATACCTCTTTTTACTTATCAAGTTGGCTTACATGACAGAGAAGGAAAAAAAGAGAAATGCTAGAGGGAATGTAGAAAAGTAGATATATGATATGATGCACTCCTGGTGAAGCTGGGAACCAGTCTGACCACTATTGTTAAGTTGTATTAGTCATGCTTGACTTTTTGTGACCCCGTTTTATGAGATTTTTCTAGGAAAAGATACTGGAGTGGTTTGCCATTTCCTTTTCCATTATATAGTTGAGGAAATAGAAGCAAACAGAAATTAAGTGATTCGCCTAGTCACAAAGCTGTTAAATGCCTAAGGCTGGATTTGAATTCAGATTCTCCTGATTTCAAGCTTAGCACTCTATCAATTGTTGCTCTAATTCACACATTCTGAAGAATAGTTTGGAACCAAGCCCAAAGGGCTATGAAACTATGAATACAATTTGTTCCAACAATAACACTACCAGGTTCTTTTTCAAATAAATTTTTTATAAAGGAAAAGAACCTATATGTACAAAAATTTTTATCGTATTTTTTTTTGTTGTGGCAAAGAATTAGAAATTGAGGAAATGCCCATCAATTACAAAATGGCTATTCAAGCTGTGGTCTATGACTATGATGAATATTATTGTAGGAAGATTCTGAAGATCACCTGGCAGGAGAAGACATTGGATACTGAGGTCCTTTCTCAAACTAAACAACTAACATTCCAACAGTAGTACCAAGAGTGCAACTATGATGGGCTGGCCACATTAGAATGCCAGACATATGTTTACTAAAAAGACTATTCTATGGAGAACTCACAAAGGGAAAGTGCTCACAAGGGAGTTCAGAAAAAGTGATACTGGGAGACCCTGAAGGTCTCTTAAGAACTTTAGAATTGATTGTACAGCATGGGAGATGTTGGTGTAGGACCATCCAGCATGGCTAGGTGAGGGTGCTGTGCTCTATGAGAAAGGCAGAATGGAAGCAGTTCAAAGGAAACTTGTCATATATAAATAAGTATATAAGTGTCTGAGACTGGATTTGAACCCAGGTACTCTTGACTCCAGGGCCGGTGCTTTATCCATTACACCACCTAGCTGCCCCTAGCCAAAACAATTCTAAAGGACTCATGATAAAAAATGCTATCTACATCCAAAGTGAGCTGATGGACTTTTATTTTTTTCTTTATTTTTCTTGCTTGTTTGAACCCTGGACACTAGAAAAAAGTTTTGCCTGACTTAATATGCATAATTGCTATAATTTATTTTCCTTCACACTGGGAAGGTGGAGGGTTGAAAAAAGGGAATCTGGATCTGAAAGTTTTAAAAAAATGCTTAAAAAATCAAATCTAAGTTTATCTCTGCCATCTCTATCATCGATTCTATTTCTGCTTTCTGGAGTTGGCAAGTTGAATTTGGATTCTGAGCAATAGTCTTTCAAATATCTTAAACAGATATCATCATCAATCCACAATAATTTGTTAATAGTCTCCACTTGCAAACTGTGTTAGATTTGAAAGATATAAACATAAAAGTTTAATTTCTATAAGACATCCAAAATCAAACAATGGAGAAATTGATAAAAATAATTAGTTAATCTATCGACACAAAATTTAAATGCCTGCTATCTGATGAACTTTGTACAAGCTGCTAGGGAAAGATAATAATAAAACAGTTCCCTTCTCAATGGAGCTTACATTTCATCAACCTACCATACACACACATACACAAACACATACACACACACAGACACACATGCACACACTCACTCACTACATTAAAATAAATAAAAATAATTTTAGAGAGTGATGGAATTAGAATTTGGAAATCACCACGAAAAGTCTCTTATAGTAGATACCATTTGATCTAAACCTTTCAATAAGCTAGGAATTATAAGAGGTAGGAGAAAGAAGGGGGAGAATTCTAGGCAGGGGGTACAAGAGATGGAATGATTTATATGTAAGGGGTCCTATTTTGCTAACCTCATGAAATACATCAACATTGCTTTCTGACCCACATAGAAAACTTCTTCACTATGAAAACCTTATCTATCTCTATATATTCCAAGAAATTCATTGATTCTCATAACAACCCTGTGAGATATAGTGGTGTAGTGGAAAGTTCTCAGATTTGGAGTCAGAAGACCTGATTTGTGCTGCATAACATTCGACAAATCGCTTCATCTTTCTTCCTCTGAGACATAAGAAAACTGAACAAGTGATCTCTAATGCCCCTTGCAATTTATGATTAGGTAAGAAGTAAAGGTATTCCTTTCATTCTCATTTTACAAATAAAAACAAAAACAAATAAAAACTTGAATCACAGACTCAGAAAGTATCTGATAATTTGTCATACAGCTGGTACGCTTCAATGCTAGGTCATCTCATTCCAATCCCAATGTTCTTCCCACTGTATACATTTCTAATTAGGATTATTCATTGGTAATGCAAAAAAAATGAAACCTGCCATATTTTTATGAATAGCATCTCTTCCTTAGGAGCTTAGAAAACTTTTATCTAACAATATGAACAATCCAGGTATTTTTTTACTATTTTTACCATCACCCAGGGGTATGATGGTAAATGCTTAAGCTAATCCTTTGGGGGGAAGTATTTGCAAACCTTCCCCCTTTTAAATTTAATGTAAATCATTAGCATTCTCATCACTTTAAGTGTAGACAATCAGTGAAACAATAAATCATGTTCTGATTTCTATTATTTGACAATTTCAGAGATGATAGTACTTGCATATAAAATAGTCATCAGGATTTGATTCTTGATTCCAAGACTAGAATTCTACCTAGCTCATATAAGGGAATAAGTAAATATAAAACATAAATGTGCTAGAGGAAAGGCATTATCATTTATGTCATTTGAGTCATACCAGTTTCATGAGATTAAGGTCATAGATATCCCTATTTGGATAAAGATTGACCTTCTGTTCCATTGTTATAGGGAATTTTCTGGTGAAGTTTCTCTCTACAAATACCAGAGAGCATCTTTTCTGCAATTCATCATCTTTGGAAATTCTTTTGAATACTGAGAGTTTAAAAAACTTACTTAGGATTCCATAGGCTATTGTCTTGAACTCATGTCTTCCTGACTTTGGTACTGGTTCGATATCCATTCAGTTATGTTGACTCTCATCCCTACTTGCTAAATGACAAGAGAGACTTCATCACATGCCCGTATCCATACAACTAGTGTCAGAGATGAGCTTCAAATGTAGATCTTTCAGACACTGTTCAAGATTTGACCAACTCCACCACTCTATGGAATCCATGATCTTTTTTGATCCACCTTGCAGTCCTTAAGGGAGGAAACCCAAGGTTATGAATTCTATGTTTAGATATCTGAAGCCTGATCAGAGAA
Source organism: Macrotis lagotis (assembly GCF_037893015.1). Lineage (NCBI taxonomy): Eukaryota > Metazoa > Chordata > Mammalia > Peramelemorphia > Peramelidae > Macrotis > Macrotis lagotis. The sequence goes on from NC_133658.1 coordinate 7,052,009, forward strand.
GAACATTGATTTGCTCCAGTTTCCACTAGGGCCAAATACAGGATCTTCAACTACAGAATCTGGGAAACTAATAATTTTTGATTTTGTTGTTGATAGCAACTCATAAAGACGAGCTGTATTTGGGCTCTGATCTGCACTAGTGGAGGAAGCATTTCTCTTGAGGGAAAAAATATATTGCAGAATTGCACTTGTATGGCAATGTTATCAGCTTGCATAGTTGTTGACCTTCCAATCCTTGAGGGTGCTGTAGTGGAAAGTCGGTCGGTTCTGGAGTCAGAAACCTTGAGGTCAGGCCTGAAATCTTCCATTTACTAGTTTGGTGACTCTGGGGCTTGCCTGATCCATTCTTTGGGCTCTCGATTCCTCGTCTGCAATAAGAAGCTAATTATCTCGGACCTTCTAACTTCCCATAGGCTCGGAACATGTGGACCCTACATAGTAGGCTTTGTACTCAAGAGATAACAATATAACGACACAATTCTGATGATTAGACCCATGAATAGGTGTATTTTTCTCTGCTTAAGTAGGGGCTTTAGAAATGTTTAAATCACCCAGATTGCTTTCCTCATTTCTGAATTCTGTAAAAACACAGTTAATGATGAGGCTGTTGAAGAGGTCTGCGGTGAGTCAAACGTAGCAGGAGCCACGATGCTGAGCTCTTTATGAGAGGTATAAATTGGACACCTTCACACGTTTAATAAAAACCCTGTCTCTGAGTTATGTGAGTAGTTGGGGGAATGGAGTCTGTGTTTGGGGAACCTTTAGTCTCTGAGGATGCTTTAACTGCAGAATGATAAGTTGGCTGGAACTTCTTGGAGTGGGCGAGCAGTAAAAATTACAAGGGGCATTCAAAGAGCTTTTATTGTGTGCATTTGTCTCTCTGAGCTCTCCTGGCACCAGAACTGAGAGGATAACCTGCTGCTCCAATGGACATTCTAGGATGAGGATGGTGGGAACTATTCTGGGGAATTGGGGGCAACTAGCTCCTTCAGAAATCCACCAGAGATTGTGAACAATTACTGGAGAGAAAGGAAAGGGAACTGGCTGGTAGGAATTATTTTGCTTTTTTCACTCACCGAATCCTAGAATGTCAGAGCTAGGAGGGATCTTAGAACATAGAACATTGATAGGGCTGAGAGAGACCCCCAAAGAACACAGCACAGAATGTTAGAGTTGGGAGGAAACTTAAGAAATAAAAGAATGTTAAAACTGGGAAAAAAATCTTAGCAGAGAAAACAGAAAATGTCTGAAGCAGATGAAAGCATAGAATGTACTATTTTAGATCTGTGAAGGAACACAGGACATAGGCTACAGAATTTCCAAGGTGAGAAAGGCCTCAGAATAGAGCAAGTAAGACCTATAGGACATAGATATTGTAATGTCAAGGTAACACAGAACACAGAAAATCAATGCTGAGAGAGACCGTATACCATAGAACATATATATATATATATATATATATGTATATATATATACATACATGCATGCATGCATGTATGTATGTATGGAGGGAAAGAGAGAGAGAGAGAGAGAGAGAGAGAGAGAGGAGAGAGCCAGAGAGAAAGAAAGAGACAGAGACAAAGATGGAAAGAGAGGGATATAGAGATTCAAGAGATTTTATTATATAGACATTCAGAGCTGGAAGGTAACTAGTAATGTAGAACACAGAATGTCAGAACTATATGAAATTTAAAACATAGAAAATTTGACCTGGAATAGGTCTTTGATTGACCAATGCAGGAGCTTTCATCAAGGGCAAGGTAAGAAACAAAAATACAGCCCAAATAGTCCTTGGTCTCAAGGACTTTAGGGGAATACAGCTATTACATAAATAAAGATATTTTAGGAAAACTGAAGAGCAATCAATCCATCAACATATCATAATTTGCTTGGATAAGGGGGTTTCTGAATTCTTGAACATAGACGTAGGACATTTCTGGTGAACAACACATGATTAGATATCTCTATAAAGCGTATTCTCACGGCTCATCATTGAACGCAGTGGGCCTGGAGCTATTGACCTTCATGGTTATGGATTTGGTAGGGGCAGTTAGGTGGTTAAGGGGATAGCATGTTGGGTCTGAAGTCAGAAAGACTCATCTTTTTGAATTCAAACATGACCTCAGATATTTAACTATGTGATTCTGGACAAGTCACTTAACCCTGTTTCATTCAGTTTCTCATCTGTAAGAATGATTTGAAGAAGGAAATGGCAAACCACTCTGTTATTGTTGCCAAGTAACTCCCAATGGGGTCATGTACTGAAATGACTGAGCAACAGCCTCAAGCTGGGAGAACTACAGGTAAGGTCTGTGTGATGATTGGATTATCAGCTCGTTGTTCAGGAACCAGGCTAGACAAGAGGTTTATCAGGCTGTCAATTCATGCTGAAGGCAATGTAGAATGTAAGCTACTTGAAAAGAGGGACTGTTCCAGGTTTTGTTTTTGCAATGTAGACTTTAAAATTTTTTTTAGGTTTTTGCAAGGCAATGGGGTTAAGTGACCTGCCCAAGGCCACACAGCTAGGTCATTATTAAGTGTCTGAGGGCCCATTTGAACTCAGGGACTCCTGACTCCAGGGCCGGTGCTCTATCCACAGCACCACCTAGCTGCCCTTGGAATGTAGACTCTTCCACATAGTAGGCACTTTGGTTCAGATTTTTGGTTGCAGAAACTCTCCTAAATTATAGGGCATTTGTTGTGAAGAGATTCACTGAAATGTCTTTCCTCACTGAAATCCCAGATTATGGAAGCATCTTGCTGTCCAAAGGAAAATAAAATGCTCTTTTTCCTTGTGTGGTATGGGATTTGAGCAAATCTAAAACCTGTTTTAATGAAGTCTTATTGTAAGATTCAGGGTCTTCAAAGCGCTTCTTTTCAATTAACTCTGGAAACAGAATCATTTAAGTATTGATATTCTCATTTCACAGAAAATGAAACTGAGGCTTGGGTGATGGAGGTGGATTCCCCAAGATTCCCATGCTAGCAGCTGGCAAAATCAACACTTGAATCTTGTTGAATGATCTGTAGGCCAGTGACTTTTTTGTCTACCACATATGGTCATCAATGAAGAGGTCAAAACTACCTTAGAGAGCATCCCAAAGATGTCTAAATTGGGCAAATAACCTATAGAACTCTGAAGTATGACTTGAACCAGATTATGATGCAATACGGAAATGTTTAACAAAATATTTTAAAAATTTATTGCCAAAGTTTCTACCTGAATTTGACATAATTCTAGCTCACTTTTTGATTATGACAACTCTGAGTCAAAATGGTTATGGTGCACATTCATGGTCACAAAAGAGTAATTTTCAGAGACTAGATTTGAACCTAGAACTTTCTGAATCTAAGTCCAGCACTTTAACAATTATATCTCAGATTCGTTGCAGTAATTGATTCGCACTTGTCCAAGCTCTAATTTTGTGGCATTCTAGCCAGCTCAGAGCTAAGCAGGTAGTGCATAATAGATGTTTGTTGAGAGAAGGATGAGTAAACATGATCAGACTGCCTTCTGTGGGGAGAAAGGGGGAGGGAAGGGGGGGAATGTGTAAAATTCAAAACCTCACCAAAAACATGATAGGTAAAAAGTCCTGTTGCATACAATTGGAAAACAAAGAAAATATTTATATAATAAAAACATTTTAAAAAGAAGGAATGATTGACGTCAACAAGCTATCTTTTGTGTTTTTAGTGACTTGAATCAAAAAGATGCTCAATAACTTTGCTAAGTAAATGAATGAAGGAAGGAATTTATGGGAAAAACTTGATCCAGAACATTGTCTTCATCTCTTTTCCACCCTAAGCCCGAGTCACTATATTTGGATGGAGTCAATCTGACCAGGGTAGATGAAGGGCAGTTTGGATGTATGGTTGGGTAAGGGCAGCCAGCTCATGGGCACACAGGGGAATGTTTGGAGCCAGAGGATATATTGAAGATCACTCTGATCATTGCCTAGCTTTGTCCCAGTGCTTGAGATACCCATAAATATGCAGCAAACTGGTTGAAGGAGTGTGATGGATACATTTGCCTTGGTTGACAATATACAAATAGATATTTTGCTTGCCTTTCAGCATTTCATGTCTCACTCATTTCTTCAATTCCACTGGATCTCTCAGCACTTAAACTTGTTTTGACTTGAGCCAGCTAGGTACTTCTGGGGACTGCTTGATGTTGGTGATACAAATAAAGATAATTAAAAAGACCAAGCTTCTATGGATGGCTTATAAAATCAGCCTTGCTTGCTGTGTTGGATAATTTTGCTAAACTGCCTATTTTTCTTTCTGTTTTTATTCTGTGTCCCAAAGGGCAGCTTTTTGAGTAAGAGAGAGGGGAGAATACACTTAAAAAACAAGGTGATTTAAAAGCAGAAGCTTCCTAAAATGACAATAATAGTAATATCCATTGTCCCTGAAGTTCTGTAAAATATTATAATTTCAATGGATTCTTACCACAGCCCTGTGAGGTAGATGATGCTACTTCCTACATTTTAGTTTTTTTAGTTTTTTTTTTTTTTTTTTGCAAGGCAATGGGGTTAAGTGGCTTGCCCAAGGCCACACAGCTAGGTAATTATTAAGTGTCTGAGGCAGGATTTGAACTCAGGTACTCCTGACTCCAAGGCCAGTGCTCTATCCATTACGCCATCTAGCCGCCCCCTACTTCCTACATTTTAACAAATTAAAAAAACAAAACAAAACAAAGGCTAAGGTAGAGTAAGGTCACAAAGTCAATGATAGGGAAGGTTGGAACCCTGAAAGACCTTGCCAGTATTCTTACAACTTAGGTTCCCTCCCCCCTGCTCCAACTATGTGCTATTTCATCCAATGACACCAGTCTCCTTGAACAAGATGCTCCACTTCTCTGCTCCAGGCATTTTCTCTGGCTGTCCCCAGTGCCTGGAATGTTCTCCCTCTTTACCTCTGCTTCTTACCTGTCCAGGACTCCTTCAACTCCCACTTTGAATAGGAAGGCTTATCTGATTCCTCTTATTCTAGTGCCTGCTCTCTGTTGATTATTTCTAATTGATCTTGCATATAGATTGTTTAATCTTAATAGTTTGTAGTTTATCTCCTCCATTAGACTGTGAACTTCTCAAGACCTGGGACTTTTACCTTTGCTACATCCCAATTAGCTGGTTCCTCATTTTCTGCTACCTCCTCCTCTTTTTCCTTCTCCTCCTCCTCTTCCTCTTTTCCCTGTGCCAATGTGGCGAATGATAACCTTAATGTGGTGTTCTGTCCAAAGGAATATAAATTGTGATCACATTTACTTTGCAAGGCATCTTATTTTTTGTTCTTCCCTATTTATTTATTCTATCACTATTTGTTATACTGGGACAATTAACTTATTTCATAGTTTTCATTTATGATCTCTAGAAATATGACTCCAAAAAAAACTAGACTTTGATTAAACCCTTTGGAATTCAAATGGAGCTGCTTGACTAAGCTTTTAAACCCAAATGACTCTGATTTTCACTGACTGGCCAAAACCAGGTCCCGACCCGAGGCTCACTTGCTCATAGTTTGAATTTTGATGACTTGGAGTGAGTGTGCATAACAACTGTTTCTGTACTGGCTTGAAACTCTAAGAGTCTTCCCCTTTCAGATTGATTTTGTTTTCTGTGAAGACCATCTTTTATCTCAACCCTTACCTAGCCTTTAATTGCTGAATGGGTCGTGCTTCAGACAAACTGAAACCTGCAGAAGACCTTAACTTAAAACGATCAAGTTCTCCAGTTGCATCTGGGGTCCTTATCAGTCAGCCTTCCCTCTCTATCATCTCCTATCACCTCTATGAAGAGGAGTGAGTGAGGCTGGTACTTTTGCACAGTCCTGCCTCACTTAAACTCACTTTCTTTTTTCTTTTAGTTTTTGCAAGGCAGTGGGTTAAGTGGCTTGCCCAAGGCTACACAGCTAGGTCATTAAGTGTCTGAGACCAGATTTGAACTCAGAGACTCCTGACTCCAGGGCCTGTGCTCCAGGGCCGCCCCTTAAATTCACTTTCAAGTCAAGACATCACTTTCCTGATGGCATGGTTTGCTTTGAGAACTAAGGATGAACAATATTCCTCAGCATTTAGCCAGTGCTTGGCTCATAGTTGGTGCTCAATAAATGTTTATTGACCAGATCTTGGTCCCAGAACTGGAGAAAAAATTGTTTAGGAGTCTGTGTAGGAGGAGGCTGGAGAGTGGAGGGAGGGAAATGAAGACAACATGATAAAACCTTCCTGAAAGTGTTCCAGGAAAGGCAGTTGCCAAGGAGGCAGTTCCAGCCTTTTAACACACTACCTAGTTTCTTTCAAAGAGCTTATATTCGATTTGGGGGAAATATGTAACCATATCCATATTCATCTCCATGTCCAATCTATATCTATATCTAATCTCTCCATATCTACTTATATACAGATCTGTATGTATACATACATATACAATATATTCACATATATTCACACATATCAACAAAGTAAATGTAAAATAATTTAGGGGGCAAAGACACAAAGTTGAGAATGGTAGGACCTTGAAAATGAGGTAGTATTTGAAATGAACAGAAATAGGAATCCTTCAAGGAGCAAATGCAGAAAGAGTATATTTCAATATAGGGAGCAAGCTAATGAGAAGGAATATGGTAAAATTCAAAGGATAAGACATAACCAAAAGGTTGGTTTGATTGGAATGTAGGTCACAAAGTGATTAGAAAGCAACTTTAAAATGAACTGGTAAGGAAGCTTAGATACAAGAGAGGAATTTGAATTTTATAAAGGAAACAGGGTACCACTGGAGCTTTTGGTCAGGGGCATGGCATGGGCAAAACTGTGCTTTGAGAACATCCATTTGGTGCTTCTTTAGATAATGGACCAGAGAGACAAGGTAAGAAGACCAATTATAAGACTTGCATTGATCTGGATGAGAAGTGATGGTTGTTTGAATTATAGTAGTGACTGTGAATAGAGAGAACAAAATACATACAAGAGATGCAAAGAGAAATAAATGATAAGATTTGACAACTGATTGGCTATGTAGAGTGAGTGGAAGGAAGGATGAAGGGTTGACACTGAGTTTGGGGACCTGATTTACTGGGAGAACAGTGGTTTTCCCAAGAGAAATAGAGTTTAGAGGAATAAGTTTACTGGGGCTGGAGACAGGAAGAGTAAGGTAATTTGTTTTACTTGGACATATTAATTTTGCAATGCCTATAAGTATGCCAAATTGGAGCTGTCCTTTGGTAACATAGAGGGCTACAACTCAAGAGAGATATTAGAGCTAGATATATGTAAATAACTCTGAGCATTATTTGCATAGAGGTGATAGGTGATGAAAGGTGACCAATAGCAAGAGTGCAGAGAGTAAGGATAAAAGTAAGCAAATACTTTTGACTTGAAGTGAACTGGCTAAGTATAACAGGACTCTTGCCTCTGATCCTTAGGATTTTGTGTCTCTTTTTGCATGTTAAGATTGAATTCACTCTCTCAGCTTGTATATCACTATTGACTCATCTTGTAGGTCACTTCAACTCCCATATCTTTGCCCTCTTAAGAATCATTTCAAGGGGGCAGCTAGGTGGCTCAGTGGATAAAGCACCGGCCCTGGAGTCAGGAGTACCTGGGTTCAAATCCAGCCTCAGACACTTAATAATTACCTAGCTGTGTGGCCTTGGGCAAGCCACTTAACTCTGTTTGCCTTGCAAAAACCTAAAAAAAGAAGAATCATTTCATAGTTGTACTTGCAATGTTGATGTTTTAGCCAAAATATAGAACTTTACTTTCATATCTATTCAATTTTATCTTATTAGATTGAGCAAGCATTCTAACCTGTCAATTTTGGGGGGATTAACAATTCTTTACATCTTTGTATCATTTAGCATTGGGTTTAGAAAAGAATGACAATGATTTAATTAATGACCTTATCTAAGTCATGGACTAAAAGGTTGAAGATTTTTAAAGAATGCTTCAGGGAGTAGTTGGTGCCTATTAAAGACGTTGAGAGGTAAACTTCATTCAGTATGAGGAGATGGACTGGAGGTAGAGAAAATCATGCATAAAAGTTCACAATAGGAAATAATCGAGATGACTCATCGCCCAGTTTCAATGGAGGAAAAAGTTAACTACTGATAGGACACCAGATCTTGATACTGGAGCACCTAAACAATAGCATGAGATGTTTGCTTTTGACCTTGTAGGCCAATGGAAGCAGGGCTTGACGGTTTTTTGAGAAGAGACTGAATGGCATCAGATATATACATTTGGACTGTAGCAATGTATAGAGGAAGGATTCTAGGAACTGAGATTGTCAGGTTAATTGACTTTCATTCACTATTTCTTGGAAAGGACAGAGAAAATAGTTTCATGAATATTTTTGAATGTTTAAACAGATGTGGTGATTTCGGTTGGAAGCCAAACTTGAGAGAAGGGGGAAAACTAAATAAATTAACAATGACTTTTAGGAAGCTCTATATTCTCTTGCAAACAAGAATCAGGATTTTAGTCTTTAATGACAAAAAGCAAAGAAAATAAGGAAAAGAAAAACCAAAAAATCCACTGTCAAATGAACATACATTAACTAAAAGAGCAAAACTAGTTTCAGTGTTACTCTCTTGCCTCAAAGTGTTGTCTGCAAGTAATAGTGAATCCACTGAGGTCCAGATTAGTGTTTGAGTTTATTATTTATGAACACTTAGCTAATAGTGGTCACTGTTCCTGTTAAATTATAATTATTAATCTAGGTTTTAAGTGCTAAGAAGGAATCATAACGAAGGCATTTCTTTGCTCCAAAAGAAAAATACTGCAACTTTGTGTTTAAACCATTATCTGAGCCTCTGAACCAAGGAACTGTGAGGAATAAGTTAGAGACTAGAAAAATCTAAAAATAGCTTATTGGTACAGAAAAATGAGATGAAATTTCATTTGGAAAAATGTACAATTTTACATAGGTTCCACAAAATTAATTGTACAATTATTGCACGAGGAGATATTTCTACTCAGAGGGAAGGATCTAGATTTCTTAGTGAACTATAAACTTAACAGTGTAGCAAAGCAGCTGAGAAAGTGAACAGGGAAAGATTTGGAAGGACATGAAATTTCATTGATGTCAGTCTTCCTTCTCAAAAACCATGTTAGCTCTTAGAAACAGATTACTGAACATAGAATTAGGAATGCTTGGCTTCAAATCTAGTCTCAGACATTTACTTAGCTATGTGGTCCTGAACAAGTCACTTAAATCTCTGACTCAGTTTGATCACCTGTATAAAGTGTATAATAATAACCCTTTCATCATAAGGCTGTTAAGAGGATCCAAAGAGATCATAGTTGTAATGTGTTTTGCTTACTATAAAAGAGTAATTCATTATTATTGATAACAATATTGGTAATAAATATACAATCTTAGAGAGCTGCCTAAAGCACTATCAGTTAATTGTTACAGAGACATTTAGTAAGCTCATAATATGTTCAGTACTGTAGATACAAAGACAAACCCCAGTACTTGCCCCCAAGGAGCTCCTATATCAATGAGAGAGACAACATACATATAGCTATGAAAATACAGAGGCAAAAGCATTCTCAGGCTGAATTAAGAGAAACTTAATATCCAGAATGTAATATGATGGTTCTGCTATCTACTTTGTCCTACTGTCATGATTTCTGGAGCACCATACTCAATTCTGATAAAGGTGGCCAGGATAGTGCAGTAAACATAAAGATGTTAGGACTGGGACATAAAAAGTTCAGCAGACATAGTTTCTGGGCTATCATGCTAGTAATAACTAGTAAAAGGGGTCAATGGCACTCTCAAATGCCAAAGACCCTTCATGGAATCCGTTCAATGCCTTTGTGTTTTTGAAAGACTGGGCATTCCCGAGGATGGCATTTGACTCTGACTGATTAATAATTAATGGGAAGTATGAATATTATAATGAGAGGTAGGTCTTTTCTAATGAGGAGCTTAGAGATTTGACTCTGATCATTCAGTTTTTGTCAGACTTATCTATGCTCAAATCATCCTGTCTAACATAATCTAGACAAAGCCATTTTATCTCCACTGCTTAAAAATAGCCAGAGTGGAACAGAGTGGGCTGGAATTCACCTTACATTAATTCTTTGTAAGGTTCTCTAGTTGGGTGGGGCAAGGATTTCTATGCAAAACCAAAGAGCCCACACTGAGAATTTGAACAATCTCATCCATCAACAATGTCTTTCAGATTCTGCCTTGGCCTAGTAGAGAATAAAGATCTAGGAAGGGAAAAATCTTGGGCTTCCCCAATATAAACATTTAGTTATTTAATAATCATTTCTCTCATGACATAGTAGCACAAGTGTGAGAAAATGGAGGTGCTCGTTTTGGAGAAAAGAAAAAAAAAAGTCTGGTATCCTATGGTCCAAGGCAACATAGATTACATACTGGAGAGAAGTAGCCTTCTTATGTTAACAGTGGAAACGGGGGTTAATAATTTGGAAGCAGAGCATCTGTGGTCAGCTCTTAGGCTTATGGCTTCTACATTCTTGGGTTCCAGATTCCTTATCTGTTAGATGTGGAGACTTTTCTTTCAAGCTTAGTTCTAAAATCATAATCCAGTGCTCGCCAGGCCATGTGGTATCTCTTTTTGTGTATTTGAAGGGATGTCAAATGGAGAAGAGATCCATTTTGTGCTTTGTTGCCCAAGGACAGATCTAGGAGCATAGTCGGAAAGTTGAAAAGAGGGAGGTTTTAGCTTTCTGTCAGGAAAAGAGTTTTCAGTTTTGGGATTTTTAGATGGGTGGGGGGAGTGCCAAAGGAGCCCCGGGTTCCAGACATGATCCTGATACTTCGTTCCCTTCAGATGAAGAGAGTTAAAGCAAAATGCTGCATCCCTACCCCTCTCCCCCCCCCCCAAAGCTTCTGAGAGGTGTGGTGAATTGAGTTGAAGTGGATAGGGAGGGATGCTAATGAGAATGTCGGTGTTTATAGCAATGGGTTAATCAATCAAATGGGATGCTGGAACTGAAAGGGCAAGGCGGGTGGTCATCATAGTCTTTTCCCAGGTCCGATCCCTATGTCATCCTGAGTAAATCACATTACCTCTCTTTAAACCTCAGTTCCTTTCTCCAGAAAATGGGAATGATAATGTCTATTCTATTTCCATCACAGGACTATTATTATGAGTAAATGGGGAAATGAAAATTTTTTTATAAATAGGAAAGTATTGAAACATATTTAAAGGGTTATTAGCCTTCTTCTACCAGTTTTCTCCTCAAGTGTCTTTTTTTTTTTGGTTAGGTTTTCACAAGGCAAATGGGGTTAAGTGGCTTGCCGAAGGCCACAGGGCTAGCTAATTATTAAGTGTCTGAGACGGGATTTGAACCCAGGTCCTCCTGACTCCAGGGCCGGTGCTTTATCCACTGTGCCACCTAGCCATCCCCTCCTCAAATGTCTTATTGTGAAATGGAGGTGATCTGACATCCTTTCAGGTAAAACTAAATTAATAAAAACTTGTGTTCATCCTTGGGAATTCTTGTTCTATGAACCTGGAGATAGGTTTAGCATCTCTCACCTGAGAATTAGCCTAACCACTTTCAGAGGTCATGCACTAGGCAGCGCGTGATGTATCTTGGGTGTGGCAAAACCTGAAACCAAACAGCAGGTCATGGAAATAGTGATATCAATATCTATGGTTGGACTTGTAGAGAAGCCCACTCTGATCATTGTTGGTTGATCATACAAAAGCATTTGATTCTAATCATTGAGGCAAATGATGCTTTTAAAAAAATGCTACATCATTGGGAGCTATTCTTATGATCACAACAGAGACATCTCATCTCGGAGATATAAAGAACTCTGAGGCACTGAGTTTCAACCTTTCTTGATCAAGCATCATCTCTATAATGTATTTAAAGTGACCAAAATGAATAAGCCGGCTTCTGTTGAAAGACCTGTTGAAGGAAAACCATGCTCTCTTCTCTGTGGGATGAGCTGTTAGAAATTGAAACATAATCTTGTTCCAATCAAACCTCTCTTATTCAGAACAAATTTTTGGATTGTGTTCTCATGCTGTTTTTTACTCTTGCTACTGCTACTGCTGTTGTTGCTAGCACTATCACCACCAGCACCACCACCACTACTACTACTATTACTGCTACTACCAATAGCAATAAGAATCTGACTTTCCTATCATAACTAATATAAACTGACATGGTGTGATGGAAAGGATACTTTTGGAAAGGCTTTTGTCATCAGTTAAAATCAAAGTTAAATCTGTTAAAACTTGCAGCCCTGTTACTTATTAATTATGTAAGCTCATAAATGTCATTTCTCTGAGACTCAGTTTCCTCATTGGTTAGATGAAAGGCTAATTGATGACTAAAGGATCGCCTCTATAAGAATTCCATAGTTCTGCACAATGCCTGCTTATAAATTAAACATTGTGATGTAGCTGTCCTTGGACAACAGGGTTTGATTGACTTTGGGTCAATTCAGTCCTTCAGAACTGACATTTTCCCGATTGTCTTTACTCTAATTAGTGTAGGGCCATAATTCTGCTCTTAAATCACCATTTCATAGCTAAGGTCTGTGCTAACAGTGAGTTTAGCTATTAGTGGAATTCCATGACTCTCCCTTTGCACATGGATCGCTTAAACTCTGCTCAGGGTTAATGTCTCATCATATTCTCAAAAGTCAATAGCTCCTTGGTTCCTGATGAGATGAACTGAGTGACATTAGTGTGTCTGGGACAAGGTAAGAGATTAAATAAGCTAATTAAAACAGAGTGGGACAAACTAGTCTCTGCATTCCTTGCATAATAAAGACAGTGAGGGCTGCAAGTCCTCACCCTGCTGAATCAGCTGGGTGGACAGTGGCCACCAAGGCTGAACTGGGAGTATGTGGGGCTTTCAATACTGGGGCCTTCTGATACCACTGCCCTTGTGCTCTCTTGGGGATCTAGTTACTGATTTTTACAGAGGAGGAAGGTAAAAGGTCAGAGACTGGTCCAAATGAGACTGGTCCAGTGGTTTGGATTCATCAGAGTGACAATAGGGACAGTGTGATCTGGTGTAATGACCATTAGTTCTGGATTCAGAGGACGGCTGGTGAATTCTCACTTCTGAAACTTACTGCTTACTTCTCTGGACCTCATTATATTCACATAACAAATGAGGCCTTTGGGTTAGGTAAAGACCATCTAGAAAAGATGATTTCTATTCCTCAATGATCTCAAACAAAAAGTCTCCAAGTTCTGGGAGTTTTACCTGGATGTTGCCCATGTATGAATTCCCTGGCTTCCTTCAAGTCTCAGCTAGAATCTCCCCTTCTGAAGGAAGCCTTTCCCCATCCTTCTTAAATCTTCTGTCTTCCCATTGGTGAATTTTTCAACCTTTTCCAGGAGGTAACATTTTTATGGATACTGGTTTGCAAGTTCTATCCTCTATTTAACTCTGAGTTCCTCAAAAACAGAGACTGTCTTTGAGTTTTCTTCTTCCCTACACATGGTAGGCACATGACAGTGACTGTCTGATTAGATCCATGATCTCTAGGAATAATACTCATGTGAACCATTATGTATTTCCCAAGGAGACATTTCAACAATATATGGAATTTTTCCCAAGAACTAAAGATGCAACTTAACAAAAGTTTATCAGGCTTAGTTAGGAGACGGAGTGTATGGCCCCTCCTATAACATCCAGGACTAAGTGCATCTCAGGTTTCAGGAGTCCTAAGGCTCTGGGGCAACTGGGTACCATTTCTCCTGATGGATATATTTTAACTAATACAATTCCTCCTTTGAAACTCTAGTAGGTCAATGTTCCACACTCACATGTTCTTGGCAAGGCTTCTGGGAACATGAGAGAGAGTCAAATGACTTGGCTGATACAAATTGACGCAGTGAGCCTGCTGCCCTCTATAACACCTGAATGGAAATAATGTGAGTAAAGCCAAAAAGACAGGTTGGAGCCTGATTGTTGGGTATCTTACATGCCAGGTTATGTAATTTATATTTTATCTTCAAAGCAATGGGGAATCATTAAGCATTTCTGACAGAGAAATAGCTTAATCAAACTGGGTCTTAAGAAAGTGAAGTTGAAAGCATCATTCAATGGTCCCCATGCTGCGTCCTGGAATAAGAGTCTATCTTTCAAACACGTATATTTTTCAAGTTATATTAAGTGACTGAGGAATGAGACTAAAGTTCTCTGAGACTTTAAACTTTTATATCCTCCAATGAGCAAAGGAAAGAATTGCATGATGGCAATTAAAGGAGGTTTAGGCTGTACCTACCTAAGTGCTGACCAATAATTGTGAAGTAAAATAAGGGACTGGAAAAGGAGGTATTAGTCTTATGGGAAGGCTTATGGTGCAGGAAAGTGACAGAATAAGAGAACTGGAGACCTAAAAAGACTTTAGTCTGCACCAGATATGCAGAATTATCTCCATGGCATCCCTGGCAAGTGGTCGTTGGTTATTTTTTTAAGACCTCCTGTGAAGTGAAATTTATTCCCTACCAAGGCAGCCCATTCCACCTATGGACAGGTCTTATTATTGGAAATGGGTTTTCCCTTGATATCAAACTCAAATTAGCAACTTCCACCCTATTATCCTGCTTCTTTTGGAGGCCAAGCATAAAAAACAATACCTTCCCTCTTTCCCCCCATGGAAGTCTTTTAAATATTTGAAGGTAGCCTTCACATCCTACCCTAAGGCTACTCTACTCAAGACTAAGGGTCTCCTTCTTTCCACTGATCCTTGTTTGTCAATGCTGGCCAGAACTTAACACAATTCTCCAGGGATGAGGATGGGAGGGGAGGGCAAAATAAAATGTGACTATCACTTCCCTTCCTAGAAGGGATCGTATCAGTTAAAATAGATTCCTAGGAATAATTTTCCATCTCTTTCTTCCCACAACTCCCTGGGGCCTCAGGATTCCTTTAACTTAATAATTACTTTGTCTTGTATCTAGAAGATAAGTCTCTCTTATTTCCATCCAAGATCACATTTATTTTGATTTGGTAATTTAGCCTACTGGCTATTCATATTAAGTTTTCCGAATACTAAATCCCTCAGATTTCTTTTTTGAATTAACTGATGTCTGGGTATATCTCCCTCATTTGAATTCATTCAATTGATTTTTGAACCCAAGTGTAAGATTTTACATTTAACCCTATTCAATTTTACTTCATTGGGTTTGGATCAATTTCCAACCCTATCTGGCTGTTTTTGGACCCTGAATTTGTAATCTATTGTGTTAGCTATTCCTTGCAGGTCTGTCATCTATGAATTAGATGAGCTTGTCATCAATGCTTTTATACAAGCTATTTATAGAAATGTTAAACAACAGAGGGCACACAGTGGTCCCTAGGATATTTCCCTAGAAAATTTCTAAGTTGAAATGGAACCACTAAAGACTAATAGACCCTTAATCACCTTTAAATCTATATGTTTTTCTATTATCTTATCCATATGTTTTCATGTTTCTCAAGAAGATCATCAAATATTTTAACAGATATTTTTTACTAAAATTCTTGGTAAATTGAGTCTGTTGTATCGTTCATGTTTATGGGTGATGTTGTCCTGATCTCATTAAGCCCCAGAATGATGCAGTTTCCTGGATGAGATTCACATCATTTGAAAGAGTTTGACATCAGTCTACATAAGAAAAACCAAGTGACTGGACTGTGATACACTAACACACAGACAACCTTAGAGTTAACCCCAAAAGATATAACTTTTAGTCAAATACATTATAGCAGAATGGTGGAATTTAGCTTTGTCCTTGACCTTCATTCATGAAAGAAAAAACTGCTCAGAAACAATTTAGAAAAGTAGTAAATATGATTCTTATTCTTTAAAGGGTGAAAGTGAAAGAGAAAGACTATAGTGACAGAAAAAAAAGCCTGATCAGAAAGAAATCCTTTGAAGGATAAATTAAAGTGACCCCAAAAGATTTTGAGGCTAAGGAAAAAGGATTATCAGGAAATGGGGGCAAATGCCTCAGGCTGGAAAAAAACGTCCATGCAGACTAAATTTTGCTATTAGAGGAAAGAGTTAAAAAAAGGTGGTGGGTCTTAGTTGGATGTGAAAGAAAAGGATCTTAAGTAAAGTGAAAAAATCAATCCTGCCTTCTCTCTCTCTCTCTCTCTCTCTCTCTCTCTCTCTCTCTCTCTGTATTTTTGTTTCTGTGCCCTTCTGTCTCTATCTTTGTCTCTGTCTTTTTAATCTCTCTGTCTCTGTCTCTCTCAGAGAAGTCTCAATTAAGTGTCCTCCACCATTAGATTTAACTGATCTTTAAGAAAAGAGATTTTCTTCCTGTTTCCTCTTGCAACAAAAAACGACTTCAACAAAAGTTGATCACAGTAGATAAGAGTGAAGGAAAATTGAAACTCTAACTTAGTCGCATCCTAGAAGCAAAGGAGAGTCTGAATCAAAATCTCAAATTAAAAAAATTTGTTCACTATAACAATTAAAATTCCTCAAAATCATGTAAAAGTTTTTAAAAATATTAAGGTAATGAGAGCTATGAGCAGCTAGGTGGCACTGCAGTGGGAAAGAACTCTAGGCTTGGAGTTAAGGAGACTCATTGTCCTGAGTTCAGATCGGACCTCAGACACTTAAAAGCTGTGTGATCTTAGGCAAATCACTTGACCTTATTTGCCTCATTTTCTTATCTATAAAATGAAGTGGAGAAGGAAATATTAAACTACTCTATGTCTTTGTCACAAAAAAAAAACAAAATCCCCAAACAGGTTCATGATAGTCAACTATGACTGAAAGCAATTGAACAACAGCAAAAAGAGATGTTTGGGGAAAAGAACTGATAGCTAAGTGAAGAGCTAGAAGACTTAACCCTGGAAGCAAACTCCCTAAAATTAGAATTAAACAAATAGAAATTGATGGTATCAGAAGACAAGCATTTTAAAATGAAATCAAAAGAATGAGAAAGTATAGGGCAATGAATGACAGGTAGGATGGAAAATAAAAGTAAAGGAAAGGGAAAAAAATCAGAGAAACAAACAGAAGGAAAATTATTGAATTACCTGTAATCCATGACAAAGAAAAGAACTTGGATATTGTATTTAAAGTGATTATCAAAAAATTGTGCAAACATGTTTGGAAAAGAGGTTAATATGAAAATAAAATTCATTGACCATTTCCTGAAAGAAACTCCCAAATGAAAACATTCAGGAATATCATTGCCATTTCTCGAACTTCCAGACAAAAACAGAACAAAACAACAAGCAGGTGTAAAAAAATGAATACAAATATTGAAGAATCACAAATATGTGATTTAAAAGCTCTAACTTTAAAGAAGCAGAGAACATGGAATGAGATATTGCCAAAGGCAAGAGGCAAAATTAGCTCTGCCAGCAAAACTGAATCGAATACCATCAAGAGAAAAGTGGATTTTCAATGAATCAGAGGATTTTCTATCCCTCTTCATGGAAAAAAAAAACAGACCTTAAAAGAAACTTTGAAATACAAAAATGGGAGTCAAGAGAAAAATAAAAATGTATCTACAGTGAACAATCAGAGGGATTTTAGAAGGACAAACTGTTTACATTATAATGGAGTAGATAGATGCTAAAAGGGTTCTTTCTGAATTTTAATGTCACAAGGGGTTATGGAAGTAGTCAATTAAGACATAAGACCCAATAATAGCTTTATATTTTGATAGAAAAGGGATAAAAAAGAAAAAGAAAAGAAAAAGAAAAGGATTGAGATCTATTAGGACAAAATGTGAGGAAGAATAAGAGAACTTAGGAGTTTGGATGCTTGCAGTTTAGTTCCAGAAATGACCTCAGTGTCCAGGATCTTATCTTTAGAATCCCCATATGAAAAATTAAATGGAAGTGATTTAATTTCCTCAAATGGTGCTGACAGACAGTACAGACTTCACAGACATACAACAGTGAGGTCAGCACAATGGCTCTGTAGACCTTCAGTCTGGTAGTCAGTCTAATACATCTTTTCTCCCACCCTTTTTTTTGGAGCCTCCAACACTAAGCTAGCTCTGGCAATGAGTGTGCGTCAGCCTTGGAAAGGACACTACCCAAGATAAGTGACCTTATCCAAAGTATTCCAAGCTTCTTCATTGGCTGTAATACATTTGGATGATGTGATGCTGACTGGTAGAGCACCTGTGTTTTCTTGGTTTTTATTGTTGGTTTAAAATTAGCACAAGCAGCAGAGAATCCATCCATCCTTTGCTGCATCCCAGCTTTGGAGATTGCATTTAGTACATAATCATCTGAAAATAGAAAATTATGCCCTAACATTTCCTTCACTTTTGTCTTGGCTAGTAGCCTTTTCGAATTGAACAATTTACCATCAGGGAAGTAAAAGGAAATAAAGGATAAGGACCTAAAATGAAGATAGGGCAAAGAATATAGAAAATTTAAAAATATTTAAGGGAATAAAATAAATGTAAATCAACACTTCCATATCATGCTATGAATGTAATAGGATGAACTCACCCAAAAAATGGAAGAGGTTAGAACAATGAATTGTAAAATATCCAAACAATATGTTGTTTCCAAGACATACAAGGATTGGTTTAATATTTAGAAAATTATAAACTTAACTATATCAATGACAAAGTCACAAAAATCACATGATTATATCAATAAATAAAAAAGGTTTTTGACAAACAATGACTCATTTTTTAAAAACCACTATATAGTGGTTTAAATTCATAGGAATAAATTAAATTTTTCTTTGTTGTTTTTCAGTTGTGTCCAACTATCCATGATCCCATTTGGGATTTTCTTGGCAAAGAAACTGAAGTGGTTTGCTATTTTTCCAGCTCATTTTCCAGATGAGGAACCTGAGACAAAGAAGGTTAAGTGACTTACTTATGCGTACCCACTTAGTAAGTGTTTGGAGTCATTTTGAATTCAGGCAGATGAGTCACCTAGATGCACCTAGGAGAGAAGATAATTTTGCATAAGTCATCGGCATTTCTATTCAATATCAACCACATCTAGCAAGAAAAGATAATTATAAAACTTAAAATAATCAAAGAATTTATGAAATATGTCAAAATGTAACTATCAAAATATATAAGACCTAAATAAATTTAACTAAAACTCACTGTTTAGGGAAATACAAATCTAAATAATTGAAACATTTTAAATTGCACATGAGTAGACTGATTGAATATAATAAAAATGAAAGTAATATAAAAATTACTTTATGTAAGACCATATACATTAACTACTAAAGGATTATTTTATAGAACTAGAAAAAATAATAAAATTCATATAGAGGCAGAAATGGCCAAAGATCTCAAGGGAAATAATGAAAAGAAGTAGAAATAAAGCTGTGCCAGATTTCAAACTATAAAGTCATACAAAACAATTTGGTATTGGCCAAAAATAGAGTTCAAATTGTGAAAAAGATTAAGGACACAACACACAGGAACAAGCAACTCCAGTATTTGATAGACACAAAGATCTTAGCTACTGAAATAAGGACTCAGTGGAGATTAAAAACTGCTTGGAAATTTGGATGACAGTATGGAAAAACTTAGATGTAGACTAACACCTCAAATCTTATCCCAAGATAAACTGCAAATGGATGGATGACAAATAAAAGTTTACATTAAAACCTAGGAAAAATTACTTTTAAATCTTATGAAGAGGAAAAATTCGTGACCAAATGAGAAAGAGAGAGAGAGAGAGAGATCCAAAGATAAAATGAATAACTTTGATTACATAAAATTAATATATACAAAGCTAAAATGAAAAAAGAAACCAAAAAATCTTTAAGAAGCTTTTTTTTCTGATAAAAGTTTCATTTCTAAGATATATAAAGAACTGGCAAGAAGAAGAGCTATTTTGTAAGTTAACTGGCCTAATGATGTGAACAGATTGTTCTCAAGGAAAGAAATTCAGGTAATTTGTAACCACAGGAAAAAATGATCCAAATCACTATTTATTAGAGAAATGCTAATTAAAGTGACTATGAGATTCTGATTCAAACCCATTAAATTGAAAATGATGACAGAAAGGTAAATCACAGATTCTTGATTGTTTCTAGACTTATGAGTGGATACAACAATTTTTGGGGGTTAGTTGGGGTTAAATGACTTGTCCAGAGTCACACAACTAGGAAATTCACGTGTCTAAGGCTGGATTTGAAATCAGGTCCTCCAGACACCAAAAATAGTACTTTATCTCTTGCACCACCACCACCACTAGTTGCCCTACACCACCTAACCACCCTTTCAGAAAACAATTTTGAATCACAAATAAAAGGTTACTAAGCAAAGAATGCCTATTTATTCAACTAAGCCACTGCAAGACTTATATGCAAAAAAAAGAGGAAAAAAAGGTCATCTAATACAAAAATATTTATAGCAGCTCTTTTTTTTTGTTGTTGTGACAAGAAAACTGGAAATTAAAAAGATATCCATCCATTGAGCAGAGACTGAATGTGATTGTGATTGGGTGGTTGGCTGGTTGGTTGGTTGATTCTTGTCCTCTCTTAGGGAAGAAGACCAAAATGACATCACAATTTTAGAGACAAGTTACGGTGTGTTTAACTGTGGCTGCTCAGACCAAAACGAGCTCAGAATACTTTGCCACAGGTTGGGCACCAATTATCCATGGGAACACCTGGGATGCTTACTCTCATGATGAAATAATATTGTGCTGTAAGGAATCTATGATTTTAAAGAAACAAGGAAGGATATGTATAGACTGACGAAGAGGGAAGTGGATAAAACCAGAAGAATTTATAGCCATGTCAAGATTGTAAAAATGAACAAATGAAGACTTTTATTAATTGATGGAGAATGAAATGAGCAGAACCAGGAAATACACATTAGGTGAACCTTAATATTGTACTGTACATAGGACGCTGAACTTTGAGTTCAAATCCAACTTCAGTCACCAACTACCTTCTTCACCCTAGGGAATTTGCTGTCTACCTTAGGCTTCTCATCTGTCCAATGGAAATAATAGTTCTTACTTTCTAGGAGTGTCATGAGGATAAAAAGTGATAATTTTTGTAAAGAACTTTTCAGATATTAAAGCATCATGTAAAGAAAGCTTTGAAAGTTAGAACCATGATCAATGCAATAACCATCCAAGATTTTAGAAACATGGGGTGGCTAGGTGGTGTAGTGTATAGAGCACCAGCCCTGGAGTCAGGAGTACCTGGGTTCAAATCAGGCCTCAGAAAATTAATAATTACCTAGCTGTGTGGCCTTGGGCAAGCCACTTAACCCCATTTGCCTTGCAAAAACCTAAAAAAACCCTAAAAAAAAGATTGTAGAAACATGCTATCTACCTTTAAAAGTTAAGTGAAACATTTAAGGGGCAGAAGGGGACATTTTTGTATACAGCTGGTAAGGGAAGGCATTTTGCTTGATCCTTAATTTGGCTATAAGGGATTCCTTTTCTTTTTAAGTGAACTTGAAAGAATGAACAAGAGAAAACTGGCTCTTGCTATGAAAAATGTACTTTAAATAGAGTTGGGGAAGGGTTACAGGCAAAGAATACAGCATCTGCTTTCAGATGAGGTTACTGTATTGGTAGTTTTGCTTGTTTTACCTTGTTACAAGAGATCTTTCAGGGGGTCAAAGGTAATGGGATATATTTTATAATGTCAAAAAAAGCAATAAAGCTTTAAAAGAAAAGACAATAAAAAAGATAGACAAAAATTCAAATGTATAAGTTGGATATACAACTAAATAGGAGTATTATAGACTGGTTTACCTTTGCAAAATTATTAAATTCTTTAAATGACCCCAAATTTCTCCATGAACAAAGGCCCATCATTTGTAATACAAATATCCTACCAGTGGTATTGCTGAATAAAACATTCTGAAGAAATGAAAATGAGAATTACCCACAAGTGACTAGGTGAGGTGCATGGTAGATGTGAGGATAGTATGAAATATAATAAGGGTTTAGTGTAAAAGACGAGAAGAGTGTGTGTGTGTGTGTGAAAAAGAAGAAAGGATAACCTGTGCCCAACTCATAGATTATTTTGATTTGAAAGAAATATCAAAAAAGTCCCAAGTATGCAAGGGATGAGAATCTTATGCTTAACTTTTGGGAATCTTTGGTAAAGAACCATACTTTATTAGGTATCAATGCCTGACTGGCTATCTACATCAATGGGGTGAATTGTCACACAAGGAAATCATAAGATCCATTGGCATATTTGAGCAATGGTAAATTGGAGAGTCTGTAGAAAAGGGTAATTGGGATGTCATAGTGCTTTCTATTGTGTTTTCTATGTGCTAGAACTGTACTAATTGTTTTACAAATGTTCTCTTTCAATCTTCATGAAAACCAGTGCCTGCCTGGTATCTCTTCACATGGCATGGTCCCATGAGAATGGGAGTGGGATGAGAAGCTCCTTCACCACCAGCTCCAAAATAGCACCCATTTTGAGCCATCACCACAAAGCTGTGTTCTGGAAACTGAACTATAGGATCTGGAAAGAATTCTGACAATGGAGTTAGAGGCCATGAGTTCAAGACCTTCTTTTGCTATTTCCCACTTGCCTGTTGCTCATCTGTACCACCTGATGGTGTCAGAGGTATCGGCCAGAATCATGCTATGATGCCATCCAGTCATTTGGGACCCAGACTGGGGTGTGGTCCATATGCAAATAGTGAGCCCATCTGTCTGACTGGAGGGAAAGTTTTATATCTATGTGCAGTCACTCAGGAGAGCTGGGGATTTTATTCTTAGAAACAATTTTCATTATCCTGCTTGGTTATTATCACATTATTTTCACAATAGCTGCAATAAACTCTCTAATCTCTCCCTATTTGCCTATGGTTTTATTATTCCTCACATCTCGGCGCCAAATGGTAATCTGTGAGGAATGGGCTCCTTAACAGCTACCAGCTGCTCCCTTAGGTGGAGGGCTGGGGAAGTGAGGAAGGATGATCACCAGGAGTAGTCATCCTCAGATTTTCCCCAAGTCCCCAAATGGGGAAGTTTCAGTCATTGACCCTCCTGGTATCACATAGGAAGAAAGGTAGAGGAAATGAGAAGCAAATGCATTTAGCCCAGTTTGACAGACAGGCAGACTAATTTAAAAGGCCCTGATTTTCATTTAATTCAACAATACTGTTTTATGTGCCTTCTAGTGCAGAAGGCTTTATGGTAGGCATTGAGGATTTTTTGTCATTATTTTATGCTTTCATCATTGACCAAGTGGGACAATGGATAGAGCTCTGGGGCCTGAAGTCAGCAAGAGTTGAGTTCCAATCCAGCCTCATTCACTTGCCTATTCTGTGACCCTGAGCAAATCATTTCACCTTGCATCAGTTTCCTCATTTGTAAAATGAGTATAATAATAGCAGCTACCTCATTAGATTTTTTTAGATTTTTCAAGGCAATGGGGTTAAGTGGCTTGCCCAAGGCCACATGGCTAGGTAATTATTAAGTGTCTGAGGTCAGATTTGAACCCAGGTACTCCTGACTCCAAGGCCAGTGCTCTATCCACTGTACCACCTAGCTGCCCTCTAGTTTTTTATGAGAAAAAGTTAAATAATATTTATAAATATTTATAAAACATTTTGAAAATCTTAAAGCCATAGAAATGCTACCTGCTATCATCATCATCCCCAATCTATTTCTCTTCCTCATCATCATGATGATTAGTGGAGAGATTTCCTGGTGAGCATCCTCTTTGTCATTGCAGAAAGAGATGTCCCTGAGTCAGTAAGAGCCAGTGACTTGCTTAGAGTCAGAGAGTCTACCAGTGGGTGTCAGAGGTAGACTTGACCCCAGGTCATCCTGACTTAATGACCACTAGATCTTTCACTTGGAGGAAATAAAGACCAAATGTTCACATCTTGCTGTCTTCTTCCTCAACCTCTTCTCTTGCTCAGTAAGTTCTTATAATACCCTATTTCCTTCAAGAACAAACTGTGGTTGGCATTTCATGCTCCTTCTTAATTTCTTATAACCTTCTTACGTTTCCAACCTTCCTATACCTCAAATGGGAGTCCCAGAGCATTGTTCTGGAACTTCTCTCTCCTCCCTACACTCTTTCACTTAGTGATCTCATTAACTCTTAGGATTATAGGTCTAGAGATGATTTAGAGTCCTTTGAATCCAGCCCCCACCTCCACTATTTTCTAGATGTGGAAATGGGAGCAAAAGAGGTTAAGTGATTTATGCAAGGTCATAAAGTGTGTGTCAAAGTTAGGATTGGGAACCTAGACTTTCTGGACTCCTAGATCAATGCTCATGGATTCAACGATCATCCTCAAGGGAACAACAAAAACAGTAACATTTATCTGGTGCTTTGAGCTTTATGCAGGTCTTTGCAAGCATACATTAACTTATCTGATATACACCCATGGCTCTCAGATTTCCATCAATTCAAATATTAGTGCTCCCAGGAGTTCCATTCGTTGGGACTGTTACTTAACAGTCTATGCCTCAGTTTACTCATCTATCACATGAAGGCTGGATATTGAAGAGCTCTGAGATCCTCCCACAGTACAGAACCTATGAATCAGTGTGTTTGAAGGGACATTGAGGTTGTTGGAGAAGTCCCTGTGTATAAGGTCAGAGATAAACTATGAGGTTTGTGCTAAACTTGAGAAGGGAGAAGGGATGACCCAGAAGCTGACAGGTGACTGAGCAACCTAAACAAAGATCTGGGCAAGGGTGTATCAGGAAGGTTAGAGGGGATGTCAGAGGAGAAGAGGCTAATGAATTATGACTGTGGTGGGAACCTCTGGTTCTAATGGATTAAACATTAAGCCAATAAATAAACAAAATATCCAAAGTGTTGATAAGCATTCTAAAGGACACACAACCACTAGGGAAATATAAACTCTTTACTAGGTTATAAATGCCTATTGGGTTGTAAATTCTTTACTCAGTTGTAATTCCTGCGAGGTTGCAAGGTCTTTCCTAGTTTCAAACTGTGTTGCAGGCAGAGATGATAGTTTCTATATTTTATGTGTCCCATCACAGGACTAGGCTCATGGATGCTCAGGAAACTTGTCTTGAATGAGGCTTATATGCAGGAATGAATAGAATGAGAAGAATCCCCCCCCCACTGACTTTCCCTTATTTTGGAGGAGGCAGCCTCATGTGGAGAAAGGGATGCTCAACTGAGAATTCACAGGGTTGATTGCGGGTCCTTGCTCTGCCATAAATCACCTCCTATGTTGAAGAAATTGATGCCCGTCTCTGGGTCTCCATTTCACACTCTGTAAAATGGGAGATATGAAGGAGAAGCTTTCTGAGATCTCTTCCTGTGCTTCTGATGTCCAGTTTTGTAAAAGAATAATTTAAATGAAAAAAGGACGCTGGTCTTCACGTTGTCCAGTGGAAAGAAGCTCCAGATTAGGCCCTGAGGATCCCAGTGTGACTGGTAGATTAATGCAAAGCCTGGCTATGGATAATAGTTTCTGAATAATTCAAGATTGCAAATGAAGGCAGAAATGCTTATTTTTTTTGACCCAGCCCCCAGAACTGATCTCTTGCATGTGGTTGACATGAAGAATGATTGGTAGAGAACTGGAGAGTTATGTGGAGAGCTCAGTCATGGCCAACTGTTCTGGTTCACATTTGGAAAATGGTGAGACCCTGAGCCTTGGCACTGGCTCCACCCCCAGAGGCCAGGAAAGCCCAGTCCCTTCTCCACCTCCTTTTCTTGCTCTCACTGTTTCCTGGAAGTTAGTAATAGCCCCAATATCTCACATCTCCAATAGTACTTTGAAGTTTCTATTTCCAAATCAATTATCCAGAAGAGATGGGAGGAAAGAAAAGAGATTTAACAGAACTGATTGCCAAAGAGGCCCCCAGGACACCTACATAGAAATAAGGAAATTTTGAATTTGAAAGTAGAGATCTTGAATTCAAACTGACTGAGAGTCACCAGATAGGCAACTTGGTTTAGAGGAGTCAGAGAAACTTGGATTTGAACCTTGCCTCAGACTTCTACTAGGTAGATCACTGGGTGAGTGATGGACCTGGAGGCATGAGGTTCTCAATTGGCTCTTGGGCAAAAACTGTAATGTCAGCTTGCCTCAGTTTCCTCATTTGTGAAATGAGAATAATATTAGCACCTATCTCTTAGTGTTGTAAAGATCAAGTGAGAGAATAATTATAAAGCACTTTGCACATAGCCTAATATAGCAAGTACTACAGACGTGTTAGAGATGATGAGGGAAGATGAAGATGAGGAGGAGGAGGAGGAGGAGGATGGTCATGAAAAGGCTGCTGCTGCTGCTACACTTGTTCCTCGCCATATTCATTTGAGATAGGTGCTATTAATACCTCCATTTTATACATGAAGAAATGGCGGTATACAGATATTAAGTGAGTTTCTCCTGGTAATATAGCAAATAAGTTGGGAATTTGAAGTCAGGCCTTCTTGACTCCAGCGTCTGCACTTTATCCATTTTTTTTGCTTTGTTTTCTTCCTCTGGCTAGGGACATCATTGTCCATAGCCTTTCTAATATGGTTGTCCTAGCTCTCTGGATTGCTGAGAGGAGCTGCTTCTATCAAGGCTGAGCATCTCACAGTGCTGCTGTTGTTTTTTTTTAAAGAAAAGATTTTATTTATTTTGAGTTTTACAATTTTCCCCTAATTTTGCTTCCCTCCCCCACCCCCACCCTCCA
This sequence comes from Macrotis lagotis, assembly GCF_037893015.1. Lineage (NCBI taxonomy): Eukaryota > Metazoa > Chordata > Mammalia > Peramelemorphia > Peramelidae > Macrotis > Macrotis lagotis. Next base: position 7,078,578 of record NC_133658.1, read on the forward strand.
CAGAAGGCAAGCTGTTGGTCTTTCCATTGTTTCCATGGTATACATTGATCTCAGTTGAATGTAATGAGAGAGAAATCATATCCTTAAGGGAAAAAAATAAAGTATAAGAGATAGAAAAGCACAATGTTGTTTTAATGTGGACATTGTTCTCTTGACTCTATTCCCTTTGCTCAGTATCAGCTTCTGTAAGTCGTTCCATGCTTCTTTAGAGTCCTACTATTCATGGTTTCTTATAGGACAATAATATTCCATAGTCTTCATGTACCATAACTTGTTCAGCCATTCCCCAATGGATGGGCATCCCCTCAATTTCCAATTTTTTGCCACTACAAAACTGTTATGAAGATTTTAGACCATGTGGGACATTTCCCATTTTTATGAGTTCTAGATATAGGCCTAGAATTGGAATTGCTGGGTCAAAGGGTATAATCAGTTTTATTGCTCTTTGGCCATAGTTCCATATTGTGCTCCAGAATCATTGGATCAGTTCACAACTCCACCAGCAATGCATTAAAGTCCCAATATTCCCACATCTTCTCCAACATTTATCATTTCCCTTTTTTCTCATCTTAGCCAATCTGATAGGTGATACCTCAAAGTTGTTTCAATTTGCATCTCTTTAATCATCCTGATTTGGAGCATTTTTTTCATATGATTATACATAGCTTTATTTGAAAACTATCTAATCATTTCCTTTGACCATTTATCAGTTGAAGAATGACTTGTAATTTTTTAAATTTGATGTAATTCTCCATATATTTTAGAAATGAGACCTTTATCAGAACCCCTTGCCATAAAGATTGTTTTCTAAGCTTTCTGTTTCTCTAATTTTGGCAGAATTGATTTTATTAGTGCAAAAACTTTTAAATTTAACATGGTGAAATCATTCATTTGTAATTCATAATGTACTGTCTTTCTTGGCCATACATTTCTTCCCTTTCCATATATAGGATAGAGTATTTCTTGGTCTATTATTTGATCTATGGAGACACATCCAACCTCAACCTACACACAAGAATTCCCTCTGTGACATTCCTGGCTAACTAGTGCTCATACAATATGAAGATCCAGTAATGGGGAAGGTCACCTTGTGCAATTATTCAACTGCCATTAAGGTCGAGAAGCACAGAATTAACCCAAATCTGTTTTCAAAGTTGCCACCATCACTCATTCCAACAGTCATATGCAGCAAATGAGCATCTGATAGCTCCAATTTAAAGGCCATAGACTTGGAGTCATAAGGAACCCTAGAAATAAGGGGACATTTCCTGGTATTAGCTTCAAAAGAAAAGTAGCAATGGAACATTTTCTCCCTACACTTAGGCACACACACTCTTGTTAAGTATTGACTATATCAATGGGAAGAATGGATTCATGTAGGGAATGCTTATGGAGATGCCTCCACATGAAGTTCACAGATAATAATAATTAAACTTCATAGAATTTACATTTAAAAAGTTCTTTTCATATATGGCCTCACTTCATTTTCATGACAATACTGTAATGAATTTTTATCCTCATTTTACCTCTATTTTTGTCCTCATTTTACCAGTGAGGAAACTGAGGCAAAGAAAGCTTAAGCAATTTGACCAGGGAATCAGAGATTGAGTGTTTGAGGCAGGATTTGAATTCAGGTCTTCCCAATTTCAAGGCCAGACCTCTATCTTTAACGGCATCTTTCCAATGTATCTACCTCTTAGCATAAATGTGTATAGTCCTGTTTGGAAGGGCAGATACATTTTGTTGTTTTACTTTCCACATCAATTTTTCAGTGACTTTACAAGTTATTTTACTTGCGTCCAAAGCTTCATGACCCCATCAGAGGTTTTCATGGCAAAGAAACTGGAATGGTTTTTCATTTCCTTCTCCAGCTTATTTTAGAGACAAGAAACTGAGGCAAGCAGGGATAATGACTTGCCTGAGGGGTTATATACTAGTAAATGTCTGAAGCCAGATTTGAACTCATGATGATGTCTTCTTATCTAGCTAACCTGTATGATCATAGCACTCTGGGGAGAGGCAAAGACATAAGAAAAGTGTTTGCTGGAGAGGCAATTCATACCTCTCAAAGTGCAAGGCCATCAATCACCCTCTTCATTGGCTCAGATGACATGGGTTCTCTGTTGAGTAGCTTTCCATTGGCCTTGTGCTTACTACTAGACATTGCTTGGCTGGACCTGTGGTTGTTGGCTTCTAGCTTCTGGCTCTATCCGCAGTCTACCAATGAGACACTTCTGCCTCTTCCTTGTAAGAAGAACAGACTGTCCCATTCCTATTAAACCAAAGGCCATGATTCAGATCTAGCTAGTCCAGATCTGCTTTCAGAGTTATCACCACAACTGCATTCCCTTCTTCTGTGTAGTATGTGGGGATCATGAACTCCTCTAGTGAGAGAAATAGGTCTTTCAAACATTCAGTTTCAGACTGGGGGGAAGGGAATCTTCACCTCTTTCTTCTCCATAACAAGATGGAGAGAACTTTCTTTCCAAGAGGAGAGTCTTTGTCCTTAGGATCCAAGCCAGTTTTTGGAGAATGGAAGAGCTAGCTAGTTAAATAAAACCTAGAAGACTATTCTATCCTAGAAACTTATTACTTTCCACTCACTAAGAACAATATTCCTGCTCCTAAGCTTCTACCTAATTCAGTATTAGTAAGTTACCTTTCCCACTTTTACCAGTTTCTGATTGATAGTTTGTACCTCCACATCATCCTCTTTGGAGTTTGCCTTTCAACAAACTCCAAAGGGCCATGGCGTCTCAGGCCCATGGATTCTGTCATACATATCCTTCCCACTGAGTTTCTTTATATGTTCCATGCAAACGAAAATCAGGGAACAAGGTGGTTTCTCAAACAAGACATTCTGTTTTCTAATTCTGGGCATTTTCACTGACTCCATATTTGTGAATAACTCTCCTTCATTTCTACCTCCTCATTTACTTTAAATCTCATTGCAAAACCTTACCTTCTACAAGAAATCTTCCCAGTCCCCCTTAATGCTGTCTTCCATCTGCTGATTGCCTCCAGCTTATCCTGTCTGTAGCTTGTTTGTACATAGCTGTTTTCAAATTATCCCCCATCCCCCATAGTTGCTTGAGGGTAGGGACTGTCTTTTCTCTTTTCCTGTATCTCAAATACTTAGCTATACATAGTTGTTGCTGGTCCTTCGTTTTCGAGTAGTACAAATGACATCACAGAGGGCAATGTATAAACTTACACAAGAACTGGATTGAAATGAGTCGTTTTTACTTCCTGAGTCAATCAAAGTCCAGTGGTAAGACAAAAGTCAAGATGACTGGCAATGGCCCAGGATGCAGAGGTTGACCTTAGTATCTGCCATGGCTGACCAAGCTCTAAGACCTCCATAGTGCCTATCAACTGCCTTCATGGCCGATGGAACAAATTGTTCTTATTCACCCATTCCACAGGGGGATGTCTTCCCATTTTTGAAGTAGACATCTCCCTAACTCACCAATACATTTGAAACCAGTGGGTTATTCTTAATACTCAAGACAGATTTACTGGGGTGTGGCCACTTCTCATGCCACAGCTTCTTAGAACCACAGGTAATACTTGGGTGAATCAAATGAACACCAAAGGTGAATGAGTAGTCCTGACAAGAGTGCCCCAAGCTCTCACTCTAAAGGTGATAGTCCTCCTGAAATACCCCATACAACCCCCTGATACACAGTGGGCATGAAATAAATATTTATTGACTAACAGGTAGAACAGTTCCCTTTATATTAAACTTTTTTTCCAAATTCTTACTGACAACTACTCTTTAGGATATTAAAACTTCTGATATAGAGGAAGAAATTAAGGGCTGGCAAGGGCAAAGGCCTTCCCCAAGGTCACAAAATCTATGAATAGTTTGAACCCATTGGAGTCTCCTGACTCCAAATCTATTATCTTTCCCAAGACCCTGGGCTTCTATTCTATGTTTCACACTATTGATTTGAGAGCCAAGAGACACTAAAATTTAGAACCTTAAGGGATCTTGGAGATCCCTGAATCAGCCTCATCATTTTATTTTTCAAATGGGGAAACTGAGGTGAAGAGAGAGACATCCAAAGGGTAGAGGATCACACTAGACTTTGATGATCACATTGGCTGTTCTCCATGTCGCTGGGCTCTATTTTCCAGCTTTGTTCTCAGATTTTTCGATACCTCTTGATTCATGAGTGAGGGGAAGCCCCTAGAAAGTCCACCTTCTTGTTCTGGCAGTCTCATATTCTGAGAAACAAATCAGGAAAGGGTAGTAAAATCTATAACTGGGGCGGCTGACTGTATATAGAACAGTGCAACCTAGACATAAATCTGTAGCAATTTATAGCCTTGCCTTTCCTGGCTTGGCACTAAGGAAAAGCAAAAGGGAAATTATTCTTCATTGTTTTGCTTGCTCTCCAAGACCAGCCTTGCATGGAAGTCAGGATATATAGATTCCAGTCTCAGCTTGGATAGTGACCCACTGTGTGATCTTTGGTCAGTCACCATCCTTTCTGAGTCTCAATTTCCTCATCTGTAAAATGGCTCAGTTTGGTCTCCAAGTATTTAATATGATCTTGGCTAGATTGCTTTCTTTCTCGGGATCTAGTTTTCTCAATTAGCATTCATTAAAGGCTGTTATATTTGAAGGGCAGTTTGATGGTTCTGTAGACAGAGTGCTGAGTCTGAAGTCAGAAAGAAATTATCTTTCTGAATTCAAATCTAGCTTCAGGTACTTATTAGCTCTGTGATCCAGTTTGCCTCAGTTTCCTCATCTGTACCATAAGCTGGAGAAGACAATGGCAAACCATTCCAGTATCACTGCTAAGAAAACACCAAATGGGGCCACAAAGAGAAAAACAGGAATGAACAACAATATATTTGAAATTCTAAGATAGTTTACAGAGTCAGTGGTGAGGTGGTTTCTTTCCCTAAAGATATGACTTGCAAAATCATTAAGATGATGGAGTTTGATGAGTTTTGAATCCTGGTGTTACGATTTATAACTTCTGCAGTCTTGGATAAGTCATCTTTGAACCTCAGTTTCTAGGTGTGTCAAATAAAGGGCCTAGATTCTCTAGCCTCTGCGGCTCCTCCCTGATCAATGGGCATGGATCTACGATCCAACAATTCTCCACATTTGGGGCTTAAATTTTCCCCTTTGCATCTTGAAAATTTCTAGGGTTCTGAACAGAATCCTATTCAAGGATCCTAGAACTCAAGGTTCCACCTTATTCTTTCTCTGCAAACCTCCAAGAAACCCTTGGGTTTTACTCTATGGGTTCTAATCCCTTCCAACCCATGACTTTTGGTCTCTTTCCTATGTCGCTATACCTTGAAATGGGGCTCTGGGCATTCTTGGAAGAATGAGCCTGAGACAACTGGGCCCTTTGCTCCAGGGAGTTTTCTGTGTTCAATCCCAACGTTCTTTGATGAGACAAACACTATGGTCACTTTGGACTCTAAAGAATTCTATAATTTTGAAATTCTATTAAGAAAAACCAGATGAAGGAATTAGAGATAATTAGTCTTGAGGGGAAAAAAAAGACTTATCAGGGGACATGATACCCAGTCACTTGCTGAAAAACTTAGTCCGTGGAAATCTTATTCTTCTTCTGAACTCTGGAGGAGTGAGGAAGTATTGGAGAGCAAAGCACAAAATGCTGATTAGAGATGAAACGTTCTCACAGTAAAACCTAAATGTAAATTCTACCTCTAATATTTCCTAGGTGTTTTTGGCTAGTCAAGTCATTTAACCCATTTCCTTCAGTTTGCTCATTGGTATAATGGGAATTATCTCCCAGGGTTGTGTTGAGGACCAGATGGGATAATACTTGTAAGATACTTAGTAAACTTTGAAATACTATATTCATACCTACTCACCTATACAAGTATTCAAGTATATTCTATAAATGTATTTATATATACATATAGAATTTCCATATAATGTGCATATATGCACAAAAAGTGAGGGGCTATTCATCACCATCACAGTCATCATCATCATCCTTGATTATTATTATCATCTTGGAGATAAAAGACAGAACAGGTCACAGGAAAGACATGAGTGAAGTTGGAAGACACCTTGCTGCAAAGTGGAAAGAGATGAAATTTGAATCTGACGAAATGAGGTCAAGTTCTGATTCTAACTTACTGAGTGAGGTCAAGTTACCTCCCTTCTCTGAGCTCCAACTTCCCCCATCTATAAAACAGGGACAACAATGGTGACACAAGATAAACCTATGGGGCACCTGGGTGGCACTGTGGATAGAACACCTGGCCAGGAGTCAGAAAGACTCTTCCTAAGTTCAAATCTGGCTTCAGACACTGTGTGACCCTAGACAAGTCACTTAACCCTGTTTGCCTAGTTCCCCATCTGTAAAATGAATTGGAGAAGAAAATGACAAACCACTCCAGTGTCTTTTACAAGAAAACCCCAAGTGGAGTCATGAAAAGTCAGACATGCCTGAAATGATTCAACAAAAACCTACATCATGGGCTACATGTGGAGAAAATTATCTGTAAACTGGGAAACATTGTACATCCATGAACTAGTAAGGGGAACATATACCTGAATTACAGATATCTTGGAATTTCTCTAGGTTCAAGAAATTGAGAGTCAGATTAAGCTGTGTCATTCAGGTAGGTAGAGCCAGATTGGATTGGCTTTGCTGCCCCGCAACCCTCTCAGACCTACATTTCCCCAGATTCCAACATCACTATTACAATAATCATGTTAACTAGTATTATTATTAGTTGTTATTTTTGAGGTAGTGATGAGGACACTAGCTATCATGTTACAAAAGCCTGGGACACGGTTTGAAGACGGCTTTTCAAACATAGGATGGAGTTGCTTTGGGAGCAAGTGATCCACCAAGAGCTTCTCTTTGTGAGATGGGAATTCTTTCTAGGATATTCAAACTCTTCCATTAAATAGATTCCACTCTTGGCCCCCCCTGTATCCTTCACCCTGGTTCAATCTTGTTACTCTGGAACAACCACTAGGAGGAGGTTGGGGGGTCAGGGAATGAGTTTCTCCCTGAATTTAGAAAGAACAGATCACAACATTTTCCTTGAAACAAGAGGCTTGGGGGAGCCTTTGATCATTGTCCCAATCAAGATGGCTTCAAGGTAGGTCTTCTTGGATGACAGGAAATGGTCAGGAAGGCATTTTTTTATTAAAAACCAATAGGTACTTTTAACTTTCTTCCTATTTACTGTTTGAGTTGAAATTGCTGATGTTTACCCTGGTCCAAGGTAACTTTTGAAAATTTTGATACATTGGATAAATTTCCATTTGGCCATATTTGTATCATATATGAATGAAATAATTTTTCATTCTTGAAAACTTCTCCCCCACCTGTACAGTGAAACAACAGAGTGCAGGAGGATTCATTTTTCAAAGTTAAAATTATTTATGAACTTAGTTCAGAATGAGAACAATAATATGATAATAGTTTATACTTATATGATTTTTGGCAAATCATTTTACAGCTCTTTTGTCATTTGAACCTCAAAATAGCCAACATTATTTTTACAAATTTTATAGCTAAGGAAACTGAGGCTAAGAAAGATGAAGTCACTTGTCCAAAGTCACATAGGAGCTGGATTTCAAACTCAGTTCTTCCTGATTCCAAATTCAAGTATTTATCCATTCAGTTGCGCTAGTTGTGGAAATAACAAATTGCACTAATTATTATCATTATTGCCAACATTGGGATTTTAAAGGTTTATACCTAAAATATGATCTCATTTGATTACATAGCACCCCTTGTGAAGTCTATACTGTTTCAGCATTGACAAAAGATTTTGCTCACAATCATTGCAATCTAAATTCATGCACGGATGAGGAAACTGAGGGACACAGGAATTAAAAGACTTGGCTACTCTTCCACAGCTATAAGTTGTTGTTTTTTTTACAGAGAATTCAAACTCACTCTGCAACTAGCAACACTTCCACTTTCATTTACAAGGTTTGTATTTCATTCCACAGAATGATGGTTCCGAATGTGTTAATTGATTCAACAACTATTTATTAAACTGTAAGAAAAAGGACCCCACTGGATATAAGGAGCTATAACCCAATGAGAACTGAATGCGAAGCAAACTCAGTAGATCTCAACTGACCATGAGCTCCATATTAGTGCCTGGGGAAGCTGGGAAAGAAAATAGCCTCAACAGAAAATAGAAATTTTTGGAAATGGAATTGGATCAACATGATATAGTAGCCTCAAAGCTAATGATAGCATCTACTGCATTAAGAGGCATAGTGTTGAAAACAATGATAAAAAATAAAAGAAACAAGCATTTACCAAAATGTACCAAATCCTGTGAGATGTGAGGATACAAAGAAAGGCAAAAGACAGTTCCTGCACTCAAAGAGTTCCTAGTTCAATGAGGAAGGTGGAAGTCCTACTGTCCCTGGAGTTGGTGGGACCATATCTTGTGTATTGAGTTCAGTTCTGGAATTTTATACCTTAAGAAGAACAGAGTGGACAGGAGAGGTCAAGGGCAGTGGTGAGTGACTCCAAGACCATGCCCCATGAAGACTGGTTAGAACAACTGGGCATGTTTTTCCTAAAAAATAGAAGACTTTGGGTTGGGTGATACTGTCGAAGAAATGTTGTTTTTCAGGATTTTAAGAATTCTCCTGTGGTGGTTTAATGAGACATCCCAGTTTGATCCCAGTGGGCAGCTGGCCATTAGAAACTATAAAGATGTAGATTTTGGCTGCACAATGAAAGCTGTCCCAGAGTGGAAGGAGCTACCTCTGTCAGTGGTGGGCTTCCTCTTATTGCAGGTCTCACAAGGGAAGGCCAGGAAATCTTTTGTTAGTGGATTGTTAAGTGGATTCATGTTCAATTATTTGTGATGACTATAATTTCCATAAGGATCAAAAAGGAGCTGAAGATGGATTTCGGGGAAGTATTTGTCCTTTGGGGAATCAAGACTGGAACCTACTTAGGAGAACTGTAATACAAATTGGAATCCTGATTTCAAAGGAACACCAGGTAACAATCCAGTTAGTAGAGTTGGGCACGATGTCAGAAAGGGTAGGACTTGAGATGAGCCCCTTCCTGAAGGAACCAAACATACCCAATTTCTCCTGCTCACTTAACCATAGTGCCTCAAGATTTACAAAACACTTTTTTTTCACAATGCCCTTGTATGCAAGGATTATTATATCAATTTACAGAGAAGGAAATAGCGGTGAGGAGAAGGTGTATGACTTGTGATGGGCTTGATAGGTCCTAGACTGGGGAAATTTGATGGAGTTGAATGAACTCAAGACTTGGAGCTCAATCTCAGTGAAAGATTGCTTCTGTAAGCTTGGGTTTGCCAGTTCTCTGACATCAGGTTCAACATCTGTGGAACTCACATGTGCTTCATGAACCACAGAAAATGATATATATATTTAAAACACTTGATAATGGAAGCTTTTATTCAGTAGTTCCAGCTGGGACAATTGGTGAGATGCATCTTTCCCCTCTATGCCAGCAGTCACAGAAGCTAAATTGGATGAGGATTGCAATGAACCAAGTTTGTAGGAGTAAATTCTGGATCAGCAGCAACTGTATTCTTGGAGAGAGCTCAGCTCTGATCAGTCCCCAATCCACTGGCAATAGCATTTCTTAAGCCCTTCCTATGGCTTAGGTGCTATTTTAAGCCCTAGAGATTTTCTCTGACTGCCCCCCTTCTCTGGAAGATTCTTCCTCCTCTACCTACTAATGCCCCTGATTTCCTAAAAGTACCAACTAAAATCCCATCATTTCCTGGAAACCTTTCTCAATTTCTCTTAATTCTGCTGCTTTCCCTCTGTTAATTACTTCCAATTTATCATTTATGTGGTTTTCCTCTGGGGGAGAGAGAGAGAGAGAGAGAGAGAGATGTTGTCTCCTCTGGGAAGTGTAGGAATGGAGCAGAAGCACATAGATCCAAAGGTGGCTGGCTGACATTGTTCTAGAGTTAAAGCTGCTGCCCATCATGCCATAAGATGAATACCTCAAAGGTGGAAGGTCATACCGTCATCGAGAGACAGGTTAGGATGTATTGGATCATTGTGTTCTGTTGTGAAATATCGCGTGGTAGTGATTGCCCGGCTTGATGAAGCCCAAGTATCTGAACTGTTTCCAGCCATGTGCTAGAGAGCAAATGAAGAGATAATTCAATTTCCAGCATGAACGTTTATACCTGAGAAATCAGCCAATGCTTCCTATGAGAGCTTGGTTTATTCTTATTTTCTTCTGTTTGTCCAGACTTAAGGAAGTGATAGAAAATGTTGACAATACAGCTCCAATGGTGTCATGTAGACCAAGGCCCTCCCAGATGATTGTTAAACATTCACAGGCACACTCCCCACCCCACCCCTTTCTTTGTGGCCCAATTTATCCGAGGCTACTGAAGTTAGAGAGTTATCATAAAGGAGGTGTTGCTTAGGAAAAATACCACAATACCATGGGTTTAGGCAAGAAACAAATGAGTGTGGACTCTCAGTCATTTGCTTGGAAGGTGGTGTGAATCAGAACAAATAGGAATTGCCACTGAGTGGAGAGAATTACTTTGAGTTGTTCCCCCCTCTCATGTGTCTTTTAGCTCCTTGGGTATGGATCACAAAGCGGTTTTCAAAGAGGGAGAGCGAGAGTCAGTGGAGATCAAGGGACCCCACACAGAGCATTTCTGTGCTAGATCCTAGTGACAAAATGTGGTGAAGGGTCTCAGCTTTTGTGTAGAAAATGATGATGAATCTGAACTCTTGACATATCTAGTGATCTAGGAGCTTTCCATAATCATGGAGGAGAATGTGGAATTCTTAGGGAGAACACAATGGACCAGACCTTGAAGCAAACTGGAGACGAGTGTGAGACCTTCTCATTGAAGCCCACTGTGAAACTCCCCTCCCTTTTGAATCCCAGGTCAAAGTCATCACTCCCTCTTTAACTTTCTCCTAGCTCATTGCCTGAATTTCCTTTCTCCTAGCACACAATCCCTTATCTTATAATTTTCAATATACAGAATTATTGGTGTACATGTTCTATTGACTAGAACATTCTAGAGGTCAGATAGCTGTCATTTTTCATTCTTGCATTTTCAGTACCTAGCCCAGGACCTTGGACAGAATACAAATAAATTCTTCTCAAATTAAGCTGATTTTATTTGACTGTCTTTCTTTTCCTCCTTCCAGAAAACACTCTACTATAAGAGAGCTATTATGGTATTGGGGTTAAGGTGAGACACATTAAACTTGAGGACTTGGATTCACTTCCAATCTTTGTAACCACTTGTGTGACCCTGGGAACACCCCTCCTTCTCTTCCTCTCTCTCCTTCTCTCTCTGCCTCTCTTTCTCTGTCTGCCTCTCTGTCTCTACCTGTCTGTCTCTGTCTGTGTCTCTGTCTCTCTCTGCCTCTCTGTCTCTACCTGTCTGTCTCTGTCTGTCTGTGTCTCTGTCTCTGTCTACCTCTCTGTCTCTGTCTGTCTGTCTCTCTCTCTCCCCCCCCAGTCCTCTCTCCACTAGTGCTTAACAAGTCAAGATGGAAAGAGTAGGAGTCACCAAGAAACTGCTGAAAGGTGGAGTTGTGGCATGGAAGGGAAAGATTGAGCCACTTATTGGGCCCCATAAGGCTCTCAGAACAATGGGAATTAGGGAAGAGACCCAAATAGTAAGGATTGTCCTAATTAGGGGTTTGGATGCTAATAAATGATATACTAGCTATATAGTTTGCTAGTTTTAATTCTGAATGATTGAACACAAATTTTCCATCATTTACTTATTAGCTGAATAACCCTGGGAAAGAAAGTTGAGATTCTTTAGCTGTAAAATGGGGATCATGATTGAACCTCATTCCCAGGATTATTGCATTGATCAAATGAGACATGTGCATTTACATGTGCTTCATGAAAGTGAAGAAAGCTCCACATTAAAGTTCTGGGGAAATGCTGGTTATCATCATCATCATCATCATGATTATTAATTTTTACCTCCTACAAATACTGTGTAATAGAGAAAGAGACCACATGGACCCGAGCAACACTCTATTCCCCCCTAAGCTAAAAAGCAAGCTAATTGTGATAACATAGGGCAGTTGGTTAAATCTTCAGAAAGGAAAGAAAGAGTGAGAAGAGAGGGAAAAAAATCACATTTTAAAGCCCACTCCTGGGGAGGATTTAGCCCTGTAGGGCCAGAGCAACAGGGGAGGGACAAAAGGAATGAGTGTTGAGGAGCCAGCTCTGCCCTCCACAGTGACTCCCCCCACTGCTATTACATTTTGAAAGGATTAACTTCAATCCCCAAAGGAAAGTGAACCCTCTTTGCTATAAAATAACCACAGGCTTCATAGTGTTTCCCAAATGAGGGGTTATTCCCTTGCTCCCTAGGGAGCTGAATTCCACTTCTCCTCCCTATCACCCCCTCATGCTTCAAGACAGGGTCCCACAGAGGGAATAGGTGGCTTAATATCATATGATAATGGACTCCTTCAGGGGGCAAGTGCTTGGGGAAACTTTCCTATGATGTGAATCCAAAGGAAGCCTTTGGGAACAGCAGGAAAGGAAACAGTGAGCAGCAGAAAGCTACAGGGAACCCCCTAGTCTGGCACAGTGCCAAAAGTAGGGATGGGATGCTCTCCTTCAATCAAATGGCTCTTCTTTTGGAAAATTAGGAGTTCCTACAAGATTTATCCAATCTTCCTGGGTAGGTCCAGGTGTTTTTTGAAATAAGTTGATGCTGAATGTGTCATATTTTGTCAGATCTGAAAAAATTTTCAGAATCCCCAAAAGACTACCTGTTCCCAAAGTCATTCTCCTCTCACCTGGAGTGAATAAATTTATTAAATTTAGAAAGCACACTGTGCTAAACTCTAAGCATACAAAGAAAAAAAGGTAACCCTCACCCCCAAGGAATTCACTATCAATCGGGGAGGCAACATATAGGCAAGAGATATATACAGACCAATTTATAGAGAATAAATGAGAGATAATGAACAAAGAGAAGACACTAGCATTAACTAGAGATTAGGAGAGGTTCCTTGCAGAAGATGGACTTTCAGTTGAGGCTTGGAGGAAGCCAAGAGGTGGGTATAATGGGGGAAAGAGTTCCATTGAGGACAGCCTGGGGAAAATCCCTGAATTTGGTAGCTGGAGAGGCTTGTCGAGGAACATTAAGGAGCTGAGTGTCACTGATCAAAGAGAAGATGGTGGGGAGTAAGGTATTAGAAGAATGAAAATATAGGAAGGGGAAGGATAAGAAGGGCTTTGAATGTCAAAGAGGAGATTTTACTTTTGATCCTGGAAGTAAGATGGAACCACAGGAGTTTATTGAAAGTGAGGGGAGTTGGCATGATCAGCCCTGCCCTTTAGAAGGTCAACTTAACAAGCAGCTGAGTCCAGGATGAATGTAGAGGGGAGGGAATTGAGGGAGGCACATTCTAGAAGGCTATAGCAGGCTATTAAATTAGCCCCAGTCGGGTTGATAAAGCCTTTTACCAGGATGATGACAGTACCAAAGGATATAAAGATGCTACAAAGGTAAAATTGGCAGGACCTGGCAACAGATTGGCTATGGGGTGTGAGAGACAATGAAGAAATCAAGGATGTCACCTAGATGGTGAATCTGGCAGATAGGGAAGTTAATGGTGTCCTTCCCAGTGAGGGGGAAATTAGGAGAAGGGGAAGATTGGGGAGGGGGAGGAATGTTGAATTCAATTTAAGAAATATTGTCTTTAAAATCTATGTTTAATTTGAAATGTCCAAAAAGCATTTGAAGATGCAAGACTAGAAGTTGACAGAGAAACTGAGGCTAGATAAAGAGATCTGAGAATCATTTGAGTAGAGAGGATAATTGAAACTATAGTTAACTGAGGCAATCACCAAGTGAAGAGAAAGTGAAGAGAAGTCCCAGGACAGAAGTTCCTTGGGGATACCTACAGTTAGTAGATGTGTCGTGGATCAGAACAATACAAATGACCACTGAGCTCCCTTCAGCCTTTGAATTTGCTTTTTAGTATATTTAAACATTATTTAAGGGGAGCAGTGGCATGATATATTATTATTATATTATTATTATTATTATTTTTGCAAGGCAATGGGGTTAAGTGGCTTGCCCAAGGCCACACAGCTCGGTCATTATTAAGTGTCTGAGGTTGGATTTGAACCCAGGTCCTCCTGACTCCAGGGCCGGTGCTCTATCCACTGTGCCACCTAGCCGCTCCATGATATGTTATTTTTAAAAAGTTTTTAAAGTGGTCTACATAATTTATTTCATTTGAAACTCATCAATAAATTAGTCCCTACAGGAATTATGGTTCTGATTTAACAGATTTGGGAAAATGAGTCTCAGAAGTCAAATAACTAGAAGAATCCAAGACAAGATTTGGAACCAAGTATTCCTCACTTCAGGATCATTCTTGCTATCAATGAGGATAAATCCCTCCAAATGGAAAACCAGTTAGCCTTAGAAGAAAACTGGGTTTCCAGTCTTGGATCTCATCCTGTTCCTCTATCTTCCTTTTCCAAATCCTCCTCCATGTAGAAACCAAACAAAACTTCTTAAAGAATGATTCAGGGTGGCTAGGTGGCGCAGTGGAGAAAGCACCGGCCCTGGAGTCAGGCGTACCTGGGTTCAAATCCGGCCTCAGACATTCAATAATTACCTAGCTGTGTGGCCTTGGGCAAGCCACTTAAGCCCATTTGCCTTGCAAAAACCTTAAAGAAAAAAAGAAGAGGAATGATTCAGACTGAGTGACTTTCCATTGTCTGTAATTTAGCATTCAAACTTCTTTATTTGACCTTTAAAGGTTTTCACAACCTGGCTCCAACCTATCTTTCCAGGTGTATTGATCATTGCTCCCCATCTTTCTGTACTTTAATCAAATTGGCTTCCATGATCTGAATATACCATTTCATCTTTTTTTCTCAGACTGTTGATGCTCCCTGGAATGCTGCTCCCCTCTTCTAGGAACAACTACTCCTTTTCAAACCTCAGCTCAGTCACTACTGGATATAAGAAAACTTCCTTGATACGTCCACTTATTAGTAGTCCTGTGCTCAAGGAAAATGAGTGCCTCTGGCGTGATGGCTGCTTTCCCCCAATGATGTTCACCCGAGTCACCTAACTCTCATCTGTCCCTCCAAGAAGCTGCTGCATGCCCAACAACCATACCCAGCATGGCATGCCCTTATCAGAGAGGGTACTATGCTCCCTGAGCAGGGCGCCATGGAAGCAGCTCAAAGCAAACTTGAAATGAGCAAGTTTAGAAAAGCTACCCTTGGTGTTCCCATGGACTAATGCTCCAACCTGTGGCAGAGAACTGTGAGCTCATATTCCTCTGATCAGCCAGTCAGACAGATTATAGCTTGTCTTGAATATAGTGACGTCATTAACAGTCCCAGATCACTAGGTATTAATTAGCGGTTATAGCTATTGAATCTTAATACTCAACTGGATGAACATCTCAATGCATGTATCTTATCTGTTTCTGCAGAAACATGTCTTTCTTTCATTTGTACCACTTTATTTGTATTTCTAGGACCTAGTAGGAAAAACTGGCATACCAGAGAAACTCAGTAAATGTTGATTGATCTCCACCATAATCCTTGCACGCCCTCCTTAACCCTTGGCTGAAAGGAACATGCTGTAGAAATGAAAGCTGTGATGATCAGTTATGGAAATCATATTCTTTCATAAATACTAAGTTCTATGAGAACAGAATTGATGCGGATATCCATATGTACACCCGTGTCCTGCCTGGTACTCTTTGTGTAGTGGATGTCCTCATAAATGTTTGTGGACTTGAAGTTGCTGACTCAAATCCAGATGTTGGATGTGCCAGGACAGATACTTACCAGTAACTTAAGTTCGGCTATTAGAGTCAAAATGATTGATGTCATTCCAGCCACAGATGTTCAATGAGAATATTGCTCTTTGAAGGCTGAATTACCAGCAATGAATTCAGCATTGTGGATTTACTGGATGTCCAGGAGCCATCTTAAGGTCAACATAACCTTGGGGGCTTCTGAAGCAGGTTAGTATGATATAGACCTGACTGCTTTTCCTCATTAGCTGCAGTACGTGAACCTCTGATTGTTTTTTTTCCTAAGGCAATGGGGTTAAGTAGCTTGCCCAAGGCCACACAGCCAGGTAATTAGTAAGTGTCTGAGGCTGGATTGGAACTCAGGTACTTCTCTGACTCCAGGCTGGGTACTCTGTCCACTGTGCCACCTAGCCACCCCGGATTGTTGTGTTTTTTGCAACAGCAATAACAATATATGCTTGTATTTTAAAGCGTGCAAAACACTTTGCATATTTGACTCTCCCAGAGAACCTACAAGGGAGGGATCATTATTTTACAGAAGAAATCTGAGGCCTAGAGGCATTGTAACTTGTCCAGGCAATAGAGACATTAAATTTCTGAGGCAAGATTTGAACTCAGGTCTTCCTGACTCTAAGTTCAGAGCAAATTGCTTTTTCTCTCGGGATCTTGTTTTCCACATTTGAAAAAAAAATGGAAAAAATCTTGGTCAAACGAACAATCACTTTGGACAAATGGCTGGTGAGGATCAAAGACCGTAAGATCTGTGAATTTACTTATTTAATAATTTCTGTGATGTGTTTGTCCATAGTTAGTGATCAGTCCCATGAGATTCGGAGCTCCTTGAGGGCAGGGACTGTGTCTTTCTTCATAATTGTTTAGTAACATAGTTGTTGATGCGTAATAGGTGTTTAAGAAATATATACTGACTTGGCTTGATTCATCTTACTGCCTAGTTCTATAACCTCTTTGAGTTCCAATGCCCTCTACCCTTGACAGACATGTGAGATTCCGTTGGTGGGCATTTAATTGATTTGTTTCTTCTTATTATGAAAGCCAGGATTTGAGAAGACAATAGAGAAAGCTTTCAGAAAGGAGAGAGGACACTGAGAAAAGTCCTGGCTTCATGTTCCATGAGGATTTGTAGCCGGCAACAGCCTGTTTAACCTAGAAGAGAGAAGATTCAAGTCGGTCCTGAGAGCTGTCTTTAAATAGCAAATGGTTGAAAAAGTTTTGACTTTTGTTGGGTCCCTGGAGCAGAGCTAGGACCTTTGCCTGGGAGTAGAAAAAAGGCCTATGTATTCTTTTTTTTTTTTTTTTTAGATTTTTGCAAGGCAAATGGAGTTAAATGGCTTGCCCAAGGCCACACAGCTAGGTAATTATTAAGTGTCTGAGACTGGATTTGAACTCAGAGTACTCCTGACTCCAAGGCCCGTGCTTTATCCACTACACCACCTAGCTGCCCCAAGGCCTATATATTCTTAAGGCAAGAAAGGAAAAAGAGAAGGAATTAAATATTTTTCTAATGCCTACTCTGTTCTAGGCAAAAACATTTTAGAAATATTTTCTTATTTGATCTTCACAACAACCTATAAAGTAGGCACTGTTGTTATCTTCGTTTTATAACTGAGGGAACTGAGGCAGGCATGGTTAAATGATTTACCCAGAGTTCAAGTGCTAGTAACTATCTGAGACTGGATTTGAAGTCAGATCTTCCGGCCTACAGGTTCAGCATTTTATTCATTGTACCATCTAGATGCCTCTTTTCTGTTAGCAAGATGGGTCTTTCTGATAAATGCAGCTATCCCATAATGCAATGGGCTAGTTGGTAGGGAAGCTGTGTGGTGGAGGGATTGTTTCCAATCTTACCTCTGTTGCTGACAACTTATAGGACAAATCACTTGACCTGAGGGCTTCATTTTCCTCAATGCCAAATGAAGTGTTAAACTCAAGAGTCTGAGAACCTTCTGAGAACTGGTTCTTGATGCTGGACAAGTGACTCAGTCACTCCGGACCTCAGTTTCCTTTTCTTTATAATGAAGGGAGTCTCAGAGGCTCATCTCAGCTCTAGAAATCTGAGTCCTAGATGTGGCCTTAAACAAATCAATTAACCTCTGTAGGCTTCAGTTTCCTCATATCTGTAATGAGTGATCTAGGAGCATATGCATGACCTTGGACAAGTCACTTAATCTCCTTAGACCTCAGTTTCTTCATCTGCCAAATAAGAAATTCAGACAAAGGAACCTCTTAGGTCCTTTCCAGTTCTAGATCTGTGGTCCTTTGATTTCTAATTCATGGAATTCAAGCAAAAGCAGGAGGGTTCCTTGTTGGTTTGGTTTTATAGAATATCTTTACTTTATTAGGGTATGAGTTGACCTGGATGTTTGCTGAGGTCCTTTCTAACTCTGACATTCTTAGAATCAATTCAAGAGATTATTCAGTGGCCACATGGCCCAGACACTATCCAAGGCATTGGGAATATGAGAATCTGTGTACTCAAGTAGCTTATATTCTATAAGAAGTAAAATTGGGAGAAGTGGGGAAGATTTCTTTCCTTTTTCAGAAGATAGTATGTGATTCTCTGAACCTCATTTTTTTCACATCTAAATGAAATTAGAGGGACCATATGATTCTTGACTCTGAATCTGTGTCCATATTTGTAGATTTATAAGGCATATCTTGCACTGTAATTGTGCCTTCACTTTCAAATCCCCCTCATGGGAGCCTCAGCGAAACTAATTCCAGATTTGTTTGCCCAAAAAATGAGCACTATTTAGGCTTACCTGATCTGAGGATGGCTCCCCCATCAAAGAAGGCAAAGGCAGAGGTCAGACAGGCAGCCTTGGACAGGAGTTATCTAATAGCCTTGGCTCAAAAAAATCTCTGAAATCTTAATGGCTACATCAATCAGTCATGTCCTCTCCTCTTTGTGCCAGATGCTTTAAGATGTTCCAGGTTACACCTGGAAGAGTTTGCAGTTTCCTCTGCACTAACCATGGAGGGAAGGCAATCTTCTCAAGCTCCCTGAAAGTCCAATCTTTTGATGAAAGTGTAGAAATGACAGTTAATATATATGAGATACTTTAATGTTTTGAAAAAATTTGATCTATATAGGAGATACAATTTAATTATGAGATCATAGATTTAAGGCAGAAAGGGACCTCAGAGTTAATCTTACCCAGTCTTCCCAAAATGTTTTGAATTGAATTAATCAAGGGCTTCCAGAGGCTTTGCAGGACTAGAAGCAGTAAGAGAATGAAATGGGGATCCAGCAATAGTTGGCCGATGATTCTGGTCTCTTAGAGAATAAGACTACATAAGGTCAACGGCCTCTTAAGTTATCTTTCCTCTTTGCATCTAGCATCCCTTGCAGTGAGGGAGGACTTCATGATCATAAGACAACCCACATCACTATTGTCATCATAGAATCATGAAATGTGCTAGTTGGGAGAGTACATAGAAAATAAACTGCCAGACCTGGAAGAGACCTACACAGAATATCAAAGCTAAGTAGAACCTTCCAACATAGAACGCCAGAGACAAGGGAGATTTGGAATACAGAACAGAGCCTATCAGAGCGGGGAGAACTTTAGACTATAGAAGGTCACTTAAGGAGGATTTTAGAACATAGAAGATGAAAAGTCAGAGTTGGAATGTGCCATAGAACAAGAAATGTCAAAGCTGGGAAGGATCTTTATACAGACCATGGGATGATCTTGGGAGGACTTTAAAAAATAGAATTTCAGTGCTGGGAGCAAGTTTAACATAATGAATAGAGCCAAGGGAGTGGGCCTTAGAAGACTGAATAGTCCCCTGATTTCTGGATACAGATCTACAATTTCCTGTACTCTTACCTCTTCATCTCTCCCTCTCATTCCTTGGACCCTTTCTACTCTGCATTTCAATTTTCCAATGCCCCCCTCTCCCCTCAGAGCAGCTGGATTCCTCTTAGAATCCACACATTTACTTACCTCTGTCCAAGGTTCTGTCTGCCAATATTGTCTCAAAGCAGTGCTCTCCTGTATTGGTGCCAGCCCCGTTTCCTCTTCCAGGGCCTCCAGGAACAGAGAGCACGGTAAGGAGTAGTTAAGTGGAGCTGTCAGAGTGTCTCTGAGAAAGGCCTGAATAACTATGAGGTATTATCCTAATTATAAGAAACACCTTCAGTTATGCAGTGGAACAAATGAGCTTTTAGAGTTAATTACTAGTTTCACTGGTATCAGTGCTAATCTGAGGGAACAAGAGATTTCATGCTGGGAATCTCTGGAATCTAGGGGTCTCCATAATACAGATAGGCAGATTCTTCCGGATTATTCAGCTTGAATGAAAGGTGGCAATTAACACCCTCATGCAGACCATTAGGAAAATTCAAAAACTGGCTCAGATAATTTTATTTCTGTGGTCCTAGACAAGTCATTTAACTTCTCTGTGTCTCATTTTCCTCATGTGTAAAATGAAGGGGTTGAATATTAGAGACTTTCCATTTGCTTCTAACTGAAAGTCTATGATCCCACTATTTCTGAATGTGTTAGCATATAAGGATCAGAGATAAAAGGTAGGCTATAGAATGTTAGAGCTGGTAGGTACTGCAGAAAATAGAATACTCAATTAAAAACCAAGAGGGACTGACTTCTAAAGCCAAGATGGTGGTGGAGTGAGAGAGAAACTCTCCTGAGCTCTTGCAAATTCTCCTCCAAACCACCTTGCAGTAATGGTTCAGAACCAATTTTGGAGCAATAAAGCAGTTTCTTGGTTCAGGACAATGTTAAGTGTCAGCAGGAAAGATCCATCTCATTGAAGTGGCAAGAAACCAGTGGCAGGTCAACTTCAGAGGGCAAGCAGTGAGTCCCTGAGTCCCAGTGCAAACCAGTGCAGGTCTGCAGGCACGAGCACAACAAGTTATGTGGAGAGTGGCCTTTCCTTTAAGAAGCAGAACCCAACTTTAATGTAAAGTGAAAAGTCATGAAATAGGCTAGAAAATGAACCAAAAGTTGAGAGAACCCATAGACAGGTTACAGGAAGGATCAAGGCACAAACTTAAAGAAGACAACAACGTCAAAATGACTAGATGTGAAGTCTCAAAATAAAACGTGTCAGGGCAGCTAGGTGGTACAGTGGATAGAGCACTGGCCCTGGAGTCAGGAGGACCTGAGTTCAAATCCTGACTCAGACACCTAACTGTGTGACCTAGGGCAAGTCATTTAGCCACAATGCCTTGAAAAAACCAAAACAAAATGAGCCCAAAATGGAAGCTAGAAAAATGATTTACAAAACAAATGAGGGGGTGGCTAGGAGGTGCAGTGGATAGAGCACTGGCCTTGGAGTCAGGAGTACATGAATTCAAATCCAGCCTCAGACACTTAATAATTACCTAGCTGTGTGACCTTGGGCAAGCTACTTAACCCCATTGCCTTGCAAAAAACCCCACAAAAAACGCTAAAAATAAAAAAAGAAACAAAAAAAACCAAATAAGAGGTAGAAAAATTGGAAAAAGAAATTAGAATAATGTAATAGAATCATGAAAAAAGAAAACAGCTTGGTAAAGAAAGCATAAAATATGCAAAAAAGATTTACCAAGAAATCACCAAAGAAAGCAGCTCCTTAAAAAATAGAATTGGCTTGTAGAGCAATTTGCAACTATGCCCAAAGGACTATAAAAACCATGCATACCCTTTGACCTAGCAATACACTACTCTGGGTCCTGATTAGCTAAGAATGAATTCAAATAGCAATGGTTTCTACTTTTCTTGAGAAACCCAGAGGTTTATATCCCAAATTGATATTTTTTATGATTAAGTTAAAGGGGGTCATTCTCTGTTTTATTTTTAAATGACTGTTTCTAAATGACTAATACAAATGACAAATTTAATGTTTGATATACCCAATGATCCAAGTTTTGGGGACAAAGACTCCCTGTTTGACAAAAAATAACTGCTGGGAAAACTAGAAAACACTATGGCAGAAACTAGTTATAAACCAACATCTTACTGTATATCAAGATGGGAACATAATTTAAACATGAAGGTGATTTTGTTAGAAAATTAGAGGAATTTAGAATTGTTGAGTTGTCAAGAAAAGAAAGGAAGAATTTAGGACCAAACAGGAGATAGCTTTACAACATTTAAAAAAGAATTATTTTGATTATATTAAATTTATAAAAGGTTGTTGCACAAACAAAACCAATGCAATCAAAATTATAAAGAAAGCAGAAAACTGGGAAGAATTTTTATAGCAAATATCTCTGATAAAGATCTCATTTTTCATATATATAGAAAACTGAGACAAATTTATATAGCTACAAATTATTCCCCAATGTATAGATGATCAAAGAACATGAATGGGCAGTTTCAAAGAAATCAAAGCTATCTATAGTCACATGGAAAAATGCTAGAAATCACTATTGATTAGAGAAATGCAAATTAAAACAATCAAAATATCATATCACACCCATAAGAATGGCTAATATAACAGAAAATAATAAATATTGGAGTGGATGTGGGAAAATGGAGATACTAATGCATTGATGGTGGAGTTGAACTGATTCAACCATTTTGGAGTATAATTTGAAATTGTAGCCAAAGGGCTCTCAAATTGCACATCCTTTGATCCACCAATCCTGCTACTATGTCTGTAACTCAGATAAAAAAGGGAAAAGGACCTAAATGCACAAAAAATAATTATAATATCTCATTTTCAGATGGCTAAGAATTGAAAATTGAGGGAATATCGATCAATTGGTGAATGGCTGAACAAGTTGTGGTGAATGACTGTAATGGAATACTATTATGCTATAAGGGATGACAAGCAGGATGCTCTTAAAAAACCTGAAAGAACTTATATGAACCAAAGAATACTAAAGCAAACAGAACCAGGAGAATAGTTGAAAGTGCAACAGAAATATTGTGCAATAAACATAGATGAATGACTTAGCTATTGTCAGCAATACAATGATCCAAGACATTCTCAGAGAACTCATGATGAAAAATGTTATCCATCTCTAGAGAAGGAACTGATGGAATCTAAATAGACAGTTAGGTGTCACAGTGGATAGAGCACCAGCCCTGGAGTCAGGAGGACCTGAGTTTAAATCCAGCCTAGCTGTGTGACCTTGGGCAAGTCACTTTAACTCCATTGCCTTGCAAAAACCAAAAAAATAGGAAAAAAAACATCAATAAAATATACATCAAATCACTCTATTTTTTGCTTATTTATTTTTTGAGTTTTCTTTTACAAATTGACCAATATGGAAATTAATTTTACATGATCTCACATGTATAAACTGTATTAGATTGTTTACCATGTAAGGGAAGGGGATGGGGAAGGGAAGCAAATTTAGAATTCAAAAAATTTGAAAAGCTTGTTAAAATTGTTTTTTATATGTAATTGGGGAAAAATAAAATATTAAAAATAACTGAGTCCTTTGGAACATTAAGTCACAAAATTTCACAAGTAGAGAACTCAGAAAGTAATGAATTATACCTGAAAAATCCTCACCCCACTGTCCTTTCTCAAATACCTTCACTTATAGATTACTCTGATATTATGGCAGCCTATTTACATTTGGACAGCTCTATGGGTTACATACTGTAAGGCTAGCCAAATTTCTTTGCAACTTCAGACTATTGATCCTAATTTTTATCCAATTGGGCCAAGCAAAATGGGTCCAATCTCTTATCCATGTGATCACTCTTATAGCACTTAAAGAGATCTATCATTTCTCCCTTAATTCCTTTCTTCCCCATTTGAAATGCCCTGTTTACATCAATTAATCTTTGCATGGCACATTGTCCAGTTTTTTCATTATCTGAGAGGCAGAATGGACCACTAGGTAGTACAATGAATAGACCACTGGTCCTGGAGTCAGGAAGATTCCTCTTTCTGAGTTTGAATCTGGTTTCAGATACTTACTGACTGCGTGACCCTGAGCACATCACTTAATCCAATTTGTCTCAGTTTCTTCATTTGTAAAATGAACTGAGAAAGAAATGGCAAAGCCTCCCAGCATTTTTACCACAATAACCTCAAATGGATGCGGTCATAAAGAGTGGGACATGACAGATAAATGACTTTAATGCAACAAAAGAATGGCAAAGGAGAAGGAACCCTGAATCTAGGTTCATGACAATTCTGGTTCTGCTACTTACTTGGATATTGAGCAAGTCATCCTCTCTGGAGTTTGGGCTCCTCATCTTTACAATGAAGGTGCTGGAGTAAGCTTCCAAGTTCCTCCTTAACATCTTATAAAGATGGAGGAGAGAGAGAAGTGAAGGAAGGAAGGAAGGAAGAAAGGAAGCAAGGAAGGAGGAAGGAAGGAAGGGAGGAAGTAAGAAAGATGCCAAGTGTAGAACGGAGAACAGTACAAACAAAGCTGCAGAGATATTATTGTACGTATTGTATTGATAGGACAATGAAGAAACAAGTCTAATTGGAACAAATGTTTTATATTTAAGAGATTGGGGAAATAAAGTAGGAAATAGACATTGGAATCCACATTGAGGATATCACTGAAATTTGTGTTTCTTCCTATAGACATTAGGAAACCATTGCAGGTTATTTGAAGTCCAATTTCTGCTCTTCTCTTCTTTTCTTCCTTTCTTCCTTCCTTCTTTCCTTCTTTCCTTCTTCCCTCCCTTCCTCCCTCCCTTCCTTCCTTCCTTCCTTCCTTCCTTCCTTCCTTCCTTCCTTCCTTCCTTCCTTCCTTCCTTCCTTCCTTTCCTTTCCTTTCCTTTCCTTTTCCCCCTTTCCTTTCTTCACGTTTCCTTCCTTCCCTTCTTGATTTCTCTCTCTTTTCTTTTTCTCCTTTTTTATTCTCTGTCTTTTCCCCTTCTTATTCCTTCTCATTCCTCCTTTTCTACATTTTCATCATTATCTGAAGAATTTCTGAACCTATAATTTCACTGATGTAAAGAAGTTTTGTTATGGAACTTCCCTCCAATGTTGTCTGTCATGTGTAGACAGTCACTTGTAGAATTGTGAGTTTAGATGACTTATCCATTGTCATATAGTAGCTAGAAAATCTCAAAGTTAAGACTTGAACCCAAGCTTTTTCAACTCCCAATTCAATCTATACCTATTATTATTATTATTATCATAACTACTTTTCATAATTATGGATATCGTTGCACATCAATAAACTAAATGACCGAGTAAGCTCTTACCATGTGCAGACAGTGTTCTAAACAATGTGGATCCAAAGAAAAATAGTGGTCACTGTTTTCTAGGTGCTTACACACTACTAGGGGAGACTCCCTGCCTATTTGTTGTCTACATAAAGCAGTTACAAGATGACCTTGGAGGACATGATATCAACAGCAAGGCTTGCCAGCGTGGCATTGGACAGCTGCTTAAAAGACATGTGGGAGGTGTAGTGGGAGAGGATTTAAGATGAAGGAACATCCTGGCAAAGGCACAGAGGTGAGAAATAGAGCACTTTGTATGAGGATTAAGTTAGTATGGTTAGCCTCTCCCCTCTACCTCTACCTGCGTTTGTCTCCCTGACTAGACTGTGAGTTATTTCAGAGGGGTCTGAGCTTTGTTTGTCTTTTTGGACTCCCAGAGCTATACGATTGACATATTATAGGGGCTAAATAAATGTTTGTTGATTGTATACTTCATGGAGAATAAGAATATAGGAGAAAATTGGAAAGATAAGATAACCTGGGTTGTGAGCTGCTTTAAAAGTCAAAGAAGTGGTTTTTTATTTTGTCCCAGAAAAGAGAAAACCATAAAAAAGTCAGAGATGGATGCTTTTGGAAAATTATTTTGGCAGCTAGGTGGAGGCTGGACTGGAGAGACAAATCAGGGCACCAATTACCAGGCTATTCCAATAATCCAGGTGAGAGGTAGTGAGGGAATGACCCAGAGTGGCAGCTGTATGACTGGAGATTTTGTGCAAGTGAAAAGAACACTTGGCAACTGATTTCATATGAGTGAGTCAGGGCTGCCATCTTTTTGGTAAGCCTTAAGTGTGGGCATCTGGAGGGTACCCTGGACCAAAATAGGAAGGTTTGGAAGTGGAGAGGGTGTACAGTTTGCAAAGTCCTTCAGAAAAACAAAGTCTGGGAGAAAAAGGCAGTGAGATTTAAACATGGTCAAAACGGTGTTCAGACATTTATTTGTCCATGGTCACGGAGCAGTTAGTAGTGCCTTGGTACTCTATGCTGCCTCCCAGCTTCCAAGGTTATTGTAAGCAAAATACTTAAGGACATGGGAAAAGGCTAGAGACAGCTCAGCTCAACCTCTCTTTGTGGCTGTTATCACAGTCTCATAACAAACTCATCAAATGTACCTGAAAACAGAAGAACAGCTGCTGGGCTCTATCTTAAGAAAATAGTTTTCTAGTATTCATAAAAACCCTGCTGAAGGGCTTGCGACCACCACAAGAGAGAGGAAAGAAGTGAGGAGAGATTCTTGCTCTCTCTGACATATGGAAGGAATGTTGACTCAATTTACCATGGTGAAGACTTCTGATTATGTAGTCCAAGGTTCTGGCTTCAAATCTTGCCTGTGTTACCCTAGATAAGTTACTTCCCCTACTGGATGTGTTTTCTCAACTGTAAAAATGAAGGATTTGGGTTAATTTGGTTTTGATGTTTCTTCTACCTCCAAGTCTATAATCCTCTGAACTCCACTATTTGGGATTTAACGTTCTACTTTGTCATTTGAGTTGAAGTCCATTCTAGAACTGTGGAGATAAGAGCTCCTTAAAGAACTCTATGAAGTGTTCAGATTCAGTATTCCATAAATCATAGCTTCTTCTTCCTGTGACACTTAGGTTCTTTTCACCTCATGTCCCATGCCAACTGTTATTAAGTATATTGTTCAGAGTGGCATTTTATACAAGGCAGCAGCAAATCAACAAACATTTATTAAATGTCTCCTATTTTACATCTCAGAGTGAAGGCATCTCTGCAACTAACCTTCCCCCTCCGTTTTCCACATATAGATGGTCAATGAATGTTGGATAATTCCAAAAACATTCCCCTGGACTATGAAATATTAGTTATGACATAAAGACTGAAATAAGTCTCCAAAACATAGTAATGTATAAAACATTTTCCCCATCCTCAGAGACCAATTCATGAGCAGACAAATAGGACAGCTTAAGAAGGATTCAGGATTTTTTTTTCATTTCTTTGACAGCCTATTAGCATTTCTCAGAGCAAATGTCCCAGATGCCTTTGAGAATTGGGGACATGGCGGGAATCTGGTGAGGAGCTCACATACACATACACATACATAGCATACAAAATACCTCAGTGCTGGGGCCTGGGCCTGAAGGCCTGCTCTCATTCTGGGAGGAGGAGATATAAGAAATTCTTCACCAGGGTACCAGGCATTTCCTATCATGTGGGATCCAGATGCAGGTGGGCTATTTGTCATCATTCTTGTCCTGTCTTCAAAATCCAGACAAAGAAACAGTTCAGTTGGTCACCTCAGCACTCCAAATATCTCCCCAGTGATTTGTATGATGGATGAAACTGCCCATTCTTTGTCCTCAGAGGTGGTCTGATAGCCCACTGAACTGTACCCTTAGTTGCCCGTGTTTTCACTTTAATGATAGAAAGACATTGGGTTTGAAGGTCCAAACGATGCTTTCATTTTGACCTGGGGAAAATTCCTCTCTGTCCCTTAGTTCCTTACTTTATTTATGATCCCTAGAGTCTCTTCCAGCTCTGACCTTCATAGGATCAGGAATTTCAAAGTTACGGTTATCTTAAAATATTCAGATTTGTACAGGATTGTTAAAGTTTTTTAATAGACACTGAAGGCAAAGATCATAGAAAAAATCTATATAGAATATAATAGGTCATACAAATGATGGAGAATCATGTAATATATTATACAAATATAAACAAATGTGAAATAAAATGCCAAAGTTTGTGAACAAATTGACAGTAATCTTAGGTATCTTCTGGCCCAAGGATGAAGACTCAATGAATATTATCCCCATTTTCTAGAGGAGAAGACTGAAGGTCATGAAGGGGAAATGACATATCAAATCCAATTCTGGTTTCTTTGCATTTTTCTACCCTGCCCTGGTTAATTTAGTTACCAACACAGTGCTTTGCATGATTAATTGATAAATAATTAATGTAAATATTAGGTTTCTGAGGTCAGGTTTGAACTCAGGTCCTCCTGACCCAAGGATCAGTGCTCTATCCACTGTGCCACCTAGCTGCCCTACATATCAATATCTTAATCAATCAGTTGATCCACAAATATCTACTAGGCACTAACTGAGCCAGGCACCTTCATAACTGCTGGAGATTTAAAAAGAGTAAGAAAACCTTTCCCTCCAGGAACTTGCATTCTAATGGGCAGAAGACATTTATATAATAAAGAGGTTAATTCTATTTACACACCAAATAGATAGAAAATAACCTGAGGCAGGAAGATATCTTCAGTTGGGAGCCAGAGAAAGACTTCCTATAGACTCAGTGATTGGAGTTGGAAGGGACTTGGAAGGTCTCCTAGGCCATCTCCCTAACTATATAGGGAACTGAGGCTCAAATATGTTAAGCGATTTGTCTAAGGTCACCTAGTAGGTAAGTGACAAAAGATACAATTTGCACTCAGGTTTTCTGCCTCCAAGTCACCCATTCTATCCATTGTCACACTCATAATATCAAAACACAAACTCTTGGACATACAGGTCTTCATCCATGTTGAGAAATCAACAAACATTGGTTGACTTAGCATGTTATTTATTCTCTTGGGATTATAGGATGAGGGAGGGATGTCAGCATGGGTGCTGCCTATAAAAATTTGAAGTTCAAAACATTTACATGTCTAAATGTAGACATCCAACACCATGTTTGTTCTATTTAGGAATCCAACACTTCTTGGGAGGATTCCTTTCATCTCAAGGCAAGGTAACAAAGGATTGCCAAGGTTGGGAGGTAGGGAGGGAGAGGAAGAATCCCACACTTTACATTTAGCCCACGATATTCTTTCAGGGCCTGTAGTCACTTGGGTAGACATTACCGTGATCAGCGTCACAATGCCGTTCCTGGGGAGCTAACAGGTAACATTGTCCAGATTCGGTCTGGGGGGAAATGAAGCATGAAGAGTCTGGGTTTTTTTCCTGAGGCTTTTCTGAGAAACAGCAGAAGATCCAAGAATAGAAAGTGCATACTCAAATTAGAATCCTGAGCCATTAAGCAAGTCATCCCTTGAGTTTGAAAAAAAGAATCTCTTTTCCAGAAAATAAGATGAGGGGACAGAAGCCTCAATTTTTCCTACCTATTCCTCTGAGCCCTTAAAACTCAATTTCCCCTTGATCCATGTTTGTGTCTGAAACAACACCATTTCTTATAACTGGAATTCCCCCCCACCCCAATTTGACTGTACTTTTGTCTGTTTATATAGTATCTTCCTTACAAGACACAGATGCAATCGTACCACTTTCATCTAATGTTTTGTCCTTCATTTCCATGATATCAGGGAGGTGATGCCATGTGAATTGGATTTGAGTGAGGGGAGGCTATGCTAAGTCACCAGCATGACTCTCTCCTCCAGAGCCACCTGGGTCTAGTGGCCAGATATGAATCAGGACAATTGGAGACAGCCCTGGATGCAAGGTAATCTCCAGGGTTAACAATTTTCATGAAGTCATCCTTGATACTCCAAAGCCTAGACATCTGATTTCCTAATGCATCAATGAGTCTTTTACATTTATCATACTTTATTTAGGGTGGTAGCTATTTCTATATGTGCTTGTTTCTTTTCTAAAGAATCAGCCCCATAATGGATGGAAAGAGTCATATCTAGATGAACTCAGCTTTTCCCCACTTTGAAACATATTGCATTAGATAATAAATTTTGAATGAATGATTATGAAGGTAACTTAGTAGACATCGAGTAAATGAATGACTTTTAGGATTTGAGGCATGAACTGGTACTAGGTATAATAGAATAACCTAGTTTCAAAGGCAGGAGGAATCTCAGAGACAATCTAATTCAATAAAAGGAAGTTGTAGGAAAGCCATTTTGTGCTTGATCTCATCATGGGCAGGAGGAAACAAGGGATGATATTTCAAGATGTCCCAGAGTGAAATGGTCTGCTTTAGGTGGCACAGTGGATAAAGCACCGGCCCTGGAGTCAGGAGGACCTGGGTTCAAATCTGGTCTCAGACACTTAATAATTACCTAGCTGTGTGGCCTTGGGCAAGCCACTTAACCCCATTTGCCTTGCAAAAAAACTAAAAAAAAAAAAAGAAATGGTCTGCCTTGTAGGATGGGACATTCCCCCTTACTGGAAGTCTTCAAGAGCAGTTGAAATTATCCCTTACTAAAGAGAAGATTCTTTGAGAGTCATAAATCTCCCTTTTCTCTTTGAACTTCTGTAATTTTGTCCTCAAACAAGTATCCTTCCCATGACTTCTCCATGAAAGGCTCCATTGGGAGAGAATTCACCATCTGTCAGGGAGTCCATATGCCCATGGGTTAGCTCAAATTATTGGAAAGATTTGTCTGATGCTATGCCAAATTTTCTTCTTTCCAATTTCCTTCGCCTAGGTCTGTCTTTAAGGACTAGACAGAACAAGCCTCATCTCTCACACAATAGCCCTTTAAATACATTAAGGATTTTACTGTGTCCCTCTAATTATTGTCTTTTCCAGGCCTAATTTTCTTGGTGACATTCATCAAACCTCAAACAGCATAAACACAACCTCTGTTTTCAGACCAGTTGCCCCTTCTGGACAGATGACAACTTATCAATGGTCATCTTAGAATATAGTTCTTAGAATTGAATACAATTTTCCAGATGTTGTCTGACTTGGAAAAACTAATTCAAAGGACATTTCACCTCCTAGTCCTTTTGACATTCTCAATTTAACCCAAGATCATATTTTGTTTATTGGCTACTCTATCTCACTAATGGCTCCTATTTACATTTTAGTCTGCTGAAATCCTCAAATCTTCTGCATCTACTCAATAGTCATTGGTGTCATCCCTGACACTGCCACTCATTTCCTTTCAAAACTTATCTTTCCCTCTCTGGACCTTGACTTCTTCATGCTTAAAATAAAGGAGGTGGACCAGTTGCCCCATAAGCTAATTTTTGCAGTTCCATTATTTGGCTTGAATATCATTAAACTTTGTCATACAACAATTGTTGGCACTTCTGCTGAGATTATAGGAGAGAGTCCAGGGCTAGAGATTAGATGGAGAGCTCTTTCCTAGCTGGCCTCTGTACTCCCAGCCCCCATGAAGAACCATATGGAACCAACAAGGAACAGTTTAAGGGTGGAACTCTCCAGTTAGCTAGGTAGCCCAGGGAAACAGGTGTTCACAAGTCATATGGAGATTCTCTGGGAGTCATCCATGGACAGTTCACTGAGGCATAAAACAAGCATGGGGAGATATAAAAGAGAAAGAAAAGAAAATTGATCAGGAGAAGAAAGGTCACAGGTCTCAGATCCAGAAGGGGATCGAATTATTGAATGTAGATTAGCGAGACCCTTGTCCCCAGTTTGCAAGAAAATAAATTGGAGCACAAAATAAGGAAGTGACACAACTAATATGTGGAAGAAAAATGCTAGGAGGAGGAAAAAAAAAAGAAAAAGAGAACCATGAACAATCCCCCAAAGTCCCTGAGTAGGCCCAACTGCGTTTTTTAGTAGCTTCATTCACAGGAGAGCTCTTATTGCAAACTTAGAAGTATATTTCATTTTTATGAGACAGTATATACCAGAAAGCTTGGCATTGGACTACAAAAGAAACAGGTTTAGGCCAGGCTGGAATAAGATAGCTCCAGCCCTGAGACAGGGCATTGATCCAGCTTCAGTGCTGTCTACCCCTATTATTTCTCGTAGCTTTCTGCCTTCATTAAGCCAATGTTTGGCTACATGGAAAAGGAAAAAAAAGTCATCAGTGCCCATTCCATCAACAAGCCTATTTCGTTTAAAGAAGGACAAAAAAAAAGCTGAGTACTCTAGGGGAACATTCAGGATCAGAGAAATTTTGTCCCCAAACACTTTTCCCATTTCTTGAAAAAATAGCCTTCTCTAAAGAGATGAGTTCTGAGTCACCCAAAACATTGAAATGAATTGGGAGTGCAATGAAGGGAGAGGCTAAATAAGAGACAAAGAATTTGTGGGGGGGATTGAGGCAAGAAGAAATTTATCTGACTCTGACCCTGTGATTCCTTGGGCAAAATATTTCTTCTTTCAGTATTTGAGTGTAAAAAATGATGGATCATCCTCAATTTTCTTTCTGTTCCTCCTGGTTCTGATATTCTTTGTTCTCTATCCTCAAAAAGGCCCTTCCCAGTTTAGCATTTTCTGTTTCATGTTTTAATGTTCTTTGCAGCCTGGAAAATTTGTGCTACTTTCCCAGCTCTGATATTCTATATTCCACACCTAGAATACATCTGAGTTCTTACAAGTTGTGTTATTAGGTCTCTCTCTTCTCTAACTTTCCACATTCTGTGTTTTGATGGTCTTCCCAGGTCTGAAAGTGCACATTCTGGGTTCCATAGTATTCCTAAATCTGAAATTCTGTCCCTTTAATACCTAACTCTTTGGATGAAATGGTCAAATGAAATATGAAAATCCAATAATATTATTGCAGTTATAGCAATATCTGTATAATGGTAACACTAAATCCCTTCAGATAACAGTGTTTGATTCTTGGCCAAGAAAATTTCTCAAAGAGGAACTAGGAATTAAAAAAATAATATTTTGAAAAGTGAAAATCTTATGCAAATGAAAACATCATCATCATCATCATCATCATCATCATCATCATCATCATCATCATCATCATCAATCGCTGCTCCATGCCCTTATCTTCAGACTGAAATTCTCTCCTCTCCCTTGTTTCACATCTCCATCTGTTGAAAATTCTCAAATCTTATATGACCCAGCTCAGTGAACCCACCTCCCCAAGTTAAAAACTCCTCCAGTTTCTCACAGGTCCCCAAGAATATATTTGATTTTTACTAGATAATTAAAACATACATCAACTTAGGTGTAAAATTTTAGACAAATGGTGTAACAAATAAAATAAGAAAATGAATTAAGAAATTAATAAAAAATATTTATTAATTTATTTTTAATCTTAAAAATACTGTGGCATGCAAGATAAAAGTCAAAAGAATCCTTGTGTCAAAGAATTTACATTTGAATGAGGGAACCAATATAGATATAGGTGTGGTGATATTTTCATTTGAAAAGTTACAAGGCTATTAAGAAAAGATCCCCTCCTGCTTACATGAAGAATGTTTTGTAAAATGTTTCCAGACCATCAATTTAAAAGTTCCCAGATGGAGAGAACAAGCATGACCTAGTCACAAGTTAGTGGAAACATGTGTTTGGGGAATATACTCAAAGGGACCAATCTCAACAACCGAAGTATGGAAGACATGCTTGATAAAGATACATGTAACCAGAGGAATTCATGTGTATAATGTTAGAGAGATCCCTTTTGTCTTCTGGTTATATGATTCTGTTGCTTTCTGACATAAGTCCAATGGCTATTGAATCGTCATTTCTGGCTATTTATGATCTCAATCTACTTTATGCTACCATCCACCTGACTTTGACTTCTCTAAGTAGTCTAAAGGTTCTCTGCTCCCATTTACTAAAGCATAGAAGATGTCAAATCCTCTTCTTGAAGTGTGCAGATGAGTTTTTCCTCTCTAGTCTCTGGATCTGCTATTCGCTAATAGGTGTGCTCCACATTGTGAAATGCAAAACAATGCAATGAGATCTCTTTGTGAAGCTGTTCAGATGAGTCTGGGTGTAAAATTGACAAATCCAGGAAGGGACCATTCAATAAAATGAAGGTCAGTCTAGCTTAGTAATGGTGTCAAGACTAGATAGGGTCAACACTAGCAGCTGACATTACTGGGTTTAAGTAGAATTTTTGTCCATATCTTTCCTGGCTTTATCATAAATTGACTCTAAAGAAGACATCTTTTTATAAACCTGATCACATTCTCCTTTTTTTTTCTATTGGCTTCAGATTGTCTGAGTTGGGGGGGGTGAAGAAAGAGAAGAAAACAGGGAAGCAGGGTGAAGAGAGAATAAACCAAGCTGTACAATAATATTATTACATCTTTTATTATAAATTTGATTTGTCTATTTACTTGTGTTAATAAATTAACTGTGAAACATTATTGAAGGGAGTAAATTATCCCATAGGAGAAAAATGGGTACTTAAGCTAATTGAAGAGGGAGTTTTTAATTATTTTCACCATTTCTCACTTTATTCCAGCTTATATCCACTGGACTTCCATTGAATTTATGGACTGGTTCCTGTCACACTCAAGCTCATAAGGGGTTGGATGAGACCAGTCATGGGTAACTTGAACTTAAATAGTTGATAGATTCCATGACTGCATGCTTTCATTGAAATAGCAGAAACAAGGGAAGGAGTCAGAAGTGATAAAAGTTTCTGATACTCTTTTATTGTGACCCTGGGAAAGTGGGATAGAGCACAGAGTTTAGATGGAAAGAACATTACAGTTCATTTATCACCTGCTTAACCTTTTTTATGTCTTGGGCACTTTTGAGCAGTCTGATGAAGTGTGGGGAGCCCCTTCTCAAAATAATGTTTGAGATAAAAAAATGAAGCTGTATTTCTCCCACACATTCAATTACAGACCTAAAATCTATTCAATGGCCTCTTGGTGGTTGAAGGTTAAGAACCCTTGGTTTTTCACAATGCCCTCATTTTACAGATGAGAAAACTAAATTTCATGGAAGTTATAGGAGTTGTCTTCACTCCTACATGATCCAGCACACTGAACTCTTTCCTCTAGTTTACATAAGACTTTCCATTTCCAAGGGTTGGCCCTTTTCACTCTCTATTCCCCATGCCTGTAATTCTCTTCCTCTGCATCCCTGTATCCTGTCTTTCCTTAAGATTCCAACAAATCTCTACTTTCTACAGGAAGACTTTTCCTGTCCCCTCTTCCACTTTATTTATACTTTTGATTTCCTCTTTTGATTATCTTCAATTCATCCTATGTATCTTTTCTTTGTCCATGGTAATTTTCATCTTATCTTATTTAATAAATTGTGGACTCCTTTAGGAGTCTTCTCTACCACCTGCTGTAGTTCCCAGTACATAGGAGATGGCTAGGAAATGTTTATAGCCTGTTTGGCTGCAATAATAGGAGGTAAAATTTGAGCAAGGTTTCAATAAAGAAAAAGTAGTAACAGAAAAACAAAACAGAATTCAGTTTTTAAAATCAATCACATGGAAGTCAAAAAGGAATGGAGATCAATGGGGTTGATAGCTGGACTATTTGAGGTTCATTCAAGGAAAGACACATAAGGAAATGAGCTGGTCCCAGTAAAGGAGGCTTCACCGGGAAGCAGGTGCTTCTGCCTTTCCTCTCACTGTCTTCTTCACTCTCTTCAAATTTCATCATTCAACTAAAACCCCTCTGTCCAAGGTTATCAACAATTGCTTAACCACCAAATGCAATGGCCTTTGCATAATCTTTAACCATCTTGACATCTCTACGGTTAACGACATTGTGGTTACTTTCATTTCTTTGATGATCTTTTCTTTCTAGTTTTTGTGATCTCCTCATTCTCTTCCTAAAGCTGTGCCTTAGTCTTCTTTGTTCCATCTACATCCGGGTCATTTCCAATAAGTGTGGCCATGGCCGGAGACACTCTATTGGATTCTCTCCTTTTGTTCTGTATATACGTGTATGCAACTAAATGATCTCTCCATATGGAATGCAAGCTTTTATTTAATTTAGGTCTTTTTCCTCCTTGATGCTTAATTAGAACAGGGCCTGGCCTAGAGGAGATACATTCTTGTAAAGTGATTGATTTGCTATGCTAGATGACTTCTGTGGTCCTTTCTAGTTTGAAATCTATGATTCTTTGACTCTATAATTTGTCAGCATACCATCAGTTAAGAAATCAACCAATAGTTTTCAGAGAAAGAAGTCTGGTCTCAGACACTTGCTAGCTAGGTGACCCTGTGTTAGACATTTAACCCTATTTGTATCAGTTTCCCCATCTGAAAATGAACTGGAGAAGGAAATGGTAAATGACTCTAGTAGCTTTGCAAAGAAAATCCCAAATGAAGTCACAAAGAGATAGGCAACAACAAAAGGGCTAGGCACTATTCAGGATACATAGGAAGGCAAAAGAAGGCAGTCCCTGCCCTCGATGGGTTTATAGTCTATTGGGGGAAGACATACATTAAAAAAAAAGTTGTAGCCATGATGGGGAGGAATCCCAGCATAGGGGTGTGATAAAGTCTTGAAGCCAGTTCAGGCATGATCATGCGCCTGCCCTAGGTCTCTAACTTAAATAGAATTTAGGGGAGGATCTTTCTGAAGCTCTCACCCTCCCCTCCCCAATCAGAGGGAGGAACAGAAGGGACTGAACATTAGATTGATAATGTCTTGCAGGAAGATGAATTTCTGGAAACAATGATGAAGTCCATGGAGAAGTCAAATGGAAAATGATGATGGATATATTAATTTAATGGAATATTATTGTGCCTTAGGAAATGATGAAATGGATGAATTAGATAGATGGATGTATCATTTATCAGGAACTTTCTAAGTGTCTGACACAGTACTATGCACTTTGGAGACAAATGGAAATTAAGCAAAATAGTCCCTGTCCTCAAGGAATTTACATTCTCATGAGAGAAAGAGAACAATAAAATAAAATGTTGGGATTTTCTTCTAATTCAGGGCTCTGAGCAAATGAGAGAGATTCTCATGATTAAGTTTTACAAACCTCCCAAACAGGGAATGGATAATTTGAATCTAAAGCATTAATTTTAGGGGCAGTGAAAGTAGTGGATAGACTTGGAATCAGGAAGATTTGGGTTCAGTCTTAGTGACAAGTTGTGGGACCTTGAGCAAGACCCTTAACCTTTGTTTGCCTCAGTTTCCTCATCAAATGGGGATGATAACTGTACCTCCCTCCCAGGGTGGTTGGGAGGATAAAATGAGATGATATTTGTAAAGCATCCTGGCAGATAGTAACTTATAATAAATGTTAGCTATTAGCTATTATTTTAGACAATGTCTGAGCCATCACGTAACAGATTTGAATGATGTAAGGATTTAAACCTCAATTTGCTCATGACCTCAAGAGCAAGGACATTTGATTAATCAATAAATGGCACACTAATACTTATCATTTGGTACACTAGTTTCAGGACTAGCTTAGAATGGAGGAAGACCTGGGTTGAAATCTTGCTTCAGATATACGGGTGCATGAGGATGGGCTAGCCCCTTAATTAATTTATTAGGGCTCCAAATGCCCAGATAAGATAGTAAGTTACAAACAGGAAAGGAATAGATTCATTAGGAGGGCTTCCTCATTTGGAATCCTCAATGCCAATGCACTTACAGGTCTTTCCTCTATGCCCCACCCCATCCCTACCCCCACTACCAACAACCACCACTCAGCTCCCAGTCTGATAAAAGTGGTAAAAGCACTTTGCAAACTTTGCAGAGCTAGAGAAACCCCATCAGACTAGACATGGCCTTATCACCATAAAGGGCTCTATTAATGTTAGAGACTTCTATCCTCAGTGTCCTTATTTCAATAAGCATTTGGGAGACACGAAAATCTATCTTCAGTAGGAGA
Organism: Macrotis lagotis; assembly: GCF_037893015.1. Lineage (NCBI taxonomy): Eukaryota > Metazoa > Chordata > Mammalia > Peramelemorphia > Peramelidae > Macrotis > Macrotis lagotis. The sequence goes on from NC_133658.1 coordinate 7,115,952, forward strand.
ATCCTGAGGCCTCGAAGAATGGGCTGATATTATCATTTGTCTAAGATGATCAACGAGTGATATCGTGGGCTATTAAAAGCTCTCCACCCTGAAATATTTATAACGCACAAAGTAATGTTCTGGGGGTGGCATGCATTATTAACGGTATCTAAATACATCTTCTAAATCAATTACAACTAGTCCTATACCTGCCATAGAAACTTTAGGTCTTGATTGGTTATTTTATAGGAAACCCAGGAAATATGGGTCCCCAGGAACATGCAGTCCCAGAACTAGGGTGTTTTCATAGACAAGAACATAATTGATTATTTTTTCCTCAGTTCAGACTGGTTAAGGTTTTTAATTATCTATCGCTGGGATTTCAGGAGAATATTAAAGAGTGTGAAAGGAAACAGAGACGTTGGAAGCAGGTAAAAGGATCATAATGATAATAGCAATAAGAGGCACAACAAGGATTTTTACCTAGTCCTTTGAGAATTCCAAAGCATTTTACATATTGTACATTATTTGGGCTCCAATTCAAATCATTTCACCAGTTTAGAAAAGAGACAGATAGATTGGAAAATGTCTGGAAGAGAGTGAGCAGAATGGAGACAGGGTTGCTAAACAGATCGAGCACTCCCCATGGAGGGAGGAATCATGGAGTTGGAGTCTTGAAATTTAGACCTACTGTCTTGTTCGCCATTCGAAGGCCCTTTTGCCTCTCTGAGAGTGTTTCCTCCACTGTAACATGGCAGGGAGAAGCTGAGTGATGTGGTGGACAGCAGGCTACTTTCTCTGACATATACAGGTCATTTCACATCTCAGTGTCTTTCTGATATTATAAATCACAGAAAAGCACAAACCTGGGCTGGTAGAGGGAGTTTTTCCTCCTGAGAGGTGCTTGCAACAGTAAAATCACAGGTTCAGTAGAAACAAAAAAAACAAACCTACATTATTATTATTATTATTATTATTATTATTATATATTAATGATTATAATATATCACTATGTTATTAGCCTAGGAAATATTCATTTTAGGAACTTCTTCCACAATCCTATCTCTGACTTAGCTGATCTCAGTGGTTACTTCTTCTGCCCAGTTCTTTTTCATCAAGTTGGATCCTGAAGGCCAACTAACAGCTTTAGTACCCTGAGTGTCTGTGGCTTCCAACCTTGCTGCTCACAAGCCCCCCCCCCCCAGTGATGTGCTTCCCATTATGAATTAGTCAGCATCTTCAATGGCTTTTTAGCAATGACATTTATTGAAATGGTACAGTAAGACCATTTGGTAGAAAACATTCTTAGTCTAACCTGGCACCCATGAGGTCCATTGGGCTTAAACATAAAGTATGATGGTAGGAAGGTATTTGTGGTAAAGTGGTGGTAATGCAGGACTTTTGATTATTGGAAATCATTTTTTCCCTTTGTGAATTTATCATGATGTTTGCCATGTGGGTGGATCTTAAGGAAGGAAGATTCACTCTTCTGGTCTGGTATCCTTGTTAAATGCTACTTCTTTGCAACGTGAGCATTGTCAGCCTTTTCAATGTTCAAAAAGTTACTGACCAGGTGTGCCCACCCAGATGGTTGCTCATCACATAGGTCCATCAGTAGGACTTCTGATGGTAGGGGGTGAATAAGAGGAAGAAAAGATGGCCAGAGATTTTCTTTTGGAAAGAAAGGAAAGGCTTGGTTCCAACCTAGGACTGCCAATCTTCCCTAGAACTACTTTCTCATGTCTATTAAGAAGAGAGAAGACCTTGAGCACAGCCCAGAGCTACACATTTGTCATGACTAAAAAGGGAAACTAGAAATGGGCTCATCAAATTTTCAGACTTAGCTGGGAGAGCTAACACACTGAATAAAGGGATCCAAAACAAATCTTGACAGACCAGACCATTGGGTTAATTAACTGAATCTGCTAAGATGAAAATCAGTATGTATAAAAGTAATCTCACTTGGTTACCAAAAATCAGTTCCCCAAATTCTAGATGGTGGAGGCATGGATAGACAGCAATTGTTATGTAAGGGATCAGGGTATGTGGTAGTGGGGGAAGGGGGTTTCAATTCAGTCTGAAGCAGCAACTAAAAAAGCTAATGTGATTTGGGGCCGAATCAAGCTTCCTGAAATAGAGAGGGAAAATAGATCCACTATTCTCTGCCCTGGTCAGACCTCATCAGCAATAATGCGTTCAATTCTGGACACTTTAGAAGGACATTATGAGTAGAAGACAATATGGAGGAGGATAATCAAAATGGCAAAGAGTATTGCATTCATAACATTTGAGGATTGGTTGAAGGAATTGGGGAAAGTTTAGCTTGGAGAAGAGAAGGCTGGTTCTTGAACATATTTAAAGGGCTGCCTTTGTGGAGGCAAGATTAAATTTGGCCAATTTTGTTCCAGAAGGCCTTACTAGGAGAAATGGATAGAAACTGCCAATAGAAAAATTGAAGCTAATATCAAGGGAAAAAATAAAACTTTCTGACAATGAGAACTGTGAGAAAATGGAATGGGTTGCCTTTCCAAGTAATGACTTTGCCTTTCCTTAAAGGTTTTCAAATAGAACCCAGACTGTCACATATTAGCTATGTTATAATGAAGACATTTTGTTTATGAGTTGGATTAGGGGACCACTGAGGTCCCTGCCAATCCTCATGATTCTATAATTCTGTGATTTTTTGATTCTTTGATTTAAGTGGCTGGTGCAATAAATAGAGCATTGGCCTTCGAATCTAGCCTCTGACATTTACTAGCTGTGTGGCCTTTGCTCAAGTCCCTTAACCCTTATTGCCTCGCATCCAGGACCATCTCTAATTGTCCTGATTCAAATCTGGTCACTGGATGCAGGTGGCTCTTGAGGAGAAAGTGAGGCTGGTGACTTAGCAAACCCTACCCTCACTCAAATACAATTCATGCGCTTGTCATGGCATTACTTCCCTCATGTCATGGTCTCTTTCGAGAACAAAGGACAAATATCCTTAGATTACTTTCCTTTTCTTTCAGGTCAAAGTAGCTCACATGCTTCTGGTATTGTTGGCTTCTCCACTTCAGTGGGGAAACAATTCGTTTGCATATTGAAACCTTTGCAAGAATAGGTCATTAGTTTGGAGGAAGTGGGGACTGACACCCATTTGTTGGACAGGACGATGTGTCCTTTATACTGGATCTTTGGAGACCATAGTATAGAATCAAGAGGGTTCTGCCCTATGTCTATGATAGGAAGCTAACCCCTCCATCACATGATTCATCACATAGAACCCATTGTCAAAGACTAAAAACTAGAGAGAGTGAGTTCCAGATAGGTAGTGTCTATTCAAATGGCTGGGTTGTCCAATTTGAAAATAAAAAGTGGGTGGAGTTGGAGACACAGAGGTGAGGTCCAAGCTATTAATTTGGTTGTTATCAATGAAAGTGTGGAGGCTCTGTGATGTTCTGTCTCTTTGAGAATTTGATGATGCACATCATGATGTGTGTAAGAAGGAAAGGAGGACAGGAAATCCTGTGAAGGTCACTAGATAGAAAAAGGGGTTAATAACTTCTTTGTTCACTCAACAAATAGTAATTGCCAGTGGTTGTCACACAGCTGACACAGTTCCTGAAAAGTAGTAGCCTCCAAATGTAATTTTCAACCCAATCAACCTAATTCACCTATTTCCTCACTCCTGGACACAACATTATACCTTCCATAGCCTCCAATGGTATGCATTCCCTCGCCTTTGCCCCCAATCATCCATGCTTATAGGAGAAACTAGCTGCTGACTCATGGTTCAGAGAAATACCTAAAGACCTCTTGACACATCCGCAGATGGCAGAAATGATTTCCAATGACAGGTAACCAGAAAAAAAAAAATTTACTTGCAGTTCCACTTAAATAAGTGCTGAGTTGCTTATAGTATCATTGGTCCAGTTTCTAGCCCATGGGGTAAGTATCTAAATGAGGAATTGCCTGTTAATTTAAAGTCAATAATTCCACAACCCTGTTGGAGGGCTGAAAGCTATGGAACCTTATAATCTCTAAAGAGTAAAAAGTGAGTATCATGCAGAGGGCAATGGTGGGATGCAAATAGATGTGACCAAGAAGCAACATGGAGTAAATAAGGGACTCTAAAAGAAAACGGCAGCATATGGGATGTCACCAAAGAAATGCAGATTGGAAAACATGTGGCTGAAGTATAACCAGTGGAAGATCAAGGAAAGGTGATCAAGAAAAAGTGAGGAAGCTTCGCAGTGTGTCAGATGGATGTGCTTTGATTATAAAACGGGTTTTGTTGTTGTCATTATTATTTGTCCTTTAGCTTCTTGAAGAACATCATGACTTCAGGGAGGTGATGCCATGACAAGCACATGAACTAGATTTGAGTGGGGGGGGGGGCGGGAAGCTGTGCTAAGTCACCAGCCTCACTTTCTCCTCCAGAGCCATCTGGTTCCAGTGGCCTGATATGAATCAGGACAACTGGAGATGGCCCTGGATGTGACGCAATCCAGGTAAGTGACTTACCCAGAGTCTCACAGCTAGTAAGTGTCAAATGTCTGAGGTCACATTGAACTCAGGGGTGGGTGCTTTATCCATTATAGCACCACCTAGTTGTCGCTTGATATAATGGTAGAATATGGAGGAAAGCTATATAGATAATCAATAACTAAACATTTATAAAGTGCCTTTTATGTGCCAGTCGTTGTGCCAAGCCCTGGCAAAATGCAGTCCCTCATCTCAAGCTACTTGAAATCGAAAGGTGAATGTGATGAAGTCCTATCTGCATCATGAGCAGAATAAGGAGAGCAATTTATATAGTAACACACCATAAAAACAAAACCTTAGAGAACTTTAAGGCCCATGATCACCATAATGACCGTTTCTGATTCCTGAGGGGATTGTCACTCACTTTTCAGTTGTGTCTAACTCTTGCAACCCCTTCTGTATTTTTCTTGGCCAAGTCACTGGAGTGGTTTGCCATTTCTTTCTTTAGCTCCTTTAACAGATGAGGAAACTGGGACAAACAAAAACAAATGACTTGCTCAGGGTCACACAACTAGTAGGTATCTGAGGCTGGATTTAAACTCCCTAACTCCAGGCCCAATATTCTTTCTACTGTACCACCTGAGGACAATTAATTAAAGATGGTATCCATGAGAGAAAAACAGAGAAGTGATGTGTTTATAATGAAGAATAATTGTATATATGCAATTATAATTAAATATATTATTATATGAAATCATATAGAAAAGCAATTTTTCCTTGATTATGCATGTTTATTGTAATAAATTTGTATTTTATTTTATGCCAATGAGGCAAGAGAAATAACAATTGATTTATTAATTTTTTTAAAATAAAGAGTAGGAGGTGTGTGACAGATATGGAATGTTGTATGTACTTTCAGATGAGGTCACTGGGTATAGTTTCATTTTATGAGGCTTTTCATGAAGTGGGAGTAACTGTAAATATTTGTGATATATAACTTAAAGTTGAGGGAGACAGATACCTAGAAAATGATATTGAGAAAGAGATACAGAAAGAGACCCAGAGAAAGACAGAGACAGAGTCCTGCATAGATCTCTCTTCAATGCTGCCTATCACTTCCAGGCTAACCTTATATGCTCCCAGTTCAGGTCTTTCCAGACTTTCTCTATCTTCCTCGAGGTTTGGAGATGATATCTCATCTCCTAGGTCCCAAACTTGAGGCCACATCTAAGAGTCATTGAAGGGATGTCCCATTTTAAGGGAGGGACCTCACCATTCCCTCCTAAATCTGATTCTTGCTTTTTGTGCCTCAACTGCCTTCTCAGAGACCCTGGGCTCTCCTCACTCTACCTTGGTCCTTTTCTCCTGCAGTCCAATTCTCCTTTAGATTGTAAGCCTCAAGAGCGGTGCCTGTTTTCATTTTTATTTTTTTGTATTGCTTCCCTAACCCTTAGCACAGCGTATCTCGTTCAGTAATCACTTAATAAATGCTTATTTTCTGATTGACTATCTCCAACTAGTGAGTTTCTTCTGGGGTCACCAGTGGGTTGGGGGTGAAGGTGGCAGAGAGGCAGGCCGCTCATCCTTCCTCCCCTTCCCAGCTGTACGTTTGATTTTCTCAGATTTCTTACTAGGAGGGGTCCTATTCCCAGAACTCTTCAGGATCCTTTTGTTATTTGAATAGGGGAGTCAGGTAGCACAGTGGATAGAGTTCACATCTGATCTCAGACACTTGCCACTTACTAGCTGTGTGACCTTGGGTAAGTCACTTCACTCTGTTTGCCTCATGTCCAGGACCATCTCAGTCATCCTCATTCATATCTGACCACTGGACCCAGATGACTCTGGGGTGAAAGTGAGGCTGGGGACTTAGCACAGCTCCCCCCACTCAAATCCAATTCATGTGTTTGTCATGGCATCACTTGATATCATGGTCTTCCTCAAGAGTGAAGGACAAACAACAAACAACATGTTATTAAAATATCAACTCCTTGAAGGCAAGGACTTTTTTTTTTCTTATATTTAAGCCTGGTTAATAGTAAGACTCATTACTCACTTGTAGACTTCCTGCCTACCAGAGATGGATTTTTCTCAGTCCAGTCAGATGCTCTGTCGCCTTCCTATTTTCTGAGAACTTTTGTTCCGATCAAAGGTGAGTCTCCTCCGGCTCCCATTGCAAATAGCTAGAAAGAATGACAATGGCGATCGATAATTATCTTATTATAGACTTCTTAATGAGATAAATATTTTCCAGACACCATGAAATCATGTCAGCTCATCATTCAACAAGCATTTCATTTCACATTCCATAGAGCTGGGAGAGACTACAAAGTTCAACCAGTCCACACATTTCAGTTTATGTAGGAGGAAATTGGGATTCAGGGAGGTCGAGGGATTTATCTCCAAGCACGCAGCTAGTTTTCATAATAATACATTGTTAAATATTATAGGAATGTGAATCTTTCCCCTAAAATGGCCACAATGTTTGCAGGGCATATAGCCTACTTTAGTTTACAAAGCACTTTCATCACCAACATCCTCTGCGGGAGGTCATTCCAGAAATATTATCCTCATTTTACAGATAAGGAAACGAGGAAATTAGACTCCATTCCTCTGCCTCCTTCCTCTATGGTCTTTTCACAGCAGCACAGAGATCGACACATGTGCCTGTTTATTATTCATGTCCCCAGGCCATGGAAGATGATTTCCTATTTTCATTTCAACCAGCCAGAAACCTTCCCTCCAGGATTTTCGAACTTGGCTTGAGAAATCAGTGACTTAAACCTTTCTGCTCCACCATCCTTGCCTTCATTCTTCATGGCTATGCCAGCGTATAGCACACCTTATCTGTCAAAGATTTCTGCAAGAAAAACCACTTCCCCCCATTTGTCATGTCAAAAAATTGGCTGCTTTATTTACTTTGAGAACCTGTTGTCTTAGGCATTGCATGGTGGAATAGTCTTCCTGATGTTCCCTTCAGTTTCTTTTAAGTTGACTCAAGCCAATTGGGGGAAAGGAATCACCCCCCCCCCAACACACCCACACCCAAACCCACCCCCCCACAAACTCACATGTACAAATACACGCACACAACACCCTTGTGATTAAACTTCCAAGGTCAAACCTAGGCACCTCTTCTCTCTTTTACTCCTATTTATTTTTCCCTTCATAAAATGTATAACATGCCGAGAAGTATATGACAACTCCCAGGATGTGGGTTGTGTGGCTTTGGTTCAGAATATAAATGCAATCTATTTGCTACATAGGATATGATCATAGGTTTAGAAGAAGAAAAGAAATAATTAGGAATAGAAAATTGGAGATCATTAAGTTCAACCTTCTATTTTTCAGTCGGGGAAATAGGTTCAGAGAGAGAAAGGGACTTGTCGATATTCATTCAGGTAGGAAATTGCAAAATTGCTCTTTTAAATCCAGGCCCTTTGATCTATAAATACAGAAATAAAAAAGGATCTCAAATGCCACCTAATCCACCCTTCTCTCATTTTATACAGGAGGAAATGGATACCCTGAAAGGTTGGTGACTCTCCTATTTAAACAGACAATGAATGGCAAAGTTGAAATTCAGATTGACTCTAGACAATGATGCCACACTGCCTCCCACATATCTATCTATCTTTCTATCTATGTAAGTACTAAGCACTGTCTTTTTTTTTGCCAATCAAGATTGTGTGGGGGCGACTAGGTGGTGCTATGGATAGAGCACTGGCGCTGGAGTCAGGAATACCTGAGTTCAAATCTGGCCTCAGACATTTAATAATTATCTAGCTGGGTGACCTTGAGCAAGCCACTTAACCCCATTGCCTTGCCAAAAAAAAAAAAATCTAAAAAAATTTGGCTGAGCATAGGCAGAAATTCTGGCTCCTACTTACCCATACTACAAAAATTTAAGATAGATGAAATAATGATCAAGAAATACTTAGAAACTCTAGTAAGTGACTTCTGCCATAAAATTACAACAATAAAGTTAATCTGAAGTCAATGGCAATAGGAAGGTGGGCTATCAAGGAAGCCAAATAGCCTTCCAACCGCACCAGAGTCATACCAGATTCATGTAATCTATAAATTTCTGACTCTGGAGAGAGCAAGAGTAGAGTGTTCTCCCCCCAAAAGTCCCAGGGTGGTTAGAAACTCAAGTGCAAGTCTTGAAAATCACCCAGAATTGTATTGACCAACATGGGTACAGCAGTGAACAGAGCAGAACGTCCAATGTCTCTGAATTTCCTAATTCGCTATTTTGAATTGTCATACATGACCCTGAAGATGCTCCACTCAGAGCCTTAATGATCCATGGGGATCTAATCCTGGAAAATGGAGATGAGCATGAGAAGACATGTGATCTGGCATAAGACTGAGAAGGGATAGCCTCCCCACCCAAATATGTGACCCTGAACAAAACTTCCATTAAGGAGTTAAGGCTGGAAATATGATTCCAAAGAAAACTCTAACCTCTCTAAAGAATTATCATAGGTCTTGAGATGTCCTAAAATCCAGTGGTGGAGAGAATAGTTCCATAACAACTGCCAGTCTAGAGTCAAAGGAATATGTATGTATATGTGTATGTATGTGTATATGTAAACACACATGCACAAAGACTACACAAATACATAAAAGGAATAAAGAAAATGACAAAAATGAAAAAATCTTATTTGAAAAATCAATAATTTATAAGAGAAGATGGTAAGAATTACTCATTACCTAATATTAGGGTCTCCCTGAAACTTGAAATGGACAAAATGAATCAGCAACTTCATGAGACAATAACAAATGTGGGACCAAAATAAAAAAGAATAGGACATGGTTTATAGGGAGAAAAAAAATCTATTTTATAGAAAAAAACTAATCTGAAAAATAGGTCACAGAGAAATAATTTAAGAATGCTGTAATTGGATTTTTGAACACCATGAAAATTAGTTTGTCAACAAACATTTCTTAAGAGCTTAATATTTACAGGCATTGTGATAACATTCAAAGAAAGCAAAACCAAAAAAAAAATAACCTCCTCTTAAGAAACTCACTTTCAGATGGAGTGAGAGCTTGCAAGTAATTATTTACATACAAGAAATATTCAGAGAAGTGAAAGGCAGTCTCAGGGAAGTTATCAGTGAAAATATACTGAGAAGAAGTGGTGAGACCATAAAAACCTTCTGAAGAAGATAGAATTTGATCCAAATCCTGAAAAAATCCATAGAAACTAAGAAGTAGAAGTGAGGAGGGAAAGTATTTCAGACTTTCAGGCAGCTACTTAATTGGTGGGGTTTAGTATACAATATTTTTTAAAATTTTATTTATTTAAGGCAATGGGATTAAGGGACTTACCCAAGGTCACACAGCTAGGCAATGATTAAGTGTCTGAGGTCAGATTTGAAATCAGGTCTTCCTGACTCCAGGGTCGGTGCTCTATCCACTGAGCCACTTAGCTGCCCCCAGTCTATAATTTTAGAAAAATGGCCCAGATACTGCTGACCCCCTGACAAAAAAAGTCCAAAAGGAAAAACTTCCAAATCAAAGAAAAACATATTACAAGCATCTAAAGAGTTCAAGTAGCAAGCAAGCATATGAGACTTGGAAGTTCCAACTACAAATGAGAGGTGATCTTGGACTATCATATTTCAGGAAACAAAATATTTAGGCTTACAACTAAAAAATCTTTCCCATCAAAGCTGAGTATAGTCATAAACAGAAAGGGGAGAATTTTAAATGAAATAGAGGACTTTCGTGCATTTAAGATTTCATTTTGAAGCTATATCATAATATTAATATTTTCATAGCATGGTATAATGGAAAAAAGATGTTTGCACATAAACCTGAAAATCTCTTATGTGGAACTTTCCATTCCTTTTAAATATATAAAGTGACCTCATACATTTCTTACCTTTTTTTTTTGCTTTCTTCTTCCCTCCTCCCTAGAGATGGCTATCATTAGAGACAAATACGTGTGTGTAAATGAATTCTAACCATATTTCTCTTTATCAGTGCTTCACTTCCTAATTTTTCTTAATCCTCCTTCATCTTCTCCATCTTCTGTAATTGCCATTCAACTTGCTTCTCTAACAATACAGCACTAGAATCATAATAGTGAATCTTTCCCCTAAAAATGACCCCAATGTTTGCAGGGCACAGATGGTATATAGCAAATCATATCACCTTGACGTTTTTCCATTGATTTTAAATGTGTTCAAATTCTACCTCCCCAAAGTCAACCTTGGACTTACTGCCCTGGTCCAACTTTTTCATGGCCCCCACACGCCCTCCTCAATATTCAGCTCAAGAACCTCCCCATTTTCCCTTGCATCCTCCCCCAAAGAGGAATTGTTTCTCAGTGAAATAAGTGAGACTCTAGAAGTCATCTCCAAAGTGTGCCAAGCAGGAGATTTGGAAATACCACCATCTTCTAGTGCCTATGCCTATGAGAATGTGAAGTGTGAAAACCTTGTGTGTGACAACCTCACAGCAGTCTGCTGCCTCCTTGTCCTTTTCTCAGGCTCACACAATTTCACCACTGCACAGATTATTCTTAGTCAAGTGGTGAGGTACCTGGAAACATAACACATACCTCTTTTGTACTTTATGGATCCAAAGAGCTTTTCAAATCCAGACTCTCATTTAGTCCTAATAATTAATCCTCTAAAGTTGGCTGGACACTCACTATTATTCCATTGTTACAGGAGAGGAAACTGAGGCTCAGAGAGGGAGAAAGACTTGGGGGAAAGTCCTACATTTGGAAGCAGTTGGAAGACTAAACCCAGTTCTACTGATTCCAACTGCCTTCTCCAAGGGAGTGACTGCTGACAATCCTGGAATTTCAATTGTAGAACATTTATTATGGGTAGATGGTTCAGTGGATAGAGTTCTGAACCTGGAGGCAGGAAGACCTGAATTCATATCTAGCCTCAGACGCTTCCTAGCTCTGTGACCCTGGACTAGTCAATTCACCCTGTTTGACTCAGTTTTCTGTAAAATAAACTGAAGAAGGAAATGGGAAACCATGCCTGTATCTCTGACCCCCAAAATGCAAATAATTCGTCCATGAAAAATTGAACATGAGTGAAATGCCTGAACCACAATGAAAAGCAACTAACACTTGTATGTCTCCTATCTGATGTCTTCTCATGGACTGAGAAGCCTTCTCTGACCCTCTCCTCTGCTGCTTTGAATCCCCAACTTTCCACCAGAGTCCTCATATTCTTGACTTTCTGAAGAAAGCCTTTTCTCTTCTCCGTTCTTAATCCCCAGTGCCTTCCCCTCCCAGCTATCAGTATGTACCTTGTCATGTTCCAATTTTTGTATATCCTCCAACAGGAGAATGGAAGCTCCCAGAGGAGAGGCGACTTTGATGTTTTTTTCTTTAGTTTTCTCCAGTGCCCAGTGTCCTGAGAGTCAAGCAGATTGCTGGCTCCACAGTAGGCTCTTGGATTTGGCTGACTAAGTGCTTCATGAATGGCTGTTGGTTGTTCATGTCTTGTCTTTCAGTTCACCCACCCAGCACAGTGCAGAAAAATGGTAGATGCTTCATAAATCCTCATTAGGTTGAATTGACCTTGGGGAGTTCCCTTCCTTTCTCTGGTTCTGTTTCTTTCTGCTTAAAATGAGGTGTTTGGACTGTCTGTTGATCTCTGAGGTCCCTTCCAGCTCTAATATTCTATAATTACAGAATTCTAAGTTAATTCACTAATTGGCTCATTTTTCTTTTCCACTATAGAAATAGCTTGTGTGCACTCTTCTAGAAGATATGAATAGATTAGTACATGCTTGTGTGTGTGTGTGTGTGTGTGTGTGTGTGTGTGTGTGTGTGTGATAGGAGACCTCTATCCTATTTTTTATCCCTGGGGAGATGCTTGGGCATTCTAATTTCATGATATGATGGGATTTCTACATTTGGCCTACATTTCATGGCAGGAGAGATTCAGATGCACTGGTTCCCATTTCAAGACCACACTTAATCATTTTTTTCTTTCTTTCTTTGAAATTTCTATGAGTTTATTTTATATTCTACAATTTTTCTGGTTATATTTCATTTTTAAAATATAAACAATATTTTATTTTTTCCAATGACAAATAAAGACAGTTTCCCACATTTATTTTTATAATATTTTGAGTTCCAATTTTTTTCTCCCTCTTTTTTCTCCCATCCCCTCTCTCCAGGATGGCAAGGAAACTAATATAGGTTATACATGTGCAATCATGTTATATATTTTTCCACATTAGTCATGTTGTAAAAAGAAAAAAAAAACAAACACAAAGAAAAAAACACAAAATAAACAAAGGAAGCAAAACTAGTCTGCTTCTATCTGCACACAGTCTCCATAGTTCACTCTCTGGATGAAGATAGCATTTTCAACCATTAGTCTTTTAGAATTGTCTTGGATTGTTGTATTGTTGTGAAGAGCCAAGTCACTCATGGTTGATCATTGTACAATGTTTATATAAAAGTTATATAAACTTATATAAACTTTATATAAACTTTTTATATAAACTTCCTAAGACATTTGGAAGACAATGTAGTAACCCTGATAAAAAGTGGGGAGATTGTGTGAACAGAATTAGCATTGTCCAAAGGTTATTGTCACCTCTTCTCTGATATATTCTCCTATATCTCTCTTCTATTCTTTGTCTCTAAGTCTTGAAAAGGCATCTCCAAAAACTACCTGAATTTTTTCTCCTCTTGTTTTCTGATTAATCCTCTTCAATCTGGTTTCTGACCTTATTATTCCACTAATGCTTCTCTTTCTACTTGGTTATCAAATCCAATGACCTTTTCTCTAGCCTCATTCTCCTTGCTGACCTCCCTGCAGCCTCCGACACTATTGTCCCCATCTCCTCCTTGATACTCTTTTCTTTCTTTCTTATACTTAATTTGTCCAAAACTCATGGCCTCTCCTCCTAAATCCTTCCCAACCTAGAAGCCACCCTTGACTCCTCTATCTCTCACCCTCCCCATATTCAAGCTTTTAGCAGGGCTTTTCCCTCTGCAGCATTTCTGGAACAAGCTCCTTTGTCTTCTCTAACACTGTCTCCCCCTTGATGTGGGCTCTTATCCCCCCACAACGTAGCTGCTGCAAAACTTTGCAATTTTTCAATGACTGCAAAATTCTGCCTACCTTCATTCTCTCCCCACTCCACTTTATCTTCCATTAATCCACTAAAATGAGTTTCTTAAAGCACAGGTTCAACAATGTCACCAGCACTCCACTCAAGAAATTCCAGTGGCTTCCTTTTTGCCAGGATCAAATGTTGAATTCTCTCTTTGACTTCAAAGTCCCCCACAACCTAGCCCGCTCTTACCTTTCAGTATCTTATACTTTAGTCTGCACCATGTCCTTTTTGATCCAGTGAAAATGGATATTGCTATTTCACAAAAACAAGTTTTCTCTGGCTATTCCCCATACCTGGAATATTTTCACTTTTCTGCTTTGACTACAGACCCACCTGGCTCCTTCAGGGGTGTAGGGTGTGTTTAGGGAAGACTAGGACCTTGGTGTAAAGGCTGACCAGCCCTCTTCAGGACTGCTTTCTACCTTTGATGTCCATCAGAGCCACCTAATTCTCACCTGCGGCTACACCCTGGGAAACCATTTCAGCAGGCAGGCTAAACCAGGGTTGAAGGTAACCCAGGGAATCTCAAACTCACTGGTGAGTAGTGGGGGGGTGGGTGTCTACCCCAAGCATGGGAAGGAGAACAATTTGTTCCGATGGGCATGAAGCCAGATGAAGCAGGTGCTGTGGAATGCTTAGAGCTTGGTTAGACATTAAAGACACCAAGGTCATCTCCACTATATCTAGAGCCATCACCAGTTGTCTTGACTCTGTCTTGCCATGTTGGATCATGATGACTTTGGAAGAGAGAGTGAGGTAGTTGACTTCCTGCAGCTCTACCTCACTTGAATTCAATGTTACACTTGCAACAAAAGACATCACTCACAATCATTCCTCAAAGTCCTGTGGTGACAGGCAAGTGATGAAGTAGAAGGTGTGGATACACTGGGAGCTATAGTCACAACCCTGCACGTAGATATATGGCTATAAGGTCTTTTCTCCAATGAAAGCAGCAGTGGGATTTGGCAGTCCCCTGAGTGACTGGGCAGCCCTTTTAAGGATTGTGCTGTTCACTTCCTGATGCAAGAAAAGGGTCCAAAAAGGTGCCATAAAAATGTCTGCTTACCCAACCTTTGTCTGATTACTGTGGCAGGTGGGGAATCCCACAGTGTGGTCGAGACAAACAAATCTACAAAAACTTCTTTAAACAAGATTCCACTCACCATCTGTGCATGGAATGTGGGCACACTCATAAACAACACAAGATCCAATAGACCTGAAAGATGAATAACTCTTATTGCAAAAGAGCTCAGCAGATATGTTATCCAAATAGCAGCCCTGAGTGAAACAAGGCTAGTTAATGAAGAACAGCTTACTGAAATTGGAACTGAATACATGTTTTTCTGGAGTAGTTGCAGTGAAAGGGAATGTCTTGAAGTTGGGGTAAGTGTTGAAATCAAAGCTAATCTAGTCAACATTCTTGAATGCCTACCAAAGGCAGTGAATAACAGGCTCATAACAATGAAATTTCCACTTCTGGGAAAACACCATGCCACCATCATCAGATCCTAGGTTCCCACCATGATGAACACTGATGAAATTAAAGAAAAATTTTATGAAGACCTGTACCAAAAGAGGACAAAATTATAATTCTGGGTGACTTTAATGCCAGAGTAGGCTCAGATCACCAGACATGGCAGGGAGTCCTTGGGAAGAATGGATATGGAAACAGCAACAGCAATGGTCATCTTCTATTGAAGACTCATGTATCTCATGACCTCACCACAAACACTATTTTCTGTTGACCTAAAGGCAACAAAAATTCCTGGATGTATTCTCATAGCAAACATTGGTATCTATTAGAATATGCCATTGTAAGGAGAAGAGATAGACAGGATGTGAGAGTGACAAAGGCAATGTGTGGTGCAGAGTGCTGAACTGATCACAGACTCATCCTCTTTAAACTAAATATTTATATTCAATCAAAGCAGTGGCTCTAAGGCAAAATGAATACTAGAAGAATTTATGTCAATAGATTAGAGTATCTCTCTGAGAGGGAACAATTTGTAGCTAACTTGGAGGGAAAACTGAGCCAGCACACCGTTGGCAACAGTGGAGCAGAAAAGGAGTTGGCAGCTTTCAGAGATCTGGTGTACAGTACTGCATTTGCCCATCTGAGCCAAGCTGGTTTGATGAAAATGATTGGGAAATCAAGAAGCTGCTAAATGAAAAATGAGAACTCCACAGGGTTTACCAGCAGGATAATTCATCCATTTCCAAAAAGGCAGCATTTAATTCCATCAAAAGTAAAGTCCAAGTGAAGCTTAGCAAGATACAGCACTCTTGATTCAGTGAGAAGGCTGACGAAATTCAATTTTATGCAGATGGTAACAAACTAAAATGCTTTTATGATGCCCTGAAGACTATTTATGGGCCAAAGACCTATGTTGCATCTCAACTATTCAGTGCTGATGGATCCACGTTGATTAATGATAGTGACATGATCCTAGATAGCTAGACTGAACACTTCCATAGTGTTCTTAATAGACTATAATCAATCAGTGAAGAAACCACTGACCATTTACTTTAAGTTGAAGTCAATCAGTCCCTAGCTGAAGTTCCAACTAAAGAAGAGGTTTAGAATGACATTAGATTCCTTTCAAGTGGCAAAGCACCTGGTGTTGATTCTATTCCAGCTGAGATCTGTAAGATGTGAGGTCTATTGCTCATTTAAAAAACTGACTGAAATTTTCCAGGTTTTATAGCATGAAGTGGTTATACCCAAGAATTCAAGGATGCCTCTATTGTCTAACTCTAAAGGTAAAGGGAATAGATTGTCCTGTGACAATAACAGGGTTATTTCCCTTTTAGTCATTGCTGGTAAGATTCTTGCCAGAGTCCTTCTCAATAAATAGGTTGATCCTTTCCCTGGAAGCTGGTCACCATCCTGAGAGCCAATGTGGTTTCAGAAAGAGTAGAGGAATAGTCAATATGGTATTTGCTGCCAGTCAACTCCAGAAAAATTCTAGGAACAAAACAGAGGTCTATATACAACATTTGTAGATCTGACCAAGGACTATAATACTGTCAATCATGAGGATTTATGGGAAATTATGTTAAAACTTGGTTGCCCAGAGAAATTCATCAGTATTGTACATCAATTTCATGATCGTGTGCTTGACTGGGTTCTGGATAGCAGACAAGGCTCTCTAGATTTTCCAGTCACTAACGGAATAAACAAGGATGTGGCCTTGCTCCCATACATTGTTAGCATGATGTTTTCAGCCATGTTATCAAATGCCTTCACTGAGGATGAACATGGCCTCAAGGTCAGCTAACCGTACCAATGACAAATTCTTTAACTTGAAAAGGCTACAAGCCAAGATCAAAGGAAAGGGAGTATTGGTGCATGATCTTCCATTTGCAGATGACTGTGCATTCATTGCAGTGTCTGAAGCTGAGATACAACAACATATGGATCAATTCTCTGATGCTTGTGCTAATTTTAGTCTAACATTGAACAGCAAGAAAACCCAGGTGTGGGGCAGCTAGGTGGCGTAGTGGATAAAGCACTGGCCTTGAGTCAGGAGTACCTGGGTTCAAATCCAGTCTCAGACACTTAATAATTACCTAGCTGTGCAGCCTTGGGCAAGCCACATAACCCCATTTGCCTTGCAAAAAACCCCTAAAAAATAAAAAAGAAAACCCAGGTGCTCCATCAGCCAGCACCACACCATCCATACATGGAATCATCCAATACAGCAAATGGAGAAGTTTTGAGGACTGTGGACAAGTTCACTTACCTTGGCAGTGTCTTTTCCAAGGAGGTACATTTTGACAATGAGGTTGACACTTGCATCACCAGATCTAACTCAGTATTTAGGAGGCTCCAAAAGAAGGTGTGGGAGAGAAGAGGTATTAGACTGACTTGGTAGTCAGTCTGAAGGGCTGCAGAGCCATTGTGTTGACCTTCTTGCTATATTCCAGTGAAACCTGGACAGACTATCAATGCCATGTCAGGAAACTAAATTGCTTCCATTTAAATTGTCTTAGGAAGATTCTGAAGATTACCTGGCAAGAGAGGATTCCAGACTTTGAGGACCTTTGTTGAATAAAACTGCCTAGAATTCCAATATTACTACAGGGATTGTGACTGTAATGGACTGGACACATTGTTAGGATGCCAGACCTATGCTTACCAAAAACAGACAAGCAAAAAACTATTTTATGGAGAACTTACACAGGACAAGTACTCACAAAGGGAACAGAAGATGCGATACTTGGACACTCTGAAGGTCTTTTTGAAGAGTTTAGAATTAATTGTGCAGCATAGGAGACCCTGGAACAGGACCGAATAGCATGGCATGCCCACATCAGTGAGGGTGCTGCACTCTATGAGGAAAGCAGCATGGAAGCAGCTCAAATGTAACATGGCATCTGTAAGTTTAGAGCATCCAATCCAGAGGTTCACATGGACTACTTGTGCCCCACATATGGTGGAACATTCTGAGCAAATATTGGTCAGACACAATTTATCTGAAATATAGTGATGTCATTTTGGTCTTCTTGGATAACAAAGGACAAGAACCAACCAACTACCTGGCTCCTTTAAGTCCTAACTAATTTCCTTCCTTCTCCCTTTCAGATCTACGGATAAGGGAGGAGTTAATGAACAAAAAAGGGAGAAGATCACAAAAAAGCAAAGTTGATAATTTTGATTACATGAAATTAAAATGTTTTGCACAAACAAAACCAATATAGCCAAAATTAGAGTGAAAGCAGCAAACATTTTTATAGTAAATTGATTTTTATTTCTCAACTTCTCATTTCTCAGTTATATATGATATTCAACTAAATTATAAAAATAAGAGTCATTCCTCAATTAGTAAATTGTCAAAGGATATAACCAGGCATTGTCCAAAAAATAAATCAAAGATATAAAAAATGCTCTAAATCACTATTGATTAGAGAAATGTAAAGTAAAGCAATTTTGAGGTACCTCCTCACCCATCAGATTGATTAACATAATGAAAAATAAAAATGACAAATACTTGAGGTGATATGGAAAAATATATACATAAATATATATGTTATATATTATAATATATATTATATATATGCATATTTGGGCTATAAAACCATGTGTGTGTATATATATATGTATATATATATATATATATGTTGACCTAGCAATACCATTTTTCAATAAAAGGAAAATGACCTATATGTACAAAAAAAGATTTACAATATCTCTTTTTGTGGTAGTATAGAACTGGTAATTAAGAGAATATTCATTAATTAGGGAACGGCTGCACAACTTGTGACATATGATTTTGATGGATTGATTCTGATACTATTCTTATCAAAAAAAAATGATGAAGTTGGGACAGATAGGTGATGCAGTAGATAGAGCACTAGCCCTGGAATCAGGAGGACCTGAGTTCAAATTTGCTCTCAGATACTTACTAGCTATATGACCCTGGGTAAATCACTTAAACCCAATTTCCTCTTTAAAAATAAAACAAATGAAAAAGGCAATGGTTTCTGAAAAAATCTGGGAAGATTTATATGAACTGATGCAAAGAGAAGTGAGAAATAGGAGAATACTGTGCACAGTAACAACAATGTTGTGATAATGATAAATTGTGAAAGACTTAGTTACTCTGATCAATGCAATGATCCAAGATTGTTCCAACAGACTCATGATGAAAAATATTATCAGTCTCCAGAGAGAGAACTGATGAACTTTGAATGCTTAAATCCATTATAGAAAGAATGGCAAACTACTGTAACATATTTGCCAATAAGATTCCATATGGGGCTACAAAGACTCAGACATGATTGAACCATAGCTCTTCCCAAATGGAAGACCTGGAAGGAACTCAAACAGTGAGAAAGGGGGCTTGCATGACAGAGGGAGAATAGAGGGTTGAGGAAGCAATTGAGTATTGATGCTGAAGTCAGGAAAATCACAGAAGTGGAATGAAGGAAGGCCATGTTGGGTTTTATGATTCCTGACTTACAGCCCTGAATGAATTGAAGGCAGGGTCCTTAGCCCCATCTTGAAGGACTGGAAAATGGAATTTTATTAGAAGTCCTTAATTATTTATTTCTTTGGTGGGAAGTTTAAGGAATTAGAAAAAGATGGAGGTTTACCTAGCATTTCTTTAATGGCATCATCATAGAATGAAAAGAGGGAGAGAAGGTGCAACTGTGAAATTCTGAGCAAGTGACAACTTCTCCATATTTGGGTCCTATACCTGTAAAATGGATATGATACTTTACTCGCAGGTTGTTATGAGGCTAGGATGAGTTCATAAATATTTAATGTCTTTGGATCCTGATAATTCCCAATTGGTTTCAAAACATGTTTGTCAGACAACTGGTGAGGTGAATCAGGAGACACAGTCCTAGAGTCAGGAAGACTTGAGTTCACATGCAACCTGTTGAATTTGCCTCAGTTTCCTAAGCAATACAATAGGGATAATAACATCTATCTCTCAGGATTGTTTTGAGGGTCATGTAAGATACTTCAAGTTCATTATACAATATCTTGTACATAGGATTTTCCCCCCACCTAATTTTTGATCACTATTAAATGTTACTAGTAGCATTAGAATTATTGGCTTTGTTATTAATAATGTCAGTTGGGGGAGGAGCCCACAGACCAAAAGGCTTCAGAGAGGCATCTAAATCTTGTCTACTTCCAATCTCTCCATCTTCTCCACAAGAATATTAGGAAGTACTCTGGGAAATTTTCTGACAATAGTGAGGTCCCAACTATGTAGAACATTCCCCTCTTTGACTAGTTTAGAGAAGGCACAGAACATGACCTCTCCTGGTGAACCCACACTGGTTCTGTTTG
The DNA here is from genome assembly GCF_037893015.1 of Macrotis lagotis. NCBI lineage: Eukaryota > Metazoa > Chordata > Mammalia > Peramelemorphia > Peramelidae > Macrotis > Macrotis lagotis. The sequence continues at coordinate 7,136,314 of NC_133658.1, forward strand.
ATCCCTGCCTTCTTCTTTATGTTCAATAACTATCCCTTTAATTATTTGTCCCTTCTAGGATTCTGTACAGCATTGAAGCCAAACTCACTCTCCAATTGTTTGCAAACTCCTCTCTTAATTGAAGATCAGAACATTCTCTGATAACGTGCAACCTCCTGTTACCTTGCCCTCTCATTCTTCACAAACTATACCGCTATATATAGCACTGTCAACGCCCTGGATATAATTCATGTGGGTCAGCAGACTCGAATTCAACCAGGCAAATGAGACACTTTCTTATTTTCTGCCTACTTATCTTGTTTTTCAAGCCCCTATTAGCCATTTTTTGTCCTATCATTTCCAGTTCATAGATTTTTTTTCTTGATGGCAGAATCCCAAACAAAGCAAAAGCAGAGCCTTCTATCTGTTTTCTCTTATCAGCTAGCTATTCCATCAGTTATCTGTGATCTCTTTGTCATTAGTCAAACTACCAGTGATGCTCCTTTGGAACTGAAAAATGGGGTTCAGTTTCCCCTATCCAATATCCTGTCTATTTAATGCAATATTCATCACCTGTTCCCCAGTCATTAGGATTCTTGGATACCACGTGTTGAAGAACAGCTATCTTAACACTTAGATATAAATAATAATTAGTTAAAATAGGAAGTCCTTCTGCTTGGGATTGGTCCCGTTACATAGCGTAAAGGCTTTATCCATAGAGGTCATTGTTCCAGGTCTCTGTTTTCCCCAGAGCACAGTTTTCTCCCTACCATCACAATGCACACCATAAGAATAGCCTTCATATGAATTACTTGCCTACAGAGATTTGAGTTAGTATCTCTCCCAGGCAAAACAACATGTAGATATGGTTCTGTTTGCTCATTTGTAAGAATACCTGGCCATAGTAAGCACTTAATAAATTATTTATCTATATAAAAATTTAATCAGAATCTAGTAAAGAAAAGTCGAAAGGAATGGGATGATCTCCTTGGAGAGTGGACAGAAAGAACCATTGAAAACCAAATTTTTGGTGAAACTAAACTTTTGTGAAACATGAAAAATTATCGTTCTGCTAGTTATGTATTGTAGCATAAATCACTTCTAGAAACCAGTATCTGAATATTAGGGATTACCTAATGAGTTTTGTGGGCACTTTCAGCATTTATTAAGGTTTTACTATTTGCAGAACTCTCTGAGAAGGACAATAGTTTAAAAAATATAAAGTTTCTGCCACGTTGTCTTAGCCTTAACTTCTTCAGCTATAAAATGGAGGTAACACTATACCTCCTTCACAGAGTTGGTAACACAAAATTAGTGAAAGTGTCAAATAATATGAGGTTTATAAATTGCTTGGCAAAACAATAAATACTATTATTGTCACCAAAACAAATGTAAGGGGAAACATCCTTAATGAAATTAATTTAGTCATAGATTCTGTCAGTAAGTGGAAATGTTTAGGTTTTGATTTGTAAATAGGAATCACCTGTACCCCATCCTTTTATGTGGGTCAAAGGTCAATTTAATTGGGTCAGAAAGAGAACAGTGTGATTGGCAGAGGGAACCAATCACACCACTCAGGTTTCAGGATCAGCATTGAAAGTCAGTTGGGAAGTCCATTCTAGGTCTTGCAATTGGAGCAACTGAAATAAATTCCTGAGTCTCAAGAGGGAATTGTTCTGAAGAATCAGGGAAGGTAGGATGGATGAGGAGATTGGACCAGTAGTAAACAGTGAATCAGGTCAGGAGAAGACAGAAACATTGAAGACAGGCATAAATTCAGAAATATAGTCTATGACTTTAAGGAGAATGACCTTCACAGCAGAAAATTTAAGAAAAGACTTCAAGTACTAAGAGGTATGATTTATTCTTTGCCACCCATGTTACATATTCAAATACACCACATTATCTTGTTCTTTAAGTTTGAGCCTACTATTCTCATGGATTTTAGATGTGTGTGTAGGATTTGGGGATTTGGGGGGGGTTGTTATTGTTCTTCTTTCCATTTATTTATTTAAAAATATATTTGCTTTCAATTACAAATTACTTCCCTTTTTCCAGCCCCTGTCCCCACTTATTAAGAAGGCCAAACAATCAATGTCCATTTTATATATATGAAGTCAAGGAAAATATTTTTGTATTAACCATGTTCTAAAAAAAAAGCAAGGAAAAAGAAAAACAATCTACTTCAATTTGCACTCTGAATTCACGAGTTTACTATCTGGAGATGGATGCAAAGACATGTCCTTTGAAGTTTTGTTGGGTTATTCTGCTGGTAAGAGTTACTTGGGTTATCTATAGTTAATTATCTTAAAAAATAGTTGTTACTGTGTAGATTGTTCTCCTGGTTCTGTTTACTTCATTTAGCATCAATTCATATGTCTTTCTAGGTTTTTTCTAAAACTTCTGAAGCATTTCTTCATTTTTTATAGCACAAGAGTATTCTGGTTCATTAATATTTCATAACTTGTACAATCATTCACCATTTGAAAGATAGTCTCTCAGTTTTTAATTCTTTACTACCACATAAAAAAGATGCTATAAATATTTTGGTACTGTGGGTTCTTTTCCTTTTTCTTTGAATCCTTGGAGATATGGACTTAGTGGTGGGATTGTTGGACTGCAATTGTTTTCTAGATGTTGAATGGTTAGACAAGTTCCTAGGTTCACATGTACTCAAGTTTTTCGTGGAGATTATTTTTGTACAATCATTCTTATTATGTCATTTTATTAGATACCTTTGCTAAAAGATTAGTCTACTAGATGATTTCTTATGAGGAGTTTGAGAGCACAGAATCAAAAACAAAACTGTGCTCAAAGCATTACTAGTGGGATATTTTTTTTTAAATCATAGGTTTGTAAGCTCTGTAACTAAGGCAGAGGAATAGTGGCTTGGTAGTAAAGTGGGATATGGATCTGAGTCCTGCAAATATATCTGATTGTTGTTGCCAGGCAGATTCTAAGGGACTGGAAGAGATTCTTATGGGCAGTCAATCAATGTGTGGCCTGGACTACAATTCCCTTTATTGACCACAGAGGCAATGGAAAGTTTGCTGTCTCGCATACATAAATTATATCAATCTTACTAAACTGGTTATGAGCTGTGGAGATTTTGCTTTCCTTACCTGAACGCAGCCAGTGAAACCATTATTGGACACTTAAGGAACATTCAATCGGTGGTCTAATATGGGGTATTCTTGTCAACTAGGGATTCGCTAGCTTAGTGATAGACCAATTCTCAAAACTGTTCATGGGACGCATACTGGTGATGGCTTGTGAGTTACAACTCTACAAGTGTAACCTCATAGGCTTCCCCCTAGGACCCTGAATGATAATACTATCTTCTGTGGACACCCAATCTACAAATCTTCCAGCAGCAAGTTGAATGAGTATCCTACAAGATAATGTGAGATAAATCCAATATGAGTAATGTGAGATAAATTCAATAATCAGATTATAAATTGGAATCTTCAATGGAAACTTCTACTCCATCTTTCTGTATTATAGCTATGAGGTAATGTGGGCTTATAGAGATAAAGAGGCTCTCCCAATTCATACAAGTTAGTATTTATGTGAGCTGGACTTGAAATCCAGATCCCCTAGGTTCAAGTCCAGTACTCTTTTCACTAAACCATGTTATATTTCTTAATATCAAATAATATTAATCTGGAAGGAGTTTTAAAGATTTATTAAGTCAATTTTAGATGGGGAAAAAATAGACTGGAGAGGTTAAATGAAAGAGCTGGGATTTAAATACTAGTTCCCTGTTTCCCAAAGCATTGCTCTTTTCATTAAATCATCCTACCTTTCTTGCTCCCACTGATTTAAGTACACCTTATGAAATCATTCTCTAGATGTCATATTTTCCTAGGACAAGTTAAGGACTCGACAAGTTATTCCCATCTATAGATATAATAAAAATCATTTTGCTGCCCCCTCCCTTTTCTTTGTCCCCTTTCCCAACCAAAGTATAGAAGACGACATAAGTTATTTAATAACAGTTAGAGATGACAGTTTTAGTAGCACTAAAAAAATGGCCATATGAGATATTTGGCAGAATAAGGATAGAAAGTGAACAGCTATTCACAGATGTGCTTGCCTCTTCCTGGGCGGCATCAGTGAAGATGTGCAGCTGCTACCCAAACTTTATCTGGACCACTAGGGATGCTTCTGAGCTCCCATAGAGCAAGCTTCCCTTGTCCAAAGGTTAACCATCGTCTCTGGTGGCCATGCCTATTTGGAGCTATCATAGCATAAGCTTTCCTTGTCCAAAGAATAACCGTTGTCTCTGGTGGCCATGCCTATTCTGAACTCCCATAGCACAAGCTTCTGTTGTCCAACGGATAACCTTTGTCTTTGATGACCATGCTTATTCGGAGCTACTGTAGGACAAGCTTCTCTTTTGTAAAGGACAACCATTGTCTTTGGTGGCAATGTGCTGATGAGCCACCAGGAAAGTTCAAATAAAAGAACTGGATGACCAGGGAAACCACAGGTTGGGTGGGGAAATGCTTGGGAAAAGGAATCTTTCCTAGTGATATATAAGCAACCATAGAATGTTTACATTTGCTTTGTAAGACAAGAAGGGTTTCAAGATGCCAGTATATCTAACTGATACCGGGCAGGTTTTTAAATTCCAATTACTATAACATTTATCAAGGAGTAGACACATCTAGCTTTTTGTTTGCCCAACAAAACATAGATATCTGCTGCATTATTCTGGAAGACTTTATATGTTGTTTTCATCTTGAAAGGAAACTAATTGAGTTTCTGTTTGGAAGCAAGAAAGAGAACACCAGAGTAGGTGGATGGTGCACGAGGGGCAGGAGCTATGCGGAGACCGGGGGGCTTGCCAGTTTACACTCTTTGTCCCCTGTGTCACCAAACACATTCAGGGAAATTGATGAACAGCTGAAGCAATTAGCTTGGCTCCAAGTACAGTTTTTAATTGTGTTACTGAATCCACTGAGCAAGGGGAGGGATGAAACTTTTATCAGAAGCATGTATGCATGTCCTTCTGGGGAAAGAATAGAAATCTGTTTTTTTGTCCTGGCTTTGTCACCAACTACCTGTGTGTGTGTGTGTGTGTGTGTGTGTGTGTGTGTGTGTATGTTGTATGTGTGTTGTTTCCATTTAATGAATCAAAAGTGTACACCAGGTCTGGACAGGTCCTAGGCATCTCTATGGAAACAATTTTTGGAGGAAATCCTCAATCATCTTGGTAGAAGTGAGACAGATGAATCCATGGATGTAAGCAAGTGAGCCAGATAGAAAATATTTGTGATTGGCTGCAAGAATCAAAAATGCTTATGGGTCTGTGTATATGATAGCAAACTAGTTTAGAAGCTGAAATTACTATAGCTTCTTCAGTTTCTAGAATTAGGAATCCTTTGAGGAGACTGGACCTTGAATCTTTACTAGAGGATGGAATATGGGGAAAGAGGGAGGATTCCAGGGAAAGGGTTACATACTGTACCCATAATGATCAGGTGACAACCTTGTGAATTTAAAAAGGTGAGAAGATGTGGAGCTTTGGCTAAAAGAAGTGTTGGTGACTGGAGACACTGGGTTTGCATCAGGAGCTGAGAGACATCCTGAGAATGAATCAGATGCATTGAAGAAAGTCAGCTGCAGAACCCTGGGTACCCACCTTTGGAGCTCAAATGAGAGTAACACCTAAAGGGGATTTCATGAGACATCCACAAAAGGAAAAAAAAAAGAATGAAAGCATTCCAAGAGCTGGGAACTGATGCTTTAGCCATAGCAATTCTCCAATTCTGATCTCATTGTACTAAAAGAGAGTGTGAAGGGAAGGGGAGGCTGTGCCAATAGTTTTGGGAGTCAATTCTGTAACTACTGTCCTTTGGAGGAAATCATATAGGGAAAAATTTAGGTGATCTAAAAAACATATCATTTAAAATTCAATTTTAAAAACTCTGATAAACTTGATTAGTAAATGGTGTTGTTGTTCAGTCATGTCTGGCTTGTCATGACCCCATTTGGGATCTTTTTAGTAAAGATATTGGAGTGGTTTGTCGTTTCCTTCTCCAACTCATTTTACAGATAAGGATATTGAGGCAAACAGGGTTAAGTGACTTGCCCAGGGTCACATAGCTGGTTTGAACTCAGGAAGATGCATCTTCCTGACCCTGGGCCCACCTAAGTGCCCAATGGATAAACAATCCTTTCCAAAATCTATCATTTTGTCTATCTAATGGATCATAATAGGACAAGGTCTCTAGATGCTGTTGAGGTCTTTTTCAGCTATGAAATTAGGGAATTTTTTGTGATGTTTTCCAAAGTACTCCATGTGCATGACTTCATTTCATCCTGGAAATAAGCCTTTGAGGTATCATTCCAACTTGATAGATAAAGAAACTGAGAAGGGGCAGCTAGGTGGCTCAGTGGATAAAGCACTGGCCCTGGAGTCAGGAGTACTTGGGTTCAAATCCGGCCTCAAACACTTAATAATTACCTAGCTGTGTGGCCTTGGGCAAGCCACTTAACCCCATTTGCCTTGCAAAAAACCCCTAAAAAAACCCTAAAGAAACTGAGGGTCAGGGGGTGAAGGGACTTTTCCATTGCCCCACAACCAATAAAAGTCCAGAGGCTTAATTCACTCCGAAGTCTCTGCTGCTGGAACATCTGTTGTCCTTTCCACTGTTTCCTAGTACCACAAGCTAATTTATCCAAGGCCTGCCTCTCCTCTCTAAATTGCAGCTACATAAAGGCCACATATAGTGAGTAACAATTAAACTCACTTATCCAAATGGAGAGAAAATAGTAATCAGAGAAATTATACAGATGAGAATGTACCCAACAATACACAGAATGAATAAGCTCTCCTATTGAAAACAAGAGGCAGGGACAGACAGACAGAGATAGAGCCCTAGATTTCAGCCCCAGGGAGAGAGGACAAAGACATGATCAGAGTCCCAGCTCTTCTCTATATTGGCTTTTTCCCAGTCTTTCTCTCCCTTCCAAGCGTCTTTCTTTAGAGAAACTGAACCCAAGCTGGAAGTCCAACGATTCAGATGTCCCTTTTCCCAAACCTACATGGCTCCTCTCACATGGAGAGTCCAATGCAAATGAACTCTGCATCCCTGCTTATTGCACCGGTTTGGGTACATGTCTCCCTCAACATAATAACAACTGTCTGGGTTTCATTGTTTGCATTCTCAGAGCCTGACAGGGACTAGATATTTAATATTTGCTCGATGGCTAATTTCAAAAATGTATTTAGTAAATTCTAGCTAACGATTTTACACTGTTACTGAACATCAGTGAGGCACAGGGGAAGACTGAGGGAATGACCTCATGGGGTTATTGTGGTAGAAGGACCCGTTTCAATACTGTGGGTAGCAAAGATACTTCCTCAGTAGAAGTTAATCTTCTTGAGGACAGGGTTTGTTGCATGTTTGGAACATAGCTTAGCGCTATGTCTAGCATTAGAAAGCACTTTATAAAGGCCACATTTAATGGAATCCTAGGGGATGATAATAATTTTGTGATTGAATGGGAAAATAGTAAAATTGGAGGGGTGCTAGGCCACCAAAGGGACCTTGACAAGTGTTACTGGTTCTAGTTAATACCAGATTTTCAAATGGTGCCAGACCTAGAACCTACTATAAGGCTGAACCTAGTGGGATGTCAATTAAAAAAGTGTTCTACATCAATTTAATTAAACAAATATTCATTATCTATTTGCAGAGCATACTTATTTACCAAATCTTGTTCTTTCTATCACCACAGCTTCTTTGTTAAATATTTTCCTTCTCTCCATTCACAGCATCATTTGGTTCCCCTCTCATCATCTGGGCTACTGCCATAGTCTCTTCCTTAGTTTCCTTGCCTCAAACAATTGCCGCCATCAATCTATCCTAATTTGAACCTCATTCACACACACATTCTGTCTTTGACCCAGTCAGTATGAACTTCATGGTATTCCCCACAGGACATTCCATCTTCTTTCTGCTTATCTTAGTGTTGATTGCCCCCCATGTCTTGAATGCTCAACCTACCCACATGTACCACTTCGAACCCTTGGCTTCTTAAAGATTCAGATCAAACACCACTTCATCAATGGGCGGCTTTCTTGATCCCCCGAGCTTCCCTCCAAGATTATCTCGGGATGCATATTGTCCTCTTCGTTCAAATGTTAGTTCATTGAGTGCAAAGATTGTTCTGTTTTTGTATTTGAATGCCTAGGACAGTCAATACTTAGATCCTTGATCCTTGCTTGTTTTAGTACTTGGAGAAACCACTTATCTTCCTAGACCTTTGTTTCCACTTCTGTAAAATGAGGCATTGGCCTGAAAGAGAGCTCTGAGCCCCTTCCTTTGGAGATTTGTGACCCGTTGATCTTATGGGACTGAAATACATTGGATGTCCAAGCCACGAAGAAACTTAGAAAGCAGAACATGGAAAGTGAGAGCCGAAATGAGCCTTAAGACAAAGAACAGAGAAGGTCAGAACTGGGATTGCCAGAATTGGGAAGGACCTCAAAGATGTTCTCATTCAGTGTCCATATATTTCTAGAACAGGAAACTGAGGATCAGAGTAAGAAAGTGAGCTAGCTACTCGATGATAAAACCAAACCTAGAATCCAGATTTCCTGCCTCTGTCTCTGGTCTTTGTCTCTGGTCTTGTCTCCTCTTTCTTCCTCCTCTCCCTCCCTCCCTTTCTCCCTCTAGGTCTTCTGGAAACTTATCAATAAAGAATGAACAAATCTTATTTGTAGAGAAAAAACAGCCCTAAGATAACAAAACTGGAAACACAGCAAACTGAATCCTGAAAAGGGAGGCCTCTTGCCTTATCCTCTTTCCCCAAATAAATTCTTTTTTTTATCTTTTTTCTTTTCCATTTTGAAGCCAGAAGTCTTGGCTGTGTGTTAGCTCTTGAGAGGTGCTGCTATCTCTGAAGTTGCCAGCCCCAGATGGAGTGTTTCTATAGGGAAAAAAATCATATTTGTGTTCAAGCAAGCTTAATTAGAAAGAAGGTGATGATTGAACGAATGGCATCAAACATAATGTAGGAATCTGTAATTACAAGTTGTTATGAAACTGTTGGACTGAGTCCTCATTAGGGGAGGAGAGGTACATGGAGCTCAAGGAAATCTGCAGATCGACTCTGCTGTTAGTGGCATTTTGCCCTTAGGAATCTATTATCATTGAGTCTTAGCTAGAGAGGCAGGCGCTACCCATCATTGTCCAAGCACTAATATTGTCTTTCTGTACTGGCAGATTCTGTTCCTTCTCTGAGACTCAGTTTCCTGCTTCATAAATAGAGGGCCTCTTTCAGCTCATCCATTCTATGATTTGGGAAGTGTTTTCAATGAAGCTGACATGTTCTAATGGCTACCCCCATTCCATCTTTTATCTTGCATTTGTGAATAAGGGCAGGCTTTTCTCTATGCCTGAACAACACTCTGTCTTCTCTGCCTCTTGAAATGCTTTTCTGCTTGGCAGTTTGAGCACCTGATCAAAAGGCTTTAAAGTTAAAAATGAAGGAGGAGGAGGAAAACTACCTGCACATGGTTTCATCAAGAATAGGTCATGCCACTCTAACCTTGTTTCCTTTTCTCACAGGATTGTTAGACTGGTTAGATCAGGGGAATGCAGTGAGTAGAGTTGGCTAAGATTTAAGGCAAGTCTTTGATAGATTCACCTGCTATCCTTCTAGATAAGATGGAGAGAGGCGGGTTACAAGATATGACAAGTAGATGGATTCAGAGTTCTTTCAGTGGCCACATCAAATATTTATTCCTGAATATATGCAAACTTGGAAAGAGATTTCGGGTGAGTCTGACTGAACCTTATCTATCAGTATAGCACATCAAGTGGATTCTCACCAGCTGATTTAGCCATTAGTACAGCTTGACCCTAGGGTGGTTCTGAAGCTTACTTGAAGAAACCACCAAGGCCGTGATCTCTGGCTACCCTTTGGTGTGGAGAGAACAGAACCTAGTTGAGAGGCAAGGAGATATCCAGAGAGACTGGTCTTACAGAATGGAAGGAGTATTGCTAGTCATAAGAGTAACCAGAAGAAAGCAGTTCAGAAGTCAAAGGATCTTAGGGTGATCAGGTGAGTCACTGAATTTGCTAATTTGCTCTCCTCTCCCCTTCTCATTTTATATCACTTCGATGCCTTCCACCCTTTTCTTCTCATTCATTCCAGTCTCAAGAGAATAGTTGACCCCATTTTTTGCCCAGGCAGTCCCCTCTCTATGTATGAGTGAACTCATTCCATCCCATCTTCTCCATCAGACCGTTCCCACAATAAACTCTTCAGTCCCTGTTACTTGAACACATGTAGAGCTATGATAGTTGAATCTTCCTATAGAAGAGAAAGACCTCAAAAGCAGAAGTCATTTGTTTCCCTTTTTGTCTTATGATTTGCTGGCACCTGATATTGAATCTAGAATCGGTTCTTGATAATTTTTTCTTGCTTGATTCATTGTTTTGCCTCACAGGATAGAAAGGAACAAGGGATGAACAAGACAAAGAGGCAGACTCAGGCTTGAGAAAAAAAAAATAGGGTTCTCAATATTCAATGAACTAGACTCCCTCGAGAGGGAGGATGTTCAGAAGGTTGCAAAGAACAGCTACTGGGCCATTTGAATGTGTTGTGCTGGGGACTATTGTCCAGGTATGAGCTGCTCTAAATGGCTTTTGTAATCCCTTCCAACTTGGCCTGTCTGAGTCTGCCAAAACTGATCTCATTCCTGCAGATACAACATAGCAAATTAGCAAAAAAGAAGACCCATTATTCTCAGGAGAGAATACCTAAGAAGAGAACCAGTAATAAAATCTATGACTATGTCAGGTGTCTAAATACAAATAGATTGTGTGTTGTTTGTCCTTTATTTTCCAAGAGGACTAATGACATCATGGGGTGATGCCTTGACTTGTGTATGAATTTGATTTAAATGAGGCACAGTGGCACAAAGTCATTGACCTCACTGTCTCTTCTAGAGTCATTAAAGTCCAGTGGCAGGACAAAAGTCAAGACCACTGGTGATGACCTGGAATGGCATGGATGATCCTGGTACCTCTGATCCCTCACCGAGCTCTTAAGTACTCCACAGTGACTTTTGTTTTAACTGCCTTCCTGACTATTGGAGCCAATTCTTCTCATTCACCTGTTCTGCCAGGGAAAGTCTTTACCAGCTGGGAGTAGATATCATCTCAACTTGCCAGTTGCTCTCCACCTGGTTTAGTCCATCTACTGAGATGCGTTACCTGGGCATGGCTGTTGGACGTGCTGTACTTTCTTGAAGCCACAGGTGAGAGTTGTTAAAAGATAAACATTTCCCTAGTCCTCCTGCACAACCCATACAGCCCAATAGATTGTGTATAGGCAATGCCAAGAGTGAATGGAAAACCTTCCTGTAGAGTCCATTGTACTAATGGGATGTGATTCATGATTAGAATGTGCTCTGGAAGGAAATGCCTTGCTCAAAAAGATTAGAATCGAGAAACAATATTAAAAAATAAAGAAAACATGTTCTTATGGGAGAAATCTAGTATCGCTGGTAAAAACATATTGGAGGGTATTTGGTTGAGGATGAATCTAAGAGCTAAATGAAAGTAATATTTATCTTTAGGTTATACAAGTGCCCATCTGACAGATCACAAAACAAAATAGAACATGATATAGTTAGCAATGAAATCCCTCAACTATTTGGGAACTGAAATGTGCTCACTCTCTCTCCTTTCTCTCTCTCTCTCTCTCTCTCTCTCTCTCTCTCTCTCTCTCTCGCCCTCCTTGTCTCTCTCTCTCTCTCTCTCTCTCGCCCTCCTTGTCTCTCTCTCTCTCTCTCTCGCCCTCCTTGTCTCTCTCTCTCTCTCTCTCTCTCGCCCTCCTTGTCTCTCTCTCTCTCTCTCTCTCTCGCCCTCCTTGTCTCTCTCTCTCTCTCTCTCTCTCTCTCTCTCGCCCTCCTTGTCTCTCTCTCTCTCTCTCTCTCTCTCTCTCGCCCTCCTTGTCTCTCTTCTCTCTCTCTCTCTCTCTCTCTCTCTCTCTCTCTCTCTCTCTCGCCCTCCTTGTCTCTCTCTCTCTCTCTCTCTCTCTCTCTCTCTCTCTCGCCCTCCTTGTCTCTCTCTCTCTCTCTCTCTCTCTCTCTCTCTCTCTCGCCCCTCCTTGTCTCTCTCTCTCTCTCTCTCTCTCCTTGCTCTCTCTCTCTCTCTCTCTCTCTCTCTCTCTCGCCCTCCTTGTCTCTCTCTCTCTCTCTCTCTCTCTCTCTCTCTCTCGCCCTCCTCTCTCTCTCTCTCTCTCTCTCTCTCTCTCTCGCCCTCCTTGTCTCTCTCTCTCTCTCTCTCTCTCTCTCTCTCGCCCTCCTTGTCTCTCTCTCTCTCTCTCTCTCTCTCTCTCTCTCGCCCTCCTTGTCTCTCTCTCTCTCTCTCTCTCTCGCCCTCCTTGTCTCTCTCTCTCTCTCTTCTCTCTCGCCCTCCTTGTCTCCTCTCTCCTCTCTCTCTCCTCCTCGCCCTCCTTGTCTCTCTCTCTCTCTCTCTCTCTCGCCCTCCTTGTCTCTCTCTCTCTCTCTCTCTCTCGCCCTCTCTCTCTCTCTCTCTCTCTCTCTCTCCGCCCTCCTTGTCTCTCTCTCTCTCTCTCTCTCTCTCTCGCCCCCTCCTTGTCTCTCTCTCTCTCTCTCTCTCTCTCTCTCTCTCTCGCCCTCCTTGTCTCTCTCTCTCGCCCTCCTTGTCTCTCTCTCTCTCGCCCTCCTTGTCTCTCTCTCTCGCCCTCCTTGTCTCTCTCTCTCTCTCTCGCCCTCCTTGTCTCTCTCTCTCTCTCGCCCTCCTTGTCTCTCTCTCTCTCTCGCCCTCCTTGTCTCTCTCTCTCTCTCGCCCTCCTTGTCTCTCTCTCTCTCTCGCCCTCCTTGTCTCTCTCTCTCTCTCTCTCTCTCTCTCTCTCTCTCTCTCTCTCTCTCTCGCCCTCCTTGTCTCTCGCCCTCCTTGTCTCTCTCTCGCTATAGCTGTCTATCCCCCCACATACACACACATACACATACATGCACACACATGTACACACATACACACACACACACACACACACACACACACACACACACACATGCCTTTGCCTTCCCAAAAGTAACATTTGGAACCTATTTGTAGTCTGTCTTGACAAGACTTTTATTGTCCATGATATGGAGGAAAAATGAGAAGATTTACCTTCTGACAAATTAGCACAAATTGGTCTTGGAAGGAGGAATTGGAAACCTGATAAGAGACAAGAGTACATGATGGAGAAGGAAAGGCAAACCAGGCAAAGTCCAACATTAAGAAGAAAAGATAGGGACGGCTAGGTGGCACAGTGGATAGAGCACCGACCATGGAGTCAGGAGGACCTGAGTTCAAGCCCGACCTCAGAAACTTAATAATTAACCTAGCTGTGTGACCTTGGGCAAGCCACTTAACCCCATTGCCTTGCAAAAAAAAAAGAAGAAAAGATTTTTAAAGGTACTGAGCACTAGATTGGTCTGATATGCTCAAGAAATATGGGTGAGCTCCAAATTTTCAAGGCACGGAGAAGTAAAATATTCCAATAAGGAGGGAAAAGGACAGTTTCCTAAAGAGAAGGAATTGCCTTTAGAGGTAATTAATAAACTCTGATTTAAAAAAATATTTTATTTGTTTTCCAATTATATACAATAGTAGTTTCTACCTATCATTTTTTGTTAAGGTTTTGAATTTTACACTTTCACCCCCATTCCCTTCTACCATCCCCCAGAAGGCAGTCTGATAATCTTTCCATTGTTTCCATGCTATCCATGGAAATTGAATGTGTTGAGAGAAAAATCATATCCTTGAGGAGAAAATAAGATATTGGAGAGAACAAAATTATCTAGTAAATAAGACACTTTTTAAAAAAAATTGAAGGTAATAAATTTTGGTTTTTGTTTAAACTCCACAGTTTTTTCTCTGGATACAGATGGTATTCTCTGTCACAGATACTCTAAAATGTCTCAGATTATTGCATTGATGAACTGAGCAAGTCCATCAAGATTGATCATCACCCCCATGTTGCTGTTAGGATGTACAGTGTTTTTCTGGTTCTGCTCATCTCACTCAGCATCAGTTCATGCAGCTCCCTCCAGGTTTCCCTGAATTCCCATCCCTCCTGGTTTCTAATAGAGCAATAGTGTTCTATCACATACATAGACCACAGTTGGCTAAGCCATTCCCCAATTGATGGACATTCACTTGATTTCTAATTCTTTGTCACCACAAACAGGGCTGCTATGAATAGTTTTGTACAAGTGATGTTTTTACCATTTTTCATGATCCCTTCAGGGCGTAGACCCAGTAAACTCTGATTTTTCAAAAGTCAAATATACAAGATAGAGGACATATCCAAAAGTGAAATAACAGTCCTGCAAAGATGGGATGAGGAATAATAAAGCCCAGAATGTTCAGAAACTGATAATGCACAACAAAAAGTCTTAAAAACTTTCATGGAGTTCAGGAGAACAGAGACAAGAGACATTTGCTTCTGACACAGAAGAGATCATGATCATGGGCAGTTAGTCCATAAGGATTTGTTATAATATGACTAGTGCTGGGCCCCTTGCTAAGCCCTGAGGATACAAAGAAAGGCAAAAAGACAATCTGCCCTGGAGGAACTCATGATGAATTGGGGGAGACAATGAGCAGATGAAGATGTACAAATAAATAGACTAGAGATGGAATGAAGACTAGTGAAAAGAGTGAAGGCACTAGAATGAAGAAGCCCTGGGAATGGCTTCTTGTGGGTGAGATTCTTCCATAGGCTTGAGAGAAGATGGGCATCCAGAAGACGAGAGGAAGAAAAAGAACATTCCAGACATGGAGATCAGTCAGTGAAAATGCTCAGAGTTGAGAGATAGAGGATTTGGTTTGTGAAAAATCAAAAAATTGAACAGAAAACAATGAAACAATCATTGAGGTTCTGTACTCTACCTTTTAGTCAATTTTACAACTGGGTGGTCTGCTATAAAATATTATTTATTTTAAAAAAAAGCAAAGAGACCAGTGTCATTGTATTCAAAGAGCATAGGTGGATGGGAAAAGGGTAAGAAGACAGCAAAGAGAAGGGGAGTTATTTATGGAGAACTTTGAATACTAAATGGAGAATTTTGTATTTTATCCTGGAGATGACAGGGTACAAAGGGAGTTTACTAAATGTGGGAATGAGATCCATGGACTTGGACTGCAGGAAAATCCTCTGGTGGCTGAGTGGAGGATGGACTGAAGTGAGGAGAGACACTTGAGACAGGCGGATCCTCCAGTAGATTAGTAAAATTGTCCAGGCATAAAGTGATGAGGGTCTATATCATAGTGGTGGCAGTATCAGAGGAGAGAAATGAGCATATTTAAGATATGTTCCACAGGTGAAATCTAAAGACCTTGGCAAAAGATGAAACATAGGAGATAAGAAAAAGTGAGAAGTCTTGGGTGATCCTTAGGCCGAGCCTGGCTAACTGGGAAGATGTTGGTAGCCTCACACTAATAGGAAAATTTGGAATGAGGGAAGGTTTGGGGAGAAGGATAATGAGTTCTGTTTTGGAGATGTTCAGTTTAAGATGTCTACGGGAAAAAGCAGGTCAGGATGTCCAATGGGCAGTCAAAGATGAGAGACTGAAGAGAGGAGAAGACTGGCTAAGTAGATTTGAGAATCATCAGGATATAAACAATAATTAAATCCAAGGAAACTGATAAGATTACCAAATGAAATAAAGAGGCGAAAGAGGGCCCAGAACAGATTCCTGTGGGAATTGATGTCATTGATGGTGTGACCTCCACAAGAATGCCACTTGGGTATTATAAACCTGGACAAGTTCAGTGATGAAAAGCCCATAAAGCATACAAGTTGCCGACTCTGGAAGAATTATATAAGATGCAGGTTGATCTTTGGAAGACTTCTGTGAACCTGAAAAGGGAAAATTCCATCAGTTCTTTCTAAGAAGAGATAATCATGAAATCTGTCAATTATAGGGCAATGAGCCTGACAGGCCATTTCTGACAAGATTCTAGAACATATTCTTCCAGATTTTTGTATATAGATGCATACTGTAGATCTTGGATGTCAGACAAAGAAGGGGTTGTGGGGACTCATCGCATATCCTTGAGGGGAGGTGTGACAGGTAGATGAGAAAGAAGACTTTTGAAACTGCTTGGGCTATATAGATTGGAGGGGAGGGGAAGGAACTGGAGACCCAGAGACTGACTAAGAAGCTGCTGTAATAATAGCATAATGAGATCCAAAGTTAAGCTCTGTGGAAAAGAAATGACATTCTTTGCACAATGAAAATGAAAGACCTGGGCTCATTTCTTTTGCAAACCCCTCTGCCAGGATCCGGGGAGTTACTATGAATTTGTCAATTAGTTTTTATCAGCAAGCTTTTTTTGAATAAAATAAACATCCTGCCATTATGGAGTTTTTATTTAATAAAAAAACCAAATTACATAATTAGGTGGTGCCATAAACAAACCATTATCTTTGTATTTATGAGCTATAAAATGAGATGAAAGAGGAAATAAGAATAAGTTATGAAAAGGAGAAGATAAGAGGATTTACTAGGGAAAATTTTGTCTTAATAATATTTCCCAATATGCCGGATCAAGAAGGAACCTTAGAACAGGGAATCCAAAATGTCAGTCAGGAAGTCTATGGACCAGTCTATGAACACCAGGAGGATCATAGAATCATAGAACAGACTTGGAAGGGGCTTTGGAAATCACTTAGGCCAACCTCTTGCCTTCATCAGTGAGGAAGCTGAAACCCATAGAAGGAAGAGACCCACCCAAGGTCACCCAGGGAGAAACTGAGCCATCTTTCAACATCAGCTCTTCAATCCATGCTCATACTTGCTTGTCTCCAACCATCTCAAAATGGAGAAAGTCAGAGATAGAGCCATCTTAGAACAGAGATCATAGATCATCAGATATGGGAGGAGTCTCAGAATTCCAAAGACAGGATGTTGGAGCCAGAAGAGGCTGGGAAGAACCTTGGAGACCAACCACTACCACACACCCCTACCTCAAAAGCAAAAGAGCCCCTTGAAAATATTCCCAACATAGAGTCTGTCAGCCAACTAAGAACAACAGCAAACACATAAATACCTCTTCAATGTTTGCAAGGAATTTTATAAATATTTTCATTTTATCCATATAAAAACCCAGGCAGTAGGTATTATTATTATTAGGCCCATTTTGTAGATGAAGAAACTGAGGCAGAAAGGTTAAACGATACCTTGAGTTACATAGTGTCTGAGGCAAGATTTGAATTCAGGTCTTTCTTACTCCTGGTGCAGCATTTTATCCACAAATTTATAGTTAGCTAGGCTTCACATTTAGAGGCCTCATTTCTCTAATTCTGATGCAGGCCATTCTGTTTCTGTATAGCTCTCTATGTTCCTAACTCCTCTAGAACTGAACTTGCTTCTGACATTGGGATGCAGTACTGCAGATTGCCCTACTGTCTCTTATCCTGGAGGGAAGGTCTTGCCCTTTAGAGGAAAATCAAACCACACTTCCAGCATGAGATGAGCCTTCCCACCCCTCTAATGCATTTACTTGCAGACTCAGGGATGGTTCCCCTCCTCCAGAAGTCTCCCCTGACCTCCCCAGACAACTGGAGCCCCTTGTCATGAGTTCCTGTGACCTGGATCATTCCTACTATTCCACGGGCTCTTCTCAGAGACTTCTATTTTTCTTCATTTGTAATTTATGTTCTTTCTCCACTGTAGAACAAAGGCTTCCTGAGGCAGTCATTGAGTTTTTTTACTTCTACAAGACTTTCAAGGAGCAACATGGCATAGTGGACAGAGTGCCGGTCCTGAAGTTAGGAAAGCAGGGTCAAAACCTGCCTTAGTCTTGTGTGTGACCTTGGTCGAGTCACTTAACCTTTATAAGACTGAATCCTCCTCTCTAAAATTCTGGTGTGGGATATTGCTGGTGTAAGGACACTTCTCTCCTGGCTCCCCATCTAGCGTGTGCTCCGAGGATTTGGCTTGTTTGTGTTCCCCACATCTTTGACACAATAAATGCTGTTTGCTCAGTAAATGTTGATACTGCTGGAGATTATTTGTCAGTTCTGCTTAACAAACATTTCCTGATCACTGACTAGCACGGGGCCTGGGACTGGGTTCTTTCAGCAAAAATGAGACTGTAAGCTTCATGAGGGCGGGGATGGTATGTTCCTTAAGTTTGAATTTCTCCCCATGTCAGAGCAATGCTGTGTGTGTGTGTGTGTGTGTGTGTGTGTGTGTGTGTGTGTATATATATATATATATATATATATATATATATTTATATATTTGAGAGAGAGAGAGAGAGAGAGAGAGAGAGAGATGGATATAGATAGATAGGGAGAAATATATATATATATATATTTATATATTTGAGAGAGAGAGAGAGAGAGAGAGAGAGAGAGAGAGAGATGTGTGTGTGTGTATGGATCTAGCTCTATAGTCAAACTTATAAGAATTGGAGTCATTCTCCAGTTGATCGATGGCCCAGGGCTCTGAAGAGGCAGTTTCTCACTGAAGACATCAACACTATATATAATCAGATACAAAAGGCTCTAAATCATTATTGATTCGAGAAATGCAAATCACAAATAACTTTGAGATCTCATCTTACACTTATCGGATTGGCTAAAATGATGACGCCTCTCCATTGGGGAATGGCTACTGGTATATGATTGTGTTGAAATATTACAGTGATAAAAAGAAAGCTGGTTGATTTAGGAAAACGTGGAAAGCTCTTTGGGGCTAGCTGATGCAAATCTTTCATTTTATGAATGAGGACACTAAGGCCCAAGATCACACCAGCAGCAGTTGACGGGGCAAGATTTTCATTCAGGTTCTTGGACTTCAAAACTAGTTTTCTTTCCTGAAGTAGGAAGAATCATTAGGAGAGCATTGCAGTAGTCCAGGTGAGAGGACTAGGTCACGCACTAGGTCTGGGAAGAGAAGTGATGACCAGAAGGCGTCTAGGACTCACCCCAGCTTACAGTTTTAGAAACCTGTGAATTATCGGTCACCACAAGGGAGAAGCAGAGGAGTTCTTACCCTTGCCTCTCCTTACTTGCATGCATGTTGTATCATTTCAGGTAGACCGGAAGCTCCTTGAGGCTCCAGGTTATTTTTCTTTTTTATCTGAAGCACATTGTGAGCCCTTCATAAATCTTTTTTTTAAGTGGTTGCTTTATTAGAAATTCTTGAATATCCTTCGAAATCCATTCCCTCCCTTAACCTGTTTCTCTGATTTTCCTTTGACCTTTCTTCCAAATTGAACAACACCAATAGGGGAGTTGGCACAGTAATGAGGTGTTGGTTCTCTTTTTCCTCATCAAGGATCCCCATGGGAACAGTGGTTGGCAGCATCACTAATCCCATGCCAGCTTTTGATTAAAGACTTTAAAAGATGCTAAAGAACATTGCCCAGGGCTTTAATCTGGTGCAACCAAGCAAAGAACTGAGCAGAGCTGTGACTGAGTCTGCCAAAAAAAAAAGGTCCCTGTAATCCCATCCTGGAGCCAGGAAACTACTTTTTTGCAAGGAAGAGATTTGTTAGCAATGCCAGAGAGCCCAGTTCTTCCTTTGGCAAAGTCAACCCACTTCAATCCATGCCCTATGGAGGGTTCTTTCTAGGTACTGGCAGAGATGCAAAATTAAAGTGAGATTAGATCCCTGCTTCCTAGATAATACAAAAATGTTGGCTGTAGTACTGGAGGCAGCACAGCAATAGAGCAATACATTTACAAATAAATTTATCTGTTTATGTTTAATATTTATTGAAAAACAAATTTTGAATCTCCAATTCTTTCCTTCCTCCTATCCCTCTTATCCTTGAGAAGCAAGAAATATGATATGAATTTACATGTGAAATCATACAAAGCATAGTTTCACATTAAGCACATTGCAAAAGCATCAAACAAGACAAAGCAAGGAAAACAAAATGAAAAAAATGCTTTCATCAATTTGAGATGGGCAGAATAATGGAAATCCAGAAGGGAGCTTGCTAGCTTTCCAGTTCTACTCACACTAGATAAAGTACCTTTCTATAGCAAGCTTGGGAAAAATCCCATAGTAGGCTCTAAAGAAATTCTTGCTCAATGACTGGTCACTCCAAGTTCCTTTTGCCATCCTTTCCATTAAATTCCATCTTCTTGTGACCACAAAATTTTTTGTTGATGGGGTGACGTCATACGAAGAAGAGACTGAAAGTAAGGAGACCTAGGTTCTTATCCTGGTTAGTGACTCACTGACCATATAATCATGAAGAGATACTTCATTTATCAGGTCCTCTGGGGTTCCTTCTCCGTAAAATGAAAGCAATGGACCAAGAAAGCTTAAAAGTTCCTTCCAACTTTATTATTCTTTAGTCTAAGGTTCCTTTCAGCTCAAGCATTGTTTTAGACTTGAAGGACTTTCCAAGCACTAACATTCTGTGTTCTGAGATGCTTCCTAGTCCATAAATTCTGTTTTCTATTTTAAAGTCTCCACAGACCCTACCATTTTATGTTCTAAAGAACCCCATAGCTCAGACATTGTCTATTTTTTGTCTCATTGTAAAATTTCTTTTCACTATGATTCTTAACACACTTATCATCATAGAATCTAATCCCTGAGACAGAATCTAAATACATATAGCGAGACCTACAGTATATCTTTTGTAAATAAAGTGATTTTTAAAATGATAGCTGGATAAATCCTGCTTCTTTTCTACTTGTTCCATTTCAAGAACTGACCCTGCTAAGAAAGTTCTGCCTCATCCCTCCCCTCTCCATAATTTAAAAGCTATTCATCTAAATACAGGTAGTAGAGGGAAGAGATAATCAGACTCTGGGGAGTATTTCATTGAGGATTTTCATTCAGTGACACAAGTGAAAAATCTAGAGCACTCAAAATTCCCATTGATCTCGCCATGGTACGTTTACTTGAACCATCTCCAATTTAAAAGTGGCAATAATGAAATCTCAAAATGCCCAAATTCCCTCCATTTGCAATGGAAACTTCTCACCATTAATTTAATTATTTTGAGTAACATGCTATTAATTCATTTTTATTGATATTTTATTTTTCCATTTGCAAGTTATGAAAGTTTTTCAACCTTTATTACTTGCATATTTACAAGTTAACACAATTTTCTTCCACTCTCCCTTCCTGTCCCTTCTCTCCGTGGTGAATTGTCTAGTGAACATCAGACATGTACATTCGTGTTTAACATGTTAACATATTAATCATTTTGTGTATGAAGAATTAGGACTAAGGGAAAGCAAAGAAAACCACAAGATAGTAAGGAAAAATATAAGAGAAATTTTTAAAAAGTGAACATATAGTTCATTCAGATTCTTTTTTGGGGGGGTTGGTTTGGTTTGCTTTTTTTCCTCCCCCCCCCCCCGGATGTGGATGGCATTGTGTGTATCAGGTCTCCCAGGGTTGCCCTAGTTCTCTGAACTGTTGAGAGCAGCTGCATCCATTATAGTTGAGTTAATTCATTTTTTCATAAAATTATGGTTAACCCTTCATCAAAAACAAAGCAATGGGTATAGGTGACTTGCCTAAGGTTACACAACTAGGAAATTTAAAAGAAAGTTTTTTGGAGGGGCCTTTTACAAGGCAGTGGGATCAAGTAATTATTAAGTGACTGAGGTCAGATTTGAACTCAGGTCTTCCAGACTTCAAGGATAATGCTCTATCCATTGGGCAATCTAGCTGAAATGATATTTTAGGCTCATAGATTCATAGATTTGGAATAAGAAATGACCTCAGTTGGTTATCTAATTCAAGTCCCTTATTTTAGAGTAGAGGAAATTGAAATCCACAGAGATCAAGTGACTTGTTCAAAATCATGGATGTGACAGACCCTAGAATTTGAACTCAGGTCTCATGATTTCAAGTTCATTGCTCTTCCTACTGGACAATTCTTTCTTTCATTCAACAAAAATATGTACATACCAGTTCCATGTGAGACATTAACCTTGACAAAAGTGAGCATGTCATTTATTAGCAAAGGTGGTTAACTATCTCAATGGCAAAGAATATTGTCTACCCACAGTCATGAAATCAGAGAGGGGTAAATGAGGTTGAAGGTCATCTGGTTCAGCCTGTAATACAAGAAGAATCCCAACCACATCTACATCGTTGGCAGCTTCTGCCTTTCACTCCTCATATGGTTCTCTTGTCTCAAATAGCACGAGGGCAAGATGACACTTCATATTCTTGAAGACGTGTATTAGCACCATCACCCTGCCTTTAGATTTCTGTTCTCTAGACTCAATATACCTTCTTTCAGTGAATGCTTGGACAGTAGATTTTTCAAAGCTCTTGGCCATACTGGTCATTCTCTTCTAAACATTCTCCAGCTGATCATGACCCAGTGATACTTCTCAGAGTTGAATAGAATATTTCTGATGTGATCTGATCAGTGGACAATGAGACTACTCTTTCTTCCTGAAGTAATGCCTCTTACCATAAGGTGAGATTAAATTTATTTTCTTGGATTCCATATCACGCTGTTGTCTCATGTTGTTGACATTCTGATAAAATGCCCGGATATTTTTTCAAACGGATTGTTCTGTGACCCAAGGCTTGGGAAGTTGTGATTTTTGAACTCAAGTGTAAAACCTTACAATTATCTACATCATATTTCATCTGTGATACACATTTAATCCACGATGTAAGGTATTGGGGTTACAAGTAAGAAAGAAGAAGTTCCTTCCTTCCAGAAGCTTACAATGTGATGGGGAAACACACAAAAGGAAACTGAATTTTAGGGAGAGAGGACATCAGGGATACCTGGCAGGTGATGTTCAAACCTGGCAGAACATCTGATGTTGATGCCAAATGAAGAGATGACTGAAATATGGAAAGGGAGGCTTTGGGAGTTTTCTAGTCCACCAATCAGAGGGGCAAACAAATGAGGGGACTACTGAGGTGTGAGTTCCAAAGCTGAAGCAATCTCTACAATGAGGAGGTGCTCTGGTAATGAGTTTATCCTAGGGGGAGGAAGAAGAGGGATGTTGGGTAGGAGTAAATAGGTTCATAATAATACCTACTGCTCAGGTTGTTGTGAGGATTCTTTGTAAAGTGCTTAGTCAGGATTTGGCACCTAGTAGATGTCATAGAAATATTAATTATTATTATTATTCATTCCGATCTTTGTGTCTGTCATACAGCCTGGTACATAGTAGGCCTTAATAAATATTTGTTGACTCAAAGAATCAGCTCCATACACCCCTTTCTTTATTACCACGTGCTCTTACCTATATGTACAGAAAAAGTAGCAATGAAGATATGAGTTAAGTGATTTGCCCAGGGTCCTACAGTTGGTAAGTATCTGAGGTCAGAGTTGAACCCAAGTCTTCCTGACTTCAGACACAGGACTCTATCCACCATGCCACCCTAAGCCCAAGATAAGACCAAGAGACTCCCACGGCAGCCAGATCATCTCCAATAGTCCTGTTTCCTATTAATCAGACCATAGGGTGGGACAATTCTGGTGAAGACAAGTAAGGAGGACACCTTGCACAATCTATGCCTCACTTATACTAAACAGAATTGTGCAAACCATGGCTCCAGTCACTTGGTTGGCTGGTGTGATTCTCTTCAATACTAAAGGACTACTACTAGCAGTCGCAGTAGCAGTAGTAATAAAGAGCAAGGGAGGATCAGGTCCCACCTCGTTTACAGATGGTTCTGTGAGACATCTAACCACCAGGTTCACATAGAAATAATAAACCTTGGTTCAGACTCGGTTTAATGGCTTTTCCCACTTTATTCATTTTCCCCACTTAGCCCCCTTCCCCCAAACAAGGTCAGTGAGTATGCCATCCCCCACACTTCTGTTATCTCCAAAGAAAACCTACACAATCACCCTTTAAAAATCAAGCAACTTAATGACTTCTGCAGAGAAGGGAGATTTAACTCAAATTCTTGGCTCTGCCATTCCCAAGAGGTGTGGCCTGGGCAAGTCACCAAGTCTCTGGGTCTTGATTTCCTCACTTGTAAAATATAGCAAATGATGTCAATAGAGGCTTTCTGGAGTCCAAAAATACAATTTTAAAAAGATGGTCTAGGATCAACCAATAAATAGCTGTCATGCTCTGGCATTCCTGCAAGGTTGAGTGTATTGAATATGTTCTGTCTCATTCTTCCAGAACCTGGCAGGCCACATCTCCCCTCAGATTTCCAGGGATTTGAGATGTCTGCTTCTATTCCCATCATCTTGAGTCCCCACCAGATGTGTTCCCTCCCTTTGTTAGGTCTTTGAGGCTGGTACTTAGTCCATTTAGCATCAATTAGCTCTTGCAAAAGGATATTTACTTGAAAGATATAATAAAAACAGAGAGAACTTAAGTAACCTCTAATGACCTTTGAATGCCAGAGGTTGTCTGACCATAGATTAGGAAACAGCGGCTGCCTCTGCAGGAGTTAGAGTGGGCCACTACCTGTCACCAGATTGAGAATATTCCTTTATGACTCTCATATTGGTCTCAAGACACTGGGGATGTCCAATAACTCTCATCTATCAATAGCCTCTGGGTCTGCTCCTGGGGTTCTAACCTTACATTGTAATTGGAACAACTGCTACTACCCATGATTTTGATGTCCAGGTGATGCTGTGATAAGCATATGAATTGGACTTGAATGAGGGGGGCTGTGCTAAGTCACCAGCCTCACTTTCTCCTTTGGAATCATCTGGGTCCAGATATGAATCAGGACAACTGGAGTTGACCTGAATATGAGGCAATCAAGATCAAGTGACTTGCCCAAAGTCACACAGCTAGTCAGGGTCAAGTGTCTGAGATCAGGTTCGAACTCAGGTACACAAAATAACTTCCCAGAAACATGGTACAGATGTTGTGATAAGACTTGGCAAGAGATCTGTAGACTTAAAAATGTGAGGAGTGAAGGAGAACACCACTATAAGGAGTCTGGGTGACTGGATTGGACAGCTTGGGGAAAAGATAATGTTATCTTTGGACATTGTAATTTGGAGATGCCAATGGAACCCAAAGTTAAACATGGCTAAGAGGCAATTGGTGATGTGAGATGCACTCGGGAAAGATTAGGGTTGGATACGTAGATGCAGAAATCAACTGCATAAGGATGGCAATCAAATTTTTCCTTTCCTTTGGAAATCATCTGTTTGCACATTTCTTACAGCACAGTAGTATCCATCACAGTGAAGTATCACAACTTAGTTTATAAGTCCTTCATTACTGGAATTCTCTTGGATCCCTTTATTGCACCAGAACAATTGCTGCTTGGAAGTATTTTTATTCATAAAGAATTTTTGCTTCTATTGGATTTTCTTTTGAGCATAGGTCTAGTGGCTACAATTACAATTATAATTATGTAATTACATTTACAATTGCAAGAAATTTACAATTTCTAGAAGGATTTCACAGGTCTAGCAATAATACATCAATGTACCCATGTTTCTATAAAGCCTCTTCCCCTTTTTTCAATATTTAGCACTCTGATGCATATGAAATGGATATGAGGTACTTCCCTGTTTTGTAGTGATTCAGGACATTTTTGAAGTCATGCTTTAGATAGCTTGCATTTGTTCCTTTGAGAACTATCTGTTCATATCCTTAGATCATTTGTCAATTAGAGACTATCTCTTTTTCTTACAAATTTGAATCAGTCTCTAATGTATTGCTGACCTAGTTCTGGAAGGCCAAGTATGTTACATTATACCTTTCCCCCAGGGTTCTCTAGTGCCTTCAAGAGGATCTGGTGACATCTGAACTTTCTACTATTTCCTCTAGCCTCCATTGATGATGTTCCTCTCAGTGTAACAGAGTGTCCCCTTGAAGAGCAAATTAAAATGCTTACCTATCAGATTAGCTTTTATGAAAGAATATTTATTTTAAAAGTATTATACAAATGTATAAAATTACTCCCCAACACATAAAACCTAAAAACCTCTTCTAAACCACCTCAGTCTCTGGGGAAGGGAAAGAGATTAGATTCATTATTTAGCTCAGTTTTTATTGAACATACTCCAAAGTTCCCATTAGGCCCAAGTCTCAGGTATTTTGGCTTCTCAGAGCTTTCCTGTCAGGTTGACTGACTAAAGCATCCTAACTTGAATCCTGGCTCCAAGGACGCCATCATTTAATTTCCCAGGCTCTTTGCTCCTAGACACTTGAGGATAAATGAAACAGAAACACCCAATACTCATTTCACAGAGTCAGAGGATAAAGGGAAAGTAGAAGGGAGGGAAGGGTTGAGGGAAATCTTATTCCTAGATAAACTACATATAATCTTTACTCTGGATGTAGAAGAAAAGAACATTTAGGAAAGGGGTGATACCACCCTAGACTTCTGGTTTAAAAGATGAAACCTATTCCAGTTATGCAGTCAAGTGAAAGAGGCTACTTCCACCCTTGTGGTAGAGAAATGTAGTCAAACGGCGGGCTTCCATGTTAGGCAATCTGGACATGTTACAAATAAACTCCATTCTGCTTATATTGTGCTTGGAAATGACAAATTTACTTAAAAAAAAAGCCTCCAAAAAACTTGAAACAAAGATCCCCCCCCCACAGTGAAATGCATCATTTAAGTTAGTTTTATTAGAAATGTTTGTATAAGATCTTTTTAATTTTATGTAATTAAAATTATCTGTACTGTCTTTCATGAGCCTCTTTATTCTTTATTTGTCAGTAACTTATAACCTATCCATAAATCTGATAGGAACTTTTTTTTTCCTTTTTTCTGTAATTTGTTCATGATGTGACCTTTTAGGTTTAGTCACTTAGCCACTTGGAGTTTAATCTTAAAGTAAGGTGTTAGTTTATTGGTTTAAATCTAATTTCTTTTGTATTGGTTTCCATTTCCCCCCATGTTTTGTCAAATGGTGAACCTTTGTCTCAATAACTGGTATCTTTTTGTTTATTTAAAATTAGGGTTTTAGATAATCAAACCTTAAGAGTTTGTGAGTTCATTGGGTTGGACAATATTGAGGGAGAATACAAGAGAGTTAACAGAGCCTTAAGGTTAGTGGGGCTTTATCTAGTTGGAGATTCCATAAAGGAAATTGGGGAGGCATAGTTATAGAGGTGGAAAATGGAGAGGGAAGTTTCATGAAAATCTAGAAAGAAGGATAAGACTTGAGAAAAGACCATTCAGCTTTTCTCCTAAGCTCAGTGCCAGAATGGATTGCTGCACCTGCATGCCTGGGACAAAATGATGAAGGTTGAAGTCAATGGACTTGGCTATACTGAGTGGCTGGTGACCGGGGTGGCATTCACCTCAGACAGGGTGGATATTGTGGCATTCAGTGGCCATTTAATTGACCTCAACTATGTGGTTTTTAAGTTCCATGGCAAGTTCAAGGGTACTGTCAAGGTTGAGAAGGAAAACCTGAGGATCAATGGAAAAGCCATTAGTATCTTCCAGAAACATCATCCCACCAATATTAAAAAAGGATATACTAGAACCAAATATATAGTAGGGTCCTTTGGTGTCTTTATCACTATGGAAAAGGCCTGAGCTCACTTGAAGGGTGGAGCTAAGGGTATCTTTATCTCTGATAATTATTCTGCTTCCCCTATGTGGGGAAGTCAACTATAATGGGAGAGAACTACAATAATTTTCTTAAGACTGTCAGTAATGAGTCTTGTACTACCACCTGCTTGATGTCCTCTGCCATCAAGGGCATTCATGATAACTATTTCACTTTGAAAGGCCTCTTAAACAAAGTACATGTCATTCTATCCAGAAAACAATAAATAGTCCTGACAAGTTATGACCCAATGGGCATGGTAGTGCCCAAAATGTTATGCCTACTTCTACTAGTATTCCCAAGACAAGGTTATTCCTAAGCTTAATGGCTTAAAGGTATGGCTTTCTTTGTTCCCATTCTCATTATATCTGATTTGCCACCCAATGAAGCCTGCCAAAGCCAAGCACATGTTGGAGAGACTTTCAAAGGATGTTAGGGGCTACACAAAAGAACGTGTTGACTCCTATGACTTTAATAGGAATACCCACCCTTCAACCTTTGATATTAGTGCTGAAATTGCCCTCAAAGACCATTTTATTAAACTCATTTATGTGACAATGGTTAGTGTTATAGTAAGCATATAGTAGACTCCACAGTCTACATGGCCTCCAAGGAGTTCAGAAGAAAGCCATGAGTCTTCAAGTCAGTCAAAAGAGACCTCACTGATGTCCCTAAACTGAGGAGCTCATGTTCATTTAAAGTACTTGTCCCATGAAACCCCTGTTGTATGTGGAGAAGCTAAATTGTGCCATCAGTAAAGTCACCATATTCAGTGAGAGAGAGCCAGAGGGAGGGAGAGAGAAAGAGATTTGATTTAGAATTAAAAGAGAAAAAGATCACTGGAAATTTTAGGGAAAACAATTTCACTTACTTGAAACTGAAAGCCAGATTGCGGACTCTCCAATGTAGCGTTTGGCATGCAGTGGGAGGAAAGAAGTTTAGATCTTGTTCAAAATACTATGGTTTTTCTCAAAGAAAACCAAAGGCACTAGCAAGCTCCTATTCAGTTCAGTGTCCAGTTAATTTGATGTCTTTCTAGGAGGCTATGAAGCATATACATACATACATATATATATGTGTGTGTGTGTGTGTGTGTTTATATATATTATATGTATATGTGTGTGTTGATACACACACATACACACATATATATATATATGTATATATATATACTTTATAAGCTGTCCATACAATATCGCTTGCCCTTTTTTGTCTCTCTTTCTATCTCTAGAACTTACCTTGGTGCTCAGCTCCCAGTTAGCACTTAATAAATATTTCTCGTTTAATTGTACAATAGCTATTTTTAATCTACTTGTTTTCCTTTCTAGATACTTAGGCTGAAGTCATTTGAAGGGTTATAGATGGATTCAGGTTCTGAACCGTGTTAGGGCTTGATGAACTCAACAAAATATCATTCCCCCAACAAGAGAATCGCGTACAATTCGCCATCTCCATGTCATCCCCCTTCCATTTGGCCTCTGTCCCAAATAATTTTATAAATTTTTATTCAAAAAATTGTCTCCCTGTTTCATTCATCTATTGATAATACTTCTCACTGGCATAAGAACATTCTCATTGCTGTATATTACAAGGAACTTCACCTAGTTTTAACTTGGGATATGCCTCATTGGAAGAGAATCTTGAAGGCAGCAACTGGATGGATCAACTAAATGCTTTTCAAAACCAGTAAACAAACAGTAAACACAGTGGGATAGTTTGTTCTTCACACTCTTCACTTAATTGAGGAACCAGACCTCAAGGTACAACGATCATAGGCTTGTATAATTAGAACTGGAAGGAGTGTCAGAGATTACTGAGTCTAGAGATCATCTGCTATAGAGAATCATTTGTGAAAGGCTGCCTGCTCCCTTCTCATGGGGAACTGTGTCCTTGATGTTTGTGCAGATTATTTTAATAAAGATTTGTAGAGAGGAGAAAGTAGCCAAGTTTGGTCGATAGTTATTGGCATTTTCTCATCCATTTTGGGGAATAATAATAAGCCTGGCCCTTTCCTCTCTAAACATTTATTATTATCTCTTCCTTCAGATCTCTTGAGAGTCAATCCCTTGATTCCCTCAAAATAGTCCCTTCTAATATGGACCTTTTCTGAATTCTTTGCCTATGCCAGTTTCTCTTCCCCACCTTTGCTTTATTTATGGATATTTATTTTTCTTATGTAACCCATAAAGTGGCATATTAGAGTCCAGATTCTGGGTCTTTTAATTTCTCTAATTAATAAAAGCATTTGCTATTAGAAAATTTGTATGTCAAATTCTATTAGAAATTCTATAACATCTGCTATAGAAATTGTTTCACGGCTATTATCTATTTTTTCATTTATTCATTAAATGCTTTCTTAGTTGGGTTTATCATCCAGATTTTTTGTAAAACTATTTCCCACCCCTACTTGTCATTATGTTATGTGGTAATGCTGCATGTAATCTTCCATGGTGATAGAATAGACTGTTGCCCTTGGCTGTGATAACTCTCATTTTGGCAAGGGGATGAAATGTCCCCTGACTGAGTTACTTTCTCAGCCCTTTCAGTCATTTCAATCAGCTTTTTGTAATAACTAACTATTGTCAATTAACTCTCTCAAGGAAGGGTGACATTCTGGGTTGATCTATTCTATGAGCAATTTCCCAGGTTTAGCATTGGCCACTTGTTTAAACCAGGCAGATTGGATTTACTCAGATTGTGCACCAGGGCTTCACCATATTGTTCTTTTGATTTGGTCCTTATTTTGATCTTTGTCTTGGAAATTGGTGGTTCTGACTGAATGCTGGCTCCTTAGTAAATGCTCCTTTCCAATTTGTTTGAAAATAGAGTGGATTTCATTTTTGCGACAATATTTCCTGTCATATATGACTAGAACCTTGCGAATATCTACTCATCTTGGATAAATGTATGTATGTATGTGTGTGTATCAATATGAACTTTAAAAAAGACCAACAGACATGAAAGTTTCCTTATGTAACGTGTGTCCTGACCTTACTCTCTTCTATCTAGGCTCTTAGGACTAACACAAGCACATCATTCTTCAGAATGCCTTGAGGGGCTACTGTCTCCATGGTCATGCATGTTGGCTGAGATACAGGTAATGAACACAGGTGGGCTCCACTTTCCAGATGGGCAGAGTCTTCCAGAGCTTAGAGTAGAACCTTCAGAAATGTAGCGTCATGCTCTGCCCTGATGAGGCTTCAGAGAAAACTGTGGAAATATACAGCAGTGGTGAAATCGGGATTATTCTTTTTGTTAACAGAAGCAGCATGACCAAAATCATCCCTTTGATGACCAAGAGATGAATTGTTTTGATGTAGTTACTCTGGAATCTACTCATATGGGGAGTGATTGGGACAGTGACCCACATTCCTATTGGCTCCCTTGACTTCAGGGAAAGTTGGCAGATGCCAGAAAGGGTCCAGCAGGGTGCGCCAACACCTTTGGTATCCCTTTCTGGGCACACCTGTGTTCATGACCTGTCTCTTGACCAAACCTGGGTAAATGGTTAAAAAATGCAAATACCCTTTTAGTAAAGCAACAAAGTAGTGGATGTTCTTACTGAGCCTTTGGAGATTAATTTTCTTTATTCTCATCATCAAAAATTATTTCTATTATATCAATATCAAGAAGTCGTGCTCCAGAGTCTCTGGGGAGGATTGGCATCCAGTAATAGCTGGAATGTTGATAACAGCCAATGACCAGTACTGATATTGTACTTTCAGGTTTACAAAGCACTTTGCCTCTTATCTCCTGAGATCCTCACAACAACCCTGTGAAGTAGGTACAGTTTTTGCAGATGAGGAAACTGAGACGTTGAGAGGTTAAGTCACTTGCCCAGAGCAATAGCAACTGAACTCGGGTCGTCCTGAGTTCTTTTCCAGAGCAAAGATCAAAATTCAGAAAGAGAGACAGAGATGGGAGAGACAGAAAGATTGTAGAGAGACAGAGACAAGAGAGAGAGAGAGACAGAGACAGAAAGGAGAGGAGAGGAGAGACAGAAAGGAGAGACAGAGAGAGAGGGAGAGAGACAGAGGGAGAGGCAGAGAGACAGAGACAGAGAGAGAGACACACAGAGAGAGAGACACACAGAGAGAGAGACAGACAGAGAGAGAGAGACACAGAGAGAGACAGACAGAGAGAGAGACAGAGAGAGAGGGAGAGAGAGGGAGAGAGACAGAGAGAGAGGGAGAGAGACAAAGAGAGAGAGAGGGAGAGAGGGAGAGAGACAGAGAGAGAGAGGGAGAGAGACAGAGAGAGAGAGAGGAGAGAGACGGAGAGAGAGGGAGGGAGAGAGACGGAGAGAGAGAGGGAGAGAGACGGAGAGAGAGAGAGGGAGAGAGACGGAGAAAGAGAGAGGGAGAGAGATGGAGAAAGAGAGAGGGAGAGAGACGGAGAGAGGGGGAGAGAGAGGGGGGGGGGGAGAGAGAGACAAAGAGAGAGAGGGAGAGAGAGGGAGAGAGACAGAGAGAGAGGGAGAGTGAGTGTGTGTCAGACAGAGAGCACCCTTAGTATTTGCCAGAAACTTTGTAAAGCACCATGGATTCAAATCTAAGAAAATGAGGCAGATCATGCCCCTGCGGAGCTTATTCTCTAATGAGGAAAGATCTCTTGAGAGTTGGTGAAAAAGTGAGACTTGGGCATGGTCCCGACCTCCATGAGGATGAAGAAGAACAACAGCAATCTTTAGGCACCACCAGGACATTAATGTGTCTTCTATCTAGGCTCAAGCCCCTACTCCAGACATGTTGCTCTCACTGTTAGCCGCCAGTTACTAACCAGAATTCCATTTCAACTTAACCAATGAGTATTAATTAGCCTGGAATCTCAGACTTCTGAACTCCAGTTAACTAAATCTCCTAATATTCTCAAACTTTCAAGGTGCTATTCCCTAAACTGCCTTTATTTACCAAATTGAAAACTAGCTAACAACACAGAACCAAGATGTTCTGTGAGTCCCAGGAGACCTGAGAGCTAACCTAAGCCACCAGGGACTCTGAGTCAGAAGCCAAGATTCCAATGGGAGAAGGAGGATGAAGGGCGTAGAACAGACAGTAGTGAGGAGATGAAGAGAAAGTGAGATCCTGGAGAACGGTGATCATGTTTATCTTTCATTCTTGAAGATGACTACGACATCAGGGAGGTGATGCCAGGACAAGCACATGAATTGGATTTGAATGAGGGGGGGCTGTCCTGAGTCACCAGTCTCAGCTTCTCCTCTGGAACCATCTGGGTCTAGTGGCTGGATAATAATCAAGATGACTGGAGATGCCTGGGCTGTGAGGCAATTAGGTTTAAGTGACTTGCCCAAGGTCATACAGCAAGTAAGTATCAAGTGTCTTAGGCCAGATTTGAGAGAATTGAGGAAAGGGGACTAGTTTTAGTTTTGAGAGACATGTCTTGGAATTCCAGCTGTCCTGCTTATTGTCTGGATGGGATCCTGAACTTCTAGTGACCTTGAAGTCCTTTCCCCCTCTTAGTTGTTCTAGATACTTCTTTTTCTGTCAACTGAACATCAGTTGATTGCCTCTAAGGTTCTTTCCAACTCTAAATCTTTAATTTTTTACGTTATTGTGCTAAATCCTGCATTCACAAGAATTTTAAATTTGGAAAGGGCCTCAGGGATCAAACCCCTCAATTTACCAGAGGGGAAACTAAGCCTGAGAGAGGTAACAAGACAGCTTTTAATTCTATAACCAGGAAGTGGTAAATCATGGATCCATACAGTATTTTTTTTCTGACTAAATCAAATATTCTTTCTAACTCCCCAAGATGTGAGTCTTCAAGGATTCCTTTATTCTTTGAATTAGCTTCCTCTCTCTGCATCCTTGGCCTCTTTTGGACTCATCCTCATTGTAGCTCAAGAGAAATGAGCTCCAGTCCCTTCAAGAGCTGAATGTCAGACTCCCCTTACAAAAGGCACCTGACAGATTGGTTCCTATTTTCTTTTCTTTCAGTCTTTCTAAAGTAAGCTTTCAAAAATGTTCCTTTTACATCTGAAAACCTTCCACGTGTTTTTAAAACCCTATTTACATTAAGAAAAACCTCTCCCCTTCCATTCATCCATCAAGATGAGTCACTTCTCAGCAAGCCACTGATTCATCTCAAAGTTTCAGCTTCTAAAACTTAGACATGAGAAGAATTACCCATAGAAATACTTCCTGGGGGCCCCAAATACCTGAAACAACTCCAGATAGAAACAGGAAGGAGAAAATGAATTCTCACTAGAGGGGGGAAAAAGATGAAAGATATGTTTGGGATTTTTCCATGTTCTCCCAATAAGCCAGTCAAACAAGTCTATCCTTACCACCAAATTCCAGTTTGAATGGGACCCATGAAAAAATAGTACACTTGGAGAGAGTCGTCTGCTTTTGATTCCTTCCTCTAATCCTTACTAGAGTCATTACTTTGAGAATTTAAGGCTCCTTCCAGGGATAATATTCCTTGTTCTTTGTTAAAAGGCTCCTCCCAGGACTGACATTCCATAATTACCATCTGAAGGTCCCCTTAATAATCAGCTCTTTTTTCCCTATGCCTCCCTGTAGCTAAAATGATTTGTGTTCTCTGTTCTAAGGTACCCTTTTCCCCAATTCTTGTATTTTTGTTTTGTAGTTCCTCCTAGCTTTGCTATTTCCTGGATAGTGAATATGCTCTGGGCTCCCTATCCCAGATTTAGACTCACCACATCTTCTCAGAGTTTGATCATTTCTGGGAAAGACTAGCTTAAAAAGTACAAAGTCTCCCACTGTATCTGTGGTCATCTCCAGTCCTCCTGACCGATATCTTGCCATTGAAGGACTCTGAAGGGGAGAATGAGCCCCCAGCCCTGCTTCACTTAAATCCAATTCACATGCAAGTCAAAGCATCCTCCTTCTGAGGGCATTGATCGTCTTCAACAACCAAGGATGAAAAACAGCAGCAATCTTTAGGCACCACCAGGAAATTAATGTGTCTCCTAGCTACTCCAGATATGTTTTTCTCACTGTTAGCCACCAGTTGCTAACCAGAATTCTATTTCAACTTAACCAGTGCATATTAATTAGCCTGGAATCTCAGACTTCTGAACTCCAGTTAACTAAATCTCCTAATATTCTCAGACTTGGAAGGTGCTATGCCCTAAACTGCCTTTATCAAAGTGAAAACTAGCTAACACCACAGAAGCAAAGAACCAAAGTCCATGTGAATATAGAGCATATGCTCCCTGAAAGCAAGTATAATCTTTTGCCTCTTTTTGTATTTCTAATACTTTTGGACCATTTTGGAGGGAGAGGGTCCAAAGCATCTCCCTTTTTAGAACTGTCTCTCAGCAAATGCTGTCAATGAAGGAACCAATATGAGATTGCATCCTTCAAGAGGGAGAATTGAGGCTAGCTAAGTCTTTGAAGGCATTACCAGGCTAGTTCTGCCACTGTCAGCAATCAAAGAAGCAGCTGGGAACCAGTTAGAGAATTTCTTCCTATGTTTCAAAGTCTCTCCTGCTCTGGCATTTTATGTTCTATTTTATCTTTTAACTTGCCAACCTGGGTGCCATACTGCAAGCTATCTCTCAATCAATCAAACAAACAATAAACATGTATTAAATGCCTGCAGTATGCCAAATACTCTAAGTATTGGCGATGCACAAAGAGATAAAAAATAATACTTGCTGTCAAGGAGTTTCTCATCTATTCTAAGTGCCCCCTCCAATTCTGAAGGTCTGCTTCATGCTCTAAGGCCCTTCCAACTCCACTAATCTGAATTCTCTAGTCTAAGGTCCTCCCAGCTCCAACCAAAAAAAAAGACTTGCTTTCAGCAGTGAATATAAGGATGTCAGTCATCTAGTAAGAGTTCCTGATGCTAAACTCTCACACTGGCAGCTCCTTAAGAGATTTTTGGACCTAACACTTCATTAATGATTTATGAGCATTCCTTCTTGCCACTAAAGGGAAGCTGTATAAGCTGTTGGAAATAGTACTAAGAGAGATACGGGATGGAAGCTAGAGGTTAAGAGAGCTTCAGAATTAGAAATATTCAATGCCATTCCCTGAAGCTTGCCACCAGCTACAACTGTGCAACATGGGAGAGTTTGCTGAATGAGGCAAGTCTGTTGAAGGCCATTTGCTTGTTGGGATTCCCTTTGGTTTAGGGTTTATCCAGCTGTACAGTTGTGAAACTGTCACTTTGGCCATCACAGATTAAAAGAAATAAAACAGGAAGGGACTCTTTGAGATCATTTAGAGTAGCCTCTCATTTTATAGAGAACCTGAGAAATCATTCTAAATTCATAGAGCATATAAGTGGCAAAGCCAGGATTCAGGGGAAAATCTTCTGGCTTTAGACCCTAGGGTTCTCCTCTTTTCCCTGCAATTGCCTGGACTGCCTTATTATGTACTGAAAGATTGACCACTAGGAAATGATTTCCCCCACATATAATCAGGTAAACCTATCATTTCAATTCAACAAATAGTTATATACTTTCACTTCTGCCCAAGACTGAGATAGTTTTCTGAGGGACAGCCCTATGGGGTGTACACAGCACACTTAGAGAAAGCTTTGACCCCTAATTATCTGAAAGCATGCTGAAGACTCATATGAGTAGAAAAGAGATTTATTTCAAATTATTGAGCACAGACTTCCAAGAGGATCGAAGCACAGGAACAGAAGTCATGAGAGGCAAAAGCAAATTTAAAAATTTTTTTTTGTTTTGTTTTTTCAAAAGCAAATTTTTGAATGACCATGGGATCCCTTGGAGTCCTAGATATGGGGAGAGCTGACCCCTAATATGTTCTTGGATTTCCTGTGCTTGCAACCCTGGGACTAGAAAGAGCAGACTTCCCATGGGCAAGTCCCTACTCTCTCCTAGTTTGAAGTTGGGTGTAATCTTCATCCCAAATGAAGGACTCAGTCATTTGTTTATGTTCTCGAATTTGTATAACTTCTTTGATTTCTGCTTATTGTTCTTTTTGGTGAAAAAGGTTTATAAGGTTTTCATGATGGGGTTTGTTTTAATCAGTTTGTGTCTGAAGGGACACTGGAAGAAAGTATGCTCTCAGCAACTGCTCATCTCCTACCCCCTAGGAAGAGAGGAAAAAAAGAGGACCCTAGTGTCTGGAGTAGTGTCTGGAGTAAGCTTCCTTGGAAGTTCAGTACCTTCATTGCATCTATTGCGTTGGTCAACTTCCTTACTCCTAGAGGTCCTTTACCAATAAGATAGCAGCTTGCTTGTTCCCTCTTTCTGAGGTCTGGATGGAATATCACACTTTCTACTGAGGGACAGTGGCTATATCTCCTCCCTCTCCCCCCACCTCCCATCACTCTCCTTTTTTTTAAACGATTCATCCTTTAGAAATGTTTCTAAAGTGTTTCTGCTTTGCTAACGACAGAAATATGCTCCTGCAATCCAGATCCATGAACTTCTCAAAGTTCCACATGTTTTCCTCTGACTTCATCTCCTTTCTCCATGCATTGAATTTTCTATTAATCCTTAAAGGCTCAGTACCAGACTTGTATATGCCAGGAAAATGGATTATTCTGGATCAGAAATGCTGGTCTTTTCTGAGGTCAATCAGCATTTATTAAGACCTTCTGATGTGCCAGGCTCTGGGAATAAAAATAGAATCAGTAGAGGTACAGGAAAATTTTGACTCAAGAGAAACCAAGGCCACAAAGAGTCTTTAGTGACATGACTCTTGTGACCTCTTTCCTGAACCTTATTTTTAGCTATTGTTTAGTAGAAGAGGGGTCAATTAGGATGTCTTCCCTCCCCATCTCATACCAAGTGACTAGAAGGAAGTAGTGATCATTGCAATTACAAGACTACCAGTGGAGGTTCAGCAGGCAGACGCTTGACCCACTGGAGAGACTTCAGACTATCTCCCCTGACTGCAGCCAGTGCTTCTTCCACCTACTGTGCTACCTCTGAGCAATGATAAGCAGCAAAGCCATATTCAAAAAGGGACATGACTTTACACTCCTTTCCTCTTCCATGAAGAGAGGACATGGAAGGGAAAATGGCACATTTTCCTCTGTTATCATGAGGGTTATTTTGGGTGGAGATTGAGGTCCTACAGCTGCTAATGGCTGTTAAACTCATTCATTTCTACATGAAAACCAAGAGGGAAAGAAAGTAGCTGGAAGGAAATTCATGAGGAGTCATTGATAAGACACACGGCGTATTTCTGAGAGAATCTTGAGAGCTGGAGGAATTAAATTACTCTTCTGGGTCTCTATTTTTTAAGGGGAACCCATATTTGCCTAATCCAATTTAGGCATAATTCATATCCCATGTAACACTCTGAGAACACTGGCATATGGTTCTGTAAGATATAAATTGGGAGTCTGATTAAAAATCACTAGAGTCTTCATTTCAATTATATTTTACAAAGTAGACTAAAAGGGAATAATGCATGTGTCCACAGTTCATTGCAGAAAGAGGACAGAGAAAAAGTCCCTTTGGCTCACCTCTCCCCAGGGGATTAAAAAAAAATTGGTGCTCACAGCAAAGGACTCTGGGAGAAAAGACTGGATGTTTAGGAGTCCAGCTATTCTTAGTGACAATTCCTAGATGATTAATCAATCATTCACTAGGTATTAATTAAGCACATGCCATGACCTAGGCTCTATGGACACTAAGGGGTTCAAAGACAAAATGAGGCAGTCCCTGCCCTCAAAAAGTTCATATTCCTATTTGGGGAAATGATTTTCTACAAATAACTACAGAGGAAATACAAGATAATCTCAGAAGTGTGAATTGTAGTAGCTTGGAGAATCATGGAAGAGCTGATGCCAAATAAAGTTAAGTCAACATGAATTAAATCGGGACCTACTGAGGACTGGCGCTATAAATGAAGACAAAAACAAAATCTCTGTTTTTAAGGAAGTCTGGGGGAGACTGGGGGAGACAACATGTAGATGTATGCAAAAAGGCATATACCTATGCATGTAAACATATGAATATATATGCATATGGACAGAGAGAAATTAAAAATAAATTAGAAATCATCTCAGAGGGAAGAAACTGATATTACAGCAGATTGGGAAATGTTCATGGAGGGATTTTCACCAATAATAATCTATTGCAGACTGAACTGCATTGATTGTTATCTGTGAAGTCATTACCAGAGCATTCTTGGAGTCATTTCTATTTCTTGATATCGGATTCTCGGCAGGCTGAGGTATGTTCTATCAAAAATATCAATGCTCAGGGTCACCTATGGAAAGCTTCGTGTGTTACCAGAAATTTTTCTCTACATTAATGATCCCAGCCTGAATATCTTATTAGTTAATTATTACCATCCATGATCAGCCTAGAATTGCTTCCTCTTGATTTAGAAAATATTATTTACTTTGGAATTAAATGGTTCAGTTGATTGGATCAAAATATGATTCAGTTAGTGGTGTACTATCTAGGTAACCTCTATATTTTTCAGACCTAAGACTTGGGTTTGAACTCTTGTGAGTTCTTCAAGCTATGTGACTCTGAGAAAATTATCTATGGCCCCTAAGCCTCAGTATCCTCTTTTGTAAAATGAATTTTAGATGGTTTGCCCTTGCTGCAGAACTTCTAGGTGGAAATTTTCATAGGCCCTCTGAGTTTGGAGGGAGTCCAAAGACCATTCAGCACATCTTCTACCCCATTTCTTCTTCCTCAATGAGAACACATCTAACCACTATTTGAAGCCTTCCAAAGAGTGGGAGTCTATTACTTTCTGACCCAGACTATTCCAATGTGAGTTGAATGACAGCTAGGTGGCACAATGGATAGAGTACCTGGCCTGGAGTAAGGGAGACTCTTCTTCTTGAGTTCAGATCTGGCCTCAGCCGTTTTCTATGTGTGAATCCAGACAAGTCACAGAATTCTGTTTGCCTCAGTTTCTTCATCTATAAATGAATTGGAGAAAGAAATGGCAATTACTCTGATATCTTTGCTAAGAAAAACCCAAACAGAGTCATGAAGAGTTGGCCATGACTGAAATGACTGAATTAATGGCTCTTTCTTATACGAGATCTAAATATGGCAAAAAAAATTTCCAAGAAATATTTTTATGTAAAAGTACAGAGTAGTGAATGAAGAGATAGCCTTAAAACTAGAAACATGTGAGTACAAGGTCCACATGGCCCTGGATAGGTCAGTTCAAGTTGCAAGGTCCTGGCAATGCTCAAAGACTGAGTGGCAGAGCCAGCACCAACCTATAGTAATAGATAGTATTTCCTCAGCCAAGGGAGGAAAGAAAGGGAATACTGTATATTAAGTGCTTTATAAATATCAACATTTGATCTTTGCAACAATGGAAATAGGTTGGTATTGTTATTCTTCCCACTTTACAGTTGAGGTTCACCTATTAGTAAGTGTCTGAGGACCTATATAAACCCTAAGAATTTGATGGGACATGTAAAAGATAATGTATGATAAAGATGGTCATTAAGAGAAACAAGACAGAAGCAGTGAAAAGGAGCAAAACAATCGGTGTTACCAAAAATTTGGAAAAAATTTGGACATGGACCTTGACTCTCTCTTGGAGCAAGATTTAAATTCAAACCAATTGAAAGATTCTGTATTATGTTCTTTTCCCCCTTCCTTCTTTTCACTCTAATTCTTTTCATCATGAGTACGTGAAGAATTTGGTCATGTACAATATTATCCTTCCAAAAAAGGAAGAAAGAGCAAGGAAAGAAAGAAAAAGGAAACATATTTCAATAATGAATTTTGAAACTGTTTGTCATTTCTTCTCTCCATCCAAGTCTCAGTTCAGACTCTACTCAACACCAAGGCCCTGTTGCATCCCTCCAATTCCAACTTTCCTCCTTCCAGGTCTTCTTGGGAAAATTTGCTCCTCTTTCCTTGCCCTGCTCTATCTTATCCCATACTCCTCTGTGATTTTGGCACAGCTATCCAAACCTATAGTCTTGCAAATGCAGGTGAAGCAAGAGGAAATACTGGATCCAATAGGAAAATGTACTGAGTCGCTGGCAGAGGGAAGGTGTTACAAGGACACCCCTGTTCCATAAAAGATAGAAGCTCTGCATAATCCACACACTTGCTATGAAAAGCTCACTGACAACCTCCTTAGCTTGGTCCCTGATCCTGGGTTTATATCACTGGGTTCGTCTCTTTGGTCCTGGACTTGGTTTTCCACTTTCTCACTGATTTTGACATGCCAGAGAAATCCAGAATGATGACCTGCTCCTTAGTTTTTACTTCCTGTATTCAGACTCATGAAATTCCCAAATCAAACTCAGAAGGAGCTCCAAACACCAACCCAGACCTAAACACAAATTTCCACTTGAACACCAGTGGAGATCATCATGGAACCTTTGTTTGGTGATGTCGAGAGGAAGTCTGCTTTTTCTCCAAGTGGCTTGGACTACTTTTGTTCATCTCCGATCATAAGGAAGTCTTTCCATACAAAGTCAGCAGCTTCAGTAGATAGTCAGTATTTGAATTCAAATCTGGCCAGAGATACTTATATGTTTCATGACCCTGGGCAAGCCACAGCATCAATTATCTTCTCTGTTAAATAAAGATGCTAATAGCTCCTATTTCTCAGGATTTTGTGAGGATCAAATGAAAAAAAATATTTGTAGATCCCTTTGCAAATCTCAAAGCTT
Source organism: Macrotis lagotis (assembly GCF_037893015.1). Taxonomy (NCBI): domain Eukaryota; kingdom Metazoa; phylum Chordata; class Mammalia; order Peramelemorphia; family Peramelidae; genus Macrotis; species Macrotis lagotis. The sequence continues at coordinate 7,177,380 of NC_133658.1, forward strand.
ATACAAAAATTTAATACTTCTATTATTACTTATGCCAGGGTGATGCTTTGAAAGGCCTCCTGATTGCCCCTGATTGTTATCTAGAGCCAAACAGAAGTCTAATGCTTCTCCTTCATGATGGGTCATCTAACACTTAAAACAAGATCCGACTCCTCACCCCCAGCTTTCTTTTTGCCAGGATGAGCATCCCTAGTGTTTCCAACTGATCCTCAAGTGAAATGATTTCAAGAGCTTCTGCCATCATGACTATACTCCTCTGGAACCTCTTCATTTTGTTAGAGACTAGCCTAAAGCATTACAACCAGAATAGAAATTTAGCTTTTGCTTAATTAATGTTTAAATATATAAACTTTCAGATGTTTTTGTTGTATCATTTTTCATTTTAGAATATTTCCTTCCTTCCCTCCTTTCCTCTTTCCCTCCTTTCCTCCTTCCTCCTTTCCTTCCTTCCCTCCTTCCTTCCTTCCCTCCTTCCTTCCTTCCTTCCCTCCTTCCTTCCTTCCCTCCTTCCTTTCTTTCCTCCTTTCTTCCCTCCTTCCTTTCCTCTTTCCTTCCTTCCTTCCCTCCTTCCTTCCCTCCTTCCTTCCTTCCTTCCTTCTTTCCCTCCTTCTTTCCTTCTTTCTCTCCTTCCTTCCCTCCCTCTTCCCTTCCTTCCTTCCTTCCTTCCTTCCCTCCTTCCTTCCCTCCTTCCCTCCCTTCCTCCTTTCCTCCCTTCCTCCTTTCTTTCCTCCCTCCCTTCCTGTTAAGTGACTTGCCCAAGGTAACACAAGTAGTAAGTATCAAGTATCTAAGACTGGATTTGAATTCAGGTTCTCTTGACTCCAGGGACAGTACCACACTATCTTCTGTGCTACTTATCTGACCCCAGCTGGGCGCCACAGTGGATAGAGCACTGGCCTTGGAGTCACGAAGATGGGAGTTAGAATTCAGTCTCAGATATTTACCAATTGCTAGCTGTGTGACCTTGGATAATTCACTTAACCCTGATTATCTCTTGTCCAGGGTCATCCTCAATCTTCTGACCACTGGACCTAGATGACTCTGGAGGAGAACGTGAGATTGGTGACTTTGCACAGGCCGCCCCACCCCCAGTCCAATTCATGTGCTTGTCATGGCATCACCTCTCAGATGGCATGGTCTTCTTTGAGAATGAAGGATGAAACATCCTTCCTTCCTTCCATCCTCCCTCCTATTGTTTAATGCCTATTTTGTCTTGAAGTAGGTATGTTTTTAAAAATTGAATTGAGTTGAATGAAAAGCAAAATCAATCTCCTAAACCAAGACAGATGGGAATTTCAACCTTCTCTGGTTGTTTTAAGTATCTTATTAGACAGTCATAAATCTCAATCCCCTCAGTAAAGTTAACAGCAGCTGCCGGTTCTGAGGGGGGGGGGATTTGATTACCATTTCTGCTAAGCCCAGTTACCTTTGATCAGCATAAGAGGAAGAAGCCAGAGTCATATACGAACTTTCAGCTAAAAGATGGCTAGGACCCTTATTCTCCTTCCTGAGACACAAATTGAGAAAGAGAATGGACCAAGCTTGGCCACCAATCCTGGTCACAACAAAAGGTATACAGCATTTCTCTGTAGACTGAGACTAGTCCTCATCTTGTGTTTCTGCCCTGGGTCATTTTCTTCAGGGCTATAAGTGAAAGAATGTTAGATGAGAAGGCAATAAGTAGTATATAATCAAAAGTTGAATCTTGGCCAGTCCCTCGAGTCATATAACTTTTCTAGCCCTATTTCCTTGACTGCAGAGTAGGATCCTTGGACTGAATGATCCCATTTCCCATGGTATCCCATGATCCCATTTCCTCACAGATCGGCTCTGTTTTTTTTAACCCCCCCTTTCCTTCAGCCTAGGACAAGATCAATCTGTGCTATTTTATAAGGAAACAAATGAAGGAAGTATCCTTTGCTTGAAAGAGTACAATTCAAGATACATATTATTAAAAAAAATAAACCATAAGACCAAGACAGATCAGCTGGGTAAAAAAGAACATATATATATATATATATATATATATATATATATATATATATATATGTTACAAAAAAAATTATGAAGAAGAGTTGACATGGTAGCGCAGAGACAGCAACTCACTTTAAGTCTTCCAATATTCTAAACTCAAATAATACCTCAAAATTAATTCTGGAGGGGCAGAATTAACAGAAGATCAAGGTAATACATTTTTCCAGCCTAGGAGGTTAGAAGAGAAATCTATGACATTGCTGTGGACTAGTCTGGAGCACAACAGTGGTAGCAACCAGTAGTGGGTCTTTCAAGGTAACTGGAACAGAAGTAGCTTCAGGAGCTCTCAACCAAGAGAAGGTAAGGGAGTCAAAAAAAAGATGACAGGGGACCCTGAATTGGTACTGGGCTTGAGACCCTGTTGCACAATCCATATACAGTTATAAGGCAGTGTAGAACTTGGTAAGTATGGGCTCTTACTAGATAAAGACATGAGCACAGGCCAAGAAAACTGACCACAGCACCAGATCACAGCACTTTGGAAGCAACAAAAACTTTTCAGCTTCCAGAACTACCTTTGAAAACAGTGTACAATAAAACCTGAAGCTTGGAACAGTGCTTCTCTACCCCCTTCCCTCAAGCCCCCCCATCTTGTGAGCAAAACCCAACTTAAAGATTAATTTCAAATTCAAGAAGAGGCTGGAAAATAAGTGAACATCAAAAAAGAATTTGAACATAAAAAGCTACTTTGGTGGCAAGGAAAAACCAAGATACTTCAGAAGACAACAACATGAAACCAGCTACAAGCAAAGCATTAAAGAAAAATTCTAGTTGGACACAAGTTCAGCAAGAATTCCTGGAAGAGGGGTGGCTGGGTGGTGCAGTGGATAGAGCAGTGACCCTGGAGTCAGGAGTACCTGAGTTCAAATCCAGCCTCAGACACTTAATAATTACCTACCTGTGTGGCCTTGGGCAAGCCACTCCCCATTGCCTTGCAAAAACTAAAAAAAAAAAAAAAAAAAAGAATTCCTGGAAGAATTAAAGTGATGAGTAGTAAAGGAAAAATTAAGGGTGATGAGGTCAATGAAAGAAAATTATTAAAAGATAATTATCAGCTTGGTAAAAGATGTATGAACTGAAGAAAATAGTGCCTTAAAAACAAAATAGTGACAAAAGAGGTACAAATATTCATTGTACAAAATAACTCCTTAAAAAAGAAGAAATTGGCAATATGGAAAAATATGCAAAAACTCATGGAAGAAAATACCTCCTTAAAAACTGGAAGTGAGCGCAAGTAGTATCTAATAACTCCATGAGACATAAAGAAACAACAGAACAAAGTAAAAAGAATGAAAAAATAGAAGAAATATGAAATTTTTTATAAAACCCAACTGACATGAAAAAAAACTGTTAAGGTGGGATAATATAAGAATGTTGAGATTACTGGAAGCCATGATAAAAAAGAGCTTGTACATCATATTTCAAGAAATTATAAATGAAAACTCCCCCAAAATCTTAGGTAATGATGCCAAAAATAGAAATCGAAAGATATACTAATCATCTCCCAAATGAAAAGTCTTAAAATATTATAATCCAATTCTCAGGACAAGGAGAAAATATTGCACACAACAAGAAACCTTTCAAATATTGTGGAGGATCACACAAGATTTAACATCTTCCACATTAAAGGAGTAAAATCATAGAATATGATATTTTGGAAGACAAAAGAGCTAGAATTGCAGTCAATAATAACACATCCAGCAAAACTGAGTGTAATCATTTGGGGGGTGGATAGGATATTTCATAAAATAGAGAACTTTCAAATAGTCCTGAAAAAAAGATTGGAGTGGAATAAAAATATTGCCATTCAAACACAAAACTCATGAGAAGCATAGAAAGATAAACAAAACAAAATCATAAGTGCCTCAATAAAATTAAACTATTTACATTCCTATACGGGAAGATGAAACATGCAACTCCAAAGAGCTTTCATCATTATTAGGGTGGTGGTGGTGGTGGTGGTGGTGGTGGTGGTGGTGGTGATTAGTTCTTGTCCTTTATTATCGAAGAAGACCAAAATGACATCATTATGTTTGAGACAAATTACAGTGTGTCCGACTGTGGCTGATCAGATCAATATTAGGGCAGTTAGAGACTCCCTAGATAGAGAGCATGGGTGTGACTCAGTAATGTTGAGATGATCTCTTAAAGAGATATTAAGGGATGAGAAACATGCACTGGGAGAAAGGAGAAGACAGAAAGGGGGAAATTGTCTCACATAAAAGAGACATGCAAAGAACTTTTACAGTGGAGGGGAAACAGGAAGGGTGGATAATACTTGAAGCTCTGAAAAGCTTCAAAGACTCAAGAGTATACACAAATATCAAGAATAAATATATGATATATATCATTTGTATGAAGAATATATACATTAAGAATATATTTGTATATACATATTTATATCTGTATTGATATGGAAAGGAGTGGATAGAAAGGGGATAAAAAGGGGTTTGAGAGGCATAGACTTTTTAGGAGGGACATGAAGAGAGAAAGAAGCAGAAGAAAATGTAGTGGCATGAAATAGTAATCATAACTATGATTATGAATGGGATAAACTCACCCATAAAATGGAATGAGGTAGAATATATTAGAAACCAGAATCTAAAATTATGTTGTCTATAGAGATACACTTGAAACAGAAAGACACACACAGAATTAAAACAAAGTACTGGACCAGAATCTAATATATTTAAGGTGAAGTTAAAAAAAATTAGGTATAGCAATCATGATCTCAGAAATCAGAAGGAAAAATAGACCTAATAAAAGAGATAATTAGGAAACTACATATTGTAAAAAGATACTATAGATGATGAAATAATATTTTTTAAACATTTACAACATTTCTCTGATAAAGGCCTCATTTCCCAAGTCTATAGGGAGCTCAAACAAATTTATAAAAAGTAAGTCTTTTCCTCATTTGGTAAATGGTCAAAGGACATTGACAGTTTTTAGAAGAAAAAATCAAAACTACCAATAATTATATGAATAAATGCTCTAAATAACTATTGATTAGAGAAATGCAAATTATAACTTTGGGTTATCACCTTCCACCTATCAGAAGTGACAAATGTTGGAGGTGAGGTAAGAAAATGGGTCAGTCAATCAATGAATTGTTGATGGAGTTGTGAACTGATCCATCTATTCTGGAGGGCTATAAACCTGTGCATATCCTTTAATACAGCAATATTACTATTAGGACTGTATCTCAAAGTGGAAGAGGGAAAAAAACCTATATGAAGAAAAGTATTTATAATAGCTCTTTTTTGTTCTAAACAATAACTGAAAATTGGGGGGGGGATGCCCAGTGGGGGAAAGATTGAATAAGTTGGGGTATACAATTGCAGTAGATGCTGCACTGGTCTCAGAAAACATGGAAAGACCTATGTGAATTGATGCAAAGTGAAGTTCATAGAACTAGGAGATCACTGTACACAGTAAAATCAATATTATAATGATCCCCTGTGAAAGACTTAGCTACTCTAACCAATACAATGATCAAAGAGAATTCCAAAGGTCTCTTGGGAAAAATTCTATCTACCTCTAGGGGAAAAAAAGAATTAATGAATTCCATGTATAAATTGAAGTATAATTTTCTCACTTTATTTTTCTAGCTTATGTGGAATTATGCTTTACAAAATTTCGTACATATAATTTATATGATGTTTTCTGCCTTCTAAGTGGGTAGAGGAAGAGTGGAGGGAGCGAATGAATTCAACACAAAAAATTTTAAAAACCCTAAAATAATTAAATTTTGTTGAAAATAAATATTTTATAATAAAGTATTAAAACATAATTTACATTTAACAGGCATAGAAAGTATCTGTATGAAACTGTGCATCTCTATTATATGTGGTTTACTTTTAATGCATACCTTAAATTTAACAAAATATTATCGGCCCTAGAATACTAATCTGTGTTCCTTCCTGAATATCCCTTTGATCTCTTCTATTTATCTTTTCAATGCTTGAATGATCTTTTTTTTTCTATTTGCTTATGTCACTACTAATATTCACCCTCACATACAACTGTCATACAAGACAAAATGATGGTATTTCCTTGCATGTTCACATTGTTCCCAACCCTGCTGTAGAGGAAAGAGCTTGGGATCTGAAGTTGGAGAACCTGGGTTTGAATCCAAGAGCTGCTGGTAACCTTTGTAACCTTGAGTCTGCTTTCTTTCTGAAGAAAAGGACATTCTAGACTAGATGGGTTCTCAGGTCCCTCCCAAGCTGCAGGCCCAAGATCCTCTTCTTTCTCTCTTCTGCAGCTGCCCTAGCTGCATCCCTCCCTTCTGTTCCCACCTCAGTCAGATGGACTGGACTGAAGTGGGAGGGAGCTGATAGGCACAGTTAACAGCTGGCTCCCAAAGCTGGGAAGGAGGGTGAGACTGAGCATGCTCATGCTGGCAGCTTCATTGGGAAGCTTTTCAAAGATTTTGGTTCCCAATCAAACTCGGACAAAACCACATAATTAAAAAACAATTACAGGATTCTTGTGCAGAGCATGACTGATACATTTTCATGGGTCTGTAATGCCTGTTTAGAAAAAAGAGGAACTGACTCAGGCTTTTACATTTGTTGAATTATTTATTTTAGAAATGTATTTTCAGATTGAAGACCAGGTGGCTGAGGTTCCCAGGGAGAGCACAGGCTGGGAGGACTTCCTTTTTGGCATATTGCCTTCAGTATTCGTAGCTACCATCCTGGTCAAATCAACAATTTGAACAGCAATCATTAAATAGTCTGTTTGCAAGGGTCTGGGATGGGTATTACAAATGTAAAGATAAAAAGTGAAAGACTTCCTGCCTTTAGCTTGCTTCCAATCTATTCAAGAAAGTTCAGAACTATGCTCCAATATATATTTATGGGAGGGGTGGCTAGGTGGCCCAGTGGATAGAGCACCTGCCCTGGAGTCAGGAGGACCTGAGTTCAAATGTGGCCTCAGACACTTAATAATGACCTAGCTGTGTGGCCTTGGGCAAGCCACTTAACCCCATTTGACTTGCAAAAAATAAAACCTAAAAAAAAAATTTATGGGAAAGACTGATCAATGGCTGCCAAAAGAGGGCTGTGTCAACCAAGGCTGCTAAGGGGATCTTGGGTGCCACTGAGAGTCACGGCTCCCAGGAGTAAGAGACAATAATACGCCCCTGCTCTGCCTTGGTCAAACCAGACCTGGAATTTTACGTTCAGTTCTTATTACCACAGTTTAGAAAGTTTGTTGACACGGAGGAAAATGTCTTGGGCAGGAGAACCCAAATGTTTTTTAAAATATTATTTCTTTTGAGTTTTACAATTTTTTTCACCTAACCTCTCTTTCCTCTCCCCACCCCCACAGAAGGCAGTCTATTAGTCTTTACATTGTTTCCATGGTATACATTGATCTAAATTGAATGGGAGGAAAGAGAAATCATATCCTTAAAGGGAAAAAAATAAAATATAAGAGATAGCAAAATTGCATAATAAGAGAACTTTTTTAAAAATTAGAAGTAATAGTCTTTAGTCGTTGTTCAAACTCCACAGTTCTTTCTCTGATACACATGGTAAGAAGAAACCGAATGTTGAAGGAACTGGGATTATTCAGCCTAGAGAAGTCCAGGAATGTGGGAATTTTCCTTTTGAATATTTGAAGGACCGGCACATGAAAGAAAAATTCAACTTTTTCTTTACCCTAGAGGGGTAAAGATGCAAAGAGTCAAATTTAATCTTGATGTTCCAAAAGCTTTATAACAGCTAAATGTGACTCTAAGTGGAAGAGGTTGTCTTAGGAGTCTATATTTTCTTCCTATTACAGGTTTTTTTTTTTTTTTGAGAATCCAAGCTCATTTGTCTGGGAGCTCAAAAAAAAGGTCTTTTCAGGTTGGGGTTAAACAAGGGTGGCTTCCTTCTCCCTTCTAACTCTGAAATAGTATAATTCTGAATGGAATGAAGACAAGAAAGAGATTCAGACAAAGGACTTCAGGAATTAAAGGAAGGAGAGAGCTCTTGCTACCTTGAGGTACAGTGGAATGTTTAATCATGAAAGGGACTCCAGAGTGGAGTTTTGAATGGGCATCAAAGAGGAGGGAATGTGTTTCAGATTTAGGTAAAAGTGCCAGTTGGGGGCAGCTAGGTGGCATAGTGGTGGCCCTGGAGTCAGGAGGACCTGAGTTCAAATCCGGCCTCAGACACTTAATAATTACCTAGCTGTGTGGTTTTGGGCAAGCCACTTAACTCCATTGCCTTGCAAAAACTTAAAAACAAAGTGCCAGTGGGCCAATAATTCAATACAACACAATTCACCAACTCTTCACTTGCATCCAGCTTCTGCTGGGCTGCCATAGTGTTCGTGTTTCTCACAGTTTAGTTGCAGGTTACTAGACTGGCAAATCTGCTTTCCTAGACTTCTATGTCCCTGTGGCTTATGCTCTCAGCCTCAGTTGACTCCATTCCTTACAGTTAGAAATAAAAAGAATACATGGAAAGGTCAAATTCTTAGGGTCCCATGGCCTAAGAGGAGAGAAAAAAAAGAAGTGACCTTATGTCCTACCTTATTTCATGGCCTTATCAACCATGGATCATTGCCAAGTCAGGTCATTTTAAAGTTCTGATAGTTGTAGTTATGCAGCCAATGGTAAAAGACTTTCCCAAGCATGAGGTAAGCCAAGTGAGACTCAGCAAAAGTTTTGGAGGTTTCCATTCTCCTGAAAGCAGTCCTCAAACATCTTCTACTTTGATGATGCCATTCTAGGTGGTCTAGATATCTGTACTATGTAACCTCAGTGAAGAGAGAAGGGAGAACTGTCCCTGGGAGGAATCAAGAAAGGACTGAGGCTAAGGAGCTGGTACTTTAACTGAGTCTAGATAGGAACCAGGACTTTTAAGAAGTGGAAATGGGAAGGGCCAGCACTGTAGGAATTTCACTTACTAGATTTGGATTTAGAAAATTTGAATTTTAACTAAATTTGAATAAACTTTCACTTATCATCTACAAGACCCAGAGCAATTAACTTGGCTTGTCTGGGCCACAAAATCCTCATTTGTAAAATGAAAAAATCATTTGGAGTCACAATTTGGGGTAGCAAGAAGAACCCTTCACCAGTACTTGGCACATGAGCATTTATCCAGACTCTGCTGTTTTACCAAGTCCCTGAGTTCCAGGGTCATCCAGGGTCATCCTTCTAACAAAGGTTAAAAGGTCTTTAGGGAGAGGAACCTGCCTTTTTTTATTGGGAACAGCTTTGATTGTTGGATTTTTTTTCATTGAGACTAATTTGTTTCTTTGTAATTTTCATAATTCACCTTGAATGGCATTGAGCAAAGTATGTGTCTTCTCTAAGTATGTATGTAAATCATATGTAAAATCTCATATGTCAATCCAGGCAGATGCACTATGATCTGATCACTCCAAGAATTCAAGCTTGGATGAGTAAGAACAAAGTTGAGAAGATAATGGGTTTGGTGCTGAAGATAATGAGTTTTCTATTAGACTTACTGGATTTGAAATTCTCGTGGTGACCAGGAACAAGGTAGTATGATCTAGGTTAAAAATTAAATATTAATTTATTAACTATGGACAGGAGAGAAGGAAAGGGAACAGGAAGATGGAAGAAGAGGAGAAGAAAGAAGAGAAAAGATGGCTTGGCAAAGAGTGACATATATACATAAGAGGTAGGGAACAGATGATGATGATGCTTTCATTTATTCTTGTAGAAATCAAGGAGATGATGCTGAGACATTCATATAAATTGGATATGAATGAGGGGTAGCTGTGCCATGTCACCAGCTCCTCCAGAGCCATCTGGGTCCAGTGGCCAGATATAGATCAAGATGACTGGAGATAGCCCTGGATGTGAGGCAATTGAGATTAAATCACTCACCCAAGGCCACACAGCTAATAAGTATCAAGTATTTAAGGTCAGATTTGAACTCTGGTCCTCCTGACTCCAGAGCCAGTGCTCTCCCCACTGTGCCATCTAGTAGCCCCAAAAGGTGATTCCACTGAGGCTTGAACCCAGGACCTTATGTGTGTGAAGCAGACATAACAAATCATGGAAAGATACCAGAAAGGAAGAATCAGAAAGAAACCAACAAGTGAGGACAAATGGTAGGAGAGTTAGGAGGGGGGAAGGGGAGACTGGGGAGAGAGGGCTAGAGACAGGCAGAGAGAGAGTAACAGTCAACAGCTGGGTGATCAAGGAGGAATGGGATTAAGAAGAGGCCACTGGATTTAACTGTTAAGACTTCTGGTAACCTTGGAGAGAACAGTTTCAATAGAAGCTAGGGGCAGAATCCAGAGAGCAGTAGGTGGTTGGGAAGTTTGAGAACTAAGTCTAAACTACATTTTCCCCTAGAAGTTAAATGGAAGAGTTATAGAATGGGTTGAGGTAAAGAGATAATTAAGGGAAAGAATTTTCTTAGGATAGGAGGCAACTGAACTTGTCAGCTGGGAGAATGGGCCATTGAAAAGAAAAGATTAAAAATGAGGGATGGAGGGCAACTGTTGGAAGGAGTCTGCTCCCAGAGTAAATTACAGGGTACAAAAGGAAGGATCCAGGAATGAAAGATTACATTGAATAAAGACAAGGACCGCTTGGGGAAGATCTAAGACAGATTTTGAACTGTGGGGGAAGTCAGAGCAGTTGGCTTCTAAATTCTTGGTGCAAGTCAAGAGTATCTGCCAAACAAGAAGGCAAAGTGGACTTAAAAGTGGCTTGAAAAGAGAAGAAAGAGTTGAAATATTGGTGCAAAAGGAAGAATTGCACAAGTTTTAAATAGTCCTGGTATGAAAGGAAGTCAATTGGAGATTGAAGACCAAATTAAGGGTACAAAGTGAGAAGTTAATGGAAAAAATAAGAGAAGCCATCATGTTATTCCTCCACTAAATGTAATATACCCATAAAAATTTAGCTGTATATAACAGTTCATGCTTTTATAGGCAATCTTTTTTTTTAATCTTTGAATGCTCAAAAGTTCATTTTGTTGGTAATTGTTCAGTTCATAGTAGAAAGCTAACATAAAGCAGTAAGGGCTTAGTTGAGGTTCAAGGTCAGGAATTTATCATAGACATTGTTCACATGACTATCTGGCTTCATTTAATAGCAGGGGATCAGCAATCTGACCTTATAGAATGTAGGAACACAGAATAGGGAATATGAGGACTCTTAGAACAGAAAGCATGAAAAGTGGGAGGGCTCTTAGGACAGAACATGAGAAATGGGAGGGATAAGAGCTATAAGAGATTTGAGAACTTGGAACTTGACAATCAAGAACATTTAAATGAAGATGGCATTTTAGCATGCAGAAACCTTTGGAGGTCACCTGGTCTAAGATAAGTCATTTTCCAGCTGAGAAAATTTAGGCTTAAGCGGCAAAGCAATTGTCCCAAGTTCACAAGGTAGTGTCAGTTCATCAGTAAATATTTATTAAATTTAAGTCACTCTGATAAGCATAGTGATGAGAAGAAAGGCCAAGGGGGGAAAAAAACCAGGTCTCAGTTCTTAGGGATCCCCCATGAGAATAGAGGAATACCAATGCCAATGAGATATAGGTGTATAGGGTATCTGGTCCCAAAGAAGGAATTCTCAGAAGAAAAGAATTAAAGGGAGAAGAGGGAGGTGGGAACCACATAGATTGAGATTGAGTTAGGCATCCCACAGAAGGAGGAAGGTGGGATTTGTGCTGAGTCTTAGGAAACCAGATGGCAGGAACAAGGAGAACATTCCAGGTATAAAGGTGACTACACTGCCCCCAGCCTTCCACTGCCTGAAGGCCAGAGATATTACATTTGCCCTTTCCCTAGACTTCTCTATTCTCATTAAGTGGATTGGGGAGCTGTTCATTTATCCTATGAACCAGTTAAACAGTTCCATTTAAACACTAACAGATTAGTTTTCACAAAGATATTTATTTCAAAAGTATAATAACAAATATACAAGCTTCTTCTCCCAACATATGAGGTTTAATTTGGTCTCTCTTCCTCTCTTCCCTGCCCTCATAAGCACTTCAGTTTGGAAGTGGCTAGAGATTAAGTTCAGGTCTGATATAAGACAATTCCATTTCCAAACCCCACCTTGGACTTGACTTACCTAGACTTCTCCGGCAGGTGGCCTGGCTAACCAAGGCTCAAACTCTTGGGTCTAATAGGAATCATTGCCTATCCCTGAAAGTGAGAAGGACAAATGACACACAACAGAGAAATCGGCAACTCACAGAGCTGATAAGGAAAGAAGAGGGAAAGGTATTCTTACTTCATGGATCAGGTCATGGTGCTGGTGCTGAGGGTGAACTCTGTACAACCTCCTCCCTCTGGACATAGGTAGAGTGGTGAGACTGGCCCAGTCCACCAGGTGAGATGGCCTAGCCTGTTCAGCTAACCAGTCCTTCAAAGAAAGCAACCTCCACCCTCATGGTGGAGAAACACAGGCTGTCTCCTCCCAGGAGTAGATGCCACCATGTTAGGAGATCTGACTTGTGCAAAGCAAGCTGCCAATACACAGTCATGGGGGATAGACAGAAAAATAAAAGCATAGACCCTAGAGATGTGTAAGAAATATAGAGAAAGGGTCAATATTGCTGCATTGCAAGGTAGGTGGAGAGGATTGAGCTGGAAGACTGGAAAGGGGAGAAGAGACCAGGTTGGGAAGGATTAAAAGCCAGGCAGGGACCTTTATATTTCATCTGAGTTAACAGTGAGTCATTGAAATGTGTTGAATATCTGGAGAAGAAGGAGATTAACAGTGTCAGATTTTGCCAAGAGGCCAAATAGAATTGGGGGGGGGGGAGACAGAGAAAAAAGTATAGACCTATATGTATATTTGTGTATGTAGATATATAATATATATATATATATCCATATATCTACAGATACATACACTCATATATATCACAATATTTTCCTTATTTTACAGTTAAAGGAATGAGAAAAACAAAGATAAAAGTGACTTGCCCAAAATCACATAACTCCTAAAGGTCTGAGGCTAAATTTGAACTAGTTTTCCTGACTCCAGGCCCAGCTGTCTATGTCCTTCCATGTCAAAGAAAACCATCATGTCAAGGAGGTAATGCCATGACAAGCACATAAATTGCATTTGAATGAGGGAGGCTGTGCTAAGTCACCAACCTCACTTTCTCCTCCACAGCCATCTGGGTCCAGGGTGCCAGATTGTTATCAGGATGGCTGGAGATGGCCTTGAACGTGAAGCAATCAGGGTTGAGTAACTTGTTGAGGGTCACGCAGCCAGTAAGTGACAAGTATCTGAGATTGGATTTGAATTCCTGTCATCCTGACTCTCAGACCAGTGCTCTGTCCACTGTGCCACCTAAGTATCAACTCCAAGAAGGATAACTGAGTCTGATCCAAGTTTAAAACATCTTTCTTCTAATTTCCATCCAGTGTGGGGTCCACTTACTCAGCATGTCCAATATCTTCTCCACTCTTCTCACCATCTCAACCAGAACAGGTTTCTGCAACTTGCTTGAGTCTTTCTTCTAATCTATCATTTCACTTTCAGTCCATTACTCATATTTTCCTGGTGGGGATAGGGGTTATATGGTCAGAAGTGGACTTTAAGAAGATCACTTTGATAACTGGGTGGAGCATGAACTAGGAAGGGATTTAAGGCAGGGAGGCTTTTTTATTTAAATTTTATTTAAAATAGTCCAGGTGTGAGGTAGTGAAAATCTTCCAAAAGATGAGAGCTGTGTGAGAGGAGAGAAGAGGACATATATGAGGGATATTTGAAGGTAGAAACATCATATCTTGATGACATACTAGAAATGTGGGATGAATATAGGAAGGCACTGAGAATGATAACAAGAATGTGACTCTTGCCAATAAGGACATTGGTGGTAGCCTTGCAAATGCCACAAAATTTGGGCAGACAGGAGGGTTTGGAAAGAAAAAACAATGGGTTTGGTTTTGTACATGTTGAATTTGAGATGTCCAAGCGACAACCAGTTTAGATACCCAAGAAGCAGTTGATGATTTGAGACTTAAGCTCTATAGACAGATTATGGTTGGTGGCTAGGTAATACGCTTACTTAACCCTGTTTGTCTCAGTTTACTTATCTGTGAAAAGAGCTCGAAAAGGAAATGGTGAAATGCTAGCATTTTGTCAAGAAAATACCAAATGGGATCCCAAAGTTTTGAATACAACTGAAATAACTGAACAATGAGGATATATAGATCTGGGAATCACCGGCATAAAAGTGATTTTTGAGACCTTTGGTGCTGCTATGAGAAACAAGTAAAATTAGAAAAAAAAAAGGGAGTTATAGAAGACGGTCATGGTTCATCGGTGTAACCAAGAGGAAAATCCAAAGAAGTCGATTAAGGAGTGGTCAAAGAGATCGGAGGAAAAATAGGAGAGAGTAGGGTCATAGAGATCCTACTTCCTGGCATGCTTGATCCCCTACCTAACCCAACCCTAGCAGTCTTCACTGCCCTCTTACCATCTCCCGGCTTTCCATTTCCATCCTGTGACTCAGATCCTTCTCTGTGACCACCTGTCATGACTATATTACTTTAGTTTTGCTGCTGATAAATGCCTGGTAGAATGGAGATGTTTCAGGAGAATCTTGGCCTTCTGAAGGGGAGATGTACATAGGGAGATAATGGATTTAATCTCCCAATCAGACAATAAAGCTGGCTGAGAATATGCATCTACAAAGAAGTTGTTTTGGAGAGCTTCCAATTTAGGGCAAGAATAGAGCTGTCTTCATTGCTGAGAAAGAATAGCAAAATGCTTGCTTTCCTGAGGGGCTTGGGTGGGGGGAGGAGTGGGGAGGAGGTGGAAGAGTCATAGATTTGACATCCATAGACCCAGAAATATTTTCAAGGTTTCCTAACTTTTGTTTCTTTTTTATTACTTTATTTTTCCAACTACATACAAAGTTGATTTTCAGCAATTATTTTCTTTACAATTTTCCCTTCCTCCCTCCCTCCCTCCCTCCCCTCCCCTCCCCTCTCCCCTCGCCCAAAAGAAAGCAGTGTTTTAAATCTTTCAAAGTGTTACAACCCTCAAACACAGGCAAAGAAATTGGGTTCAAATCTCACCTCTTATACTATCTAATGTGTCTTCAGTCAATGCCATTTCTTTGGCCTCAACTTCCTTTTATGTAAAAGGAAGGAGCTCAGAGGTTCCTTACAGATCGATATCAATGATCTTGTGACCTGGGATCCAGTGGGACATAGACTGGACCTTGATAGCATAGATATAGGTAATTCCAAGGGGACAAAACTCCCTCTACCAATGGAGGTTGGCAGCTCTCCAGCAACTTCTAGCCTTAATCTTTTAAAAAAATTTTTAGACTTTTTTGCAAGGCAATAGGGTTAAGTGGCTTGCCCAAGGCCACACAGCTAGGTCATTATTAAGTGTCAGAGGCCAGATTTGAACTCAGGTCCTCCTGACTCCAGGGCCAGTGCTCTATCCACTGCACCACCTAGCTGCCCCTAGCCTTAATCTTGAAAGAGAAAATGACTTGACCTGAGTCTCACAAGCTGTATGTCTAAGGCAAAATCTGAACTCAGGACTTGTTGGCCAAGACTAGCTCTCAATTCATTCTACAATCTGATCCCAATAGCCTTAGGGACCAGAGAAGTGGGAATTATCATGTGAACAAGTCTGAGTTTATAGGAGTCTAAAGATCTAATGGGGAAGACGATGGTCCATCAATCTCATGGACATTCTTCTAGGTCCCCGACTGCTGCTGAATATCATTGTTAAATGTGTTTGATGGATTCTTTGAAGGAAGAAATGAATGTTTTGGGAAATATGTATGAAAACATGCTGAGATTACTATAGAAATATGAGGAATTTGAATTCCTTGAATTCTCCTGAGGTTACCATTAGCATCAGCAAGGAGCTAGAGGGGACTTTATAACACAGAATTTCTAGAGTCAGGAGAAATGATGGAATGAGATGTTAAAGATGGAAAGTATTTCAGAATAGCTTGGGCAGGAACCCTAGGTAGTACAGAGAATATATCACTGGCCCTGGAGCCAGGGGTCTTGAGTTCAAATCCAACCTCAGACACTTACTAGCTGTGTGATCCTGGCAAGTCAGTTAATGCCAATTGATGTGGGGGGAGGGAATAATAGCATGGGTAGATGTAGTGGTCCATTCATTTTCAGCACTGGGGAAGCAAAGAGGGAGAGAATGAGAAAAAGGAGAGATAGAGACAGAGATGGAAAACTCTTGACTACTAAGGATATTAGAAATATAGATCAAGGGTAAAGGCTCCATCTTAGTCTTCCATTTTATGAACAGGAAAGCTAAAAATGTTTGGCAGGCACTGATCCTTCTGGGGGAGGGGGTTCTCTGATCTCCTTTCACCTTCCATTGGCTTATTTAATTTGTAGGTGATGTGATTTGGGAAAGGGAGGGAAGGGAACAAGCACTTATTTAGCAGGATTTGTATTAACCACTTCACAAATATTGCCTCATTTGCTCTCCATAATAGCCCTGTGATATAGAGGCTATTATAATCCTCTTCCTAGAGTTGAGGAAACAGAAAGATAGAGATCAAGGGACTTGGCTAGAAGCATACACCTAATAAGTAGATGAGGTTGGATCTGAATTCTAGTCTTTCTGACATCAGGCCCACAGCTCATTACATCTAACTACCTATGATTTGTTCTTTTGGTATGCATTAAATGTTTTATTATGGTCTACTCAGACACCTGTGGTCTGATCATACACCTCAGGGGGGAATTCTGGTTCGTCTAGCTAAATGGAAGAAAACTGGCTGGGAAATTTCCTTCTTAGCTTCGGGCAGAGATCCCAGTCTCTGGTCAGTGGTTAAAGGAGAGAAATCTCTTCTCTAACTTGCAAGTGAATGAGTTATTTTAGTTTATTTTGTATTTTATTAGTAACCATAAAAAGTTCCCAAGGAGCAGAGAAGAAGTCCACGAGGACTGGAGACCATTGCTTCTGGACATAATCAAAGCTCATAAAATCTCCAGTTCCAACTGTAACCAAAAGAGAAGAAAAAGGGGAGAAGAACATGGAGCAACATAGGCCCAGAGGCAATAAATCTCACACCAAGACCCAGAGGCAGTTGGGGGAATCAGAACAATGGTCAGTAGCCCAGGGGGAAGACTGAGCTGCTCCAGGGCAGGTGGACATAGTTATGGTTCAAGTGGATTCTGGGATGATTTTTTTTCCTATTAAAGAGGAGTGGATAGTGAGTTGCAAGTCACTCAACTTAACTTGCTGGAACCACACCTAGAAAAGATAAAAGGCCAGGCTCCCAACCTTGAACTCTTGTTCCAAATGACTTGTCCCCTTAACACTCTCCAAAGTTAAAAGTTCAGAGTCAAAAACAGAACCATTGAACTTTAAAAAAAAGAAGCCAGACATTTGGAGAGGCTCATGCATGAGAAAATAGGAGACTAGTAGCTCAACTGATTATGAAAATGCAGAGACAATGTTCAAGTTCTGAAGGCACCGACAACTACTCATCTGCATGTGACCCCAAGGAGAATTTGGAATGTATGACTCACCCATCACCATAAGTAAAGGTAGATCCCCCCCCCCACTCCAGAACTAGAAGCATTGTACAATAAAAGAAGTCCACTCTTTCCCAACTCATGAAAAACATAAGAGATGAGGCTCTCAGAGAGGCAATCCTTTGCTATCTTCCTCGTTGGACTTCTTTCCCTTTGTCTCTTCAAAGTTTTATTCTTGAGTTTGCATTCTTCCTGAGGTGATTTCCCTTCCAAAATTTCAGTGAATGGGACTTTATGGATCCTTTTTTCTAACCCTTTTACAGCCCATATTCTCCAAATCCCAAGTTCTTGTCATATCAATCTGACTTTATCTCCTTATCTGTCCCACTTTTTAAAGTACAGAAATCTCTCCTAAATTCTCCATCATTTTTACCCCAGGATCCAAGCTTTTCCTTTTGGTGAAAACCAGAATCAGACCGAATTTTCCCTTGTTTTATGAAGTATGAAATTATGATTAATATAAGCTAAGGACGATTCCACTGCTCTGATTTTAGCAGAGAGAAAAATCTCTAAGAAACAGCTAAGATAATGGAGTTACTCCAACCCATGAATGATCAGGCCTCTGTGACAGGGCTGTGATCTGTTTCCTTATCTCCTCATCTATTTTTTCATGTGATCTATAATATACACTGAAAACAAAATAACTCTGCGTGTTCTTATATTGATTTTCATCCAAATTCTCTCCTTCATAATACTTCTCTGTTCTGGGCCCTGGATTTCATCAAATAAATATTCTTTCTTCAGATGCATAAAGGTGGAATCCAAACCACTCCATTTGGCTCTGATGCCTAGGCTTCATTTATAAACTTTTCAATTAAATTAAACAATCAGAACTGAATGTAAATACACCTCTAAATGTAGATGTTTATCAAAATGACTCTCTTTTTCCCTTTCTTCACCTACCAGTTCTCCCAGAGAATAACTTCAGGAACCCAGGATAGAACAATTAAAATCAATTGCGGGATTAAAAAGAGAATCATAATCATCTCATTTCTGGGTGAATTATGGCCTTGGCAAAGGGGAGTCTCTCTAGAAAGTTTTATTGTTCACATTTTTGGTGAATAGTCAACTGTTTCCTAAGGCATATGAATAAACAAAAAATGAAAGGAGACACTCCAATAAGTATAATTCTGCTGTTTTTCAGTCACATTGGGCTCTTTATTATTCCATTTGGGGTTTTCTTGACAAAGATACCAGAGTAGTTGGCCCTTTCTTTCTCTAGATCCTTTTGTAGATGAGGAAAATGAGACAAATAGGGTTAAATGACTTGCCCAGCCTCACACAGTTAGTAAGTGTCTCAAGACAGATATGAACTCATATCTCCCTGACTCCAGACTCTATCCACTGCACCACCTAGCTGCCATAAAAATAATAACTAAAATTTATGTGAATTATGTAGGAATAGAGCCAAGTACAGATTCAAGATCTAATGTATGGGTTATAAAATACAATTCCCAGATGATTAGGATTATTCACTGAAAGACTCCATCCCAAAAGTTAGCTGACTATACAGAACTACAGAAATGATGGTGATTGTGATAATGGCTCATATTTACATAGCAATTGATTTGCAAGCTTTTTTGCACACATATATAATTTGATCTGAAGAATAAAGAAGAGAACCAATAGTTTGGGGAACTTCATCATTCTTTGGGAGTTGATTTAGAGAAGATTGCTCTACCATTGGCATGGGCTTCTCGAACAGGGATGTGATAAACTGTGGACTGCAGACTGAATCTGGTCTGCTTTGGTTGGGGCCCCAAAACTAAGAATGGTTTTATTCCTTAAAAAGCAAAATCCCTTCTTAGCTCAGGACATATAAAAACAATATAGAGGGTCAAATTTGACCTAGAGGTCTTAATTTGCCACCCTCTGGCTCTACAATTAGAGTCTATTATGTGGACATAGGGGAAAGATAAAATCAAGTCATTTCAACTAACAGGTAGGAGAGACAGGTGACCAGGGGCATGGTAGAGAAGGAATTCTGGTGAATTCAGAGTGAAACCTCGAGGGATGGAAAAATGAAAATTAGTGACCAAGATTTTTCCTTTAAAATAAAAATCTGGAAGGAACTGACCAGTCAGAGGAAAGCCATTGGATCTTCCAGGATAAGAAGGCTACTGGATCATGGAGAATCAGGAGCAGAGCCTAAAGGAGAATGAAGGAAGAAAGCAATATGGGGTTAATGCTGGAGTGTGATGCAGGTTCCGAATCCAGTGTTTCCAAAATCTTTGAACTTCGAGAGTCTCCTCTCCTGTCTATGCCTCAATTTATTGGTACATAAAATGATAGTAATGATGCTCACATTTCCTACTATCAGGGGAAAGTGTGGGGACCACATGGTGGAGAGTGCAAAGTACTATAATGGTATTATTATTATTATTATTAGCTCTTTTGTGTTCATTACAAAGCTAAAATCTCTGCACTTAAAAATAGATTTTAGTCTTGGGACTGGCAGGCACCTCAAGGGTTATCTAGGCTAGTCAGTACCTAAACAAACATCCTCTCTACCCAATTCCTAGGGCGTGGGCATTCTGCCTTGCTGTTAAACAATCCTTTCTGTCCTACTCGGTAAGAAACTTTGCTAACATTGAACCCAATTCTGCTTCTGTGAAGCTTCTTCCTGTTGTTTCTAATTCTGAACTCTGAGACTAAGCAGAATTTCTTCTTCCACCACAGCTCTTCAGATACTTGAAGGCAGCTCTCCTGACCCACATAAACATTCTCTCCTCCGGATTGCACATCCCTAGCTTCTACTACCACATTTCATGTGGCCTAATCTCTGGGTTCTGTATCATTCTTATCATCTTCCTCTGGATGATCTCCACAGCTTGCCAATATCAGTCTTGAAATGTGTTTTTTAGGACTGAGCAAGATCATCTAAACACAACTGAGTCGGAGAAACCCGTAGTGCGATTATTACTACCAGATTCTTGGACACGACTATTCTTTTAACAAAGAGCTCCTTAGCGATCACACTTGTGCTGTTGTGCTGTTGGGTATTGGGCCAGGTTGACTTGTATGCAGTTAGCAGTATATTCAAGCTCACTGCCCAGATCTTAATTTTGGGGGGTTTTTGCAAGGCATTAGGTTTAAGTGTCTTGCCCAAGGCCACACAGCTAGGTAATTGTTAAGTGTCTGAGGCCATATTTGAACTCAGGTCCTCCTGACTCCAGGGCCGGTGCTCTATCCACTGGGCCACCTAGCTGCCCCGCCAGATCTTAATTTTTAGATGAACTATTCTCTAACCACACCTCTTGCACCTTGTATTTGTGACATTAATAATTTGAACCAAGATGAAAGAGGTTTTATATCTTTATTAAATTTCATCTTATAATAATTTTTCCTAGTGTTTTAAAATCCTGATGAGACCAACTATCTTTCTAGCTCTACCAGACTTTGACCATCTGAAAATTTGATGAGTGGGCATTTTCCCAAGCCATTGGTAAAAATATTAGCTAGCACAGGGTTAGGGTGATGAGGCATTCAATTAAGAAACTCCTCTCAATTTGTTATTAAGCCATTAAAGACTACTCTTTGGATTTGCAACTGGTATATCACACAGCTAATTATGCAAGCATTTAGCACACATCTCCATCTTTCCCCCTCAGGAATAGATTGAGAGATCTGGCCAAATGCTTTGCTAAATTCTATGTTATCTACATATTTATTTTACACATTATCTACATATGTTATCTATTTCCCTAATCTACCAGTTTAGTAACAACAGGAGCTGATGTTAGTTTGCGAAGGTCCTTTAAATGTCATTTCAGCCATGCCTGACCCCCTTTCTTTTTTCTAGATATTCATTAACCATCTCCTGATAGCATGTTCTGCATTTTTGGATGGCATTCCAAAATTTAGTTTGGAGACTTCAAAATCTGCTCTGTTTCAATTTTTGAGAATCTAGACCTATGCCCTTCTTTAATCGTGTAACAGCTCATAAAAAAGATGGTATTTAAGACTAGAATTTTGACTTCTGAACCATGGCTTAAAATATACAAATGACAAACTTTTGGCAACAGATGGAATGCAGCAAAGAAAGGCTAATAAGAATGTATCAGGTTGGAGTCTTGCCAATCTAATTAAATGTCTTTATATGAAAAGGGGAAGGCAAAAGAGAAAACTGGATGGAATCTCTACCAACTTAGATGCGATGGGCAGAAAATAACTATGCTGGAAGAAGGAAAGTAGCAACAACGATACTCAGAAGTTCTGAGAAATCTGAGAAGAAGTTAGCAATGAGATCTTGGGCCTTCAGTGTCTATACATGAATGCCTTGGAAACAATATAAACCAGAGAACCTAATGAAAAGAGGTCCACTTGACATGATAAGCATCACAGAGATATAGTGAGATATTGCCAATGACTGGGATGTACATAGCAAAGCATACAGTAGTCGCTTAATGGATGCTAATTGACTTGAATAAGACTCTGGAATAGCATAACATTTAACATGAGTAGAATAAGGAAGGAGTAACTTAGATAAAGCAGTCCATTAAGAAGGTATCCTCATGGGCAGCGAGGTGGCACAGTGGATAGAGCACTGGTCCTGGAGTCAGGAGGAGCTGAATTCAAATCTAATCTCAGGAACTTAATAATTACCTAGCTGTGTGACCTTGGGCAAGTCATTTAACCCCATTTCCTTAACTAAAATTTTTTTAAAAGAAGGCATATTCCTATGTAAATTCATGGAAAGTATTTGTATGAATATGAAAAAGAAAGAAATATAATTAGCATTGTCATCAATATTATGCGGTAATGTTGTATACTATAGACCAGTTGAACAAAAAATATATTAATGAGGAATTTGGAAAATGGCATCAAGGCAGGTTATAAAAGTCAATCATCAAAGATTGATTCAGTGTCTACTATGTGCCAGATGTTGCTGTTATTTAGCCTTTGTTATTTTTTAATAATTTTTTTTTATTTTAAGGCAACGGGGTTAAGTGGCTTGCCCAAGACCACATAGCTAGGCAATTATTAAGTGTCTTGGGCCAGATTTGAATTCAGCTCCTCCTGACTCCAGGGCCAGTGCTCTATCCACTGTGCCACCTAGCTGCCCCATTGTCTGTCCTTTGCTGTTGAAGAAGACCATGACATGTGAGGTGATGCCATGACATGCAAGTAAATTGAATTTAAGTGAGGGAGTGACATGTAAAGTCATCAGTACCATTTTCTCCTCTAGAGACATCTGGTCCCTGGGGTCAGATAAGGATCAGAACAATTAGAGATGGCCCTAGATTCAGTGGAAGACCTTGGTTTTTTAAAGTTAGGTCTTTCCTAGGTCACAGTTTGACTGAGGCACTCTCATTCAATCATTAAGATTGGGCAAAAGAGAGATGAAGCAACGAGGCCAAGAATAACAATTCCAAAAAAAGAAGGGAGAAAAAATATTGAGAGGGTGAGATCCTCAGGGTTATCTCAATGATTAAGGTAGGTAAGAATGAAACGAAGTAAGGAGTCTTTCTTTGCATAGTCCAGAATAAAGCTCCCTCTGGAAGGGAAGACCCTGAGTATTTCTGGCCCAAACAGAAACAATTCTCTTTGAATTAACTCTGAACCAACCAAGGCTCAAACAATGGTCAAGTTGGCTTAGCCTGGACCCTGTAACTGACCATTCTGCCATTTCTGGAATTCTGTCAATTCTGGAGAGCCAGAGTGATTTGGGACCTATAAACCCTATGAAATGTTACTAGGCCTTTGGACAGAATACCCATAATTATCCAAAGAGAAGGAGAAAGTAAGAAAGAAAGAGAATAAAGAAAGGGAAGGGAGGGAGGGAGGGAGGGAGGAAGAAAGGAAAGGAAAAGCTATGTAGCCCAACATGCCAGCATTGATTGCTCCTCATGGGTAAAGAGGTGGTTTCAGAGTGAGAATGACTTGAATTCAAGTCCAATCTCTGAGTCATATGGTTATGTGACCAGGGGCATATCACTTTCCCTCTTGGTCCCCCAGCTGATTCTCCAAGATTCTAATTTGAAGAACAGTTGCAGATCTGCTTTGGCAAAAGAAATTTCTTCATCGGAAACTTCTAGTATTGATGAAACTGCAAACTCTCATGAGAGTGTTTGTGTGTGTGTGTGTGTGTGTGTGTGTGTGTGTGTGTGTGTGTGTGTAAAATACCAAGAACAGAGTGATAGGAAACTTCAGTTATCCAGGGATCTTTTGCAATTCTCTTTTTTTTTAGGTTTTTTTTTTTTTTTGCAAGGCAAATGGGGTTAAGTGGCTTGCCCAAGGCCACACAGCTAGGTCATTATTAAGTGTCTGAGACTGGATTTGAACCCAGGTACTCCTGACTCCAGGGCCGGTGCTTTATCCACTACACCACCTAGCCACCCCTGCAATTCTCTTCTACAAAAAGAATATCCATTAATACTTTCTAAATGGAGCACAAAATGTCATTTTTTAAAAGGTAAAGGAGCCAACAACAAAAAACTTGCACTAATAGGGGAAAGATTGTTGCTTTGGAAAAGGTGGGGAACCTTGGGAGAAAATGGTTAATTCTTCTTAGAAACTGTGATTGAGAGGAAAGTGAAGAAACATTCAGCTATATTTCCTCAGTTGTGTGAAAGATCTCAAAAGGTTCTGAGCAAGGATACTAAGCTCTATGGACTGAAATTCAACCAGAAAAGTCAGCTCAGGAGGGCCAGGCAGCTCTCAACAATTTAATTCTAAATTCCCAAGGACAGGGGCAACTGTGTAAAGAATTTATTGTGGGAAGGAAGAAACCCACCTGCAATCATTCAACAAATTAATCTCCTATTAAATATGTTGAGCATTGTGCTGGGATAAAAAGACTAAATGAAATGTAGGGAAGATAGGAATAAGTCAGATACTGGAGCATGAAAAGAAAGGCAAGGCGTGATCTTCCAAGGCTACTGAAAGTGCTATCAGAGTCAGGAATGAGCTAAAGTTGGAGATGAAAGACAAGGACACAAGGACATAAACACAGGTTTTGCTGCTGATGCTTTAGTTATGGGGGGAAGGAGGTGCAGAGAATATACTGGCTAGCTTCTGGGGCACCATGGGATGAGGATAATGGATGATGAACAGAAGGCAGAATTATTTAACTCATTTGATTTCTGAATAGTCTGCCAAGAAGAAGGAACTTTGGGTTGGAAAGGATAGATCAAAATAGATGAGAGTTTGTACCTAAGTAGTTAGATTATAAGAGAGGATCTCGCTGTCCTGATCGCCACCTGGTCGTTCTCTGCAACACCCATTCAAGGACCATTGCAGAAATTAGTTTTCAACTGGAAGCAGAGTCAGATGCCAGTCTGCTCAGGAGTAATTTGTGACATTTTCATTGCACTTACTGACACCTCAGAAATTTAACAGGTGCTAGAAAATCAGAGCTTGGTTTTTTTGTTTTGTTTTGTTGATTGTCTAAAAAAATAGCTAAAATTTATATAGCACTTTGCATGTGGCAAGCACTAGAATTATGATCACATTTGGTCTTCCTAATAGTCTGGGAAGGTTGGAGGAAACAAAGTTAGGTCACTTGTCCAAGATCACATAGTAAGTGTACGAGACTGGATTTGAACTCAGGTCTTTCTGGCTCCAGGTCCAGCACTTGTCTAACTTAAGAAAATGATGTTAATAAGGCATATTAAAACATGTTCAGCAGATTTATTTTTGAAATTCCAGCTGTTAGACATTTATCAGCATGCCACTGAGTAAATGTGACTTCTGAGCCACTTCAGTGATCTTTGAATAGGAGAGAATAGAAGTATGGTGTAATGTTCTCCTGGTCTTCCAAAAAGAGGGGAAAAATTACAAGCTACCAGTCCATTATCTAGACTATGACCTCTGAAAATAATTTCAGAAAACATTTCACTTACTGAATTTCTTAGTGTTGTCTTTTCATTTATTTAGTTTTTTTATTTAAAAAAATAATATTTTCTGGGTCTGACCTAGATAAGAGGACAATTGAAGAGATTAACATTTGCCATGAACCCCATTTCTCTTGTTGAATGTCAATTAAAAGAGCTAGGCATGACTAGGGCAACTTAGTGGTCTGTGGACAGCATGTTGGACCTGGAGTCAGGAAGACTCATCTCCCTAAGTTCAAATCTGACCTACTAGTTATGTGACCCTGTTTGCCTCAGTTTCTTCATCTGTAAAAAGAGTTGGAGAAGGAAATGGCAAAGCCCTTTAGAAGGTTTACTGGGAAAACCCCAAATGAAGTCATGAAGAGTCAGACATGACTGAAAGAACTGAAAAGCAATTAGAATATATGATCTTCTGGTCCTCCTTTAGCTTCCCTGGATGTCTCTTGTACTTTTTTTTGAGCATTCATGCTCAAAGTCTTTCTTTTGGTGTATCATATCCCTGAAGGGACAGTTAGTCAGCATCTAGGAAAGGAAATGATGATCACAGAGCCAGCCCTGGCTTCATCATGAAGCAGATCTTCCCATTGTTCCTGTTGGTCTTTGAAACGGTCGCTCAGCCAGCTGATGTGAAGAACACAGTTGATGCAACTGACCTAGACTTTAAAAGACATTGGACAAAGTCTCTTATGTCATTGCAACAACAACCCAGGAGGACTGGGGCACCCAGACTTACCCAGTAATAGACCCCTAGCTCTGGGTCCATGCATATTCAGAGTTGGGACAGGAAAGACAGAGAGAGAGACAGAGACAGAGCTGAAGTACAGAGGTGAGATAGAGAGAAATGGGGAGAAAGAGAAAGGGGGAGACAGAGACAGAGAATCAGAATCAGAATATCAGGTTCTCTTCTTGAGTGTTAGTGGTTCTTTTGCCCTTATCCCAGAGATACAGAGAAAATTTACTCAAGACTTAGATTGGTTCTTGTGTAATTTTTTTCCCAAAGGGAAAGTATGGGTTCTTAATGTAGATGAAGTTTGCCCAGCATTGTTTTTAGTTTCTTCAGATTTAAGAAACCCTTGAAACATTAAAAATGAACAGGTACAGGTTGACAAAGTCCTAAAGAGGAAGTCATTGTCCATAACCCTTCCTCTATCCCCCCCCAGAAGATTGATACTTAGACCGTAACAGCATAGAACATTTAGTCGCATAGCCATTTCATTTCAGCACATCCTCATCAACTCTGAAGTTGCTGGTAAATATTTTTACAACCAGATCTCTGAAAAAAACTGACAAACTTTATTTTATCTGCATTCTCCATTACGTTTTAAGTCTTGAGAAAGAGCACAATAACAAATCAAAGCCTTGATTTGTGTAAAAACTCACATGAACATTTAACAATTGGCTCTGACATATCCATGGGTAGTCGGCACTGGGATCGATTGAAGTCTTCTAGTAAGCTGACTAGGGCTTGGGCTAGGACTCCTTCAGGGCCATCTTCTCTCAGAAGGATTTAATTGCCTAAACCCATTCCAATAGTAATTACTATCAGGTGAGGGCTATTTTTCAATCCTCAGACTCACTGAGTTATATAACTGTGCAATTTAGGATCTCTGTTTTCCCTTCCTCTGCTCAGGATTAGGATTAACCAAGGCCCCAGGTTCAGTCACAGGCTCAGCAGGGCAACATCACTCTAAGAAGCTTAGGGAAAACTGTGATTAGACTCTATGCCACACATCCCAGAGAGAGGAAAGGGAGAGGAGAGCAAGGGCAGAAAGTTGCTTTCCTTTGAAGGTCTCCTGAGTAAGTAGGTCTCCTTGGTTCTATGGTGAATAATAGGGTGGTGGCGGTGGATAGAGCACTGATCTTGGAGCTAGGAGGACAGGAACTTGAATCCAGTGGCCTCACACACTTGACTCTTAGTAGCTGTGTGACCTTGGGCAAGTCACTTAACCCTGATTGCCTTGCATCCAGGGCTATTTCCAGTCATCTTGATTCATCTCTGGCCACTGGACCAGATGCCTCTGGAGGAGACAGTGAGGTTGGGGACTTAGCACAGCTCCCCTCACTCCAATCCAATGCATGTTCCTGTCATGGCATCAGCTCCCTGATTTCATGGTCCTCTTCCAGATCCAAGGACAAACATTATTGTTGTTGTAACCCACTGAGCACCCTTAACAAGGGGAAGCATCTTAGCTCAGCTCAATGAATTATCCAGGAGCATCTTCTACCCAGAGAACATGGAAAAGAAGTCACAATTAACCCATTACATTTTGTTTATGAAAAAGAGGGAGAAACATGGACTAGATGAGAGTACAATTAGATGAATTAAGCCACAAAAAGAATGCTGATCTTGGAGTTGCCAGCAATGAATTTAATAATACCAGCTAGCATTTATACAGAGCTTAAAGGTTCACAAAGAACTTTTTCTTTCTCCTTATTTGTTTCAGTCTGAATCCTTATTTTGCTGCCTAGTTGAACAAAACACTTACTATTTCTGGGCCTTGGTTTCCCCATCTGTAAATTAAGGGAATTGAACTAGATGACCTTGGAAGACTTTTCTGGCTAGAAATCTTATTATCTATATTAACTTAGATGAAGGTCTCCATTTTTTTGCCCCAGGGTGCGATCCTCTCTTATTTCACCCTTTTATTGATTGTTTGGATAAAGGCACCAGGGGTATGCTTGTTACATCTACAGATAACACAACGTTGGGAGGGAGGGCTGCCACATTAGATGATGAGCCAGGATCCAAAGAGCTCTCCATGGAAGAGAATGCTGGGACAAAAGCAACTGCCATTGGACAGGCTTTCTAAAGGATACAGTCCTGGATCTGGAGTCGGGAAAATGTGACTTCAAACCTTGAGCTAGATGTTTACTAGACCTTGGTTGGGTCAATTGAGTTCTCCCAGCCTCAGGCATCTTTGAAGAGCCATCTCTGATGTTAAAGACTAGACAGAGCTCCCACACCAGGAAGTATTCAAATAAAGAATCACACTATGGAATCTTATGGAAATTGCAATCCACTTAGGTCCTCCTTGGGTTTTAAGATATAATTGCTTTATCTACCCATTGCTTCTTTGGATTGGATTTCTAAAATTGATTTTTTTTTCTAATTCACATGGTGGACTTTCTATTTATCCTTTATTAAATTTCATTTCAGAGATGCATCAATTTGATGATAATGTTTTTGTCCTTCATTCTAAAAGAAGACCAGGACATCAGGGAGGTGATGCCAATGCAAGCACATGAATTGGATTGCAGTGAGGTGGGCTGTGCTAAGTCATCAGCCTCACTTTCTCCTCCAGAGTCATCTGTGTCCAGTGGCCAAATGTTGATCAGGATGACTAGAGATAGCCCTGGATGTGAAGCAATAAGGGTGAAGTGATTTGACCAAGGTCATTAAGTGTCTGAGGCTGGATTTGAACTCATGTCCTCCTGACTCCAAGGCTAGGGTTCCATCTACTGCACCACTTTAACTGTTTAGAGTTAGAAGGGAAGACTATCAACTCCTGCTCCTTGTAATAAATAGCAATATTAAATAGTACATAGAGTGCTGGACCTAGAGCCAGGAGGACCCGAGTGCCCACTTTCTGGCTGTATGACCCTCACCTTGTTTGCTTCAGTTTCCCTCATCTGTATAATTAGCTGGAGAAAGAAATGGCAAATCACTCTAGTACCTCTGCTACAAAAACCTCAAATGGGGTCAGAGAGTCAGACATGACTGAAAACAACTGACCAATAAGAGCACTGGATTGAATATTGGGCTTGGAGTCTGAAAGATGTGAGTTCAAATTCAGCCTAGATACTACTAAGATATATCACCTTGGGCAAGCTACTCAACCACTGTTTGCCTCAGCTTCCTTGTCTGCTAAATGAAGACAATAATGACATCACCTCCCTTGTTGTGATGATCAAATGAGATATTTGTAAATCTCTTAGCCTAGTGCCTGAGGTAGAATAAGCACTCTCTAAATGCTGGCTCTTATTATTGTGACTGTTGTGTTTTTGTTGTGATTGTTTTGTGGTTGTGATTTTTGTGATTATTTTGTGGTTGTTGTGGTGACTGCAGCTGTGCTTGTGCTCGTTGTTTTGGTTGCTATTTGGTGTTGTGATCTGCCCAATCTTAGAGCTAATCAGTGTCAGAGACTGTCACATCAAGTCTTCCTAATTCAGGAGGCCATTAGGGAAGAGATTCTCTACACTTGGATTTCAGGGTTGAAGTAAAAAAAATCCTAAAGAAGTCTTATAATTAGCCCAGATGAAAAGATCTGGAGTGTCTGGGGACAGCAAGGTCCATCTTCTATGTCTGCACCTTTGCATTGGTCATCTGTCCCCTGTGGCTGGACCCTTCTCCTCTTCTCCACCTCTTAGCATCCTGGCTTCCTTCAAGATGAAACTCAATCTCAACTGGACATGGGGCTTTGGTTGTTTCTCAGTTGCTTGAGTCATTCTCTCTAAGGTTGCCTTTCAGTCATTTATTCAGGATCTATCTTGTACACACAGACACTCGTTTATTCTGGATATATCATACACACATACCTACACAAACACACATGTGTGTATGTTTGTGTAATATTCTCTATGTATGTTTTATAGATGATTATGTATATAGGTATAAATATATAGGTGTATTACATAGGTAGCCAGGCAGTAAAGTGACTAGACCACTGGATCTGAAGTTAGGAAGACCAAATTCAAATTGATCCTCAAGCCCTTACTACCTCTGTGATCCTTGGGTTCTGCTTGCCTCAGTTTCCTTATCTGCAAAATGAGGATAATGCTGGCACCAACCTTTCAGTTTTATTGGGAGGATCAGCAGAGCTATTTGTAAAACACTTAACATAGTTACGTTGAACATAGTAGGGATCTGAGAAATATTGATTGTCTTTCTCCCTTCCCTTTCCATTCTAGCAAAATTGACCCATTTGCTCTGTCTCCCTCCTCTGCATCTTGGCACTTCCATTCCTTCCTTATTTCCCCCTTCTGGAATCTTTATCTTCTTTCACGGTTCAGATCCTGTGTCAACTGGAATCCCTCTATGCATGACTCCTGTCAGTTACTTTGCATTTATCCGTGTCTATGTTGGCATATCCGTATTAGAACGAACATAAGCTCCTTGAGGGCAGGATCTTTTCTTTTTTCAATTTTGATGTCCATTCCCTAGTAGAATACTTGGCACAGATCACTACCTGTTGGTTGAAACTTAACGTGGTTGTTTCTGTTTCTATCAAGGTACTTCATCATGAATTTAATTTAATCCACTTTTTTCAAATTGGCAAATGGAACCTTTTAGCACTTATGTGACTCTCCCAAGAGCTATTAGTTAGCTGCTGAGAGAACTTGTACTTGTATGGGGTCCTATGCCTTCAGATTTCAGGTTCCGTTTATTCTGGCTTCTCCCTCCAATCCTCTTTACTGTGAATTCTGTCTGATAGCCTTGGGATTCCAGCTTCTTGGATAATAATCAATGCCAAAAGAGTTTACAGTTATAAATAAGTTGTAAAGGACAGTTACATTACAAATGATCAATGTATACAGATTAAAACAACAACCAGGTCATCCAGAAACCTTGGGCAACTCTATGTGCGCCCCAATTTGCCATGCCAGTGTAAGAAGAGCCGTCCCTGAGGGCTCATCCCTCAGCCTGAAGAAAACTAGATAGGAAGAGTCGGAACTCCAAATGGAAATCGTCCAAGAAAGGCAGAAATCAGAGTAGCATACATGAGAGGCAGCATTCTGCATGGGCTTAGGGAACACCTCTTCTGGACCAGGCATGAAGGTAGGTGCCCTCCAGAA
Organism: Macrotis lagotis; assembly: GCF_037893015.1. NCBI lineage: Eukaryota > Metazoa > Chordata > Mammalia > Peramelemorphia > Peramelidae > Macrotis > Macrotis lagotis. The sequence goes on from NC_133658.1 coordinate 7,208,531, forward strand.
GCTGATAATCCATAGGAGGACAAATCCCATTGACATATATGATGACATACGATGTCTCCGGAATGTAAATCCAAAATTATTGGGAAGTCAAAGGAAGCACTTACAATGGTACAAAGGTACAGAGTGGGGGATGGAGAACAAGGCTATCATTTTATTTGCAAAATGAGTTGTGCAAGAAAAATATGGAATCAGCCTGGAAAAGTAGCCCAGGAGAGCGTGCAGCCTCTGTACAGTGCTTTGGAGATTGCTAGGAATGATTTCATTGGGCCTTCTCAATACCTCTCTAAGGCTGGAGGGAACTGATTTAATTACCTCAATATTTTTTAGGTTTTTGCAAGGCAATGGGGTTAAGTGACTTGCCCAAGGCCACACAGCTAGGTAATTAGTAAGTGTCTGAGTCCAGATTTGAATTCAGATACTCCTGACTTCAGGGCCAGTGCTCCATCCACTGTGCCACCTAGCCACCCCTAATTACCTCAGTTTTACAAATAAGGAAAGTGAAACCTAGAAAGGTTGGTAAGCCCGTACAATGAATTTGTGATAGTATTGAGTCTTGAAAACTGGACTTAGTTCTTCACTTGTAGTAAATACTTAATAAATTATCTATACCTATTTATCTATCTACCCCTATCTATCTTTCAGTCTATCCATCTATCCATTCATCTATTCATCTACCCATCATCCTTCTATTAGCTATCCATCTATCATCTATCCATCTATCTATCCATCTACCTACCCTATCTTTCAATCTGTCTATCATCCATCCATATCCGTCCATCTATCCATCTACCCATCATCCATCCACCTATCTATCTATCTATCTATCTATCTATCTAATTTATCATCTGTCTATCCACACATTGAGCAATCCATGTCTATATCATCACTTCTGAATACCTTGTGCAAACTTCAATAGCTCACTGGCTCTTTGACCTCGTTGATATATGTTCCTCTATATGTATGTGTGTATTCTCCCCATTATAGTAAGTCACCACTCAATCAATCTTCTCAATCTGTAATTCTTCTCTGTCTTCCCACGAATGTTCCAGAGACTATCTCTCTAGCACAAGGGACTCCTTTTTCTGGATTAGTACTCATTGAGGGGAGGGGGAAAATCAGTGTAACCCTAGGCAGGCCTATCTATTATCTTCCTCTCTTATTTCCTGATGGACCCATTTTCTTTTTACTGTTATCTGGTGCCATGTTATACTCACCTTGTATCTCTCCACTGATCTTGGAGTCACCTGTAACTTCAATTCAAATCTCGAGGACTCTCAAATCATTCAGTATGGAGAGATCAAAGTGGGGATTTCCATTAGGAAAACAACTTAGTATCATGGAAGCACTATTCAGTTTCTGAAGTGCAAGCAGGAAATTCATATATTCTTAAGAGTTGTTTTCTATTACCTATCCCAAATCACTGGCATGTCATGGCATCACCTCCCTGATGCCATGGTCCTCTTTGAGAAGGAAGGACAAACAAGGACAAGATTTAGAGCTGGAGAGCACCCTAAAGTCTCTCTAATTCGGAGCCTAATAAATTCATATAGAAGAAATGTTTTTCAAACTTAGTCATAAATCATACCACCTCTCCTCCAACTTCTTCTCATTTATTTGTATTTCTTCTCTTTATATGCTTCTTCAGATGTGAGATCCCTGGCAGGAGGAGTGTTTGATTCTACCTGTATCCCTACCACATAGCATCATGCACAATCTAGAACAAATTTCTATTGATTCAAAATAAACCCTACTTTTATAGTTAGCATATATGTGGGTATATTTTTACATATAGTCATGTGGACATATATCCTTTCAAGGTTTGCAAAACATTTTAGAGACATTGGTCACTTCATCCTCACAAAAGCCTTTGAAACAGGTGGTATTATGGTTCCCATTTCATAGATAAGGAAACTGAGACTGACACAAGGCAACTAAATGACTTGCCTGGGATCATATGTCTGAGGAAGGATTTGGACTCATATCTTCCTTATTTTATGCACTGTGCCCTATACCTGCCCTAAGCAACAAAAAACAATGCTAACAACCCATAACAATTCTTATTCTCTGATAATTTTAATAATTAGTGTTACTATCCTAATAACCTAGATTTAGAAAGAAACAGTCCTCAGAGGCCACCTAATGGAACCCCTTTAATTTACAGAAAATGAAAAGGCCTCCCAGTGAGGAAAAAAAAGAGAAAAGAAATATTTACTATGAGCTGAGTATGGAGAACTGAAAAACTTAGAGATTTGTATCAGGAAGGTCATGGTGAAGGGGCCGTGACTCTGAAGACTTGTTCAAGGTCGGCCAGCAAAGGCCAAGGTCAGTCAGAACTGAATGCAAGGATTCTGACTCAAGCTCTCTCTAGCCCCCATCCCAGCCCCACTAAGAGTTTGACTCTGCCCACCCTCAAGATCAGTCTTCTGTGCTGATGGTTCATGTGGCTCTTTTCACAACCTCTTGCTGCTCTTCTGAGAGCTCCCTGCATCCTTCCAATCACCAGGGAGAAGTTTCTTCCTTCTCTGGGGAACAGATGGCTTTGGTGAGTCACCAGGCTTCACCATTTGATCTATTCTTGCTTCTGAATAAAGTCCCTTCAGATTTCAGGCTAGAGGTGGCCATGCCCAGGGCAGGACTCTGGTCCCCATGGATTCATCTCCTTTGGCAGCTGCTAATACTCTATGGAGATGAAAAGGATTTTGCAGAGCGTGTGGGCAGGTTCGATGAAGTGGTCAGGGTGGTTGGGTGGCGGTGACCAGTGCTGGCTTGTTTCCGAGGTTATGACAGATTTCACCCCCCCCCCACTTGCCCAGCTTTGTAGGTGTGGGTGTGGAGCAAGGACTCTGCTGAAGGAGGTCAGTTGGACTGGCCTCCCCTCAGAGGGGCCTTGGCTTTCATCTACCTTCCTTGCTAGCTGACACTAGTTCTTTCATATTTAAGAGAAATTTCTGCTAGATCACCCTCAGTAACCTATGGCTCCATATCCACTGGGACAGTCAGTCTGAGAAAGAACCTGAAATAATTGGATGGCTGCCATTGTTTTCAGATGAAACCTGTAGTTCCCTCTAGTCTAAGAACACTTGACTGAGAGTCAGAGGCCGTGGGTTCAAATTTGACTCTTCCACTTGCTAGTTTATTTAAACGTGGGCAAGTCAAGTCACCTCTAGACCTTCAGTCTTCTCTTCTATTAATAAAAACCCATGCAATTTTTTTTAGACCTTTTCAATGGTCAAAGGGTCATTTTCACCCACAGGCAACTAGAGAGGACAGATGGGGAAGAGCTGAGTACAAATCCTGTCCCAGAGACTAGCAGCTGACCTTAGGCAAGCCGCTTACCAGCCACCTGCCTCAGTTTCCTCATCAATAAAAAATGGGGGTCCCATGGTTATAGTGAGGGTCAAAAGAGATAATATATATACAAAGTCTTTTGCAAATCTTAGAGAAAGCGATATAATCACAAGTGTTTCTTCATCTGATGTTCTGAAAAACTCTATGAAGTATAAGGACTAAAATGTTTATTGTCCTCATTTTACAGAAAGAAAACTGAGACTTAGCAAGGTTATGTAGGGCACTTGTCCATTCTCACACAAGTAGAAAGGATCAGAGACAAGATTCAAACCTGAATCTCTCCTATCTTCACTTCTAGAAATTTTTCTACTTCGTCACCCAACCTCTCAAACTGATGGGGTATAATCAGCTCTGACATTCTAGGCTCTGTGGCCCCTTCCAGGGCATGGAGGTGGCACACTGATAGCATGCTGAGTGTGGAGTCCGGAAGACTCATCTTCCTGATTTAAAATCTGACCTCACACACTTGCTAGCTGAATGACCTTGGGTAAGTCACTTAATCCTCTTTGCCTCAGTTTCCTCATTGGTAAAATGGCCTGGAGTAAGAAATGACTCATCACCCCAGGATCTTTGCCAAAGAAAACCCTCAGCAGAGTCGCACAATTAAAAATGACTGAACAACAACAAAGTCCTCTCAGTCTGAGGATCTAAGTTCTAGGTCCAATATCTGGCATCCTGATCTTTCTAGGCATGGCTGTAGAAACTCTAGGATTCAGTTGTAGAATCCCAGTACTGGGAGGGTCCTTAGATATCCACTGCTCCAATCTCCATAATTTACACTGTAGGAAAACGTCAACCAGCCAAGGGCAGTGACTTAATCAAGGCAATTCTATGAGCTGAGGTTTCATCTGTCTTCAAAACATTGATCCAATGAAGGCTATTGTGAAAGACACTGAATCTGGTATTAGGGATTTGGGGGGAGGGGGACAAAGGAGGTAATTTGATCCTCCACACCTCTGTCACTCATGGTCTCAGAGGATTGCCCAGGGCCTTGAGAGATAAAATACTTGCCCAGGTCACTGGGACCAGGGTGTGTAAGGTTCTCATATAAGGTTGGATCTCTACTCCCTCTGACCCCTTTTCTTTTTCTTTCCTTCTTTTTTGATTTTTTTTTTTTTTTGTGAGGCAATGAGGTTAAGTAACTTGCCCAAGGTCACACAGCTAGTAAATTTCAAGTGTCTGAGAATGGATTAGAACTCAGGTCCTCTTGACTTCAAGACCAGTGCTCTATCACCTAGGTGCCTCTCGGTTGGGGGTACACCATATACCAACCCAACCTGGATCTCAGGTGCTCCACTACATACCAACCCAAGCTGGAACTAAACTCCAAGGCTGGTGCTCTATCCACTGTGCCACCTAGCTGCCCCTTCCAATTCTGGCTTTAGAGACCTTGCATTCTCCTTGAACAGAGATATTTTGTAGCCGCCCCCACTCCTTCATGCTTTTAAAAATGTACATGGATTGGCTTCTTACGCTATAAAGTGTTCTATGCCTGCAAGGACAGAGGCACACGTCATTAAGATACCGTATAGCCAAGATGGAATTGATTCCTTATTCTCCCCCCCTCCCCCAAGAGCAGGATCCTCCTGCCTGTTTTTCTTGCCCAAGAGTGGGACTAGAATAAGGAGAATAAGATAGAGGTGAAGGGGGATGGGGGGGCAAACACCAGACTTTTAAAAATTTCACTCCAGATTGGTAGAGAGGGGAAGAACATGGCCCCAATTCTTTCTATTTGATTAATGATCTCCACTGCTAACCCCCCTTTCCCTTTCCCTCTCTTGTGCTTAGCACCTTGAACCCTTGGACTCACTGACTGATGATTAGGAATCACCACTGCTCATGGCCATTAGTTGGGAGTGGGAAACAGTTAATCACTAAGTTCAAAGCTCCAAACTTCATCTCTAATTAATGGACATAAGAAACAAGATTTAAAACAATAAAGATTCACCCTTTTCATTGTTTCTCTTTGAAAGCCTTCCCTGCAGCTTCCCCAAGCCTTTGGCTTTGGACAGACTCCAGGACCATGGCCAACAATCCACATCATCTGTCTCCCAAGGTCAATGGAATAACTGATTTCTCTTTCTAACATTTCTATTTTTTAGAGCATTGGATAAAGTTGTGCCTTCTCAAAGAATCTCGGTCAGCCTGAGAGAAAGGCAAAGAAAGATTGCTTAGAATTCTTAACATCAAAGGGAAATATTGACTTCAAGGAAAACCGCATCTCAGGGTTGGAAAGGATTTCGTAGGCCATTGAGCCCAAGCTGGCCCTATTTGAGAATGACTAGTGAATGTTCAGCCAGCCTCAGCTTGAGACCCTCCAGGAGAGAGGATGGGGGGAGAAAGGAAGGGAAGAAGCCTTTCTATTGAGCCAGGCATGAGCTAAGTATTCCTTCACAAAGATTATCTAATGTGATTAGATAACTAATCCTTGGAACTTGTTCTTTTAATGATATGACCCATCCCCATGGAGGCCATTGCCAAAGAGACTTGGGGAGGTTAAGAAGAATATCACTGAATTACCCTTGCCCCAAGTACTCCAAAGACTCCAAGAGTTTTTTAAAAATTGTTTTAATAAATTTAAGGCAGTGGGGTTAAGTGACTTGCCCAGGGTTACATACAACTTGTCAGAGGCCAGATTTGAAGATAAGTCCATGCTCAGCTCTTTATCTACTACAGTGTCACCTAGTTCCTGAATTGCAGAGGGGCCACACCAAACAATGGGGAAGGAGGAAGGGAGGCAGGATGGGCCTCTGGAAAGATCACTGGTTCTGGAATTGAAGGAAGCTGACTTCAAATGCTCCTTCTAATGCTTACTAAACTCTACTGGTGTCAGTTTAATTGTGTGTAAAATGATGAGGGATGGGACTGGTGACCTGCTTAAATTCTTCCCTTTCCTCCCTTTTTGTTTTCTCTTAAGGATTTGTTTTCCCTCTTTCATTTAGGCTAGAAGTGCAGGCAAAAACTCATGGACTCCCATAGTCCTAATCTGTTCTATAATCTGAGCTTCTCTGACCCTCCTCAGGTCATCTGATGGCCTCCTTTTCTGGAGGCTTATCTAATTAATATTAGCTTCATATTAATATTAATAATCACAGTACCACTTGGAGCCCAAGATACTCACCAACCATAGACATCTAGGCAAAATATTATTTGGGCCAGATGTCATTTGGGCAGTTTCATGGTGTTTGGAATAAAATGGGGAGAGACTGGCAATGGGCAGTACACTTAGGAGACTAATTCAGCATTTCAGGAGACTAATTCAGCATTTCAGGCAGTTGCTACTTGGGGCCTTGTGAATACAGAGAAAGGGATGGATCTGAATGATATTTTGGAGGTTGACAAGGGTCTCCAAAGTTCTTTCCAACTTTGATTCAAAATTCTCTTAATGAATATCAGGAGTTAAGCATTGTACCCAATGATATAGAATTTGACAGTGGGACATGTTCCCTTATGGGATGTTTAGAATCACTCTGGAAGGAAGGCAGTAGAAATCTAGTACCATTACTTCCATCTTACAGATGACAACATTAACACTCTTGGAGGGGATAGGGGCTTGCTTAGCATCTCAAATAGCTAGTTAGAGCCAGAGCCTTGCCTCCATCCTGGTCTTCTGATGCTGAGTTCGATGGTGTTTCCAACTGCTCTGGCCAACTCCCTCACTGATGGTCTGGTTGGATACTAAACCATGATACATGAAGAATGGTGAGATTAAGACCAAGGAAAGCTCAGAGCTGGTTGATTGAATTCATAATTATGTTTCTATTTGATCTCAAAGAAACCTTGTGTTCTCAAGGATTCTCTCCTTGCTTTCAAATGGAACAGCCCAGAGTGGGCTCATAAGATCTCTTTCTGAAACTAGCTAAGGTAAATGTTGGTTTCAGAAAGTGTTTCCTGATTGCTCTTTTCTAGCTAGCAAAGCTGATTAGCAATTGCAACCATATCTTTCCAGTTTTGAGAAAACTGTCTGACAAGCTCATTGACTCAGAGATGGGGTACATAGAATTGGGGACTTGCAGGAGATGGGACAAATTATGTGAAAATTTTGTGAGCTTGTCTTGCCCAAGTATAGACTCCATAAAATGTAACTTTACAATTGCATCCAATTTGAGGCATCTTATAAGAAGTGCACCAATAAGATGAGCATGCCCAATGGAAAGTGTTTGGCATAGTGACTGGTCTGGAGATCCCACTCTCAGGGGATGAGTTGAGGAAGAGAAGACTCAAAATAAATACAAATAAATGACTGTGCCATTTTTCATCTTTGTATCTCCAGACCCAGGTTACTTGATGTATTTCATCAAGTACCTTAAGACTGTCCTAGGGAAGAGGGAACAGATTGTATCTGCCCTAGGAGTGAAATCTGGAGAGGTAGAGTTTAGCCTCATGAAAGGAAGGAATAATCTGAGTTCTTCAATAATGGAATAAACTGGGGCAGCAGGGGATAGAGCACCAGCCCTGGAGTCAGGAGGACCTGAGTTCAAATCCAGCCTCAGACACTTAATAATTACCTAGCTGTGTGGCCTTGGGCAAGCCACTTAACCCCATTGCCTTGCAAAAAAAAAAAACAACTAAAAAAAAGATATAATAATGGAATAAACTCCTTCAGTAGATGTGAATTCTCCATCATTGCAAGTACTCAATTGGATGGCAGGCAATCACCTGATAAGGATGTTGCCAAAGAGATTCATACTCCAGGTAGGTGTGAGGAGGCCCTAGTGATGAATAGCCTAATGTCATTTAAGAAGGAGTTTCAGAATGAAATTCTAGGGATCTGGGCTTGTTCGATGACATTTAACATTTTCATCAATATTTATCAAACTTGAAGGTGATGTCAGTCTGAGAAGCACAGGGAATCACACTGGGTGACAGAATCAAGCTTCCAAAGAGTTGGATAGCCGCCAACAGTGGTGTTAAAAGTCACTAATCTGTACGTAAGGACCCCTGTACCCAACATATTGACTTAGTTCTAAAATATAATATGAGTTGTGTTTTCTTGTATTTTTATTTATTTGTGTAATATTTCTCAATTACATTTAATCTGGCTTAAGATGTAACATGCAACCTATGTATCATAGGTTTGAGATCCTGACCTAAAGGAATAAATAGAAAGTCTTGGGGCAGCTAAGTGGCACAGTGGATAGAACGCCAGTTCTGGAGTCAGGAGGAGACCCAAGTTCAAATACAGCCTTAGACATTTAACTGTGTGACCCTGGGCAAGTCACTTAACCCCATTGCTTTAAATAAATAAAATTGAAAAAAAAGAAAGAAAGTCTTAAATTTGAGTTCCAACAGTCAGTTTCACAAATACAATAATGGCTAGAATGAAAGTTCTCTAAAAAAGATTGTGGTGTTTAAAAAGATAGGAAACTCAATATAAGTCAAATGTGTGTTATGGCAACCCCTCAAAATTGTGCTTCATTGGACAGCATAAGGAGAACTGGGGGGGTAATAGTTATGCATGCTTTTGTTGTTAGAATATTATTCCTCTCTAGGTGCCACATCATTAGGAAGAACATGAATAAGCTAGGATTCTAGAAAAATACAGCAAGGCAGAATGCTCCAAATTCTTGACATATGAAGATGAGTTGAAGAAACTGGACATGTTCGGCCTAGAGAAGGGAAGAAACAAGAGAAGATTATTGTGGTCAAACAATCTGAAGACCCGATTTCTTCCACTGGGTCCAAGAGGGAAAAACCAGGAATAGTAGGTAGAAGTTTTAAAAGGCTGAGATTTAGACTTGATCTCACAAAAACTTTACAAACAATTGGAGCTGTCCAGAAATTATACTGGCTATCTTGGGGTCCCATTGGTGAAGGTTCTCAAAAAAGGGACGATGCAGCCCTTTCTCAGGAATTATAGAAAGGAAATAGTTTTTTCAGGTATGAATTTGACCACTCTGGTCAAGGAAAGTCAGCAAGTATTTGTTTAGAGGTATAAGAAGGTGTTCAGGAAGTACCTGCACCTCTAGGGGGAGAATTGCACAGTCCTTTTCAGTTGTCTATTTGGCAGCTGTCACCTGTGGCTCCAAGAAACTATAGCTTGAGCAGCTTCCACACCCCAGTAAAACCATCGTAGCAGATGAGCTTAACCCGATTCAGAGTCCTCAGCAGCCTTTCAGAGCCCCAGATATCTCTGTAAAATTGCTACTGGTTGGTGAATTAAGGGTGCATTTAACCCAAGCACGTGAAGACTTCCCCAGTGGAATGGACAGTTGTGAGCAATTTGTTCCAATGATCAAGACCTGGTCAGACATGGAAGGTATCAAGGTCGCCCATTGCATCTCAGGCCTTTGCCAGTCATTCTGACTTTTGCCTTGATATTGGACTTCAATATTTCTTGCTGGAACATCTGTGGGAAGACTGGTATTCAGGGAGGTTCAGGGAAAGGAACCACTAGCAATGGGTGAAAGGAAACAAAACAAAACACATTGCTAATTAGAGAAATAACAAAAGAGACTGCTCTCCAAGAGTTCCCCATCATGGAAGGATTTCAAGCTGAGGTTGGATGCTCACCTGACCAGAGAGATTTTAGTTGAGATTCTCATTCAGGTACAGGTTGGACATTGTGGTCCCTTACAGCTTAGAGATAGCATGATTCTGAGATTCAAACAGTCCACTCCAGTTTGGGATTCTAGGATTTGATACTCTCTCCTAAGAACATTTCAAGCCTCATTCCCCATCTTGAACCTGCCCCTTCAGACTTATTCCTCAAAACCTCAGTGTCCTCAGCATAATAGAGTACCACACACACACACACACACACACACACACACACAATGGTTCTCCTTAGGTCATATCTAGGTTCTAGAAGAATGCTATGTAATGGAAAATGGACCATGATGGAATGGGTATCATATTTGCAGTCTAAGGAACTGGAATCAAATCCTAACTCTCCCACATTCTACATGAGTGAGCTTGGACAAGCCACTGAGCCTCACACCTTCATCTGTTAAATGAAGGGCCTGGACTCAGTGCTCTCAAAGGTCCCTTTCATTGTCCAATCTGGGATTCTGATCCTCTCAGCTCCTGGAGAAGAAAGTGCCAATGCAGGTCAGCACCTTTACAATTTTACAGAGGTACCTGGGACTCTAAAAGGCACTGAATGACTTTCTGGGGATCACACAGATAGTAAGCATTAGAAAGGAGACAAAGATGCTGATTAGATTGAATGATGATGCTAATATGACTTCTTCCCAGCAAAGGACCATTCCATCCTGCTCTTGCTACTTCTCTGAACTGCCAACAGAGAAAGGAGACAAAAAGTCTTGCCATGAGGTCCCTCTAAAAACCTTACTTGAATTGCTTACTTCTATGCAACCACTATACCCTGAAGCTAGTGGAGCAATCCCTAGGGTTGTTGATAACCAACACAAACTCATTTGTCAAAGATGAACATCTTTCCAACTGGGGGAATGTCATTATTCAATAGCTTCCACTTTCTGCTCCTCTATTTCTATCTCTCTTTCCTCAACCCTTCAAATTTTCCATTCAAAAATTCCCCACCCCTTCCTGCCATACTGTCTAGAATGCTTATTGCATGAGCAATAGATTGATTTCATTTTATAACTTTTCCTTTCTCATTCCTTTTATCTTCTGGCTCTCTCTTAAGTCTGGCTCCCTTCTTATGCCATGGCCTCTGTAGTTACCCTTTCCAAAACCATATGGAGAGATGATCATCCTCTTTAACTTCCTTTCACCCATGTCTTTATCATTGCAATGTTCATGAACTCTTCAATTCCCTCATCTGATCACAATCTGTTGTCATTCTCTCTTCCTCCATTTTGGGTCTAAATTCCTTGGATCTACAATTGGCACCTCCACTGCCTTTGCTCTCATTTTCTTAACTTGATGTTATTTCTATCAGAGATGCTCTCTCCAAATCTCTAACAATCTCTTCCCTGGCAGATCCAAAGACCTTTTCTCAATCCACATTTGTCTTGACCTCTCCATAGCCTTTGGCACTGTCAATCATCCTCATCTCTTTGGTGTTCTTTTCTCTCAAGATTTTTTTGACATTACTCCTGGCTTCCTTCAAGTCCCAGCTAAAATGACACCTTCCGAATTGAAGCTTCCCCCATCCCTCTCCATTGTGGTCCCTTCTTTCTATTCATTATTTCCTACTTGCCCTATAGAGAGCTTGTATGTATTTATCTCTTTTCTTCTTGTGTCCCCCATTAGATCACGAACTCCTCAAAAACAGGGTCTGACTTTTGTCTTTCTTTGGATCCCCAGGACTTAGCTTACCCAATAGGAGCTTAATAAATATTTATTGATTGATTAGACCTAGGGTTTTTGACTGAAGCCATCCATTATTCACTTTGTCTCTCTCATCCATATTGCCTTACTCTTGAAAAAAAAATGATTCCAGTCAGTGCCATGTCAATGCTTAGTCTTAAATGCTGAAGATAATCCTGTAGGTCAGGTAAGTGCAGTGAACCTAATTCCATGAAGATCCTTTAGAAAGTTAAAAAATGTGAATTATTTAAATATTTTGCATAGCCTTCTACAAGGAAAGGCAAAAGGAGTATTTCAGTATATAAAACATTTACCTATAATACATATTATCTATAGTTGCTTAATTCGCTCACTTGCTCCTGTAGACAATCAGCTCTATTTTCAAGGACTTCATTAGGTCTCCATGACTAGTGCTAATGTTGGGGCCCTTGGGCCAAGAGCTGTGGACCAACTCTTAAGAAATTGAAAAAAATAATTCCGTTCACAAGAGAAAAAATGTTTGTGAAGAGACTCAACTTTGGACGACTCTCATGGAAGCTTGTAAATGAGGTCAGAATATTACTTCTTTGTAAAGAAGACAATTGAAGAATGATGAGATAATTCAGTCTGTGGTATAGAAGGGATTTTGGCCAAAACTGAAATCCTGGCCATGTCACTTACTGTGTGTCCTTGAAAGAGATGATATAACCTCCTCTCTTTTTCTTCACAGACTCAACTTTCTTATCTGTAAGATGGGAGAATATGTATAAATCCTTCCATATGTGCACGTATGTATATGAGTTTGCCTATGTCCATTTGTACATACATCCTCCAAAGGTTAACTCAAAAGTCCCTAATGGGGCACTTCCCCTTAGTCAATAGGATCAGGTCATTAAGAAAGGTGCAACAAGTGTCATAGTTATAAAGCATTTCCCTAGAAAATTACAAGATGCACTCATTCTACCCCAAATATACAGAAAATCCTTGGAAGGGTGGATGTGTAAGAGGAGGTGCCAATAGAAAGTAGAATGGTAGTGAAACCAATACGTAAGCAACAGTGGTGGCAAAGCAACTCCCAACACTGAGACTCCTGGGCCTCGGTGTCCTTTCTCTGCTTCTATATTTCCCAGAATCATTTTGTGGTTTGATGAAGATGAGTGGCTAGGGTCAAAGGCATGAATGGCTTCTTGGCCTCTTCTTCAATTGGGTAATTCAAGATTCAGACCATTTCAAGGTGTGCCATATTTCCTTTATAGCTGAAAAGTCTTCCCAAGTTAATGGCTCTGATTTTGCCCCCTACAACCGTTAACTCTGTTGAAATCTAAAGACTGTTCTATTCTCTGTGTCTTTATTTATTTATCATCTATCAAGCTATGTATCTATCTTCCTGTCTCTACTATCCAGTTATCCGCCAATCTATCAATATGTCTAAAATCTACTGATCTATCATCCATCCATCTACCTATCATCTATCAATAGATGCCTATAATCTACTGATTTATCTTTCTCTCTCTTTTTTATCTATCCACGTATATATATATGTGTGTGTGTGTGTGTGTGTGTGTGTGTGTGATAAGGATATATAGACCTATCTCTCTAGATTATATACTCACATGTCTGTGCATGCACAGACACATGAAAATACAAAGGCAAGATGCACATGCATGCACAAAGTACACATATGCATATGTACATGCCAGAGAAAATGGTAGAGGACATTGAGAGCTGATCTCAGAGTGACAGAACCAAGCCTCCTCTGACAGCCCTATGACTTAGGCAATTCCTCTATGACCCCAAATTGCAGAAAACATTGCATCCTGCATAGGTAGAGAGAAATTCTTCTTGTTCCAATGAAATGGCAGATCTGGTTCTTATCCCATAGAGGTGGGTTAGGAGATAAAGACAGAGAGACATGCAGATCTATCCCTCTAATCACTTACATATGTCTAGCTACATGTTTGTGCTTACAACTCTAAAGACACATGCATAGAGAAGTCATTCTTGCCTTTTCCCCATATTTCATCTCTAGTCTCCACTCCTTTGCTTCCCACTTCTACCTCTCTGAAATCTTGGCTTCTTCAAAACTCAGCTCACTGATCCCTCTTCTTTTCTCCCATCCCAGGTACTACTGATCCCCACCTCTTCCTCTCCAATCATCTTGAATTCCTTTTGCCAAGACATATAAAGGAGAATTTAGAGAATTGGGCATACCCGATGACTGTTTCAAATGAAGCTTGTCTTTCCAACAAGTTGCCTTTCCATTGTGTAAACCCTTTCTGAAATGTTGACCTCTTCTCTTGAGTTAAGAAAGGGATACTGTGATTGGCTAAATGAACGAGCTGGCCACATCTCTTAGGGCTCTTGTCCTTGGCTAGACACAAGAATCAGAGCATTTTGGGAGCTGGTCCCTCTCCTTTAAGGAGGGGTCACCTCTTCTAGGAAGCCCAATGGGATTTCCCTCCTCCCCACATCAGCTACCAGAGCCTCTTTTCTGATATTACTTTTTTTTCACCTTCATGTGATATATTGGCTTTGATCTGTGCATTTCACCTTGGCTACCTACTATCTATGTGACCTTGGACCTCAGTTTTTTCTTCTGTAAAATGGGACAGTTTGATGACATGACCCCTCAATGTGCAATCCTTTGTTATTTCCCAGACAGAATTTAAACTTCTTAAGGGTGAAGGCCATTTGGTTTTTGGCCTTATCTCTCTAGGGCATGACTGAAATAGGGATTCCTAATAACAATGAAAATATTAATATTAATTTAAAGCTAGCAACACACTATATAGATGTAACCTCATAGAATCTTCATAACAGCCTGGGCATTTTGTAAGTGTTCAATTATTATTAATGTATTTGCTTGTGGATTGATGCAGGTAGAGCTTAGAGGTGCTGTTATCCCCATTTCACAGATGAGTACACTAAGCATAAGAAAGATGAAGCCCCTGGCTGCTAGGTATTAGAGGCAGGACATAAGACTCCAAACCCAGGGCTCTATTCATTATACTACACTGCCTCTCCTGACAGCAGCAACATCACTGGACCCTAATTCAGCCAGCCTGGAAACTTGACCTTACCTCTATATCCTTCCCCACCCTCCCCTGCCCATTTTTTCATCAGTCTGGCTACTGCTCTCTCAGGACCAGAGGTGCCTGGCAGCTCCTGGTCTGCCACCACCACTGGTGAGCATCTCCATTGGGTCCAGTCAATCTGATGGCCCCAGTCTTGCTTCACTCTGCTCTTCCTACCCCACCTCCTTCCTGATAAATTCCAGACTCATATTCCCTTACTCCTAGAGAGGCTGGGTCAACTTCCACCCCATCCTCTTGCCCTCCCATGGCTCCTTCTCCCCAAAGATGGTAACCCCTCTATATCTTGTCCCTCATTACCAGAATGTAGGTTCCACAAGGGCAGGAAGTGTCTTGCCTTTGTATTTTTATCTACCAGCACCAACAGTGCCTAGGATGGGGTAATTCTTTTTTTTGTTTGTTTTTTTGCAAGGCAATAGGGTTAAGTGGCTTGCCCAAGGCCACACAGCTAGGTAATTAGAAAGTGTCTGAGGTCAGATTTGAACTCAGGTACTCCTGACTCTAGGATGCTCTATTTACTGCACCACCTAGCTACACCCTGGGTGGGGTAATTCTTAAGAAAGAAGTCATTCACCTATCTTTTTCCCAACAAACCAGGAAGATGAACACAACACGTATTTTATAGAGGGGGTGAAATTTGTCCGAGGCCCCAGAGCTCTACAGTTAGTTCAGGGTTAATATGCTTCCGAGCAGGAAGGGGTCTTAGAGATCATCTGGGCCAGCTCCATTCATCAGTGACTCAGAGAGGAGAAGTACCTTGTCCTAGCTTAGACAGAGAGGGAGAAGAGTTCAGGGAAAATGCTCTGGATGTGGAGTCAGAAAATAAAGCTCCTAATCCTGGCTGTGCCACATCCTACCCTGGGCCTCAGTTTCCTCACCTGAAAATGAAGGGGGCAGTATTGAGGACTGATGGGGAGGCAGGACTGAACACCATCCTCTGAATCCAAACTGGGACTCTACACCATCCCTCTTTAAGGTTACATCACCCACGTCTGCTTTCCTTTCTTGCTGAAGAGGAGTTCAAGAAGGTGCAGGCACCTTCATCAGATAGGGTGGGGTGGGGTGAGGTGGCCCCAAACAGATAAGGTCCTGCTTCCTGTTCCCAGTAGACCCTTGATTTCCTCAGTCAAGTTGGGGGGGGGGGGGGGGGGGACATCTGCACCAGCTCAGAGAAAACCTCCTTCTGACATCCCAACACCCATTTCTCCAGCTGTGGGTTTGATGAACTTCGCAGCTCACCCTGCAGGGCTACTCCTACTTGGTCCATTGGACTGAGGCCCAGAAAGGAGAGTTCATTTCCCCAGGGTCACACAGAAGGCTAAAAGGGGTCTCAGACCCATGTATCCTGATCAAATACAGTATCTGGGCAAGAGCCAAACTCTGTTGTATCTTCAGTATGTTTTATTTATTATTAATTTGGGGTCTGGGCAGAGTGGAAGTGGATTTTATCCATTGGGGGAGAAACTCTTTCCCCCAGGAAAAGTCCTTTTAAGGATCTTTGTGTAACAGAGGCTAAAGGGGAAAGAGAAGGGGAAAAGAGAGCCAGGCTATCCTAAGCGCTGTATAGACTTCTCATTGGATCCAACTCACAACAACCCTGGGAGACAGGGTCACAAAGGCTTGGACGCAACTGAAAAAGTCTAAAACCAACCTCTCTGGCTCTGACTCTCCTCCCCTATCAAACCAGGGGGCTGGACTAGTCAGATTCTAAGACTTCCCTCTGGCTCTATAATTTTATATTCTATCCAATATGTCATTTTGATATAATGAGTTCTGTAAATCAATCATTCAACCGACACCTAATTTATTTTAGTCTTAGAAGGGCTACTTAAATGCCAGACTGTGAATCTTTTCAAATATGTATTTTATAAAAATAGTTTTATTTTTTAAAAAATATGTATATCTTGGAAACTAAATGTCAATACAATTTGTTTCCTTTTTAATCTTGTTTTTTTTTTTTATTTTAAGCAGTTTAAAATATTCTTCTGAAAAGGGATCCAGAGCCTCCATCAGACTCCCAGAGTGGGGTTGGAACCCAAAGCAGAGGTTAAGATCACCATTCTCTAAGGAAAAAGGGGTCAAAGTCACAGAAGCCTGTAGAATCCAAACCAGATTAAAACGTCATTGGGAAGTATTTAATAAGATGAATTAAAAATAGTACAGTCTGGATAATATTTATATTTGGTTTTCTGAGTCAATATTCATTTTGGATCCCATTCTATTTGAGTATGATACTTTGTCTTAGAGCATTAAGAGAGCAAGTGACTTGCTGAAGGTCCCAGGGGCAGCAGATAGGACTTGAGCTTAGTTCTTCCTGACTCTAACTGCAAACTATACCCCATTGCCTTCTTTGTAAAGAAAGCACTACCTTGCTTGCTGCATGAATAAGTCATCATTCACTATGACCCTCAGATCATTTTCTCCAAGGATATCCACAGACATTGCGGCTTCATTTTCAGTCTGGGTCATGTGTTTTGCACCTTTCCAAATAATGATTGTAATGCTGAACAAAAATTGAATACCGTCTAGAATAACTGATTTTTAAGGGAGGTTCTCAAACCAAGGTTTTTAAACAGGGGCCAGGTGGTAAAAGAAAATAAAATCGATTCCCTTGCAGGAGAACATAAACGTTGGCATTACTGTGAGGATCATCCCTGAAAAACAAAGACATGATTGCTGCACATTCTGAGCTTGTTCCCAAGCTTTTCAAATGGGAGGACCCCCTTTTTAACATAAAAAAGGACGGTAGCCTCCCTCAATGGACAGATTTACCTTGATTTCATCCATATTTTTATATTCTGGATGCATCTTATACTCAGACTATCTCAAATGAAATCTTCTCCATAAACCTCTCTTTCTATAGGGTCTGGCAGCCACCTATGCCCCACTACCCCAGGACAGTATCCTAGGAGCTATCCATTAGTCATTATCCTCCCCTGTGCACACCTCAAAAAAGCAGCCACTCCCCCACCTTTGGAGACTTAGCTTCTGCCTCCATGGCATTTCTCGAATCTCATCTCTTCTCTGGGCTCATAGGTCATGGCTCTGCTTCTACTGCCCTGGCCTGCTCACTAGTCTCTCTTTCAGCTCCGCCACTTCAAATGCATCCTCCACAATCTCATCAAATAATTTTCCTAAATCATAGGTCTGATTATCGTCACCACCATGCACTCCTCTGCCCCCAATCTGAAAATCCTGGCCAGACACTAGCCTCCCTTTGTAGGCCCATGGCAGTGGCATATCCCCCCTCTTGTTATATGCCATGTTAGAACCAGAATGGCCGATTGTGGTTGACCAAACCTCCCACTTCATTTCCCATCTCTGCACAGGCTGTCCTCCATGCCTGAAATGACGTCCCTTTGTGATGCTCTCTTTTAGAGTCACTCACTTTCTTCTAGACTTGGCTCATCCTCTGGGACACCTTTCTGGATGCTTTTCCTTGCTGGCACCCTCTCTTTCCTCTTCAAATGACCATGAATTCATTTACTGTGCTTACATTTTGCATCCTCTCAACAGAATACAGACCCTGGAGGGCAGGGAAAGAGCTTCATTTGGTCTCTGGAACATGGCAGGGATCTAGTTGATGCCTGTTGAATTGGATATTCAAGGAGTGAAACCTCAGAAAGAGATCTTCCCCTCAGCTGTGTCCTGGTTCTGCAACTTGCTAGCTTATGTGATCCTGTGAAGGCTATTTTCCCCCTTCCTTAACCTCAGTTTCCTCCTTTGTAATGAATGCTGAGAAATGTTGGGGTGGCAGATCTCCCCGGTCTCTTCCAGCTCTACTTCCTCAGAGGTTAGAATTACCTTCTCTGTTACTGAACATGAAAAGAAATTATCATTAGACACAAGAAACTTTACCTAGATTGCTCTACAATGATTATTACTTCATTAAGATGTCCTTCTTCCCACATTAACTGGGTAGTTGAGACTTGACTTGTAGTAAGTGAGGGGCAGCTCCCTAAGAACCATACATTAACTAGTCAATGTAATGTCTGGCAATTGTGGATCGTGCTGTGCCAAAACATCTAGGGTCAAGACTAACCTTGACTAACATTATTTTTGCCAAGATGACGGCCAGAGTAATCAATAAATAAAATTGGGGGATGAAAGGGAACACACAACTCCATCCTTAAAATAAATGAGGAAAATAGCAAAAGTACAAAACCTAACCTCCAAGATGGGAGAAGGCTGTGGGAGGATGGAACAGTGAAAAGGGCCTTGGACATGGAATCAGTAGGCTTAAGTTTAAATCACTACCACTGGTGAGTTGGTTGGATTATGGGATAGGTATTTATCGCCCTTCCTGGGACCTCAATTTCCTCCTTTCCAAAATAAAAGAATAAAATAGCCCCAACATCAAGAGCCCTTCTAGCCCTAACCCCAAATTCATGCTCTAACATTCTGTGCCTTAATCCTGTGAAGTGACTGATATTCAAGTTACCCCTTATTTCACAGTTTCCACCACTTAAAGAAAGGAGAAAGAAGTCACAAGGTGAAGTTTTTCCCTTCCTTCAGCTATCTTTAAGAACAAGGGACAGTCCCTTTTCACAGAGTTCTCTTTATCTTGGAATAAATTTCTCAAACATCTTTGTCAAAGAAATCAGGGTATAATGCTTGAGTGGGAAGCCTCGGCTTTTTCCTGCCTTCCATTCATCAAGGAGGGCATGATCACAGCAAGGCTCGGTCGAGGATGGGAGGTGAAGGGGCCACTTTCCAGGTTTGCCAACCTCGGTCTCCATCAGGTACTGAGGGTGACATCCCCGAGGAAGCCTAGAAGTTCTCAGAGATCCCTCGTGGCTCTAGTTTTGCTATAATCTCATGTCCCACTTCCGGAATCCCACTGAGATCCTTTGACATCCTGCCTCTCCCCAGCCCCCATCACAACTAATTAGCTCTGTGTTCCTCTTTTTATTCAGGGTGGAAGTGAAGTGAGAGTTGGGTTTTTACGTCAGAGCACCTGGATTTATACTACAGCTCTGCCCCTCTGCCATCCTCTCCCTGAGTCTCAGTTTCATATCTGTAAAATGGGGATAATATACCTTCACTGGCTATCTCCCAGGGTGGATAAAGTATACAGAATAGATACAGAACATGAACTGTTTTGATGACTACAGAATGAAATGTCATTTAAAATATTCCCATGCCCCCATCATTTTAGGCAGTATTGCCTTGCCTTATTATAGTCAGCATTTTCAGAATGAATAATCATATACTGCAACCATGAAATTATTAACAATTATCAACTCTAACACTCTCACGTTTCATGTGAGAAAAATTTTGGCCTTGAGAGTCCAAGTGACTTGTCCAAGGTCACTTAGTAAGAAAGACTGTTACTACGGCATTTTGGAAATTATGAGACATGCTGCTCATGAAAGTCCTGTGACATAGACACATATTCTTAATCCTACTTTTATAAATGGGGAAACTGGTTCAGAAAGATGAGTTTCCTTTCTCATAATTAAAGATAGGAATCATGGGAACTAGAATCTGAACCTTAGGGTTTCCCATTTTTAATTATTTTTTTGCTATTTTTTTCTTTTAAAACAACATTTAGCTCTAAATTCCTTCCTTCCCTCCCTCCTCCCCATGGACCCATCCCTTATAGCAAAAGAAAAAGTTATAAAGGAAACAATTTTTTTTTTAAAAAAAGGCAGCTTAGCAAAACCACCACATCAATCAAGCCTGATGGTATATTCAACACTCATCCCCCAGAGTCACCTCCCCACCTCTGCATGGAAAATAGGCTCTTTCAATAGATCTCCAGGGGCAGCCCATTCTCCAGATTTCAGCAAAAGAATCTTAAGGGACAGCTTGTCTAACTGTTACAGATGAAAAAAAAAACCTGAGAAGGAGGAATTAAGATTGTGTCCATGATTACACAGTTAATGAACACAGGCTATAGAATCAGAGATTATTAACTTAAAGGAACCTTCTAGATCTTCTAATTCAGCCTTGTCATCTTACAGACACTTGACATATACTAGCTGTGTGACCTTGGGGAAGTCATCTAACCCTGAGTGCCTCACATCTAGGTCCATCTCCAATTGCCCCAATTCATATTTGGCCACCGGACCTAAGTGGTTCTGAAGGTGAAAGTGAGGCTTGGCACAGCACCCTCTCGCTCAAATCCAATTCATCTGTTTGTCATGGCACCATGTCCCTGACTTTATGAACTTCTTCAAGAACAAAGGACAAAAATAAAACAAAAGTTCATCTTACAGATGAACAGAGAACATCACTGGCTTGCCCGAGGTCAAAAAAGGCAGGAAGGGACACTGGTCACATCTGAATCTAGGCCCTCTTTATCCGAGGTCAGAACTTTTTCCCTTGAATGACAATTATTAGACAATATTATCAGAATCCTAATTTGTAAATCCCATGTTTTTCCATTAACACGATGTAATGAAAACCATTCCAGCATCACTGATTCATTTAAAGGTCATGAACAAACCTATGGATGTTTATATCCCATTGGCATTCATTGGGAGCTGTCCAGCAGGACAGCTGAGCAGCAGCCCTTGGCAGCCATGCTCCTGGGGCCCCAGAGTGCCTTCCAGAGCCCCCCCCCCAGGGAAAGAAACATTGCATTAACTGACAAACCAACATCTTTATTACCAATCTAGCATCAGCAAAGATAGCATTGTGGAGTGTCCCCCCACTCCCCATTCCCCAGTCTGGGCTTCGGCATTGGAAATCACTGGACTCAATAGCCCAGGCCCTTAGCAGAAACAAAACCCTGTGTCGGTAGTCCAAAGGGGGGGGGGGCTGCCTCTTTCATGTGCCTGGCGGCTCCGGACTCTGTCCTGTAAGTGAGGGAAAGAGGGTGGAAGTCAAAGATGAAGAAACTAAGAAGCAGGCAAGCTCAGGGAGAAATAGTTCAGAGGATATTTAATAGAGTAGGGAGCCAAGATACAGATAGCAAACATCAGCAAGGGGGCCACAAATAACCAAGAAGAGGCTGGGGCCTGAATAGAGGCTAGCCTAGTGTTGGAAAAAAGACTCTGGCAGTGGCTAAGGCAAAACGAAGCTTGGGGGGCTGCAGAAGCAAAACTTAAGTGAATCATGGATGGGCTTTTTGGTGGACTTCCCCCCAGTCTCCTTTTAACCTTTTCCCTTAAACAAAGGCATGTGCACTTTCCAGTTTTAGAAATGACCTCATGGGGAAGTGGTAAACACCAGGACAATATGAAGCATCGATCAAAACACTCTGACTTTCTGATCCTGAGAATTAGGATTAGATGAGAGATAAACCCAGGGGGGAAACGGATAAAGACAAAATGAACAAAAATGAACAGCTGGGATGAAGGCATTCCCCCTTGCCAGCATCCCTTGGTTCATTCCCTCTTGAAATTTTGCAATTCAAACCTCTATTGAGCTCTTCCTTAGGTCAAAGAGGCCAGGCCCACGGACCAGCTGTTTGCTGTCTGGCCAGCTCAAAGCTGTCAATCCGATTTGTCATCATCTGAGACAATTGATCCAACACGCCCCGGCTCTATTTTGGTGACAGATTCTTTGGTGAGGGCAGGAGATACTGGGGGTGTTTCTTGTACGATGTGAGTCAGAGCCAGTCAGGCTGGTGGTGCAGGGACAGTGGGGGGGGAGCTGCAAGCCCACACCCCACCTGCATTCTGGGAACAAGACCTGGCCCCAGCCCACTTGCTGTTCTGCCTTCTGTCTCTCTGTCCACGTCTCTTTTCTCTTTGAGAGTGCAGTGATACTAGCTAAAAGGAAATCTGGCCCACTCTAGACTCCTGAGGGGAGATAAAAAGGGAAAAATTAAGAAGTGGAAATAGACTATCCGAAGAGTGAGGTGTGTGTGTGTGTGTGGGGGGCAATAGCAAATAGAAAACAGCAGAAGGAAAGAGAAAGCTACTAGCCATTTCCCATAAGCTAATTGAAAAGCAACCCTGGAACTGGGAGAAATTCAGTCCAATCTACCCAGTGATTAGAGACTTCACCTATCCTGGGGCTGCTGTCAGAAGACAAAAAAAAATCAAACTACAGTTTCCAAAAACACAATTCTCAGAAAATTTGAGAACAAAATCAGGTGAAAGGCAATGTTTTAGCTAAGCTCTTAGCTACAAACCCCCTCTTTATGGCCCCTGGTTATTAAACCATCATGGATTCAAGCCATGAAAAGAAAAATTTCAATTTGAAATTTTATTAGCAGATCCCTAAAATGCTTCAGTAAAACATCAACATGATTGACTTTGTTGACATATTTGGAAAAAAAAGTGTTCCGGCTGTCTTTGCCTTTCTCCTTTAGACTCTGCCCGTTGCCCCAGTGACTCAGACGGTTTCAGCAAAGTCAAACCGAGTTGGCCGGGGAGGAGATGGTGCTTCCCCTTCTGCCAGCTGGGCATTGCTCCTGGCCTCCCTCTCCTTCCACCCAGGTGGTCAGGGTTTCAAACAGAGCCAGAAGGGAGGGGATGGAGCTGCTCTTACACGTTTGGCCAGGAGGGGTCACCCTCTCCCTTTGCTGGGGGCAGGAGAGGGGCCAGGGAGGAACTCTACCCGACTGCCTGAGCCCAGGCCCTGGGAAAAGGGGGGGGTGGCACGGCCGGCTCCACCTGAGGCCCCCGGGAATTCTGGAGGTGGGTGGTCCCTCTGCGGGAGGATGGAGAGGCCAGCAGCAGCCTCGGAGGGCCAGAGGGCCAGAGGGCCAGGGCAGACTTGGGCTGGCTGGACTGCCCGGTGCATGACTCCTGCGGGATGGCCCACGGGCGTCGGGGCAAGTGGAGCTCTTGCTTTCTTTTCGTGAGTCACCGTCCGATCCCACGGCCGTCTCCCGGCTTCCCAGACCTTCCCGGCCCCTGCTGTGGCGCGGCCGTGCTCCTGGGCCCCACGTCGTGCTCCTGGGCCCCACCTGCTCCTCCGAGGGGTCTCAGCCCTGAGTTCTCGCCCTCCCCACGGGCTGCCGCTCCCTACACTCGGGACTGAGCTCCCCGCCCCCCTCCCCAAGGCCGGGACGGCTCCTCTTCCCTTCTGCTCCGGACGGCTCCAGGTACCCCAGCGATCGTGTGAGGGCCGAGCCCCACGAGCTGCCCGCCCCTGGCCATGGGCGGGCGATGCCCTGCCGGCCGGGGGGAGGGGGGCTCGGGGCCTGGGGGACTTTGGGAAGGGGCTGGAGGGCAGTGACGGCGAGTCTCCCGGCGGTTGGGGAAGGGCCGGCAGGGAAGGAGAAGGCGGAGAAGGGAGCAGGGGAAGGGGCGGGCAGGGCGCGGGGCGGCGGCGGCGGCGGGGCCCGGGCTACTCCTTGCCGTCGGCCAGGGCGGCCAGCTCCTGGATGACCCGGAGCGTGCCGCCGGCGTCCAGGCGCCGCTTCTCCCGGATGAGGTCCTCCAGGCTGTGGAAGCGGGCGGTGTGGACCTTGCCGTCGCCCAGGTGGACCTTGAGATAGTACTGCAGCTGCGGGGGCTGGCTGCCGGCCGGCAGCTCGCCGCCGGCCTTGAACTCGCGCTTGCCGAAGCGGCACCAGGCGGCGAAGCTCTCCGAGTTGGGCCAGCACACGTCGGGGCTCTTGAGGCCCAGGTGGCCGCAGGCGTTCTGCACCACCAGCTCGGCCACCAGCGGCCGGTAGCGGTACCAGCCGCTGACCACGCGGCCCGCGTGGGCCGCCCCCGCCTCGTACAGGCTGTCCTGGCGGATCTCGCCCCGGTGCAGGTGGATCACGCGGCCGCCCCCCACGTACACGGCCCAGTGCGGCGGCGGCGGCGGCGCCCCGGGGGGCTCCCCGGCGGCCGCGGGGGGCGGCCGGAGCCACAGCAGCTCCAGCAGGTCGCCCGGCTGGCAGAGCGCGGGCAGGGCGCTCGCGGCGTAGACCCCCAGGTCCCCGGCGCCCCCGCCGCCGCCGCCGCCGCCGCCACCCTTGGAGAAGATGCACTCGGGGCCGCGAAAGGCGGAGCACTGGGCCTCCGGGAGCGCGGGCTGGCGGACCGGGCGGGGCGGCCGGCGGCTGGGCGTCCCGGGGCCCGGGCTGCCGCCGCCCTCGCCGCCGCCGCCGCCGCCGCCGCCCGGGGGCCCCTGCACCCCGAACCTGTCCGCCTGGCCGCGCTCGTCCGCGTCCTCCTCCTCATCGGAGAAGAAGTAGGCCACCCCGACCCGCAGCTCGTCTTGCTCCACGCCCGACGGGTCCCCGGTGGGCAGCTCGCTGTAGCTCAGGTGCGTCATGCGGTCCAGTTGGTTGCCCATCAAGGCCAGGCCGAGGCCGGGGAGCTGCGCGCGGGCCGCCGAGGAGCCGTCCGGGGGAGGCCGGGGGAGAGGAGGCAAGAGAAACAGCCGTGAGCGGAGGCCGGGGCCCGGGGCCCGGGGCCTGGGGCGGGGGGCGCCTGCCCCGGACACCCCCACCCCCACCCCCACCCCGGGAAGGATGAGGCTCCGGGGCCGCGGGGGGGGGGGGGGGGCTGCTCCTGAGGGCGCCAGTCCGCGGGCTGGCACGGGGGCCGGAGCGCCCCGGAGGGGGCCGGGGGTCCTGCGAGCCCCAGGCACACACACTCGCGGCCACGCACACGCACACAGACACACGTGTGCCGTGACACCCGCACACCCCGGCGTTCACACACACTCACTCACACATACACAGACACACACAACTCACACAGACACAGACACACACACTCACACACACTTACAGACATACACACTCACACAGACACAGACACACACACAGACACACACACTCACACAGACACAGACACACACACACACACTCACACAGACACAGACACACACACAGACACACACACACACACACACACACACACACACACACACAAACACACTCTCACTCACACTCCCAGCCAGCCAGCCAGACAGACACACGCGCCCCTCCCTGCCCCCACTCCTTCCACCCGAGGGCGCGCGCAGGCGGGGAGCCCCCGGAGCAGGACCCGGGTCCCGGCCGAGTGAAGGACCGAGCCAAGGTCACGCGGCCGGAGGGGCCCCCCCAGCCGGCCGCGCCCCCTCCCCCCGCGCCGCCCTCTCCGGCCCCGGACAGGCGGGCGGGGGGCTGGGGGGGGGGGTCGCGGCCGCACACAGGCGGGGGGGGTCCCGGATCCCCCGCCCCCAGCCCCCCCGCGGTCCGGTCCGGTTCGGAGAGGGGGCGCCGCGCCCCGCGGCCCCTACCGTGGCTTCCCTGCTCCCGGCGCGAGCCCCAAACTCCTTCAAAGTCGCCCGGGCCCCATGGGGGCGGCTGCGGGCCGGGCCGGTCCCCCGCGGCTCCCCCGCGCCTGGCCTGGGCCCCCCGATCTGCGCCGCCGCCGCCGGGCCCGGCCCCAGCTCCGCTGCTCTGGGCTCCCCGGGCCGCGGCGCCCGCCTAAGTAGCCCCGGCCCCCGCCCGCCCGGCCCCGCCCCGCCGCGCTCATTGGCCGCCGCCGCCCCCTCCCCGCGCGGGGCGCGCCCCCCCCGCCCCACGCGTGGCAGCGGCGCGGGCACACTCGCCCACCCACGGACACGCCCGCCCACGCGCCGCCTTCTCCTCCCCCTTCCCAGGCCGGGCCGGGCTCGGAGGGCGCGGGGCATCTCGGAGGGGCTGGGACCCAGAGACGTGGGGGGGCCGGAGGGGGTGGGGGCCGGGGGTCCTGGGGCAGGGCGCCCCCCTCCCTCTCAGACCGTGACGTTCCGGAGGGGGTCCCCGGTGACCCCTCCGGGAGCCGAGCATGCAGACAGCTCCGCCCCACGGAGGCCGGTCCTGGCGGGGCCCTGGGAGCGCCCGGCCCCTGGGGCGGCCCCCTTCCCCGCGCTGCCCCCTGGGCCCGCACCCGTGCCCCCAGCCAGGACTAAGCCCCTTTCTCTAGCCTCCGCGTGTCCCCACTTGATGAGGACGTGCGCACAGGCGCGTGGACGCGCGCTCACCCAAACAGCCCCCTCCCCCCCCCCCCCCCCCCCCAAGCCCCGGGTGCTGGCCTGTGCCCCCGGGCCTGGCACTTTGTGCCAACTCTGGGTCCCGGTGAGCATCCTGGGAAATGGGTGCGTTCCCAGGTCCCCCCCAACAAGAGGGGGTTCAGAGAACACTGAACGTAGCAAGCGCCCCTCCCGAAAGGGAAACTGAGGCCAGAAGCGGGCAAGGTAACAGGAGCAGAACTGAGACGCATCCCAGGGCCATTGTACTCCGCGCTGGGGAAGGGAAGGAAGAGTGGCTCCCTAAGGACAACGTCTCTGCCTTCGTGTCACATTTTACAAGGGCGGATGATAATAGTAATAGTAAGAATCATAAATAATAGCAACGGCAATACCGGATTCTAGAGGGTTTTAAGGGTTAAAGCTCCTCACGGACGTGACCTTCTCCGATGCTCACCATCCCTTGAGCCAGGTTCTACAGGGATGGATCATTGCCCCCATTGGACAGATAGGGAAACTGAGGCTGCCCGGGCCCAGGTGGAACCCCACAACTTCTGGCCTCTCGGTAACAAACGTTTTGCAAGCTTCCGCTAGAGGCTAAGCAGTAGCCTGGACAGAAGGACAAACACCTGCAGAAAGACCAAGCCCCAGTCTCTGCCCTCAGGGAGCTTACCCTCTTCTAGCCTAAGTCCCAAAGAGTTCCGCCAGTTTATAAGCATGACCTCTGATTCTCAACAACGGCCCAGCCAGATCCACCAGGCCAGCTGAACAGGGTGGCATAGATAGAAGGAGGCCTGGTCTTGGGGTTCGAGGCCCCTGCCAAGCTCTGTGGGTGTCTCGGGTGTGGAGAGGGAAGGGCTGCCACAGCCACGGGGACCTCGAGAGCCTGTGCCCGTTCCTTTTGACTTTTGTTCCTCAGTTGCTCTAAAAAGGGGATGACCTCCTAAGGTCCTTTCCAACTGGTCTACAGCTGGAGTTGGAGGGCTTTCCAGTGTGGAAAAGCCCTCCCCTAGAGCTGATCACAGCCTCTCTGGATTTACAGCAAAGTCCACAAGGCACTAGTGATTAGGGGATTTGCTTAGAGTAACCCATCTGTTGCCAGAGGCGGGAATAGGACCCACCTCTTGACCTAGCATGGTTATGACCCCACCCCCACCCCGTGTTATACATTAAAATTAGAAAACTGTTTATTCTGTTTATGGGAGAAAATACTTTCCAAGGCAGGAACATGGGAGTTCTTATTCTCCCCATTTTGCACAGAAAACCAGACTCAGTCTAGTGCCATCTCACCAAAATTGCCAGGCTGGCGAGGTGGGTTGGGAGGGGTCTCGGGACTCGAATTCAAGTGTGACTGCTGAAGTTTCCTACTCTTCCCACGAACATAGTGGAACCATTCGGGGTTACCTTTGACAGAAACCGAGGCCCGCTGGTGGTCCAATACAAGCTGGTAAGAAACTGGCGCTTGGGTTTCGGGATAGAAGAAGGGGGGAATAGTTGAACCTTCCCGTGATAGAAGCTTGGAGAAGCAGATAAAGCACCTTCCTCAAGCATATGGAAATCCAGATTTATTTACGTCAACAGACCAGACGTGTTGGTGTGTGACTGGGGGCGGGGGGGGGGGGGGTGAGGGGAGGCCACTCAGCATTTTGGAAGCGTCTTCAGTTGCAAACTGACTACCCAAAGGATTTGGGCTCCCCTAACGTCTTTGCCACGTCCCTAG
This sequence comes from Macrotis lagotis, assembly GCF_037893015.1. Classification (NCBI taxonomy): domain Eukaryota; kingdom Metazoa; phylum Chordata; class Mammalia; order Peramelemorphia; family Peramelidae; genus Macrotis; species Macrotis lagotis. Next base: position 7,236,743 of record NC_133658.1, read on the forward strand.
TAGCCGCCGATTTCATAAACACACGACTGAGGCAACTTCGTTTCTCCTGCCTACTGGCTGATCCCCCTCCCTTCAGGCTCTACTGAACAGGTGGCTGTGGAAGTCAGAGAGAAGCCATGTCACTGGTCGCTACCTGCATGAGTGTAGGACTCTTCTTTCCGGGAGAGTTTTAATAAAGGCTGATCCCAATTGCATTGAATCCTGCAGGGTCATGCAACCTCTTGCCACATACAATCTGGAAATGAACAGGGTCTGCAGGGAACTGGGTCAGACACTTGCCTCGAGGGACCCAAGAGTAATCTAGTGGCCTAGTTAGAACATTGACCTCAGAATGGCAGTGGGTGCACTTGAGAGGAGAGAGGCTAAAGACTCCCAGACCAAGAGGGAAGGGACTAAAGAGGTCATCAAACTTTTTTTTTTTTCAGATGCTAAGATGGAGACTCAGAGACACCCAGTGTCTTTGCTCTAAATATCCAAGGTGGGATTTGAATTCTTGTCTTCCCGACTCCATGTTCAGCACTCTTTACCTACCATCTGTGTGACATTGGAACCTCAGTTTCCTTTTTTTTTTGTTGCATTGGGGATGCCCTAGCTCTAAATCTGATGTTCAAATGGATTTCTTAGCAGCTCCTGCTAAGGTGCTTGAACCACCTCCCAGATTCAATTTTGTGGGCAAACATTACAACACGTCCACCTCGGACAGTGTGTCCTGGCCCTCCTCCTGGCCCTGGACACAGAATGGGCAGCCTGTCCTTCCTCCTGCCTCTTATCTCTGGGGGTTTATGATGCTGAATGAGAGGGAAGATAGAAATTAAATCCTATCAGAGCTCAGTGATAAAAGGGTGACCAGAGCAGCTCTTCCAATGGGCTTTTCCCCTCGCTGTCCCATGCTCAGAACTCTGAAGAGACTCAGGACTGTGGGGTTATGTCAGGAACCGATTGTCTCTGAGAAAGAAGAGAGAACAAGTATCTATTCAGAAGTGATAAAAGGACTGGATCAGGTGTTCTCCAGGGCGCCTTCCCTATCTGACCTTCTCTTGTATTGTCCCTGATGATCTAAGACCTATGTAGGTTCTAAGTTCCCTCCATGCTCCATATTCTAAGGTCCCTCCCCCCCAGCTAGGAGAGATTATGTGATTTATCCAGAACTCATAGAACCTAAGGTAGGCTATGAATTAGACTCTTCTTGTATTTAATCCATTCTGCCACCTCACTGTCTCAATTGGTTGATGAAAACCTGAGATTGAGAAGGTTCAGGGACTTTCTCAAGGTCTCAAGACTAGCAAATGTCAGAGACTGAATTCAAATTCTCACCCTCCTGACTCAGTGCTCAACAGTTAGTGAATGGCTTCCAGTTGATCTCTATAGGACTGACCTCCAAAATCCTCTGGTCTCACGATCACGCTCTACACTGCCAACTCTATGGGTAACTGGGAATACAGAGTGGCAAACACCTCGATAATAAGCAGCCATAGAAATAAGACAGCTACCAGGAGCCCACGCAATTACAGTATGACAAGCCTTGCTGGGATGGGGTTCAGAGAGCTCCAGTGCCAGGTAATGGGAAGAACATTGAATGGAGCATCTGGGCACCTGGGTTCCACATGCAAATAGTTCTCTGGGTCCTCAATCATGAGTGTAGGGAAAGCAAATTGATAGCTGGGAGCAACCTCTGAGGTCAGGGGACCAGGAAGCACCCTAGAGATTTAAGAAGGATTTCCTGACCTTCCTTAGATAGGAGGAATCTAGGAACATGCTTAAAAGATCATCTAACATCCTCATTTTACAGATAAGGAAGCTGAGGCCCAGAGAGTGGAAGTGATTGACTGCCAATCCACACTCTCTCAAAAACAAACCCAGGTCCCCCGACGCCTGGCTCTTTCTTCTTCTGACACTGACACGCTACGCTGCCTTCCTAAGGTCATATTTGTCATTTCCCCTGTCTCTGAGCCCCAGTTCCCTCTGTTGTAAAATGAAGATAATCACTCTTGTGTTGGGAGGAAAAACTGGCTGGTACTTTCGAAAATAGGCTAAAAATAAGCCTACCCCACAGGGCTCTTGGGAGGATAATAACATCATGATGATTCTGTTTGGTCCCAAGGGCCAAGAAAGGTGCATTTGGGGGGGGGGGGTTTAGACTCATTTTGCTTGATCCCAGAGAGAAGAATGGGGCACAATGGCTAGGAATGACACAGAGGCTGATTTTGCTTTGATGGAAGGCAGGTAAAGAGGAAGCTGGGTGGGCTGCTCTAGGGGTGGTGGGCTTCTGCCCCCAAGATTTTCAAGCAAGGCTGCTGTTCACTTGTCAGTCTTGGGGTGGAGGGGATCCTTGTATCATCTGGTTGGCTCAGCTGCCACGAGGGCCCTGCCAGTTCTGACATTCTGTGATTGTGTGATCAAACAGGGTGATAGATGTGAAAGCAATTGGGAAGCTGTAAAACGCTATATAAATATGAGGTTCGTGTGCTGCCAAAGCCCATTTGATAGTGCTCATATTCTCCAACAATCACCCATGGCTACAAATCATCAACCTCCTCCATTGGAAAAGAAACACAACTTTGGACAATGGGTTCAGAGGGCCGGAGATGGAAGGAATCTTCAGGGTCATTGTGGCCCCATTTCTTTCATTTCACAATGAAGAAATCGAAGTACAGAGAGCTAATCACCTTGGATCCCCATTTTCCTCATACTTAAACACATTATTGGGGCAGCTAGGTGACGCAGTAGATAGAGTGCCATCCCTAGAGTCAGGAGGTCCTGAGTTCAAATCCAACATTAAATGGACACTTATTACTTGCTTAGCTGTATGACCTTTGGGCAAGTCACTCAACCCCATTGCCTTTTCAAAAAAACCCCACCAACATTGTACAGCACATTGCTTGTGTGAGCCTTAAAAAACTTTGGGAAGTAGGAGGCATTATTATTCCCATTCTGGGAATAGGAAACTTGAGGCACAGCCATTGTCTGAAATGGGATTTGAACTCAGCTCTTCCTGCCTCCACATCTAACACTTTATCCACGACATCATCTAATTGTGTATAAAAGCGATCCAAGTGCTTAGGGCACTTCTCATTAGAGACGCCCAAATAGCATTCCCCTTCCAGGAATGGTTCTTCTGCTCTGGGGTGCACAAAGAAGGCTTCAGTCTAGGGTTCCTCTTCTTCCACTCCTTTGCGTTGGGCATCAGTCTGCCTATTGCCAGTGACGGAGCATGCTTCTCACTGTGACTGAGATCTACGGGGCCCGACAATGAGATGGGTCAGGAAGAGAGATAGCAGGGCCATAGCATCCCCTCCCCCACCCTCAAGTGCTGTCAGGATTATTTATGGAATGATAGAGGCCAAAGGGCAAGAACTTTAGCTCTTAGGATGGATCCTCCTTGGAGAATTACTGGAAGGGTGTAGGGGCCATGGCACAGAGTGAGAGCGCCTGGATGGGTTACCTGTCTCCATCGGCCCCTTCTGGCCTCCTTAGGCAACATTCTATGGTCCAGTCTTGCTCCTCTTCCTCAGTCATTACTCCTTGTCTCTCCACTCCCCGGCTCTGCACTGACTGTCCCTTGATTCCTTTCCTCTGCTTCCCAGATTCCCTGGGATCCTTTGGCCTCTGCTCAAGACCATATTTTCTATGAAGAACTTTCAAATGCCCCCTCCCTCCCCAATGGCTGGCACCCTAGAGGCAGCTAGGTGGCTCAGTAGATAGAACACTCCAATTGGAGTCAGAAAAGAGATCAATTCAAAGCCAGTTTCAGATGTTTACCAGCTAGGTGACCCTGGGCAAGTCACTCAACCCTGTTTCTTCAGTATACTCAATGCTAAAACAGGAATAATAACACCCCATCTTACATAGCTGTTGGGAGAATTTAATGACATGATACACAGTAAGTATATAATGAATGCTTATTCCCTTTCCTCCCCAACCCAGGCTAATTGTTTCTGCTTTGCATCTCCTTACATATATGATCTTCTACATTCAGAGTACTTAGGACCAATATGACCTTGGGCAAGTCACTCAAACCTCCTTGGGCTTCAGTTTCCTCAATTTTAAATGCCTTCTAAGATCGGTCCTGACTTTAAATCTTATGGTCCCACCATCACTAAACTCCTATCCAGCATCTTAGGACTCAGTTTCCTCCCTATGCTTTGTTTTCCTTTGGCTAATCATGTCTAGCGCCTCCACCCTATCTTCTTTTGATGTGCCTTTGGGACCCTTCCTATCCTAGCTGCTCCCCTCCAGTATCTGTCAATGACCTTCCTGACCTTGAGTGCCCAGAACTAACTGAACTTGATAGCCCCACTTCTCTTACAACAGTACAAAATCTCACTGGCTTCCTTGGGTGATGCTACTCAGGATTCACTCATGTGGCACTTGCAGGCCACTAAGATTCTAGGATCTTTTTCAAGTTTATCCTTAGAAATGTTTATGGTTGTCCTGATGGATAATCAATCAAATGATCATTAAGTTTTTATTTAGTATTATTAAAAACACTCTATCAAATGACCTCAGTGCAAGAGACTCCATCTAGGGACAAATTTGAGTTCTGAAGTTGCCAATTCTAAGGCAATGTTTGTACTTTGTTTTTACAAAGATGAATTGGATTTGAGTGGGGGGGGTACTGTGCTAGTCCCCAGTCTAATTGTCTCCCCCAGAACCATCTGGGTCCAGTGGCCAGATATGAATCAAGGTGATTGGAGTTGGCCCTGGATGAAAGATAATCAGGGTTAATTGATTTGCTCAAGGTCACACAGCTAGCTAGCAACTGTTTAAGGTTGGATTTGAATTCAGATCCTCCTGATTTCAGGGCCAGTACTGTATAGTGGTCTTCTTTGAGAGCCAAGGACAAACATCATCATCATGAAGTATAATGAATGCTGTGATCTGAAGAAGTTCAAAAGCACCAATAATCTCTGCCCTCTGGAGCTTACTTAGGAACGAGGGAGACAACACATCCATGATTGGGTGTATCCAAGCTACCCACAAAATAGAAAGAGTGGAACCCAAGGCACGAAGTCCCGAGCAGCTGGGGAGGCTGGGAAGGCCTCCCACACAGAGTCCTGTTTCCCAGAAGAGTAACAGCTTCTATATCTACAGCATTGCCTACTTACAAAGTTTACTGTGAGCTGATTAGGGGAAAGCTTTGCATTCCATTTTACAGATAAAAAAATCCGAAGGTGGAGAAGGGAAGAGACTTGTTCAAGGACTAGGGGGTTATCTAGAAAATTGTAAAAACCAGGGTCAGAAAATACGACTTCACCCCCACAGAACAGGAGGCCCCTGCAACTCATCTATGTTCCCCCAAGGTCCTGGGCAGCCATTCCTCCCATCTCTTTTTCCGCTACCAAATGTCTTCTCTTTAAGGAGACATCCATGAATTTTCAAGACCTCATCTGATCAGAAGTTTGACAAGTGCTAGAGATGCCCAAATAGCATTCCCCTTCCAGGAATGGTTCTTCTGCTCTGGGGGTGTACAAAGAAGGCTTCAGGCTAGGATTCCTCTTCTTCCACTCCTTTATTCCTCTCCTCCTTCTCCTCTCCCCTCCTCCTCCTCCTCTTCCTCCTTTGAATAAATCCTTTAAGTCCTAGGACCCTCAGCTTCCTGTCTTTAAAACAAGCAAGGTGGATGACATTCCATTTTTCTAGACCCAATACAAGCCTAAGCTGATCACTCTCATCTTTGACCTATCGTGCTTACACCCTTTGGGAAAATAAAGAGATTCCATCTTGTAAAAGTCATTAATTATTTCATGTGTTCAAGTCTTGTCTCACCAATTATTCCACAATTATTATTCCACATTATTTATTCTCCTTCTGAAAGCAGGGCGGAGCAAAGCAATGGCTTACTTTTGGACCCCCTACCATGCCCAGCACCGTGATAGATGACACCGTGATAGTCCAGTTTGGTAGATCATTGGGCCCCAAGTCAAGACACCTATGTTTGAATCTCAGCTTTCCTGTTAATGTTGCTTTTCTGGTCCTGACCCTCCTCCTGCATTCAGTGGAATGTAGCACTCTGAGCTCTCCAAGAATCTTCCCCAACATGATTCCTAAAATTCTAGAATGTCCTTAATAATAACATTGATCTGGTTGGAAAGAACATTTCTTCCATGGACTGTGACTGACTAGGTCCTAATGGTAAGCTCCCTCGTTGATCTTTTCATCTATCATTTATTTATGTCAATAGACTTCTAGTCACTGCATGATCTCTTACAACTTTAGTCTTCTTGAACCTATTTCTGTAGGTCAGAAAAAAGATGAATGTTAATTAGTCTGGATCTTTCCTAATCATGTAAGCATTATGTTTTGAATTTCTGGTGCAGAACCTTTGGTTGATTCTATTTAGAAACCTGAACTGTCCACCCAATGCCAGCATTAATATGCTAGGTGTCTTTGGTCAAGTCACTTTACTCTGCTTGCCTCAGTTTCCTCATCTGTAAAATGAGATGGAGATGGAAATAACAAACCCCTCCTAGTATTTTTGCCAAGAAAACCCCAAATGGGCTCTCGGAGGGTCAGATGTGACTAAAGAACAGCTACAAAGTGTTCTCAGCTCCCTCCCAGTGTAGTCCTTCTCTGCTCTGGGTTCTAAGTTCCCTCTTTCAGTTTGATGCTCCCAGATCCCTTGTAGTTCTGACAGCTGATGTCCCATGTTTAGCTCTTAACTTTTAGTATCAATGCAAAAGACATCCCCAGTTAGTTAACCAACACTCTCCAGGCCAAGAACTGTCTGGTCTCCCAGCCCCCAGATGTTTCTATTGCAGGCATGGCCATAAGGACTCCATCTAAAGCAGGCAGCTTTATATGTCCATAGGATGGTCCTTCCTTTCCCACTCATCTAAGAAAATCTTTAATAGTTCCTTCTTGCTAGTGATGATGTATTTTAATACCGCCAATCTGTAACAATTTGAATTATCTCCTGCCCTTGAGGACCCTCTGGAAAATGAGAAGCTTTCAATAAAATCAAATGTCTGGCTCTTTGCTTTTGTTTGCTTTCTTTTCTTTCTTTCCTTTTATTTTAAACTCATGGAACTGGGAGACTGGCTTTGTTTCTCCAACTTTATTATCTCAATAGTGATGTCTGTTATGGTATAAATAATAATACATTGGTGATTGAATAGCAAAGGGAAAATTCAGTCTTTCTAAGGAATGCTATTCATAAGATTCTCAGTAACCTTCTGAGAGGGTATTGAGGCTACACTGGAGGGTTCCGTGACTGTCTGTCAAGGTGATACTCAATACAGGGCTCTCCACCTCCTTTATAGTTAATTATACGTCTACTGATGGCTTGAGTTTCTCTTTCACATTTTTCTCATAACCACAGCCACAGAATTGAACTAGATGAGACTAGAATGCCAGAGTTGGCAGGCAATCTTAGAACACAGAACATTAAAGCAAGAAGGGGCATTGTAACAAAGAAAATTTGATGCAGAAGTTACAGTATAGGAGAGAACATGTTATTTCAAGGCTGAGAGTGTCTTTGGAGATTTCATTTAATGAATAGGGAAACTGAGGCTTGCATGAGCAATATGACTCAACCAAGGTCTTGTGGGTAGTCAGAAGGCACAGATGCATTGTGCTCATTTAGTCCAAATCTTCCCTTATAGCTGAGGAGATCAGGGAGTTGCTGAGATTTGATTTTTCTAAGTTCGGGCCTTTCTCTATTTAGGACTTGGTCTTAAGGAGACAATTATTAGTTAGATAAGATGGGACTACCATGGAAAATGGATCTGAGTTTGAACCTTGGTCTTGTTGCTGTTGCTCTGTCTTCACACCAGACTGCATTCACTCATTTCCCCTTCTCCCCACCACTGGGCTATGGAGTCTGAGAGGTGTTGTTCATCTTCTCTTGGTCCTTCTTGTCCAAAGGCACCTCACACAGCCTTTTTATTTCCCCTTTATGTGCTGTCTTTCTCCATTTAAATGTCACCTCCTATCTTCTCTATTTGTATTTATGTCTGATTCATAGAAAGTAATCAGTCTATTATTGCACTCTCTTCTATTGCTTATTGTCAGGGGAAGAAACTGAGGCTTAGAAAAATGGAGCCATTGGCTTCCAGTGACATGATACTAGAACCAGAGCTAGAAGCCAGGGCTCCTGACTGATTTTCTGCAATTCCACAATCCCTAACCAAATGGCCACCTTGACATGTCTCTAGGCTCTGGGCCGGGGTTGCCAGACTGGAGACCCCACTGACCTTGGTTTTTCCATGTCCAATGGACCACCTGGAGATGCTGCCTTGTCTGAACCCACAGGAGAAACAGCATTGAACTATGGGTGCAGCAAAGAATGTTTACATTAACACAGTAAGTCATTTATTTCCCAGGCTCACTTTGGATTAAAAAATTCAATGTATGACTGTTGCTGCTGAGACTGTGAACTATTCCTATCACCTGTTGCCATATTATCTTCTTTTTTTAGAACAAAATGGAATGTTTCTATATTATCTTTTTTTTTCTTTTTGTGAAGGAACAGAACAGAATGTTTCTATATTATCTTCTCAAGGCCAGAACAAGGCAAATAGAAAAGAATGGGATGTCGGAAGGCTAGACAGGTGAACTACCTTCCCTTAGATAACAGGGTAAAGGGAGTAAAGGAAGGCGATTGGGAATGGGAGGTGGGGTGGCAAAGCCAGGACCAGAATGGGGCTTCCTGATCCCTAGACCAGCGTTCTTGGCAGAGGGCCGTCACAACCCTGCTCACTCTGCCCGGTTTCAATTGATAGTTGTTTCAGGGCTGACATCTTGTCTCTTCTAGAGGATCATAAAGGCAGAATTCAAACTGCTATCTTATTGTCTGATCTTGCGATCTCTTATACTTTATGTTTCTTCCTTAAGGATCTGATTTCTCTCTCATCACACTCAATTTGGATCAATGTAAACCATGGAAACAATGGAAAGACTGGCAAATTGCTTTCTGTGGGGGATGGGGGAAGGGAAGTAAGATTAAGGGAAAATTGTAAAGCTCAAAGTAAATAAAATCTTTAAAAAATAGAAAAAAAAAGTCAGAAATCACATCATTTGAAAATAGGAAGGGAATTTGGAGATCATCGGGTCCAACCCATGCACACCCCACAATAGTGAGTAGGCATTACTTTATTCGAAACCCACCAATGAAGAGATGAGGAACTCACCTACTCCCATCAGGTAGGAGTTTTTCCCTGATCTGAAGATTAAAATTTGCATCTTTGCAATCCACCATCTACCCCTCCCAGATTTTGCAGGACATTGCCAAAGTGGAGAGTGGTCAGATAAGGGCATCCAAGAGAGATGGTTATAAGAACTGGGCACTTGAGGGAGAGAGATGGGAGAGGTGTTTGCTTAAATTCATGGAAGTCCTCCCAGGTTTTTCTGAAGTTAACCCTCTGATCTTTTCCTTCATTCTTCCATTCCATTCGTATGTCATAACAGTTTGGCCATTCCCTAGTGGATGGGCTTCCTCTCAGTTTCCAGTTCATTAGAATTGCCCTTTGGGCAGAGTTCCCGATTTTTCTCCAGAATGGCTGGTTTAGTTCAGACCTCCACCAAGAGTGCATTAAGATACCTTTTTTTCCTATAGCCCATCTACCATTTGTAACTCACTGAATATATTTAATAAATATAAATGAAAGAAAAGGAAAGGAGAAAGGGAAGGGGAGGGAGCATGCTCATGTCCATTGTCATGGGCAAATTCAGTCACTTTGGGATGAGATGAAGCAGAAGTTAATTTGAAAAGCCCTTCCTTACCCCATTTTGAACCATATAGACTATTCCATAGAAGAATCAGTTGCTAAATCTTGGGAATACTTATCCTGAAGAAGAGAAGGTATGATAACTGCCTATAAAATATGGTAGAGAAGGACAAGAAATTAGAGAATGAGATTTTCAAATCCTGATATTTTTTGTTTTGTTCAGTCATTTTAGTTGTGTTCGACTCTTTGTGAATGCATTTGTGATTTTCTTGGCAGAGAAATTGGAATGCGTTTGCCACTTCCTGTTTCAGGTCATTTTATGGATGCAGAAACTGAGGCAATAAGGGTTAAGTGACTTGCTCAGGGTCACACAGGTAGTAAATGTCTGAGGTCAGATTTGAACTCAGAAAGATGAGTCATGTTGACTCTAGACCTGACACTCTAACCATTGCATCACCAGACTTTCCTTTCTTATCTTTTCAAAATTAGGCTATTCCCTTCAGTTTTCTAGAAAATGAGAAAAGATGGATTAGAGCACATCTGCCCGACCCTCTAACTCTTCATTCATGATCTGCCACAGTTTCCCCTACAGTGCCTAGCCTAGACCCGGAAGCAGAGTACAATTTTAGTACAGGAAGGAATTTTACAGATCATCAAATCCAAAGCCTTCAATTTACTGCAGAATTAAAATAAGACCAAAGGGCAAATGACTTGCCTGAGGTGATCCAGTTACTAAGTGACAGAACCAGCCTTCAAACCAGTCTTCTGACTCCCAATCCAGAGACCTTAGAATACTTGGAGATATCTTCAGTATTTATTCAACATTTCTTGACATTAGAAGATTTTTCAGCTTGTTAGAACCTGCAAAAGAGATTGTGCTTAGCTCCTCAGGAGTCTTCAAAATATCAGGTGAGGAATGCTTCCCTCTTGTAAACACACACACACACACACACACACACACACACACATGAACAATGGATGGAGCTCCTGGAGGTGAGGAGGGACGGATGAGTATTTGAGAAAGTTTTCTAGGGAAGAATGGTTACCTTTTCCCAGGAAGGTGAACAGAGAGTAATGGGAGGAAATGACCAAGAGGTCATTTTAGACTCTGTGGCCTAAACAATTTCCTTCTCATGAGAGATGTGCAGAAGCATAATGGGCTTCCCTAAGGAGGTGTGGATTCCCCTCTTGGGAAGTTTTAGAGTCAAAATTCTTTGATGATTTGGGAGAATTGAAGTTTAGCTATAATGGGATGGTTCCCAAGCTCCCTTCCAACTCAGACATTCAATGATTCTTGGATTCTCCATCTTCTAATTATATGTGTATCCTGGATAGTCCCGATGATCAGGGACATGGACATTAGTGAGCCATAAAGCATGGAGGTTTTCTTGTGGGGAGCGCTGCCATCTAGGCAGGAGAGGATTTAGGTAAGATGCCATGCAATGGAATGTAACATGCTACTCAATAGAGTAGTAAGACCAAGGACCATTGTCACTGACACAACTGGACAACTGATCCATCCATTTCTTTGCCCAAAAAAACCCAGAAAAACTGGGCCTTGGCCCAGAGATTAAGAGCAGTGGGTCCTCCCTCATATTGGGCATATTGGGAGAGAGACACCCCTTAGAAAAGCTTTCACCCTTTAAGAGCCAGGCTATATCACATGTCTCCATCCTCAAAGTTTATGGGAAAGATGCCCATAGGACCAGGGCTGCCCTTCTAGGTTCTCTGGGGGTTGCCCTTGATTTTTCCAATGACTGTAACATGGTTTCCTTCTTCATTCATTTTGGCTGCTCTTATGGCCACAATCGGCCGCTCCCTTTCATGTTAGTACTTGGACTTCTGGTTCAGGACACAATGGGGCAGAACATTTCCTGGCATCTGATTCAGGAACAATAGATGGCAACAAAGCAGACCAGTCTCCTGGATCACTTCCAAATCTGAGCCCTACTTTCTGAGATCCCCCAGGCTGCTATGACTGACTTGAAATTATAGAATTACAGAATGACCCTTATTGATGATCTAATTTTACGCCTCCTCCCCTATTTTACAGAGGAGGAAACTGAGGCATAGAAAGTTCTGTGACTTGTCCAGGTTCCTCAGGTTTTTGGCTAATATCTGGTAGATTCCCTGCCCTTAGTGAAATGAGAGGGTACATACATTCAGCCACCATGTCTTCTTGCCTACTGTAGACAAGGTGTAAGTGTGGTGAGAGAATCTGCCTTGGAGTCAGGGAGGCTGGGCTTGAGTCTGCACTAGCTGGGTGATTCCAGGGCCGAGTCACTTATTGCTCCTTTTTCCAAGGAATCTTTAGACTGTTAAAAGAGTCTTTGTTGATTTATATGGGAAAAGGAAGGTATCTCATTGGTTGTTCTATGGTCCATGCCAATCCAGCCCTTCAAATATTTAATCAATTAATCCTTTTTTAAATGAGAAAGGCACCATGCTTGTCAAAGACAAAAAACCAACAAACAACAAAGCAACAAAACAGTTCCAGATCTCCAGAGGCTCTCCTCTTACTGGGAGATGTGCATAGATAAGTATAATGCAAACAAAAATGAGGATTTAAAATACTGTAAAAACTAGAGAGTGAATAATCAGAGGAGGGCCCAAGGAGGAGGGGGCACAAGCACAGCCTAGAAGAAAGAGGAAGAATCAGAAAGTTGAAAATGAAGAGGATGACAAGCCTGGGGGTGGGGAGGGGGGGCGTGAAGATTAATGAGGTGGTCACATTCAGGAAGTAGCTGGTGTTTCAGGGCTGCAAAGGCCAGTTCAGGAAGGGGGATAGTAGAAATGAAGTAGAAATGCACAGGAACACACACACACACACACACACACACACACACACACACACACACAAAAGAGACTGCCCAATTCTGATGGATATCTGTTTTTCTAGAGATAGTCCTAGAGAGCTGCCTGAGGCACTTAAGAGCCTTTGTCTTTTGCCTAGGATTAAAAAAACCAGTGTAACTCAGAGGAGGGACCTGTTCATCTTGTTTTCTGGACTAAGCCCATTCTTTGACTGCTTTTTACTGGACACAATAAATACTTAATAAAACCTGAGTTTAAATTATATGACTATATAGAAAAAAGCAAAAAAGGCAGATCGGTCTCCTGGGTTCATTTCCAAACCTGTGTCTTCTTTTCTGAAAACCTCTATTCTGACATGGCTGACTGGTCATAGGTAATAAATATAGATACTGATAACTACAGAAATGCTACATAAAAACACAATATATGTGTATATTATATTCTTTCTCTATAAATATTTTTCTTTCCTAAAAACATATTTATTTGCAAACCTTGAAATGGTTGCTATAATTATCATTAATACATGTTTTTTTGATTGAAACATCAATTCCAAGACTATTGAAGAGAATATTGGTCTGCCAAGTCAAAAGTCCCAGGTCTGAGCCTGGTCCTAGCTGTATGAACTCCACAGAATCACTGGGGGCTCAGTTTCTTTGTTTGTCAAGTTGGAATCTTAATACTTTCACGACCTCCTTCTTCAGGTAGTTGTGAAGATAAAATGTATTGAGGCCCTCTGACTGCAAAATATTGTGGAAATGTGAGCCGTCATTCTTCTAGTTAAGGCCCCTTTGGGACTCAGATGGAGGCAGCCTGCCTCCCAGCTTCCCTTGGTTCCCAACTGTGACTTTTCTGAAATTAGAAGCCTGGATTCCAGAAAGTTATTTTCTACAATCGTCATAGCCAAGTCTGCGCAATGTGCCGCCTCCCCTGGTATTTCCTCTTGGCCATTATTTTTCTCAGAGTCTGCTTAATTGACTCGAGGTTCTTTTTTATTCTTTAACTGGAAAATTCACAGGGAAGTGTTCTCTTCAGAATCCAGACTGGGGTTCTTCTCTACAGAACCCCCATGCAGCCTCCTTCCTTGAGCCTTTGGAGACCTCTTTTCTCTATGCAACCTTGCACTGACAGCTAGCTGGCTTTTGAAGCCAGAGCAGGAGGGTGGAAGAAAGGAAGGGGCAGATAGAAATGAGGATGTCACACTTAAAAAAATTAGAAGCTGTGTTCTGAGATGGCTTCTTCCTCTTCCTTCTCCTTCCTATATTTCTTCCTCCTTCCCTCCCTTCCTCCCTCCCTCCCTTCTTCCCTCCCTCCTTTCCTCCCTCCCTCCCTTCCTTCCTTTCTCCTTTCCTCTCTCCCTCTGTTACTCCTTCCCCTTCTCTGTTCTTCCCTCCCTCCTTCCTTCCTTCTTTCCTCCCTCTTTCCCTCCCTCCTTCTCCTCTTTCCCTCCTTTCTTTCCTCCCTCCCGCCCTTTTTTCCCTTCCTTCTTCCTTCCCTTCTTTCATCCCTCTTCTTGTCTTCTCTTCCTCTCCCTTTTCTCTGTCTCTTTCTATATCCTTCCCTCTCTCCTTCTCTGTGTCTATCTCTCTTTCTTCTTTTCCTCCCTAACTCTCTGAGTTTCTCTTTTGTTTAAATGGGAGAGCTTCCAGGATCACAACGAAGATCTCATGATAACATATTTAGAACTGAAAAGACCATAGGGGTCATGTAGTCCAATCCTTTCATTTTATAGAGGAAAAAATAGAGGCCCAAGGAATTTAAATGTTGTACCAAGGTCACAGATGTAGTAAGTGGAACACCTTGGGTAAAAGACTAAATCTCATCTCATTTGGAATATCCCTACCTCAGGGACCCCTTGCCTAAAAGGAGGGAGGAAAATGGAGATCAGTGACTGATTTCAGAATCTGAGAGTTTATCCCGAATCTCAAAGCTATCCCACTTCAATATCCCTGACAGAGGCCATCCAGTCTTTTCTGGCAACCCTTCAAGGAGGGAGTGCCCCCCCCACCATCTCTCAAGGCAGCCTTAGACCATTGGAAGACGGCTCCAATTGTTAGGAATAATTGTTTCTATTTATTTTCCTGAAATTTCACTCCATCCCTCTCTCTCCATACTAAATGTCCCCGTTTCAGCTGATACAATCTTCAAGTTGAATAAACTCAAGGTCTTTCGTTATCTCTGCTCATTCTCCAGCTCATTATTTTATATCTAGAACTGAGCATGATGATCCAGAAATAGTCTGAACAGGAAAGAGCATGTTGGGGCCATTATCTGTTTACTGTCTGCATCTGTGCCTCTTAATGTTGCCCAAGTTTTCCTTCACATTGTAAGGATCTATATCATTCTGCTAACTCACATCGAACACAGAATGTATCCATTAAAATCCATAGATCTTTTTAGGTGAATTAATCTCTGACTTTATTTCCCCCACTTTGGTCTTTGGAAATTGATTCTTTTGTGCAAAATCAAAAGATTCTATTGAATTTCATTTTCTTAGATTCGGTCAAGTACCTTTGCCCATCTTATGCTTGTGCAGCTGCACTTTTTAAAGAAAGTATAAAGACTGCATGGTTCTTACTGAATTTCTTCTTGTTTGCTTCAGCTCAGTCCTGTAGTATGGCCAGAGTCTCCTGGGTCTGGACTCTTGGTCATTCACTGTACTAATTCTCCTTGCTAACTAGATGCCATCTGAATTTGATGAGCAACTTTGGATGTCTCTATCCAGTCACTGAGAAGACCAAGCACAAGAGAATCCATAGAATTCTAGGGTTCTCTTCTTGCTACCTGCCCCATGCAGGCATCGGCCAGCACCAACTACTTAGCAACTGGGTGGTACAAGGGATAGAGCATTGGGCCTTAAATTAGGAAGATGAGTTCAAATCTGGTCTCAGAAACTTTGCAGAGCTAAGTGACAAGTCACTCAATCATCCCTCATCTGTAAAATAGGTGTAAAAACATCACCTACGTGCTAGGGTTGTTGTGGCAATAAAGACCAAAGGTAAAGGGTATGCAAACCTTAGAGCATTTTATAAATGGTATTGTTGTTGCAATTATCATTTTCATAGGCCACTCATGGACAGTTTAATTGGACAGCACTGTCACAGAAAAGGACATTGGGGATGGCACTGATGGTTGTGAAATTCAGAAAGGGTGTTCATGGGATGTCATTTAATCTGCTGCCCCCACAGAAAAAGTGGGGTATGGGAACTGAGTGGTAAATCTGTAGCCAAAAGACTTGGAAGGTAATCCTTCTTCTACTATTATCTGAGTTTCCTCTTCCCAGTTTTAGAATCCACATTTGCCAAATGAAGCAGTTAGATTTGATGATTTCTAAGCTCTTTTCAGTTAAGTCTCAGTTTCCTAGTTTTTAAAATAAGAATATAATTTGTTGCGATTGGGGATATTTAAACAGGAGGACAAAGCCTCACATGTATGGATTGGCTTCCAGTCCCTGAAGGGCTGTTATGTGGAAGCAGAATTTGACTTGATTGAGGTTGTTTTGGAAGCCAAACTGAGGCTAGCATAGTGTAATAATAGTGAGTTAGGTTTCAATTTTATAAGGGAATCCTTCCTCATAATGAAAACTGTTCAAGGAGTCCTTACACTATAAGCTGGTCTGATGGACTTGAGTTCCTTTAGCCTGGAGGTCTTCCAGGAGAGGTTAAATGACCATAAGACATTGGAGAAAGGATCCATGCTTCAGGCTGAGGTTGGCCTTAATGGCCTCTGAGGTTGCTCTGAATCCTAACCTTCCATGCTTCTGTGACTCTAATATCTGCATGGGCATTTGAAGTTAATTAAACTCTGTTTTAATTAGTTACATTGGTTAACCCATAAAGAAAAATGAATTGGCCTGGCCCAGCCTAGTCCATTCTTCTATTAACTGCCTAAGTAAAGAATAATATAATCCTCCTCCTAAAGTTCCTAGCAAACTTGGGGCTTATTGAGCTACACCATTTCTTTTCCTCTCATAAGTTCACAGGGTCCCCAGTCTCTTTCTCCCAAACTCTGGAATTCAATTCAACAGACCTTTCCTAAGGACCTAGAAGACATGAGGCACTCACTACCCAGATTATTGAGAGGGAAGGTGCTAGAATAAAGATATGTTCTCCCCTTCTAAGGCTCCATAAACTCAAGTGGCTCCTCAAGGCCTCCAGGAGCAAATACAAAATATTCTGCTTGCCCTTAAGACCCTAGCCCTCTCCTACATTCCCAGTCTTCTTGCACCTTATCCCCCAACACATCCTCTTTAATCTACTGATCCAGGCATCCTGGTTGTGCCACAAACAAATCTCTCCATCTTTCAGTTTTGGCTGTCCCCCATGATTGGAGCACTCTCCCTCCTCTTTGTTTCTACCTCCTGGTTTCCCTCTAGGCCCAGCTTAAGTCATAACCTTCTACAGGAAAGTATGGGAAAGTCCATTGACTTCAGGGGCAAAATCAGGAGCAATGAGGGAAAGTTGCAAAGAGACCAATTTAGGTTTGATGTCATTGTCTCAAAGGTTCTCAGCTTCCACCTTCACTGGTAGGGCACTCAGGTCTAGGGGGAGTTTTTTTTTTTTTTGCAAGGCAATGGGATAAAGTGGCTTGCCCAAGGCCATGCAGCTAAGTCATTATTAAGTGTCTGAGGCTGGATTTGAACTCAGGTCCTCCTGACTCCAGGGCCCGTGCTCTATCTACTGTGCCACCTAGCTGCCTAGGGGGAGATTTTTGCTCTCTTCCCTTAGGACTCTAGATCCATCTAGAGTAGTTCTAATGCTATCAGTTCAAATTCTTATTCTGACATGCTCCTTGGTTGATCTAATCCTTCGACATGTTATCTCCTTGACATAAGTGGTACCCAGTAGTTAGTACCCCACTATCAATTTAATCCATTGGCATCTCCATTATATTAAATAATTAGCTTCTATAAAGGGATGCTGATAGAGGAGCTATAGCAGGAACAAACATATCCCTATATAACTGGGGGACTCATTGCCTCTGTGAGCTCCTCAGTCCCTGGGGAGAATGGATTCCAACTTAAAAAAGATGCTACAAAGTTTTGACCCTCCCCAATTCATTTCAAGGCACAGCATTGGTAATACAAGAATTGTTTCATCTGCTACTGAACTGGGTCAAGAAGGTTGCCTCCCACAGCTATGACTTCTGGTAATCTCTGCTGGCTCTGAGAGTTTTTTGTATCTGTCTTCACCCCTACTCTTCCAAAAACAAGAAAGAACCAAGGCAACTTAAGCAACATTGTCATCATATCTTCCAGTCAAGGTTGACCTTGGGTGGGGAGGGCATCCCTCACCAGAATGGCCACTGAAGCTCTTGACTCACTCTAAACTGAGAAAGAGAGATGTTGATTTGGAAAACTGTTGCCTTTTCCAAATACATTCAGTTCTAGTTTTATAGGGAATGAAAAGTCTTTTCTTTACCACATGGTAAGCAGTCATATAATAATTGTTCAGGCTCTGAATTAGGGAGCCAGGCCCTCTAGTCCATAATTTCAGCATTGGACTCATATCTTTGTTCATCATTTATGTTCCCAGCACTGAATTCTTATTGCCCAGTCCCCCATTACATCAGGAAAAACTTTCTAACAATTTGAACTGTCCCAAAGTGGAATGAACTGTCTGAAGGGGTGGTGAGTTTACCCTCACCAAGGTTTGGGATTTTCCTTCAAATTTGAGTTGGGGAATCACTTGTCAGAGGAAGGCTCAAGAGAATTACTATACAAGTAAGATTAGGCTGGGTGGATTCTAAGGTCAGATACCATTTCAGTAAGTGGGCTTGGATGAGAAGTCCAGGTCCTTGCTTCTTCTCTGTCCTAGCTCCATTGCATGATATCACTAGCATCCATCTTCTAATGGATAATGTCCAAATCCCTCACCAAGAATGATTCTGTTTCATAGAGGAAAAAAATGAAACTTTCTCTAGATCCCAGGACTCATTCATTCAAATAATCCAGAAGGTGGATGAATGAAGAAAGAGATCAGTTCAAGAGTGAAGGGGAATTGAGCTATTTGGGGCAGAGAAGCCCAGACTAGATAATAATGATCAGCAGAAAGAGGCTTAGCTTCTGCCTGGTCAAAGCAATTCAATGAAAGCATCAGGCAAAGCAGATGTCAAGATGGCTTGAGAGTATGAATACATTCTACTAGGAATCACACAACTTTTCTTTCTTGCTAGAGTCTTGGCCAAAGTGATTTTTCAGTGTCTTAGCTCAATAGAGACACAAGATGCTCATATTCCTTTGCTGTTGCCTACCTTGTGAAAATATTGTGTCTCTGTGTATGTATGTGTGTGTGTGTGTGTGTGTGTGTGTGTTTGTGTGTGTGCGTGCGTGCACGCACACAGGGAATAGAAAGATTTTGGGTTTAGAGTTATAAGAACTGGATATGAATTCAGCCTGTAACAATCCATTTTTTGAAGCCTTGGACAATTAACTTCCTGGTGTAGTTAGAAGCCAGTCCTTGATGACTTCACAAGGCTATTTCAAGGAGGAAATAGCACAATGCAGGTGAAATTCTTCAAAAAAGGTTGGACATATTGTGGTAGGTGAGTATGTCATAAGACTAAGGTGTTATGAGAAAGAACAAGGGGATGATTGCAGAGAAATCTGGGAAGAGCTTATACAAACTCATGCAAAAGTGAGAAGAAATGGGAGAATAATGTAGACAATAACAATAATTGTAAAAATGACTGACTTTGGACGACTTAAGAACTGATGCATGCCACGAGAATCACCATTCCAGAAAACTAGCGATGAAAAATGCGTCCAATTTCCTGAGAGAGAGATCACATTTGCATATGGTAAATGTTGACATTTATTTTCCTTGATATACACATTCGATACAAATTTTTCTTTTTCTTTTCTGGTGTATGGGGATCAGGTAGGGTGGGAAGAGAAAATAAAGGCAAGTCCTTTGAATATTTTTAAATGTTTGGGAAATGTCAGCAAGTATTGTTTTACCTTTCTAAACCAAGTCATCCCAAGGTTAAAAACGGACCAGGGTCTGGGATGCATGGCTGGTGCTGGTTCACATCATACTGCTTTAGGTTGGGAGGGACTTTAGAATGCAATCGAAAAGGTTAGAGCCAGGAGGGACCTTAGAAGATAGAAGAGAGAAAGTCAAAGCTGAGAGGGACCTAAAACAGAGGGAAAAAATGGAGCATTCAGTTTGGGAAGAAAAACATTCAAATGAGATGTCAGAGTTAGGAAGGATCTTGGAATATAGAATATAGAATGGCAGAGCTGGACAGGATTTCAAGGATAATCTCAAGAAATGGCTCCCAGGCCAGGAGTTGTGACCAGGAACCCTCTGCACAGTAAATATCTCTTATGGGCTGAACAGATACTATCTCCCACTGCCTATGACCATTTTTCAAATGTATTTGCTTGTTTAATAATATATTTGAATAATAAATTACACATTCATTTGAAAGCATTACTGAATTAATCTGTCACCCTCTCTTTTTAAATTATGAATCAATGAATACTCAAGAGAACAACTGCTTTTATGAGTAGAGATCTGTTGATAATTTTTTTAACATTGAAAGGGGATATTCACACTCAAAGAGATCATTCTTTTTTGATTGCCAGTTGGAGTCCTTACCTGTCTCCTCCTCCTACCCCAGTTTATATGTGAGGACATTGGGACCTAGAATGGGGGAAGTGACTTGCCTAAGGTGACACAGTAAACTGTGAACTCATCTTCTGAATCCAGAAACAGCACTTTTCATGGTATCACTAAAAAGAGGAGCTCCTAAAAATGTTCTCTTCACAGGATAATCTCCACAATGGCTCTCTGTACCCCTAAGAGCACATGAAAAGTTTGTTATCAGCTGACCAAAGTGCAAACATTTCCAAGACTTGGATGGCATTGCTTATAGACCCTCTCAGTCTAGTCTCCTTTCAACACTGGAAGGCATTGTTCTTTGAAGTATGCCTCCTGGAGAAAGGACTCTGACTCATGCATTCCTCTTTCTAATTTTAATCGATGGGTGATCATCATCATCTCTACCGTTTGCTCAGCACTGGAGATCATTGATCCAGAGCTGGGAGAGACCCTGGTTGGTCATAGGGGCTCTTTACCTTTAAAAAAAAATGATATAGCTATTTCACTGACTTCCTTTATAATGCTGTGTATTTCATTTTGATGTGTTTAAAAATATGATTCTGAGAAGGGCTTCACTAGGCATCCCACAAAAAGAAATTCTAAATTCCTTTCTTGTCCAACTTTTTCATTTAGAGATGAGGACAAAGAAGAGGTATAGAGACATGTTATCTGCCAGATCCTGCAGGTATTATATGTTAGAGATGGGAGCTGAACCCAGGACTTTGGGGGAGCAGAGCCAGAGTCCTGAGTACTAATTCCCCCACTAGAAGGTTTGTAAGAGCACCTGTCATAGACTCTCTCATTTGCTACTCTAAACTGTGAGCTAAGTTCTATAGAGATTATTATCCTCTTTTTAATGATAACACTGAGATTTTAAGGGAGTAAGAGAAAGGAGAAGAACTCTAAAAAATCTCATAAAACCTGGCACAACCTGACAGGAGACAGATTTATTGGGAGGTGGGTGGTGAAGGTGAGGGAGTCCCAGATCTGGAGTCAGAGAGCCCAGCATCCCAAATTATGCTTTTGCTCTTTCACCCTAAGTGACCTGCCCCTCTTGGGCTTCAGAGTCCTCTCTTGGAAAATGAGAGGGTGACATACCACATCCTTTCTAACCTTAGTGGAGGATTTATTTGGGGATCCTTAGCTTCCAGTAAACTTGACCATCCTACCCTGGCTCCCCAAAAGGTGTAATCTGTGGTTGGTAATCTTTCATGCTGGAAGAATGAACCCCCATGCACTCAGTGGTTTGTTTGCTATTTGTCCCTGGGAGGAGATGCCTGCTGAGGACAGTTTGCAGCATTGCCTTTGTTCAGCCAGTTTTCCAACTCGTTTGATCCTTAATGAGATAAGCTAAGAAAAGAACCAAAGAACTGAACTTGGAGTCCAGCAGCTGGAGCTTAATCCTGATCCTTCCCCTTGTGAGCTAATTGACCTTGGGTAAGTAACTTCCTTTCTCAGGATCTCAATTTTTGTCCTCTGTAAAACGAGCATGTTAACTCTTGCCTTTTTTTGTCTCACTGGGATGATGTTTGTCCTTTCTCGAAGATTATAGTATCAGGGGGGTCATGCCATGACAAGCAAGCGAATTGGATTTGAGTCAGGGGTTGCTGGGTTAAGTCACCAACTTCCCTTTCTCCTCCAGAGTCATCTGGATCCAGTGGCCAGATGTGAATCAGGAAAACTGGAGATATGAGGCAATCAGGTTTAAGTGATTTGCCCAAGGTCATACAGCTAATAAGTGTCCAGTATCTGAGGCTGTATTTAACTCAGGTCCTCTTGACTTCCGGGCTGGTGCTTTATTCACTGCAACATTGAACTGCCCCTAAGCAATGCTTTGCAAATAAAAAATCCTTACAGAAATATGAGCTATTATTCATTACTCTTATTACCATTGATGGTAATAGTAATATTGAAACTCTTGTTATAATAATAGCAGCAACACTATTGCTATTATTATTAATATTTAATGGTCTTTATGTGGATTTGGGGATGCAGACAAGTCTCAGAGTATAAGTAAACATTGGTCCATGTCCTGCCCTAGGAAATAAGTGCGAGGTGGACTTTGTCTTTGTACTTTCTTTCTCATTTGTACTCTTTACAATAAGTCTTTCAACTCATCGATAACAGAAACCAAGATCTGTCCATCCCTCTATTGCCTCCATTGCCAATTTCTGTGCCCTTCATCCAGAAGGTGACCGGCCAGAAGTCCTTTGTTCACTCTCTGTTGGCACTGTCATCTCTTTCATGCCTTCAGTTTGATTTATCACTGAATTTTTACACATCATGGAGAGCAGGATTGTTGGGAATGACAAATATGTGAGTTCATAATATTTCTCATCAAAACTGTCCCTCCCTCATCCTGTCTCATCTTACACACTTCAGTTAGGTAACTACCTACTTTCTTTCCCCTTGTACTGTCTGTGGGGTCCTTTCTAGCAGTAAAATATTATTATTATGACCCCTAATTTCCTCCTCTTGGAGCCTCCCACCACTGAACCAGAATGCCTTCTCACATTCTTTGACCCTTGCCCGCTTTCCCGGAAGAACTCCATGTGGGCATAGTCAGCCTCCCGTCCCGGGGAACTTCCACTAGTTGTTTTGTCATGTATCTCAAGGTATCAGTTCACCCCTAGGGTGGTCAACAGGTGCTTCTCTCTCCCACTATATATCTTGCTTACATTAATATAGTATGTCAAAGTTTCTCTAATGTTTTTTTCATAACACTCAGTGAGGTGTTCACACATTACTACACTCGTTTTCCACATGAGAAAACTGAGACTCAGGGAAGGGAGGGAAGTTGCCCAAGGTCACATAGCTGGGTGGTGACGAGCCAGGAATCATATCTAGATGTTCTGCTATGGCTTTCACTGCTCTTTTCACTAGAGAAGAACAATAATTAAAGACAGTATTAGTGACGATGGCAGCAACAGTAATAAGGGCAATAATAACTTTCGGGAGATAAACTCATATCCTGATACTTTTTCTCAGACCACAGAAGGCATCTATTTTCTATACCCGCATACATAGAATGTAAGAGATGGATGAGACCCTGTGTTGTTGTTTTCAATCATGGACAACTTTTTGGGATTTTCTTGCCAAAGATATAGGAATGGCTTTTCTTCTCCAGATCATTTTACAGATGAGGAAATAGAGGAAAACAGGATTGAGGGACTTTCCAAGAGGAAGTACAGCTATTAAGTATCTGAGGCTGGATTTGAATTCAGATCTTCCTGACTTCAGGTCCACACTTTATCTGTTGCACCATCCGGGAGTGTATGGGACATTCAAGGAGGACTAAAACATTTGGTATAAAGGCTTGCCAAGTCCTTTTCAGGGTTGCTCATTCTCCTTTGGTAGTGTCCACCTGCCACCCAACTCCCATCTGTGACTCCAAGAAGCTGCAGAGTGCACAGCAGTCAGCCATTGGTAAAACTATTTCGACAGATGCATTCAATCAGGTTGAAGGTAACCAACAGATCTCAAATCTGTCTGTTGATTGTGGAGATGTCTACTCCAAGCATAAGAAGATTTCCCTCAATGGAATGGGTGGTTGAGAACAATTTCTTCCTCCAGAAACAAAAGCAGCTGATGCTGGTGCTGTGGCATGTTAAAGAATGGTCAGACTTCAAAGACATTAAGGTCATCTACTGTATCCTGGGCCCTCACCAGTCACCTTGACTTTGGTCCTGCCACTGGACTGTGATGACTTTGGAAGGAGAGTAAAGCTGACGATTATGTACGTATGAATCTGACTCACTTAAATCCAGTTCTTTTGTGAGTCCAGACATCACCCTATGATGTCATTGGTTTTCTTCTAAAATGAATGCTGAGCAACAATAGCATACAACAGCAAAGCATAAAGGGACAATAATAGTACCTTGTTCCAGGATGGTTTTTATCTGAAGTCTATCAAAGGAAGGCAAGAAAGAGAAAATGCTGCTAATAATCATGACCCCTCCTGAAAACAGAATTGTGTAACTGAAAAAAATACCTTCACAAGCAAGATCTCATTTATTCTAAGGAATCAGAATGAGGAGGAATCAGGGAGATCATCACCTTTCTGTATTATGAACCCAGGAGTGTACTGGAGCCAGTTTCTGCTCCTAGCTCATGAGAGCCAGCTAAAAAAAAATTAATTATTAAATCTAGGAAATTAGCAAACTAAAACCAGGAATTTCTTTCTTTCTTTTTTTTTTGCAAGACAAATGGAGTTAAGTGGCTTGCCCAAGGCCACACAGCTAGGTCACTATTAAGTGTCTGAGACCGGATTTGAACCCAGGTACTCCTGACTCCAGGGCCAGTGCTTTATCCACCATGCCGCTAAATCAGGACTTTCTTAAAGATTGTCTAGACTTCCAAAAGTGATAGAGAAAATGAAAACAGTGAAACTTAAATTGCCAAGTGTGTTGTGCATGGAACGGAAGTGTCTGTGTATCTATATGCATACATACTATACCTAGTTGTTTTGGAAGACCAAATTGTTAAACATTTTCAACTCACTTCCTGAGTGGACCCCATTGGAAGTGTGAGAAGTTTGTAAACTTTTCTCATGGGAATCTTTACCTTCTCATTTAAATTAGAGATTGGCAAAAATAGATATGTAGTTTTTATCCCAATCTTAAAAGTTTCCAATAAGCTGTGGACTCTAGGTTAACCCGTCCTAATATAGTCCCCCACTCTTATTTCTGACATGAGGATAATTAGTGCCAGCGAGGGGAAGGGTGTTTCCCAAGGTCACACCACTATTAAAGGGCAGAACGCCAGCACTAGAGTAATATCTCTCAGACCACTATTTTTTTCTGATATATTTGAGTTTTTTCTCAGATTCAACTAAGTTAAGGATGCCCTCATTTATGGTCATTGTGAATATGTTGGGGCAGAAGAAATGGGATGAAGAGGATGCCCCTTCATACGGAAGCCAACGGCAATGTTTTCTGGGGAAAGTGAATAGATTTCTGTGTAGACAGCCAGTACTGGTGAATGGAGTGAGCCTGGGATGCTTGCTGTTCTTCCTGGTTCTTAGTTCAGTACTTAACCATCAAGTTCAAAGGCAATAGAAAACAGGAAGAATTCCTTCCCCATTGGTTTGACCTTAGAATCTGGAGATTCAACTCCTTCCATCTCCCCTTCTGTAAGATAGAGATAATGATCCCTGGTCCTATATCCTGGAAGGCCCCATAAATGAGCATCCAACGAGAAAATGAAGGTAAGAAGACTTCATTCTAGAAACAAGGTCAGTTAAGAATCTTTGACTTGCTTATGGCAGAAACTGCTACATCTTTGTGAGTAGCTTGGAGCACAAAGAATTTAAGTGATTTTCTGTTCTAAGCTAGTCTGTGATGGACGCTCTGACTCTTTGCACTCCACTCTGCTGCCAACCCTTCAACATTTGTGATGAGTTATCCCAGATGACTCAATGGATAGAATACTTAATCTAGAGTCAGGAAAATTCATCTTTCTGAGATCAAAACTGGCCTCAAACTCTTAGTAGCTATGTGACCCTGGGTAAGTTCCTTAACCTTAGTTGCTTTAGTTGCCTCATTTATAAAATGAATTGGAGAAGGAAATGGCAAACTACTTTGGTTTCTCTGCCAGGAAAATCCCAAATGGGGTCATGAAGAGTCAGACACAATTGAAAAATTCTCTTTTAAAAGCAAGTAAATGTAGGTACAGATGACATCACCAGACTTTGTCTGAGAATCCCCTTTCCCTTCCTTCTCTCTTCTGTCTTTCCTGCTCCCTTCATTCCCCATTGGGGACAGCACCTTCTCCTCCTTCTTTCTGATCTTTGACTTGCATACATCTACCTTCACAGATCTTGCTTCCAATGTTTCTCCTTGGTTGGAAACTCTAAGATTGGATGATCTCTTTGACTTTCCCATTTTACTCTCTAGGATCCTGCAACTCAATGAGAACCCAAGTGTGTTCTTTGTAAACTGCTTGAGGGAATGAAAAATTTTGGATTAGGAGAGGCATGCAAGATGAGTTATCAATTCATATCAAAATTGAGAGCAAAAGTAATAAAATTGGTGATTGATAAGGATTGGTCACTTTATCTTTTTTCATATTCAACTATGGTCAATAGGAAGCCTAGGGAGCTTTATATTTTTCCCAATGAAACTGGGGGTGGGGTGGGGAATCTTACTAAACTCCACATTCTGGTTGAATAGTGAGACTAGCTCTGACACTAGATAATAAATGCTATTTTTTGTAATTTTAAGTTAATATCAGTATACATTAGATAGTAAGTTTACATTGGAAGTAGTCTTTTTGAAAAGGAATTCTTGCAGGGAAAACATTGAAAAAGAACTTAAGTAATAATATGAATCCCTCCTTTGGGTGCCTACCTTCCTCAATATGAAAACACTTGGGGAATCTAGGGAGTCAATAGGAGTCAACACATTTGGGAAGGAGGATAGTCAGCATTGGTTTCCAGATGGCCAGGAAAGGGCCTTAGTTTAGTGATTCTTAGATGAGGAGTTGGAAAAGTTTGGACAGTGAATGGAGCTGGGCACAAACATGATTGGGACCAAGACCCTGATAATCATGGGGGACAGATGACTTATCTGCATTCTCTCAGCTAATCTGTGGCAAAGTTAGGATGAGATCCCAGTTCTCCTCTGAAGCCAACTTTCCACTGCATCGTTGGGCAACTTTCCATTTCTTACCAAGGCCTAGTAGTTATGATTGGTCCTTCATTCAGAAAAGTCAGATTTGAAGGGTGGCTAGGTGGCACAGATTCTAAAGCACCAGCCCTGGAGTCAGGAGTACCTGGGTTCAAATCCAGTCTCAGACACTTAATAATGACCTAGCTGTGTGGCCTTGGGCAAGTCACTTAACCCCATTGCCTTGCAAAAAAAAAAGTAGAAAAGTCAGATTTGAGAAAAAATGACTTAAAGAGAAGCAACCTTAGAGCTCAAGCAGTCCAAGGCTTCCTCAACTGGGGTTAGGAATTTATTTTACAAATATATTTATTTATGTGGTTCAATATAATTGACTTCTTTTGAAATCTCATATATTTTATTTGGGACATTTAAAAACACAATTCTGAAAGAAGTCATAGACTCAAAGGAATTTATAATGCGCAACAGGTCTAAGAATCCCTGAACTGGCCCAAATCTGTCATTTTACAAGCTAAAAAAAACAAACAAACAAGAAACACAAGGTCCAAAAAGGAAGAATTTAATCATTCTACAATCATTTATTCAATGTTTTTTTTCTCTTTTAGGTGGTATGAATATTCAGACAAAGTTGACATGGTCCCTGCTTAGGAAGCTTAGTTTCTAGGAATAGGCAGAGCCCAGATTCATATCTAGGTCTTCTACATTAATAACAAAAACAAAAACATTTATTTTATTATTTAGGGGAGGAAACTGAGGTTTAGCTTGGATATGTAACTTCAAGAGTCACCCAGCTGACTAAGGGTAGATCCTAGGCTAGGACCCACCAGGTCCTGTCTCCTCTCAGACTTCTTTCCTTTCCTAGGTGTCTGTATCTCTAGTCCTCTCAAAAGGCAGACCCCACCACAGGAGGCCAAACTTGCCTAGTTATCAGGGAGCTGAGCTGCTCATTATAATTCCACCCGCTAATTCACTATACATCATTAAAAATTTAAAATCTATCCTTTTTGTCAAGTGCCTTTCCTTATATTAATTATCTAATCACAACAGACTCAATTGATTAATAGCCTTTGTTAAACTTGGTTCCAGTTTCTCTGGGAGGCCCCTCTGGGAAGAGAATTATCCCTTATTATGAAAGGCTGGAGCAGAGTTACTTTGGGTTGGTTAGATGTTTGAGAGACATTTAGAAGGAGGGGCAGAAAGAAACTGAGATGCAGGGAAGTTCAAAGGGATGCATTTGCAGTGGTTGGGGGAGGATTGCTAGAAATGTAGCCTATTAGAGGGCCAAGCTTGGATTCTGCAGACCTGGGTTTAAACCCTGCCTCTAATACTTATTATTGGCGTAACTTCATGAAAGTGAAGAGAACTAGACCTGTGAGACTACCTGGAGTGAGTGGCTTCAAAGAGATGGACTAGAAATAAAGCATCTTGCCAACCATAAGGTACTCCACACACTATCTATTGCAGTAAATGTTCTACCTAGGTGGCTTTCTCTTTAGGCAAGGGTGAGGTCATGGAGAGAGACCTGGGTCTAAGCTCTCAACTTGGGTGACCTTGTAGTGGTCTTTTACTCTCATCCTTGAAATGAGGGTGATAGGGTGAGAAGATCTCTATGGACCCTCTCAACTAACATTCTCCCTTTTGCTGATGATGATATGTTCTATGTTCTGGGTCCTTTCCAGGTTTGGCATCCTATTTTGGGGACTCTAAGGACACCCAGTGCTCTTCCAGTGTGTGTTCTTGAGCTACTGCTTTCCAGGATGTTCATTCCTGTTTGAAGGTCCTCTTCATTTCTAGTATTGCCTAGAACTGATCTTTTCTTCTGTGTTCTAGAGTCTCTTTTTGCTCTAGCCTTCTTTCTTCCAAGGTCTTTCCCAATGGCCGACAATTTGTTTTCTATAGTCCACATTGCTTCCTAGCTCAGATCTTCCCCATCTTTGAATGGCTCAGGATCTGGCTCACCCCCTTTTAAGGGACCTCTGAGGTCAGACCTTTTCTGCTCAGTTCTGAGGTATTTCTTCCCTCTGTTCCCTCTTCCATACTGTGGAACTCCAGTTCTAATATTCTAGGTTTTTATGTTCAGCGTCTTGATGTTCTGGGTTGTCAGGTTCCTCCTCTTCCTATACTCTATATATAAACTATGTCCTTAGGTCTCATTCTGCTCTGACATTCTAGAGTTCTATTTGAGCAGAATATAGACCTGGAGCATGGTAAACAGTATCTCCATCATCGAGTGGCAGGAAGACTGTTAAACAGCTGGAGACCAGGCAGAAGTGGAGCCTGGTGTGTGGCAAAATTCAGAAAAGCACAATTAAATTTGAGTTTTGTAGTTTTATTTATGTAATTCATTTTGCAAAGGGAAGCAAGTTGATACAGAAGAACAGCATCCATTATTTAGCATTTTGTCCCCTTCCAATGGAAAGATCCATGACTTCCATTGGGAGGCAGACCTATCTTGGGCAGGGGTGTCTTGTGACTCTCGGGCCCTTCTCACAAGGTGCTAATTGGTTGCCCACCATCAACTGTGAGGGTGGCGGAGAGGAGGACTCTACCGGCTCCAGCCTGAGAACTGTAGCATACCCAGGAAATGGGCCCCCAATGTCACTAAATACAGACTGTGCCCATCTACCTTCTATCTCCTCATCCTCAATACAACATATATCTCTTCAGACCTGTCCTTTAAATATTAAGATGGAAGATGGTAGAGTTAAAAATTCAATCAGTCTGTGCCAGGCCCTATAATAATGCCAAGGCAGGTACAGGACAAAAAAGGCTTGTGGAGAAAAAGATAGCAATGATACAAACAACATACCAAGGTAAAAATAAGGTCATTGGGGAGAAAGAGGGGCCCTGGTTTGGGGGCTTCATGAAGAAGCCGGTGCTCTATATGTCAGGAAGGAATGTTTGAGGCATGGGAATGACCTGGGCAAAGGCAGAGAGATAGGAGATGGAAAGCTATGGGAGAAGATCTTGGATTGTAGTTAGCTCTTCTGCGATGTGAAAGGGAAGTTAGAATGCAGAATAGCATAGGTTTAAAATCTAATATTTTGTCCTTCATTTTTGAAGAAGACCATGACATCAGGGAGGAGATACCATGACAAGCACAAGAATTGGGTTTAAGTGAGGGGTGACTGTGCTAAGTCCCCAGCCTCACTTTCTCTGCCAGAGCCATCTTGGTTCAGTGGCCAGATAGGAATCAGGACACCCGGAGATGGCCCTGGATGGGAGGCACTCAGAGTAAAGTGACCTGCCCAAGGTCACACAACTAATATGTATCAGTCTGGATTCAAATACCTGTCCTTCTGATTCCAAAGCTGGCCAACTTTGGGCAAGTCCCTTCTCCTCCCTGAACCTCAGTTTCCTTGTCTGTAGAAAGAAGAGTTGGGACCAACCTCCTTTCCAGCGTCAGCGTCCTCTGAACGGGAGACCTCTACTCCACTTATTCTGAGCTAGACTTGCCAGCCAGGCTCCTCCCCAGGAAGCCCAGGGTCCCTGGAGCAATTAGATTGTCTGGGACTGTTCCCTGACAGGCTGCAGCTTGTCCACCTGGCTCCGACCGTGAGAAGCTGCCTCCCCAGCACCGAAGCCAAACTGGGACACAAGAACCTGCAGGACCCGGGACACACCTACCTCCATTTTATTTTATCTTATTTCCCCCCATGTCACCAGAGCAACCCCTTAATGGGGGTACTTTGGCAGAGGGCACAGTGGAAACTCTGGGGCTGGAGTCAGGAAGACTTGAGTTCCAATCTCAACTCTTTCCAGCTATGTGTGTGACCCTGGCCAAGACATTTATCCCTATTAGTCTCAGTTTCCTCATCTGTAAAATGAGCCCAAGAAGCGAATGGCAAAGTTCTTCAGGATTTTTGCAAAGAAAATCCAGAATGGGGTCACCCATGGGATACAACTAAAAACAACTGAACAACAGCCACCTTAATGGAATGGTAATGAGGAGTTAATTACAATTAAGCAGTTTAATAATGACTTCTCCATTAACTTTTTCTTTTTTTTTTTTTTAAGGAACAACAATCGAATTCCAACAGTCTCCTAGACATTTGGATGTTAAGGACTTTTAGCCTCCCCAGGATTCTCTAGTAAGCTTTGCCATGATTTGTATAATGTGGACGATTTTCATTTTCTATGGAGGAACCTGAGGCTCAGAGAAAATAATGACTTATGAATGATTAAATAGCAAGTGGATTTGAACCCAAGTCTTCATGTTCCCACTTCCTATGTCAAGTCTCAGAGAAGCAAGTCATTGAAATACAGACAGTCTCTATCCTTGAGGGACTTAAAATCCATGGGGAGGCAGGAAAGGGCTATGGGAGGGCTACCAGGGGTGCCCATAGAGGGGCATCTTGTCCTGTGGAGGTGAAACCAGGCAGAGCACTGAGTACAGAGGGCAGTGAGATGAGAGGTGTCTGCTCTCTCCAAAGGCAGGTGCTGGGAGGCAGTTGGGCTTCTGCCTTTGGAGAGGAGATGGAGGGAGATGGGGCTCAATCAAGGCTGAGGGGGAGTTTAAAGGGAGAAGCTTGGGGGGGGGGGAGTTGTGGAGGTGAAACCTGACCTAGCAGCAGATAGCGAGTCAAGTGACACACAGCCCTCTGATGCTGGACAGATCTGACTCCAGAAAGGGTTCAAGTCCTGCCTTTGGTGCTGGTTACCTGGGTGGCCCATGGGAAACCATTTTTTTCTGGGTCACCTGGGCTTCAGAGCAACACTGAATTACAGATTTAAAGCTGAAAAGGACCTTGGAGGCAGCCATTCTGTCCAACTCCTTCATCTTACAGATGGGGAAACTGAGGAACAGACAGAGTAGGAGAGTTGCTCTGAATTAAGCAGCCAGGAACAATGAGATGCAGGATCTGAAGCCAAGTCTTCTTGACCTCGAGCCCAGCACCCCATCATTATGTCACCTCATCTGTAAAGAAAAAAGGATGCCTCACAGGGTCACTTTGAAATTGGAATGAGGGAGTGTAGCTCAGTGCCTTATTAATTTTCAGTAACTACAAAAATATCAGTTAGAATGATTTCAGTAATAATACTAGTTGCAAAAATCTATTATTTATGGAATATATAAAAAGAAACAACCTGACGGCCAGCATTGTTTACCAGGATTTCCCTTTCATCAGTGAAAAAATAACAAATCCTTCTCGTGAGATCTCCAAATATTTTTGAAAATTCCATAAATGCCCATGCAGAGGAAGAAAAACAAAATGAAACAAAACACAGATACACACACACACACAGACAGACACATACACACACACACACACACACACACACACACACACACACACACGGAAACCAACCCTGCAGAATCTGATGAACAGTATAAAAATGACCTCTTCTCTATCTTCTTCCCCTTCATCCTTATTCCTCATACGGAAAATAAGGAATGCTAATCTGTTTAGCCAAACAGGTATGTCCAGTGCTAACCTGTCTGTTTGCCCCTGAGGGGAAAGGGATGGGAAGGGAGGGTGGAGGGGAATTTTGTAACTTGAAAATATGCTTGTGCATATTTAATTGCAATTTAAAGTGCAATTTAGAAAAGAAAATTCCATAAATGAAAAGTCTTGGAGTGAAATCTAACAGACCAAAGGATTGCCCACAACCACCTACTCAGAATGTTGATTTATAATAATATAAGATACCACCAATATATGTAAACTATGGTGTGAGTGAAAAGTTTTTATGATATGGAAGCCTTCCAGGACAAAGCAAAACCATGAGGGAACAGAATAAGGTGTGTGTGTGTGTGTGTGCGCTCATCCTCTCAGCCATGAGAATTGTCCTGAGGATGCTCACTCTGAGCCTAGAGGAGTTTCCCTTGCAGTAGGTTTTTTTTTTTTTAGGTTTTTGCAAGGCGAATGGGGTTAAATGGCTTGCCCAAGGCCACACAGCTAGGTAATAATTAAGTGTCTGAGGTCAGATTTGAACTCAGGTACTCCTGACTCCAAGGCTGGTGCTTTATCCACTGCACCACCTAGCCACCCTCTTGCAGTAGTTTTAATCAATTAGGCAAAGTCATTATTTTCTCCCCCTGTGCAATGATCCACAGAACATATAGTTGAAGAATGGGGTGAGAGCAATTGTAATGAGGTTTGCTGATTCAACTTCCTTGGATTGGAGATGGTGGTCAGGGCTTTAGTAGAAATAATCATGCCTTTGAAGTCAACCCCTCTTAACAACCCCGGGAGATTATCCAGAGTGGGGACACTCGTCCCACTTTATGGATGAGGAAAACTGAGGTTCAGACAAGGGAAATAAAGAAATTGGAGCAAAGAGAAGGGAAGTCACCTTCCTTATGATCCTGACTTCCCAACTTTGTAGTATTTGGAAAATGTAAACTTCAATGTTGATGAACGTGGAAGAGGCCCTTGAAACCTGACCTACTCTGGGACCCTGGGATCTTCACTACTAAAGGGTCACAGGATGGTCCATTCATCCCTGGAAGGGCCTTCTAGACCAACCTCCTCATTTCACAGATGACGACATACTCAGGCCAGGGGAATGTGATGTGACCTAATCAAAGTCACCCAGGTAATGAGTTCAAGTCCTCAGTAAGTGCATCGGTGTTCTGGGAAGCCCTACCTCTTCTGCTTGGAAACAGCTCAAGAGGAGGAGTAGTCTTAACTAGGAACCCAAAGGGTCTCCTTCCCATGCTTCCCATGGTGCTAAGGGGGCTTCTGGAGACAGTGGAGCTCCCTAGCATCAGAGCTCAATTCTAGGCTCTGTCCCCAGCTTCCTATGGCCTCCTCCTACCCTCTGAGGCCCTTCCCCCTTATCTCCACACACTCTAAGGCACAAGCATATACTTTCTAAGGTTTATTAACAAGGATAAAGAAGGTGAACAAATTCTTGGGAAAAATAACTGCTGTTGGGGTGAAGACACCTTGGGATGTGAAGAACCACGCCTAATATTTATATAGCTCATTTCAAGATTTACAAATAACTGTGCATACATTATCACATTTGAGCCTCTCAACCACCCTGCACCATATTCTAGAAGTGAGACCAAGCCAGAACCTGGGACCAAGGAGAGAGGACTGAGAGCCTGGGTGACCTGGGCTTAGATCCCACTTTCCACCTCCATGAATGAGCTGGGTGACCTTGAGCAAGTCAGTAGACCATTCAGAATCTTAGTTTCCCTAGTCATTAGATGGAGAGAGGGCCTCTGAGCCAGGTAGATGTCTTTGATCTCTGCTATCGTTGTGACACTGGGTAAATCACTTATATAGTCATTGCTCCAAAACTCCACCAATCAGTTGATCAATCAATATTTATTAAGCCCATACTGTATTTTAGAATCGGGGCAGCTAGGTGGAGCAAAGGATAGAGCATTGATCTTGAAGTCAGGAGATTGGGAGTTTGAATCCAGCCTCAGA
This sequence comes from Macrotis lagotis, assembly GCF_037893015.1. Classification (NCBI taxonomy): domain Eukaryota; kingdom Metazoa; phylum Chordata; class Mammalia; order Peramelemorphia; family Peramelidae; genus Macrotis; species Macrotis lagotis. Next base: position 7,270,831 of record NC_133658.1, read on the forward strand.
CACTAGTCACTTACTAGCTGTGTGACCTTGGGCAAGTCACTTCACCCTGATTGCCTGGCATCCAGGGCCATCTCCAGTTGTCCTGATCCATATCTGGTCACTGGACCTAGATGGTCTGGAGGAGAAAGTGAGGCTGGGGACTTAATATAGCACCACCCCATTCATGTGCTTGTCAGGGCATCGCTTTCCTGTTGTCCTTAATAACTAAGGCCAAATATCATCACTATATCCTAGAAACTGTGTTCAGGGTTAGGGATATAAAAAAAAAAGACGAAACGTCTGCCCTCGAGGAGGGCAGTCTGTTGAAAGGCTGAGCCCCCGACCTTATGGACTGAGATATGACCTAAGGCTTCAAAGGGTGCCCTGGCCTCTTGGCTGATAATGGCAAATTTGCAAATAGGTGGGAGAGTAAACTTAGGCTCTGGACTTTTTCCATGTTGTGATGCCATATAAAGGAAATCCTTTGAAATACACATTGACTCAGGTCAGCTAATCCCATGGAGAAAAGAAGTCTGACCAGAGGAAGAGGTTTTGGGGAAGGTCTGGAAGCCATCGTGACCTCTTCTTCTCTTGGGTTCATTGCTTTTGCCTTCATTTGGGGTCTAGACAGAATAGTTTGGGTGTGGAAAAGGGTCTCTATTTAGCCCCAACTTCTCTCCTGTTCTCCTGTCTCAAATGACATCCACGTATCTCAAACTTGACATGTCGCCAACCTAGCTTATCCGTAACTGTAAGCTCTCTTCTCTTCCCACCTTTCCTGTTACTACCAAGGGTATTGCTATTCTTCCAAGGCCCCAAACTCATCCACCTCAATATCATCTCCTACTCTCACCGACACCATACGCATTTCAAATCTGCTGCTAAATCTTGTCATTTCTACTTTACTTTCTTGGCATCATCAACCTACTTTCCTTGCTGGTTCTAGATCCCCTTGGTGTTACCTTTTAACCCCCATCTCTGGCACAATTCTTGGGTGGTTATTAGAGAATGTACCTGTCCCCTAAAACTTGGTCATTTGGTCACCCTCTAGATAGGACTCTTGCTGGTACCCTGTGCCACTTAGTGTTTCAATTCAATTCAATTTATTTCATTGCAAAGCTATCCTTTCCAATTCTATTGAAGGAGCTTAATCTAAAGTAAATGAGACCTGCTCCCTCAAAATGATTTATGACCGTCTTCCCAAGGAAGGACCATGCTTTAACCTATGGTCTAGGAAAATGAATGAATCAAGAAAGAGTACGTGGGGCACACTTTCATCACCCCGTCCTGCTGAAAGTAAATGAAGGATCAGAGTAATGAAGGTGACCTACAGATGTCCTAACACCTCTGGGGGGGGGGGTGGCTAGGTGGTGCAGTGGATAAAGCACTGGCCCTGGAGTCAGGAGTACCTGGGTTCAAATCTGGTCTCAGACACTTAATAATTACCTAGCTGTGTGGCCTTGGGCAAACCACTTAACACCATTTGCCTTGCAAAAACCTAAAAAAACCCCCAAAACCAAAAAAACAAAACACCTCTGAAGGGAAAGGCATTTGTCAGTCCATCTCATCTTGTGAATAAAGATATTATGACAATGTCCTGTTTGTTGCATGGTAGTGAAGTTTATAGTGAACTGAAGAAAATAGTCATTAGATCATAGATTTAGAGCGGGTTGGGGTCTTTGATTTCATTAAATATAGCCTCCTATTTACAAATAAGGAAATTGAGTCCTAGAGTGTTATCAGTAAGCAATTATTAATTGGAGGTCCCAAGATGAGGTCAAAACTGGGTTGATGTCCTGAGAAAACAGTCCAGAATTGAGGCTAAATGAGAATAAAGAATATATTCAGCAAAAAGATTCCAGTCTGGATGAGGGGCTTAAAATTGATGGCCGTTTTCAGTTGGAAATTTGAGAATTTAGGTTCTAGGAGATAGAATAAGGATGCGCTTATGACCACCCTGGGGGTGGACTAAGCTAGAGTGGAGATGAAAGCCTTTGGGGGTAAGGAGGTAGAGAATTTCCGAAGTGGGGGAAGTTAGGAAGGGTCACTGGAAATATGGATATCACCAAGAATGAACCTACAGAGTGGCTTGGAAGGAAAATGGTGTAGTGATGGTGTCTGGACGAGACTCTGGAAGACGAGATTCCTAAGGAAGTGGAATATGTGTAGACTCTTCCTCCTGATCCTGGGAGATCCTTGGGAACACAGGCTCATATCTTTAGGGTAAGGATGTCTTCTGGTCCAACCCCTTTATTTTACAGATGAAGAAACTGATGATCAGTGAGGTCCTTGCTATTTCTCCAAAGGAACAATGCATAATTCACCTTGGTATTAGACTTTTGACACCACAAAGTATGAACCACCAAAACAACCTCAGAACTCACCCTGGGCCTGTGATTTCAGGAGGAACAAGCTCTGAATCACCTCTTCCCTGAGGTTACAACTTGGTTTCATTGTGAAATAATTCTGGCTGATCTCTCAGATCCTTAGCCATCTTCTTTCAGAATCATGTTTAAAAAAAAAGTCACTATGAAGCCATGGGGAAGGGGGAAGGAGAGTGTGCATTTATTAAGTGCTTACTGTATGAGGCCCATGCTGAGCACTCTAAATATCCTCTCATTTGATCTACTGGCGTTTGTCTTGCTAGCTCAGTGGGAGGATTGACGACTCCCCAAGCTCAGAATCTTTCGGTTGGTGTGGGGCCAAGGATCTCCCTGGGCAGGTAGGCCTTGCATGGTTGAGTAGTTTTACCTGCAAAACCAGTTTGTTCAGAAATGAGTCTGCAATAGGACTTTTTCTAAGCCAGACAAACCAGGAAGAGATCTCAGGCTTCAGAGAGAAAGGAATAGACAGAAGAAATGAGGAGACCATCAAGCCAATAACTGTCATTAATGATTCCTATTTGACAAAGAATGTCCCCAGTTGGGAGTTTAGATCCCAGTCATCCATACTGAGTTCTTACCATACTTGGGCCAGCTCCCAGATCTCCAGAACCCCTGCACTCATAGAGACTGGGGCTTTGCCCTTTGTCCACTGGTCTTTGGAATTCCTGCTCCAAGGCTGGGTTGGCCTGATTTGTGGGGGGGGGGGGGGGACCAAATGCACCTAAGCCACTAGAAGTCAATGTCCCAGGTCTAGGCCATTGCAGCTTGTACCATTTAATAAAATTATTTCTGTTCAAGGAGAGTAGTGAAATGCATCTTATCTATTTTCTCCATCTCAACAGAGACCTGAACACGCAGTACACACAGGTACGGGACCCGCCATTGGAGATTGCTTTATTCTTCTTGTTCAGTCATTCAGTTGTGACCCTGGGTACATTGTCCAGGGTTTTTCTTGGCAAAGACCCTGGGGTAGGTCACTGTTTCCTTCTCCCCATGGGGGATGGCATCAGAGGGTGCTCTGTGCTCTGTCCCAGGGTGCCAGTCCTCATAAAGGCTCTGGCCCAGGGGCTGTGGTCAAGTGGAAAGAGTCAGGGGAACTTGAATGAATCCCAAGACTGGTTTGTGGACAAGTCTCTGTATATTGTAAAACTGCATAGAAGGGAAAGGAGCAAATATGTCTGAAGCTCCTACTGTATCCCAGCTGAATCTTGAGGAAGCAAACACAAATACTACGTTGCCCCATCCTCACAAAGAATGTGGGAGAAGGAAATGGGCAGAAGGAAGTCTGTCCCCATTTTATGGATGAGGAACTAAGGCAGATGGGGTGAAGTGACTTCTCCAAGGTCACACAACTAGTCAGCATCTGAGGTTGAATTTGAATCTGGATCTTCCTGACTCCAGGCCCAGCGCTCTATCCATTGTACCACTGAGCTGCCCCAAAACTGGCATAGAGAAAATACTCTCCCATGAGTGCTGGGGCTGGCAACAGGAAGGTTTCAAATCTGGGATCAGCTGTGTGGGTCAAGTCACTGCAATTTGCCTCAGTTTCCCCAAACTATAAAATGAAGATAATAGCAGCACCCACTTCACAAATCTGTTGTGAGGATCAAAGGGGATAGAGTTGTATGAAGTTGACTGGCCTTATGATTGGTTCTATGTTTGGTGTCTTCAGAACAACTTGCAGTCTGAAAGCATTGCCTGGCCCACTGAGATGGGAAGTGACTGGCTCAGGGTGTCACAGCAGATCTTGAATCTGGCTCTCCCTGACTCTGAGCTAGCCCTGGGTGTATTTTGCCCTGCTGCCTAGGCCGTGGTCCTGGCCAGAGCGGGTCGCTGCTGTCTGCTGACGCCCCAGACTGGCAGCATTTCCGAGAACTAAACGATGCCAGTCTGTCCCAGGGGATAAGGTGGGCCTTGGGGAGGAAGCAGCTGTTTTCACACATAATAGCTTTCAAGAACCACCCAGTTCTCTAGAGAACCAGGGGAAATGGCTCCTCCTCTCCTTCAAGAAGCTGCTTAACCAGCTCTCTTCTTCAGCTGGGAATTTAATTCAGCAAATGTCTGTTAAATGGCCATTAGCTGGGAGGCACTGAGGGACTTCTGTAGGGAAAAGAATCCTGGTCTTGGAGTCAGCCCCAGATTGAAATCCTGCTTCTTGTTCTCCCAGTGGAGTGACCATAGAGGAGTCTTGGAACTTCCCTCTGCTTGCTTTTCCAGAAAATGGGGATAAAGACATGGGTAGCCCCTGCCCCAGAGAGTTGGGGGATGGCATTAGAAGGTGTTCTGTCCCAGGTTCTAGATCAATGCCAGTCCTCATAAAGGCTCTGACCCAGGGGCTGTGATCAGGTGGAAAAAGTCAGGGCAACTTAAATGAATCACAAGACTGGTTTGAATTCAATTCTGCTATTGTCTCCCTGTGTGTCCAAACATGTGTCCCTTCTATTAGAAATGGGGACAGGTGGTGGAGAAGGCTTTGTAAACTGTAAAATTGCATAGAAGGGAAAGGAGCAAATATGTCTTAAGCTCTTACTGTATCCCAGCTGAATCTTCTTTTTTTTGGGTTTTTGCAAGGCAAATGGGGTTAAGTGGCTTGCCCAAGGCCATCAGCTGAGTCTTGAGGAAGCAAACACAAAATCTATGTTGCCCCATCCTCACAAATAATGTGCACATTTATTCATTACTTTCTTTCTTTTTTCTTTTTTTAAATATAAGAAAGATTTTATTTATTTTGATTTACAATTTTCCCCCTCTTCTCACTTCCCTTCCCCCACGCCCCACAGAAGGCAATCTGTAGTCTTTACAGAATTTGCACATTTATTAAGAGGATGCCACATGTGTAGATGCAGTGTTGGCAGAGATGAACTCCTTCAAGGGGATTGGCCCCAGTCCCAGTGAGGCATCTGGGAGAAAATTGGCCCAGAATTTTCCCTCAACATCAGCCTAGGACTCCAAGAATATGGGGAAATGAGGGGGGTAGGGTCTCCTAAGCAGGGAGGATTATCAGAGCAAAGATTAGAGGTTGAAGGACAGAAGGATTGGAGAGAGGAAGGAAAGAAGAAAGGAAGAAATGAAGGGAGGAGTGGAGGAAGGAAGGCAGGGAGGGTGGAAGGAAGGAAGGAAAGAAGGGAGGGAGGGAACAGAAGAGAGGAAGCAAGCATTTCCTAAGTGCCTCCTATGTTTCAGGTCCCTTGTAAGTGTTTTGCAAATGTCATCTCATCTGATTCTCACAACAAAGTAGACGCTGTTATGGTCATCATTTTACAAATGAAGAAACTGAAGCAGATGAATCTTCAGTAACTTGCCCAGGGTCACGTGGCTAGTAAGTCCTTCAAGCAAGATTTAAACTCATTTCCCTAATTCCAAGCCCATAGAACTACCCACTGAGCCACCTAGTTGCTGATGGATAATGGATGGCTGTGTAAGAAAAGTAAGCCCAGTTGGACTGGAGTCAAGTGCATGAAGAGAGTCATCTGGGTTCATCATTATTTGAGGGGAAATTCTGAAGGTTTTCCTTCCATAAAGAGGATTTTGATATTCTCAAGGCAATAGGGAGCTACCGTAGTGGTAGTAGAGTAGCAGTCAGATCTTCACTTCAAGAATGTGAGTTTGGCAGCCAGCTGAAGAGTGGATTGGAACGATAAATGGAGTGCCTTCCCTCTATTGTTTACCTTGCATTTATTTTCTACAGGTTTTGTTTGGGCAGTGTCATTTCCATGTTGGACCATCTTCTGCCCTGGCATCCCCAGCACTTAGAGCAGTGTTTTAATACATTTGTGTTGTCCGACAGTGAACTAGAGAGATCAATAAAGGCTTCCTGCAGTGGGTAGGACTTGAGTTCAGCCTTGAATGAAGCTGGGGATTGTCTCTGGCAGAGTTGAGGAGGGAGGGCCTTCTAGTCATGAATGCTGGTCCTTAGACTTGGAAGATTACTCTGATTTCTACTGAACCACACTGCCATTTTGACATGCCCCAAGGGCTATTCTATGGCTCTGTCTTTAGCTTCAATGCACAGAACTGTATTACTTTCAGTCCCTCAAAAATTCATGGAGGGGTTATTAGCAATGAGCTAATGATCATTTGTCAAGCATCAGTGGCCTATTGTGATCTCAATCAACTTACCCTTGAAAGAGAATTATAATGAACACAACTCCAAATTCATTTAAAAAGTCCTGAGTTAACATCCCATAATTTTTTCATGGTACCTCCATTTTCTCAATCAACAGAATCTAATTATACACCTATCCTGTGTTGAACTGTGAAAGGTAGATGTTGGGGGGCAGCTAGGTGGCAGAGCACTGACCTTGGAGTCAGGAGAACCTCAGTTCAAATCTGACCTCAGACACTTAATAATTACCTAGCTGTGTGGCCTTGGGCAAGTCATTCAACCCCATTACCTTAAATAAATAAAATTTTGTTAAAAAGATGAAAAAAGGAAAGGTTAGATGTTAAAAAACAAGATTAAGTTAAAAAGTTAAAAAGATCAAGGGCTATAGGGTTCATCCCCTCAAAGTTCACCAATATGTATATGGAAGCAGGAAGAAGGTATTGTTGCAACTCCTTTGAAGGCTAACTTTGACTCTAGCCCCGAATTCAGGTGTATTCGAGAAGTCTTTCCTCACTCCTCTTCGGCTCAAAGGCTGCCATGTCTTTTAACCCATGAACATTCATCATTTTTTACTTATGCTGTCCTGAGTTCCTTCTGATTCGTCTCAGTGACTTCCTCTGGAACTGGAATTTCTAGCAAGGAAGAGACCAAATGTCATTGGAAAGCTGGTCCTGGGAAGCAATTTGAAAGGGACTGTTGGCATTGTGGATTTGCCAACTGCTCCACTTGAGAGTTTTCAACTGTGGACAAACTTTCTGGCATTCTCAAGATTGGTGAAAAGCTCTGAGAGAAAAACAATACTATAAGCAAATTAGAAGATCAAGGACTAGTCTACCTGTCAGATCTATGGAAAGGGGAACAGTTTATGACTAAAGAAGAGGTGGAGAACATCACCAAAAACCAATTAGATGATTTCAATTACATTAAAGTAAAAAGCTTTTGCACAGATAAAACCAATGTAACCAAGATCAAAAGAAATGTAGTAAATTGGGAAACAATCTTTACAACTAATGATTCTGACAAAGGACTCATTTCTAAAATATACAGAGAACTGAGTCGTATTTTTAAAACAAAAAGCCATTCCCCAATTGACAAATGGCCAAAGGATATGCAAAGGCAATTTACAGATGAGGAGATCAAAGCAATCCATAGCCATATGAAAAAATGCTCTAAATCATTAATTATTAGAGAAATGCAAATTAAAGCTTCCCTGAGGTACCACCTCACACCTCTCAGATTGGCCAGTATGACCAGGAAGGATAATGATCATTGTTGGAAGGGATGTGGGAAATCCGGGACACTATTACACTGTTGGTGGAGCTGTGAACTCATCCAACCCTTCTGGAGAGCTATTTGGAACTATGCCCAAAGGGCAACAAAAATGTGCATACCCTTTGACCCAGCAATACCACTACTGGGTCTATACCCTGAAGAGATGAGGAAAAAGGGTAAAAACATTACTTGTACTAAAATATTTATAGCAGCCCTGTTTGTGGTGGCAAAGAATTGGAAATCCAGTAAATGTCCTTCAATTGGGGAATGGCTTAGCAAACTGTGGTATATGTATGTCATGGAACACTACTGTTCTATTAGAAACCAGGAGGGACGGGATTTCAGGGAAACCTGGAGGGATTTGCATGAACTGATGCTGAGCGAGATGATCAGAACCAGAAAAACACTGTACACCCTAACAGCAACATGGGAGTGATGTTCAACCTTGAAGGACTTGCTCATTCCATCAGCGCAACAATTGGAAACAATTTTTGGCTGTCTGCAAAGGACAGTGTCATCTGTATCCAGATAAGGAGCTGTGGAATTTGAACAAAGTACAAGGACTATTCCCTTTAATTTGGAAAAAAAACCTCAGATGTCTTATTGTCTGATCTGGTTACCTCTGAGAATTCTGTTCTCTTTAAGGATATGATTTCTCTCTCATTACACCCAATTTGAATCAAGGTACAACATAGAAACAAAGTAAAGACTGAAGGAGTGCTATCTGTGGGGTGGGGGTGGGGGGAGGGAAGCAAGATTGGGGAGAAATTGTAAAACTCAAAAAAAAGAAAAAAAAAAGAAAAGCTCTGAGAGAAGCAGGATAGCATAGTGGTCAGCATCAGGGGACCTGGATATTCATTTGCCATATAGTTTTAGGTGAGTTCATCCATCTTTTATGTTGGAATGCCTTATCTATTCCTATGTTTAGTGAGGCTATTGGAATAGAATTGAGATACAGCTTGGGGTCTTTATATGAAAAAATGTATATTCTCTAATATTTTTGTGTACCATGGCTCCTTCTAGCCAAACCATTCTGTATTCTCTCCTAATCTGTGTCATTTGAACTGTAATACATTTCTAGAGAGGTGGGCTGATTTGGGCCATGTCCTGTCCCTAAACTGGCATCTCCCTCTTCCTGGAAACTCTTCTTCTTTTGGTCCCGCTGAGGTCTCATTGGCTTTTGGGTTGTTCTTTCACACAAGTGACTCATTTTGAGTTTATAGATTACTTTTTAGAAAAATTGCCAATCTGACCATGATTCTCCAGCTTTGAACTTGTAAGGCTGATGTTAGCAAATCTCTGTTTTGGATTCCTAGCTGGTGAAATGGTACCTTAGCTGTTCAACTTCTTAGGAATCATCACTGCCAACCACAGTCAGCTTTCCCAATCAGCTTTGCATCATCCAATGATGTGATGATCTTACCATTTTTGCCTTTATTTGAGTCAGTGATAAGAATGTTAAGTTGTAGAGGTCCAGCTGTATATCCCTTGAATACTCATATTTTGTGATATAGGATTCCTTCCAATGAAGATGTTTGCTGTCCAGTGTCCTGTGGCACCTCCTGGCAGAGACATTCTAGTTTCTTCAGTTCTGACACTATATTCCAAGATTCCTTCCAGTTTTAGCATTCTATATTGAAATATCTCTTCATACTCAAATATTCTACTGTTTTATGACTTTTAAGGAAAAAAAAAGTTACTTTCTTCCCCTACATCCTGAATGATGAAAGGGGGGGAGAGGAAATTTATTCTTTGGGGAAAGGCTTCCTGCCATGCTCAGCCAGAGAAATGTTTATCTGCAGCAGCAATGGAAAGGATGCTTTCCTCCCTCACTAGGGCCCTAAACATATAATTTTGCTTCCAATTGATGAAGCTGATTATTGTTTATATTTGGAGCTTTGTCACAATTTGGCTCAGACTTCATTAGCCTCAGGAAAATGAACCAGGTGTTGCTCCATAAGACCTTAGCCCAGTCATCAAGCCCATCCCTATTAGGCTGGCTTCCAGAAAGGAGGGCTGGACAATGAAGAGAAATCTCCCTACTCAGGAAAGTTTCATAGTTTAAAGTTCATCTTCATGTTCATTGATTTTTATTTTAAATATTGGGTTTCCAGCCACATGGAGAAGAATTCTTTATTCAGTAACTGATAGGAGAGCTGGAAAGTGCTTTTGCCTCAATTATTTTAGATCAACAGGCACATCCTATATCAAAATAAGGTACAAACAGAGACTCAAAGAAAAAAAGGAGAAAATGGATGGAAGTAACCTTTGTAACTAGTTGGGAGAAGAAAGCTTAGACAAATAAAGGAGAGAGGAGAAAATGAAGCAAAAAACCAGTTTTTTTAATTATGTAAAATCAAAACTGTGGCACAACTGAACTTATCGCAACTACTATGAGATTAAAAATTCATTTTGTCAGATGTTGCTGATAATGATGATTTTTGTGCTTTGTTCTAGAAGGTCATGACATTGGGAAGGTGATGCCATGACTAACAAGTGAATTGGATTTGAGTGAGATGGGGCTGTGCTAAGTCACCAGCCTCACTTTCTCCTCTGGAACCATCTTCCTCTGGAACTGTGGCCAGTTAGGAATCAGGATGACTGAAGATGGCCCCGGATGTGAGGCAATCAGAGTGAAGTGACTTGTTCAAGATCATGCAGATGATAAGTGTCTGAGGATGGATTTGAACTCAGATGCTCTTGGCTCAAGAGCTGATGTTCTATTAACTCCACTTACAGATAATGATATGATATAGAAGATATTTAAGGATTTAGCAGAACCACATAGCACTAAAAGTCATTTCCAAATAGAAGACTGATCATGGAATGTGAAGAGATAGTTTTTATAGTGGTTATCACTGAGAACTCCTCTAATTGCACTACATTTTATTAACTAAAGTTAATAAAAGCCACAGGAAAGATTGTTTCACATCACTAACAATAACCATATGGGCAGTCAGGAGGTGGAAAGACCTTCCACCAAGTGTTCTCATTCCCCTTTCCTTCCTTTGCCCTACTCTCAACTCCTTAGCTGATCAGATTCCCCAGGGGTGGTGGTGGTGAGTTTGAGAAGAGCAGCATGGCAATAGATAGATCTAGGATGAGTAAGAGATCACTGCAGTCTTGCCAGTGAGATGAAGGACAATCAGGCCTTAAGATATGCTTTGCTATTGCCTCCTAAGGTCAGGGATATGCCAGGTAAATGCTTAACCACTTACTCTGGGAGGCACACTTTTAAGTTAAATTGGAATCATAAACATTTTCTCCATCACTTTCCTAAATCCAAACAATAAATGAGTTAGTCAGGTAGCACATGGGATGGAATATTGGTTGGGAGTTGGGAAAGCCTGAATTCAGCTTTTAAATACTTACAGTTATGTGGCCTGTTTGCCTCAGTTTCCTTATTTGTAAAATGAGGATTAAAAATGATACCTATCTCTCAGGTTACTTGTGAGGATCAAATGAGATAAAAAGTGAACAGTGGTCAGCACAGAGTAAGCTTCTATCAGTGTTCATTATTACTATCACCATTATTATTGCTATTAGCCAAAACAAAAACTCCAGCCCTGATTTATAGCTTCTGCTGACTTTCAAGATGTAAATGCTCACCCGGAACACTCAAACAATAAGGTCTTTCAGGGGCTTCAAGCTGGCTCCAGTATGGCTTTCCGTGACTCAGGTGTTCCAGGTCTCAAAACCTGCCAGCTTCCTTCTCCCTGAAGGTCTCCAGGCAAGTTACCTCTTCAGGAGCAGGAGTTGTCTCCCTCGTCATTTTCCACTTGTAGTCTCACCATTTAGGACAATGATTACCACAGAGTACACAATTTTTCAATCATTTAATAATGAGATAAATGCACATTAGAACAACTGTAAGGTTTTACTTTATACCCCAATAACTGACAAAAACAACTGAAGAAAATAGAAATAATGTTTTAGGGTTTGTGGAGGAGAGAGAGAGAGAGAGAGAGAGAGAGAGAGAGAGAGAGAGAGAGAGAGAGACAGACAGACACACAGACAGACACACAGACACACAGACAAACACACACACACATCCCCTGAGATAAAACCATCAACATTTCAAAAATCATGGCTCCAAAAGTGATTGAAATATCCATCACTTTTGACCCAGAAATCCTTCTGCTTAGATGTATTCCCCTCAAGGATTTCAAAGACTCCATGAAAGGTCTCCTACCCTTGAAGGCCCCATAGTGATGTCCTAAATGGGGACCAGCCTTACAGACTTTGACTGTGGAAAGGACCTTGAAGATCCCTGTCCAAATTGTTCTTGAAGAAGAATCTCTACTCTACCCTGGCTGAGAAGTGGCTGCTGGTTATCATGGAGGACTCCACTGACTCCTGCACTAATTAATCGCACTTTTGGAAGCTCTACCATTTAGAGAATTTTCCTCAGGGATGAATGGAAGTGTTATGGAAGGAGAGAAGGATTAGGTTTAGATTCAGTGGAACTTCCTTGTTTTGTCTCTGCTGTTTCTTTTCTGAGAGAAATTGCACTGGTCGGATAACCTCTTGTGGTCTCATTCTCTTGCTCTGTAAAATGGGAGAATTGGAGCAAGATCCTTTCTGCTCTCAATCTATGCATGCTCAGTCCTCAGATACGTATTGCTTATTTTGTGCCAGACTCTCAGGATAGAAAGAAAAAAATGAAATAACTTTTGACTTCAAAGACCTGACATTCTCCTGAGGGAAATCAGATATATATATATATATATACATATATATATATATATATATATATATATATATATATATATATATACACACAAAATTAATACAAGTTAATTTGGGGCAAGGAAGACAGTGGTAAGTAGGGTAATGAGAAAAGGTCTCAGATAGAAGGTGATGATGGAACTGATTCTTTTTTGTTGTTGTTTTTGCTTTTTTTTTTTTTGCAAGGCAGTGGGGTTAAGTGATATGTCCAAGATCACACAAAGTTATTTTAAGTATCTGAGGCTGGATTTGAACTCAGGTCCTCCTGACTCAGGTCCAGTGCTCTATCCACTATGCCACCTAACTGCCCCCTGGAAGGCAGCTAGTGTATTTAGCTTAAAAGAAGCAGGGTATTTTGAGAAGCAGATGTGGAGGAGGGAATGAATTCTAGAAATGAGAGGTTTTGGGCAAGAACCAAGAGAAGTGACTTTCAGTGCTAGTTTGGCTGAACTGTGGAGTGTGTGAAGGGGAGTAATGAACAATAAGACAATAATGTATATTATGGTAGGTTGGAGAGAGGTCATGAAAGATTTTAAATGCCATACAAAGGAGATTCTGCAAGGTTTAGGTAGTCATTAAAATTTATTAAACAGTAGAGTGACATGATCAGACCTAGGCTTTAGGAGAATCTCTTTGGCTACTACTGTAGGGAGAATGGACTGGAGAGAGGAGGGACTGATTGGAGGGGGGAAGCAATTAGGAGACTCTATTGCTAGCTTAAGTAGGTGCTGAACTATGGTTATGGCCATGGATGATGTTTTGACAAGACCCAGTCATCTTCCTCAAGGAGCTTCCAATATGGCAACCAAGGAGGTACACATAAATAGATATTAAGCCACTGATAAGATGAATGTGTTTTGGGGAATCTAAAGGGAACATGAGAGAGATTCTAGAAGGATGAGGCCACTCATAATGGAGGGAGGTCTCATGAGATAATGGAGTGAGAACAAGATTGAAAATCATAGAGTATGAATCATCCTGAGCTTCAATTAAAGCTTTGTCACTTTCTATTATTTGACTTTGGGCAAGGGAGGGGAGGAGGCCTCAGTCTTCTGATCTGTTAAATGAGAGGGTTAGACTAGATGCCTTTCAAAGTCATGTCAGGTTCTCAATCTTTGATGATGCTAGAAAAAGGAATGAAAAAACATTCCTTCTTAGGAGGTTACACCTAATTTGGGCTTTCATTTGATCAGAGATCTAGGTTTAGAAGGTCATATCACTGAGATTTTATAAATAGAGAAACTGAGACCCAGTGAGGTAGAGACTTGTAGACACATAGTGGACATATAACTGAGCTAGGCTTTGAACAGGATCCAATTCTCTCTCCATAGTATTATGAAGTTAGGGAAGGATTTCAACAGGAAGAGATATGTGGGAGGGGGTGAGGATACTAGGCATGAAAGCAGAGATGGCCAGGACATGCCTGGAAAGCAGAGTTTAATTCACTGAATGAGTAACTCTAAGAGTCAACAAAAGAATGTATAAAAATGCGTGTTAACACAATTTACTTTTGTCTGCTTTGTTGACTCTGAGCCCTTCTGGCACCCCAGTGGAACAAAATTAGCTCTGGTAGATCCTATCTAGTTAGCAATATTTGTAGCCTGGGCTGGGAAATGAACACATCTGTCATCAGATGACCAAACAAGCAATGGGGAAAGATTGATCTCCTTGGTGGCCATTGTACCAACTTTCAAGAACCCATCCAATAATTCATCAATAAACATTTATTAATCACCTACTGTGTCCAAAGGCAAAGCCCTGGAAAAAGAGAGACAAATATGGAGATGAACCCCTGCCTTCAAGGAATTTACATTTTATCAGGGGAGACAAAATGTACATAAGAGGCTATAGACCCAGGGGTGTGCTGGGAAATGTTGAACAGCCATCTCTCCAAAAATTAAAAAAAATATATATATATAGGACATACTTTTAACATTTTCTAGAAACCTTTCTTGAGTCTAGGCCAGGTGTTGGCAAACTATATTCCATTGTAAAATCCAGTCTGTTATACAGCATGGTTCAATTCTGTTTTATAAGCGGGTTGTGGGCCAGATTTGGCCATTGGGCTCCACTTTGCTGTTCTCTCTACTAGACAGTCAATAAAAAAATAAATCAAGGCCTGATTTGTAGATTTTGACCCCAGCCCATCCTTTGGGCTACCTCTCCAGCTCAGAAGTCATGTTTATAGGTTGGGAAGTAAGAAGGTCTCTTGACTTGGAATCAGCCAGAGACAAAGTTGGAAACCTGCCTCAGGCAGTGACTTGTTTTGTGACATTGGCCAAGTAGCACCCACTCTCAGGCTTAGTTTCCTCATCTATAAAATGAGGATAAATAATAGTATAACATTTACAGTGTTATTGTGAGACTCAAATGAGGGAACATATTTAAAATGTTTTGCAGACTTTCAGAATGACATAAATATCATCATCTTCATCATCATCATCACCATCACCATCACTATCATCATTTCACAGACAATTGATTGTTTCATCTTTCTGAGGGAAGGTTGTGAGTACCCACTTTTAAAACTATAGATTAAAAAATTAAAATGTACTTCAATTTTTAAAAATGCTACAGCTCATTGATATACTTCTCATTAATAATCAGATGTCAGACATAATACTGTTAAGCTTGATGGCATAGTGAGAATGGTAGCTACAAAACATTCCCCAATATCTATGGAATAGTCTCCCCCAAATGCACAAAGTTATGCTAGGTATAAATATAGAACAAGGATAGTGAAACAGATGTTGGGAGTCAATGTGGTCAAGGCTCCATCTGCTTCTGGTCTTTCTCTCCCTGGGGGGAGTTCTGGGGATGGAGGCATGGGGGGAGGAGGGAGAGGTCCTCCTCCTGTTTGCTTCTTAATTCCCAGGACTAGTTTGCTTGGAATCCATGGCCAGCACTGTGTTCTGCTCTGGGTGTTACTTTCCTCAAGTCATTGCCTTTCTGTGTCCTTGATTATAGAGTTTGAGTTACTGTTTCCCCAATTATTCCATAAACTCTAACTTCAAATTTGAGAGAATCACCTATTGGGTGAGTAGTGTGGCTGCTCCTCATGGTCAGTGGTAGTGGGGAGGGGAGACCTCCCCTCCTGCTTCCCTCCCATAGGGGCATTATTCTCTCTCTCTACACATCTGGATCCTTTCAGACTCTTGAAGGGCTTCTCCCAGGCTGGCCTGGAATGCCAGATGATCACCTCATTAATGATGGCTCCTTCCAGTTCAATAAAGGCAAACTTGTTCATACTTCTGGAAGCATCCACATAGAGGATTGAACACCATCTATCATTTACCTTCTGTATATCTTTGGAGAGAGGATGATTCATTCCTCCCAGTATAATTCACCTTCCCTCCCCATGGAGAAGAATAGGAAAATAAACCAATGGTATCAGGCTGCATTTGAACTCAGGTTTTCCTGACTTCAAGCCCATTACTTGTGCACTGGATCACCAAGCTGCTTTGAGAGGTCTTCCTGGAACATTTGTGCAGTCGTCATGCTGAGGGTCACCCTGTTTTATACGCTGTGATGCAGGATAGTCTCTTCGTAGGAGTTTATTAAATACTGGTTGGAAGAAAATGAACAGACTAGTTCCCTCATTAAGACAGCCAAGGTCATTGTGACAGACAGAGGCAATTTCCCCTGTGCATACCATTCACTGCAGAAAGGCTGACTGGTCATTGTGCTGGGATCAAAACGACCCATCAGCCAAGAGGCACCATGACAGATGTGACTAAATTTGCCATTGGGAGCAGGCAAAGAGCAGCCAAGCTCATCAAAGGGGAGGGGAGACCCTAGACCAGATGCTGCAGGGCCAATTCCCCAAATGAAAGGGCAATGGCATGATGGGGGCCCCATCAGTGAGGAGGTGAAGCCACCCTGTAATAAGAAGGAAGGGACATAACCATAAAACAACCTGTAATTTCAGGGGCGGTAACTCTGAAAGTTAGAATGGGAAAGGTAATGATAGTGAGCCTGTGTGGCTTCCTTCCCTTCCATTTCCCAGATCAGCATTACTCTTCTTTTATATTTTTAGTCCCTTTTACTTTTCCTCTTCTTGCCTCATCTATTGTAAGGCATAAAAAGGACTCAGAAAGTATGTGAATAATGATGCTGGAGGGCACAAAGAGAATCTGGAATATCAAAGGTAGGAAGGAATTTTGAGGCTGGAAGAGACTCTAGAACACAGAACCAGAAGGGACCTTCCCTCTGAGACAGATGGAGGTCTCACTATTTCTGCATCTTAGTGTCTCAGGGAGTACTGGAGAGGTGAGTGGTCACATCAGGATGAGCTGACGATCCCATTCATTGGATGAAATTACTGGAAGTTACAGGGAATAGATAGTAAAGATGGCTCTTATTCTCTGATTAGAAAAACAGGAAACCCTACTGACCTCATTTGTTACCTGGCCAAGGGTGTGACTTGTTCTTAACTTAGATGATCTTATTTGTACATGAAAGGATCAGGAAACTTTGACTGTGGAAGAGTAGGGATAATTGACTTGCCCTGGAGCTAGGGCCTTGGTTAAATTTTTAAAACTAAGGAATCAAATTGTAGATGAAATTCAGAAGGTATTCAGCTCTTGGGCATGGCTTTAGCTCTTTATTTTTTCCTTTGGACTTCTTGGAGAATGAAACTAGGTGGGGATCAAGGCCACATCCTTTCTCCCCATCAACAGCAGTGCTAATTTGCAGCAGAAGTATATGGCCATAGGAAACACTTATTAGCAAGGGGCAGGGCCAAAGAATCCATTTGTGGAATTGAATAAGAGAGAGGAGGAGAGGGGGAGCTCCCTGGATTGGGGACTCCATTCAAAGGGTGGCAGGCCACAGAACACATTCTCCTGTTGATCCTACTCTATGTGCTCTGAGCCTTTCTAAAAGAATGCATTGTGTGTACCTCATTTTTGAAGAGGACCAATGACATTACAGCATAATGTTTTGACTTGCAATGACATTACAGCATGATGTTTTGACTTGCATATGATTGAAATTTAATGAAGATGGCGTTGAACAAAGTTTGCCCTACTCTTTCTTCCAGAATCATCAAAGCCCAGTGATGTGGGATATAGTGGATGACCTTGGAATCTTTGATGTCTGACCAAAGACCAAGTGTTCCACTGTGTCTGCTTCAGTCACCTTCATGGTTGTTGGAGTTTATTGAAGTTGAAAAATTCTGAGTTCAGGCATATTATAGTTAAAATATCTCATAGTTAGGCAGGAATTGAGCTTTTTTTAAAATTTACATTAATATCTATCTTCAGCTGTGCACTTCTTATTTTGGAGACAAAATTCAGTTTGTTGGACATGTTTAGGAAACAAAACAGAAGATTATATTAAAACCTCTCTGGATAGACTGACATGCAGAGTGGTAGTTGGGCAATGAGCTTGGGTCTTTCCTTAGCCTACAATCTTTTTTTTTTTTCAGAAGAGTGACAAAATTCCATATTCTCTCCAACCTCTTGAAATTAGACTCTTAGAGTGTCTCCCTTTGGTCTTGAAATAGTAACTTTCCTTTATACAAATAGCTTAGGGCATGACCCATTCTTCCAAATTCATTGCCTTCTCTGGAGCTGTTTTCACATTCATAGATCTAATAAGACATTCATTAACTACATCACTCCTCCCAGAAGATGTCTGGTAATGTCTTATTATGGTGGTCTTGTTGGAAACTCTGGACTCCCAGGGCTGTGTCAATGGCAGGGAGTTTGGATCAAAGCAGATAAGCTTTAAGGCTAGGTCTAATGACAAAGGTATTCCTTACTTGGGAAGCTCCCGGATCCATGAGCGGTTCATCACTAGGGTTTGGACATCCTTGGATGAATGAATTTATCCAGAACAACTCCTCATCTAGCTGTTTAAAGGATAATAGATCATCTGATCATAATGTTTTTTTTTAGTTTTTGCAAGGCAATGGGGTTAAGGGGCTTGCCCAAGGTCACACAGCTAGGTAATTATGAAATGTCTGAGGTCATATTTGAACTCAGGTCCTTCTGACTCCAGGGCTGGTGCTCTACCCACCTAGCTGCCTCCATGATCATAGATTATTAGAACTAGATGGTACTATAGATTAACAACATCCAAATCCTTGTTTCTCAGGGAAGAGAATGAAAGTCCCTATATAATGATTACTACCTGAGTCATCTTGGTCAGATTACTTTCCTTCTCCAGTGTCTTCCTCTGGAACGTGATGGCATTGGACTCATATCCCAGAGATCCCTTCCAACTCTCCATTGATTTGGGAATTTATTATCTTAAATGATTAGTTGTAGATCAGCTAGTCCCTCCATCTGTCTCTCCATTGAGCCTCCTTACCCCAGGATCACATTGCCTGGGTTCCACTCAAGATGTTGGGAGGAAAGGACTGGATCAATTGTAAGGAAACACAGAGATGAGGGCTCTTCTTCCTTCCCACCCTGCACTGCCATCTGTTCCCCAGAAGGCTTTGTACACATAGACCAGGCTGGTCTCCATATATGGACTGGATGTAAACCAAGATGGTACCCGCTTTGTCTTAGTCAAGTTCCTTTTTTTCAGAATCCAATAACTGAGTCTCATTGTTGTACCTGACATAGGGTGGATGCATAATAAATGTTATTGAACTGACTGATTGCTAAGGCTATTGGGGGGGCACATTAAGATTTATTTCCACAGTAGGGACAGACCAGGTCAATAATATTAAAAGCAATTATTCTTTATCATAGACTCATTTTACTTCACCAAAGGGATTAACTTAAAATGGTGCCTGTTAGTGCAGGGAGTAAGTTGGGGAGGGAGAACAAGGAGGGGGAGAAAGAAAGAAAGAACAAGAGGATAGCAGAATCATGGGCCCTTGAGAAATAAGGATAGAACCCATATCATAGTAGCTCAGTGTACTTAGAGCTAGGCAAGGGGCCAAGAAGATCTGAGTTATAATCTAACAATGGGTACTTCCTATTTGTATGACCCTAGGCAAGTCACTTTAAACATGATGTGCCTCAGTTTTACTCAGATGATAATAATGGTACTTACTTCCCAAGGTCATTGTGAGGATTAATGAGATGGGCTTAAATGACTATATGTCTTTCTTGTTGCTATTGCTGCTACTATTATTGAGGGTCAGGAATGGCCTCAGTTAACCTGCCAAGTGTGAAGTCTTTGGTGAACAGTCATTATTGCTTTGAAGATATCAGTTCCCTGAAAACAGAGTCTCCTAAACTAAACCATGTCTTCAGGGGCCACAGCTGACCCATGGCCCCATGGACCTGGTTCTCTCTTTGCCCAACCTTCAACATTAGACTCATTTTGAAGGTTCAATCCACTGCCCATAGGGAACCCTATGGAGCTTTGGTTTGGCCAGGTCTGAGTCACTTGGACTGCTTCTTGGAACCCAAGTTCACACCCAAAGTTTTGTCCTGCTGATGGTGGCAGAATCACTGGGCAGACCTTCCCAGAAGTTGACAAAATCAGCCTGGAAAGTTGCCAGGGTAGCAGGAAATCCTGTCTGCCATCTTCACTTTGCATCTCTTCCTCTCCCAACCATGGGGTAGCACCAAGGTGAGGCATCACGTCATGCTGGTGGAATTGCTAGCTAGCATTTAAACAGTGCTCACTCTTGTCAGGTGCCAGACATTAGCTGCCTCTATCTGAAAATCTGGCTGAAGTTCTGACTCTATGGGTGGTAGAACAACATACCTTCTGACACTGGGTTCAAATGATACCTCTTTCTGATTATATCCCTAGGTGAATCATTTACTCTGGCCAGGCCTCAGTTTTCTTATCTGTAAAATAAGAGGACTGATCTTGATGACTCCTGTGGTACCTTCCAGGCCTAGAATTCTATTCTCATGGTCCCTATGGAAGGAGACTAGGTTTTAGAGTCAGTAACATGTAGGTTCAAATCTCACCTTCCTTCTATGTAGCCAACCTGCATAACCCTGGGTGATTCACTTAACCTAGATAGAAGGTAGTGCAGTGGATGGAGCTCTAAACTTGGAGTCAGGAAGGCCTGAGTCAAGTCTGGTTTCAGGAATTTACCAGCTGTGTGACATTGGGCAAGTTGTTTAACCTCTCTTTGCCTTAGTTTCCTCAACTGTAAAATGGGAATAATTAATATCACCTGCCCCACTAAGGGTGTGGTGAGCATCAAATGCAATAATATTGGGGGGGGGGGTTTGGGGGGTTGCAAGGCAATGGGGTTAAATGCCTTGTCCAAGGTCACACAGCTAGGTAATTATTAAGAGTCTCAGCTCAAATTTGAACTCAGGTCCTCCTGACTCCAGGGTCGGTGCTCTATCCACTGCACCACCTAGCTGCCCCCAAATGCAATAATATTAGTAATACACAGCATACTGCCTGAATATTCCCTTCTCCCTTCCCTTCTTCTTCACCATACTGGGCCTTAATTTCCTTATCCTATACAATAAAAATGATGAACTACAAGATTAGTTTGATCTCTTCCACCTAGACTTTTTAATGGTTTGATCCTTCTAGATAGAACCCTGGATTTAGAGTTAGGATGAAGTGGGTTCAAATCCAATCTCAAATATTTATTAGCCTCTCTTGACTCTGTTCCCTTGTCTGTAAAATGGGAAAAATTACAACACCCACCTCTCAGGATTGTGGTGAGGATTAAATGCTCAAGTCTACAAAGTACTGGGCCAATGTGAAAGTATTCAGAAAGTGCAAGCAATTATGATTCTTCTCCCTCTAAATCCCAGGCTCTGATGATGCTCTCACTCCCCACACCATTTTGCAGAGATAACTAAGCTCCATTAACGTCTTCAGCTGTGAGCCGCAAGGTGAATGGAAGCCATATTTCACAATAAAGCAAATAGTTGTCAAAGTTAGGGAGAAACAGGCTTTTTACACGTTCCTCCTGCCCGTTGCTATCAAAAATAACCATTTTAGAGACACAGTCAATCAATACTCCAGCTCCGACCATGATGTTATATTTAAAAATCATATAAAGGATTCCGAAGCTGCTGTTCATTCTGGGTTTGGGGGATTGATTTATATGTTTGCTGAGTTCGATGCCTTGAGAAACCACATTATTTTAATTCACTGCTATGGATCCACTGATACCTCTGTCAATAATGGAACCAAAGGGGTTTTCTCTCAGCAGCTAGATCTCGGGGGAATGACGGCAGGGGAAATGGCAGGAAATCACAAAGTAATAATTCCCAATGTTTTGGGGGCCAAGGTTTGCTGCCTCATCTCTTTCATTGTCAGTGAGCAAACAAACATTTATCAAGTGGCTAATAATATGTTCCTGGAACTCTACTAAGGACTGGGGCTAGAAAGGGAGATAAAAAGGAAGATAAAAAAAACCAACCAAACCCTGATCTTTTTTTTAAAAAAATTATTTTTGCAAGGTAATGAGGTTAAGTGACTTGCCCAAGATCACACAACTAGTTAATTATTACGTGTCTGAGGCCAGATTTGAACTCAGGTCCTTCTGATTCCAGAGCCAGTGCTCTAGCCGCTGTGCCACTTAGTTGCCCAGGAGCTCCCTTTCTATTGTGGGAGACAGAATATGGCTAACCAAGTAAAATACAAAATCTAGGCTCTGGCAGTGGAAGGAAATTTTAACATCAAGTATATCTGAGAACTTTGGGGAAGACCTCCTCTAGAATGCAGGGTTCGAACAGTCTCATTAAGGAAGCAATATGAAGACGACAACAACCACAACAAAAAAAGCAAAACTCTGGATTAGGAGGCAAAAATATTCAGATTGAATCTGTCCTTTATAGTTGTTTATCTTTGGGTAAGTCACTCATTCTACCTCCCTCCGATTCTGTTTTCTAATTTGGTAAATGGAGGTAATCACTCAATGTAGTTTCAGAAGGAACCTCAGATTCCTTCTAGTCTAACCTGCTCCTTAACAGGAACCCCTTCTCTTTTATACCTGTTATACCTTACTTACAGTCTTTGCTGGGAGGCCTTCAGGGAGAGGGAAATCCCTCCATCCTGAGTCAGCCCTTAACCAACCAACCTCTTCTAAGCTGTGACAGCTCTTTTTTGTTGAGGACATTTCACGAACCTCAGCCTTGCTTTTGGGCAGGTCCTACCTGTTGGTTCTGGCTCTTCCCTCTGGCTCAAAGACAACAGTCAAGTCCTTCCTTTGGATGAGAGTCCATCTCAGTAGCCCTTCCCTAGGTGATTTCTACCTCCCCTGAGTTCTTCTTAAAATGTAGTTCAAAAAAATAAAGATCCTTCTCCAGAGGGGGTTCAAACATGGCGGATTACAGAGGAAATGTCACTTCCCTTACCCTGAACGCTATGTTTCTCATTGGACAGTTTGTGACTGAGACTGGTGAAGAGAGACTAGGGTTTTCATATTACACTCCGTCAGTTTACAACCCACTAAAACCCTCAGCTTTTCATAAGAATTAAAACATTTCATAGCTCTGGGGAAGGAAGCTGGGCTGTACAGTAGAGAAGTGGGTAAGAGTATTCTCTAGCTATACAATGGTGACATTTTACCTCCTATCTCACAAGCTTGTGGGGAGGATCAAATGAGATAACTCATATAGAACTCTGCAAACTTTAAAGTAATATCTACACTATATCCTTATTATCAAGGTTATTTTTTGAATAAACTACTGTCTAGGCTGTTGTGTCCCTCCTTCCTACCATGAAGCTGACTTTTGGAACACAAGTATAATATGCATACTTCGAATTCCAAATCAACTGTAGCTTCTTTTCCTATATTATTACTAAATGTCTAGCCCTTTTCAGGGCTACTCATCCACCTTGGGTGTCTACCTGTCACTCAACTCTTACCTGTGGCTCCAAGAAGCTGTAATATGCACAGCAGCCACACCCCAACAAAGCATCTTGGTAGACAGACTAAACAAAGTTGAGGAGAATCAAGGGGCCTCAAATCTACCACTGAGTTAGGGCAATATCAATCCCAAACATAAGGAGACTTAGCCCAATGGAATGGGTAGATAGAACAATTTTTTCCACCAACCATGAAGGTGGCTGCTGCCAGTTATCAACCAGTCAATTTGAACCTTTGGCTTACCACAGGACTTTGATGACTGTGAAAGAGAGAATGAGACTGATGTCTTTGTATAACTCTGTCTCACTTAGATCCAGTTCACAGACAAGTTAAGACATCACCTATGATGTCACTGGTCTCCTTCAAAAACAAAGAATATATAATAAAATTAAATATCGGGAAAAAAGGAGACATCATTTATCTAGATTTTATTAAGGTTTTTGTTGCGGTACTCTGATTCCTTCTTATAAAGAAGATAGAGAGCCATGAGTTAAACCATGATTCAATTAAATTTTAGAATTATTTAAATGTTTAGAATTAGAGAATAGTACTTAAGGGTTCAGTATAACCTTGGAGAGAGGACTCCAGGAGAGTACCCCAGGGATTTGTCCTTGGTGCCATATTAATGAGTATTTTTACCATAGATAATGACATTGAGAGTATGATCATGGAATCTACAGGTAACACAAAGATGGGAGAGACTGTTAATACACTGAAAGAGTGAGTTAGGATCCCTCCATATCTGACAGACTTGAGCAGGGTTCTCAACCTGCAATAAGACTATGGCTACCTCTAAATGGAGTCTGAAAAGCTTGTCAAAGAGTAAAGGGTCTATTTGATAAATAATCATAGTTTCCTATTGAAATGATGTGACATTTTTATTTCTTCTTATTTCTTATTTCAAGAAAATGTTTGAATTTATTTTCTTTCATATTGAAGAAAGGGGATATTGGGGAAAGGTTACTTAGAATCAGGGGCTGTAGAGATCATAAAAGTGTATGGATTCTTGGGTCATCATGTTGGACTGAATTTTCTATTGCTTTGTTTGTTTTTGCAAGGCAGTGGGTTAAGGGACTTCCACAAGGTCACACAGCTAAGTAATTATGAAGTTTCTGAATCTGGTTTTGAACTCAGGTCCTCTTGACTCCAGGACCAGTGCTCTATCCACTGAGCTACTTTGTTGTGCCTCTAGACTGAATTTTCAAAAAGAAATTAACTAGGGACAAGATGTGAAAGCTTTCATTTGGATGAACAGAAATCTGCTTCTAAGAATGGAAGAAAGAGACAGGGAGGATCAGGCAGAAGAGAGAGTTGTTTCCATTGTACTTAGTGGTTAGCATGAGTTAATGGGAAGCACAATATGGTTTCCAATCTTTGACTGCACTGGGAGAAGCTCAGTTTCTAGGACAAAGAGAATGAAAGCTCCTTTCTCCTCTGTCTAGATCCCTTCCGGGGACCCTTGTGGTTTGGGGAGCCATGACTTAGAAATAACATTGATAGAATGGAAACATCCAAAAAAACGTGTGTTGGGGGGACTAGATGAGTGAAAGACCTCAAATCCGTGTCATATGAGGATATGGATTTGTTTAGCCTGGAGAAGAGAAGACTCACAAAGATGCCTTATTATAGTTTTCAAGCATCTGGAGGGTTGTTCTGTGACCTCTGAGGCAGGACCAGGGACAGCAGAGAAAAGTTTCAAAGAGTCCAATTCAGTCCTACCATCAGGAAAAATTTCCTAAAAATTAGAGCTGATTAAAATTAGAATGAGTTGCCTAGGGAGAAGGTGTCATCAAAAATATTAGATGTCCCTTTCAATTTTGTGCCACCTACTTGTCTTCTGAGAATTTGTTAAAGTCATTAAACACGCACACAGACACAGACACACACACATAGACGGACAGGTACAGATCCATGAAGCATGCTACTAGAGACTTCTCTCCAAATTGATTGAACAATTACTGAAGGACTCAATCAAAAAATTCTAAAACTGTTAGAAAAAATATGTAGAAAATATAGAATTATTTAAAAAATTTTAAAAATATAGAAAAAATTCTATAATCAAATCCACATCACTTCAGGTCAAAAGTTAGAGGGAGTCCCTAAATTGATTCAGAAATTTATTCTACAGATTTCAAGGAAATGTCCAAGGATCATAGATTCTGAACAAGAAGGGATATTAATATCCCCTTCACTTTTGTGATGGGAAACTGAGGCCCCAAGAGGGAAATGACTTGTCTAGAGTCAACACAACTAGTATCTAGGGCACAATTCAGATCCAAGTTTTCCTGTCTCTAAGTCCAGAGCTCCAACCACCATGTTTGGAAACTGAGGCCCTAAGAATGAAATGACATGTCTAGCGTCAACACAACTGGTAAATATCTAAGGCACGATTTAGACCCAAGTTTTCTGGTCTCTAACCACCATACTTGGACTCTGCCACAGTAGAACTAGTAGCATTTAGCATTTCTATAGAGTTAACTATGTTCATATACATAGCACAACAGAGCCCTCAGAACACAGACTGCAGTCAAAACTGACAGGGTCTCTGAATAGAGAACAGAGAATGTCTGAGCTGAAAAAGACCATCTTAAATATGAAATGTTAGAGCTGGGGAAGACTTCTGATGTCACCCATGCTAACACCCTCATTTTGGAGATGAGACATGTCTAAGGTTACAGATGAGAGAACCTCCGAGTCTCTGGATTCCCAGGTTGATGCCATTTCCATTAGGTCGAAAATACATAGGTTTTTGAATCCTAATTTTCTTACTGTGAATTTAAGGATTTCTCCTTCATTGTGATGGTCACAGTCAGAAGAGTCATGTCCTGCTTGGGACCATGAAGAAAAGAGGAACGACAAGTGTCACTCACATCTATAGGATTTGCAAAATACTTGACATGATTATCTCCTTTGAATCTCACCATAACCCTATGAGATAGCTTCTCATTCCCATTTCACAAATGAGGAACTGAGGTAGGCAGAGGTCAAGTGATTTGGTCCAAGTCACACAACTAGCAAGTATGTAGCTAGTAAGTTGGTATTTGAACCCAGGTAATGCTGACTCCAATTCAATGTTTTTCCCAATGACATCCAGAAGTGATCTCAGTACAGTTCAGGTTTTTGAGAAGTGTCCACTCCTCCCAGGTCATGGCCCAGATTACCCTTTATGAAGAATTTCATTCCCAAATTTCTATCCATTACTTTGCATTTTACATAGAGAGGTGTTTTCTTGAATCTTCAAATAAGAAAAATAACCAAGGAGAAGAATGATTTGATGTTGTGATTTACTGTCACAATGGTTATGGTGGTGAACGGAGTTTCACGCAGCTTTATGAATAATATATTTACACTATTAAGGTTCCTGGTGAATTTACAAGATGGATGCTCCAAGAGAAGCCTCTAACGATGATCTATTGCTACTGTGTCAGAGTCGTCAATCTTTATCAGCTTCCATTCAAAGGGAATTATAAGAAGGCTGCTGAACAGTAATAGTGCTTGGATTTTTAGCGTGTCCCCTTCTATATTTTTTACTCTTTTGAAAATTCAAGACATGGAGGCTCATGCCAGGATACAGACCCTGATTGTGCCCCAGGGACTAGAAAATAAGTCATAAAATAAGATGGTTAAGACCTTGCCTGAAGCCCACAGGGAATTCCATCCAAATATATTCAATTAGTCCCAATGATTATTGATTATTTCCCCCCCAGTAGTGAAGGTTATTGGGACTCTAGACGTGAAAGATGATGCAGATTTCTTTCTAACTGCTCATAGTGATCTCAGAATTGTGAGGATGATAAGGATGATGGTGACCAGAATGATGAAATAAAACCTGTTTGACATTGATGGATTTGGAATTAGTCTTTGAGTCAGAAAGATCTTAGTTCAAAGCTCCCCTTTGACAGTTCCAGACCATGAGCCTGTCCAAGTTAGTCCACCTCTGGGTGCTCTGATTATCTTTCTTTTTTAATTTAATTTTAAAAAACAATGATTTATTTGCTTTAGCCAGATAAAAATTGCTTCCTCATTCTTCCACTGACCAACCAAGAAAACACATACAAAGAAAAAGAAAACCCATTCCAGACAAATATAGTCCTTGAAAGCAAATCTCCACATGGGTGGTGTCCAAAACAGAGATTCTGCTTCATTCTGCATCCTTCCCTTCTCTATCAGGAGGCAGTTAGCATGTTTCCTTATTAGGTTTTTAGAATCCTAGTCATTCCACAGATGAGCATGCAACCCAAGAGAATTCCACCACATCAAATTCCCTAACTTATCCATTTCCTATTGATTCCTCTCTCTGATATCCATTCTTTGGCTCCTCAAAAAACTTATAGATATATATTTTTAAATCTTTAGAGTTTGTTCTAATTAGGTCTAATTCCTCCCTTATTCTACCTTCTCTTTAATTTCCTCTCCTTTTCTTTCCTCCTATTTCCCTGTTGAGAGAAAATTTTAGTACCAAATTGTGTGTATCTTTGTGTGTGTGTTTGTGTGTATGTGAGTATGAATTTTCTTCCTTGTGATTAGCTCAGATAAGAGTGAAATTCAAATGTCAGCCTTCTCTTCCAACCCCTCCTGCTTGTATAGATTTTGTAAGATAATTTCCCCTAACCTTCCTCCCCCTTTCCCTGTGTTTTCCTCTTCTCCTTTCTTCCTATTTTTAAAAGATCATTGAGGCAGAACAACATCTCTCTCAAGTCTTGGCTAATTGGAACCCCTCTGTGGCCCCTGATGATGCTAGAGTGCAGAGGTGACATGCAGATCATCTCCCCATTTTTAAATACAAACACTATTTATCCTCAGTTACTCTCTTCTCATTGTTCATTCAATTTTGCCTTTTTATGTTTCTCATTTCTCTTGTGATGAGATTTGAATTTCAAAGTTTCTCCCCAGCTCTAGTCTTTTCAGACCAGACTTTTTAGAAGTTCTCTTTTTCATTAAAGGTCCATTTCTGCCACTGAAACATTGTGCTGTTTTGCTGGGAAAGTGATTTTTGGTTGTGAGCCCCTTTCCTTTGCTTTCTGACCCACCATGATCCAAATCCTTCCCTTTATGGTGCCAGCTGGCAAACTGGGTGTGATCCTGACTTGCTCATTGGTACTTGAATTCTTTCTTTCTTTTTAAAATTTACTTAAGGCAATGGGGTTAAGTGACTTGCCCAAGGTCACAGAGCTAGGTAAAGATTAAGCATCTGAGACTGGATTGAACTCAGGTCCTGCCAACTCCAGGGCCAGTGCTCTATCCACTCTGCCACCCAACTGCCCCTGAATTCTTTCTTTCTGTGCCTTTCAGAATTTGTTTCTCTGACCTGGAAACTGGATTTTGACTAGGATGCTCCTGGGAGCTATTATTTTGGGGGTTTATTTTGGAGAGTGACCAGCAACTTCCATTTCTATATTGTCCTCTGGTTCTAAGAGCTCTGGGAAGTTTTCTTGAAGGGGCAGCTAGGTGGCGCAGTGGATAGAGCATTAGCCCTGGAGTCAGGAAGACCTGAGTTAAAATCTAACCTCTGACACTAAATAATTACCTAGCTGTGTGACCTTGGACAAGTCACTTAGCCCTATTACCTTGAAAAAACCAAAGGAAAAAAAGATTTCTTGTAATAATATGTCTGAACTTTGTTGTTATGATGTTCAGGAAGTCTAATAACAATTATATTTTTTCTCTTCAATTTCTTTTACAACTTTTTGCTAAGCATGCCTGATATTTTCTTCTTCATTTTCAGTCTTTTGTCTTTGTTTCAACATTTCTTTTTGCTACTTGGAGTCATTGGTTTATAGTTAGTCCATGATATTTTTTAGTGAGTTTGTTGCTGGGGTAAGTTTTGTATCACTTTGTCAAACTCTTCATGTTCTTTCCTATTCTTTCTTCTATTCCTCATTTCTTTTCCATCTTCCCCATCTCATGCATTCAAGTTTCATTTATAAAAACACTTCAAAAGTATTGTGGTATTTCTTATAGTGATTCAAGTTGAATTTTTACCCAAGTGGGACAGGTCTGCAAAAGTGGTATGTGGTTAAGTGCCCAAAGTGGTATGATCTGGGACAGTCTCATTGTTGCCTTCCCTTGTCGAAGCTCTGCAATTCCAGACGTTGGTTTGGATCTGAGCAACAAAAGAATGTCAGCTGAGTGGAAAGCAGATTTATAGGTTCCCCTAGGGTCTGGTCTTCCTTCCCTGACTATTGCTCTGTAGGCTTGGCAAGACAGTGGAAATGAGAGCCACACTACCATTTCTACAGCTGGCCTCAAAACTCCCTCTTTTCTTGGTACCTCCCCCCGGACCTCTATGCTAAGGAGCACCATCTTCAGGCACAAGTCACTTTCTCAATCTGCCCAGTAGGTGACAAAGCTGCTAGTTCATGCCTCTCCCCATTGAGGTGCCTGGTGTGGGAGGAGAGGTGGGGAAGCAGTGAGGGGATATGTCCTGAACTGTGCTAATGATTTTTTATAAGTGCTAGTTTATTTGATCCTCACAAATAGGTGAGGGTTATTACCCTCATTTTTCTGTTAAAAACTAACAGAAGGGGGAGGCTAGGTGGTGTAGTGGATAAAGCACCGGCCCTGGAGTCAGGAGTGCCTGGGTTCAAATCCAGTCTCAGACACTTGATAATGACCTAGCTGTGTGGCCTTGGGCAAGTCACTTAACCCCATTGTCTTGCAAAAAAAAAAACCTAAAAAAAAACCTAACAGAAGTTATATATGATTTGCCCAGGGTCATACAACTAGTAAGTGTCTGAAGGTACATTTGAACCCAGACTCTAGATCTAGAGCCCAATCTGGATGTTCTAGAGAGCGTCTTCTGGAATGGATCTGGGACTTCCTTTTGCCTTGCTGCACAGCCTCTCCCTGACTATTCCTCTCTAGGCTGGGCAAGATAAAGAGATCTCAAACATTTTGGACTTCTGAGTGGAACCCTTCCCCCACAATGTCTCCCCCCAGTGACTGCAGACCTCCTTGTCCATCTGGTCTGAACAAATGATACACTATGACTTTTCCCTCTGAAATTTTCCCATCAGGATTTCTTCTTGTTTATTTTCTAGACCAGCTTGGAGATTGTGGTGCAAGCTTGGTTTTACTGCTTCTTAGTATGGTTGTCTGGACTTCATCTCAAATAGCCAGCTCTTAAAGATCATAAATCAGAGAGAAGTCACTAACCTGCCCTCATGTAGAGAGTTGTCATTGCTCGGCTCAGAGTAGATTCTTTATAACCTCTTTATGACTGATTTCCTAGGAAACTTTCCTGAGTCTTTACCTTCATGGAAACCTTGGATACATTTGTCAATGGAATACTCTCTCCACTGTTTTTGATGTTCTGAAAAGCACATTTCTCTTGTCTCCTATGATTTGTCTGGCCCTTCCTTCTCATTCAGTCCATAGTCAGTCCACTATGTGTCTGAATTAAGTCTTTACTGTGTCAGTGTCCTTTGCTTGATGATCATTCATCTTGGTTCCAATAATAGAATGAATATCTGCCCTCCTTTCCCCTTTTCTTTTCCGTTCTTAATGGATTCATGTGCTAATTAATTCCTAAGTCTATATTTCTAGCCTCTATCTTTCTCCCGATTTCCAGACCTTCATCACTCACAACCTGTTGGCTTTCTCATCATTCACACTATATATATGTATATATATATATATATATATATATATATATATATATATATATATATATATATGTACACATGGAAGTTGCTTTCTTTCCTCCCATCATATCCTTCTTCCTGACTTTCCGATTTCGGTTGCTGGGACCACCATCCTTCCATTCATCTCTGTTTCTTACCTTAGCCAATTAGAAGTTCCCTTGTCACTTCTACTTTGCAACATCTCTCACACTTGTCCTTTTCTTTCTACTCAAGCAGTCACTACCTTAGTTCAAGTATTCATCATCTTTCACTTCAATTGTTGTAATTACTTCCTCATTAGTCTATCCATCCTCCAAGCTGCTTGGGGAAATACTGGATAAGACTCTGGACCCAGAGTCAGAAAAACCTGGTATTCAATCTGGCCTCACACATTTACTGCACAACTCTTTATCTTTGCCTGCTTCAGTTTCTTCATCTGTAAAGTGCGGATAATAAAGGCATCTACCCCCAGCATTGCTGTGAAGATGAGAAGTTATCTATAAAGTGTTTGCAAACCAAAAAATACTTTATAAACTCATTTCCCCCACTCAAATATTGGTGTGGCCAAGAAGGTAGAGTTTTTGATGAGAAATCAGAAGTCCTGGGTTGAAATCTAACTTGTCTCTGACCAGCTGATGCTATCTCCCTGAGTTTTAGGGTCCTTATCTTTGAAGTGAGGGAGTTGGTCTAGGTGACTTCTAAAATCTCTTCTTATGTTTCCTCACAACTCAAATAACCTCAAGTGCCCCATGGACTTGAAACTAGAATTTAAGTTCCTTTCTCTGGCATTAAAATCCCCTCAAGGTCCAGCTCCATTTTCTTTTTCTTGACTGATTTATTATGACTCCTCTTAAGGCATTGCAGGCTTCAGCCACCTGGTCTAATTGCTGTGAATCTTGCCCAATATCATAGGATACATCTTCTAGCTCCCTGCATACCTTTGCACTGGCTATCTCTCAGAACCACAATGAACTTAGACACCTTTCCTTAGCACCTCTTCTTGTAAATGGTTCTACTTGGTGCTGATTTATCTGGGTACAATACTCTCTCTCCTGTGGAATATAAATTCTTTGAGAAAGTGTTTTCTTACTTTTTGTCTCTGTATCTCTAGGTGCACTGCCTGAC
Source organism: Macrotis lagotis (assembly GCF_037893015.1). NCBI lineage: Eukaryota > Metazoa > Chordata > Mammalia > Peramelemorphia > Peramelidae > Macrotis > Macrotis lagotis. The sequence continues at coordinate 7,302,811 of NC_133658.1, forward strand.
CCATTAGAGTCTTAAATGCCACTTGAATGGAATTATTGTATCCATATCCTATTTCTTAAACTAAGGGAAGGGATCATATCTCGGGGTGCTTGTTTTTCCCCAGAGACAAAGACAGAGAATAAGATTTTGGTGGTACTGACTTACTCTGGTGCTGGGGGGGGGCTGGTTGGGAATTTTGTTAAAAATACACTATACCACCCTGACATTTGGAGTGCTTTAAAAAAGCAACCAGAAATATCTTGGATCCCTAGGATATGTTTTGTATGCTCTTACATATCTATCTATCTATATATTTCTATCTTTATATTTCTATCTATTTCTCCCTCTATTCATATCCATATCTATATCTGCCTTTATAATCTCTTTCTCTATCACTATCTATGTCTATACTACCTTTAAATCTTCCTTCCTTCCTTCCTTCCTTCCTTCCTTCCTTCCTTCCTTCCTTCCTTCCTTCCTTTCTTTTCAATGTACATGTATCTCATTCCATCAATCTAAATAGTAGCTAAATTCCTGAAGAACATGGACAATTTCACTTTTATATTTGTCTTCTCAGAACCTAGAAAATGCTGTTCAATAAAGTGAATGTAGATTTCCAATTATTGATTGAGTGAGATGACCAATAATTTCAAATAGATTACTTCTTATTCTGTACGTGGAAGGAGGGGTTAGAAGCAGGACATTTTCTCCTCTCCCTCTAAATATTCACTACTTCTTAGCAGTCCAGACCATTTAGTCCTACTTTCTACACACACCCCCACTCCTATCCCCATGTGGAAGGTAGCTTCTTTGATAGCTTCTCCTTTGGACCTCCAGTTGGGTCTGACTTTTTCTCTAGTCATTCCCCTGGGGCCATTTTCAAAGAAGTGTTTTCCTTGCACCAAGGACTCACATTCTGCACCAAAGACCCATATGTATAAAATGTTTATAACATCTCTTTTTGAAGTGGCAAATAATTGGAAATAGAGGAGATGCCCATGATTTGGAGAATGACTGAACAAATTGTGGTAAATGAATGTGATGGGATGAATACTACTGTAAGAACTCATGAGAAGCCAGACTTTAGAAAATCCTGGAAAGACTTGAATGAATCAATGCAGAGTAAAGTGAGCAGGTGAGCAGAACCAGAAGAGCATTGTACTCATTAACAATAACATTGTGAGAAGATCAACTAAGATGGATGCAGTTCCTCTCAGCAGTTCAGTGATGAAAGACAATCCTGAGAGACCTGTTATAGGAAAAAAGTTAGAGGAGACAGAGCCAAGATGGTGGAATAAAGGCAGAGACTCACCCAAACTTTCCTCCAAAGCACTCCAAATACCTTGAAATAATGATTCTAACCAAATTCTAGAGTGGAAGAACCCACAAAAAGACAGAGTGAAACAATTTTCCAACTCAAGACAACTAGGTAGATCTGAACAAGGAACTCAGAGCCTTACATAGTCCTGTGGGTCACACTGGAAAGAAACAACCCTCACCATAGGAATAGGAAGTGGGGGAACTGGGACAGCAACAGTGCTGTTACTTTCCAGACCTCTTAGCCCAGGGATTGCCAAGGACAACTTAGAAAGGATGCTGAAAAACTCTGCTGTACCTGAGTGAGAGAGGAGCCCAACCCAGCACAGGTCTCAGCAGTATAGCCTGAACCCCAGCCTCAGGAACCAGTGATTGATTCTGGAGTGCACAGATGGTAAGGGGTCAGAAGGTGATTGCAGGGATCTCTTTACTATCCCTGAGGCAGGACTCTGTTGCCTAACCCATACTCAGATCTGCATCACAGTCTTAGGAAGAGGAGCAGAAGTATAACACTCACTGCTGTGGTTGAGCAGGGACCCTATTCATAGTTCCAGGACAGAAAGGAATACTTGTGGTCACCCATAGACCAGAGTGCAGGGCAGGAGAGTAGTCATAACCTCTTATAGATATTGAAAGAATTGAAAAGTTGCAGGTTCCTGGACATATCTCTGAAAATAGCTGTAAAAACTCTCAAAAGCTTGGAAAAATGCATCCTCCACTCTGGAAGCAGAGTCCTATCTTAAAAAAGAGTTAAATTCACATCATAGGTGGGAAAATAGGCAAGCAAAAGAAGAAAAAAATCATACAATGGAAACTATGGTCATGAGGAAAATAAAATTACACAGTAAGAGGAAGAAAACAAAGTCAAAGCTTCTACATCCAAAATCTCCAGGAAAAAATATGAATTGGGCTCAGGCTGTGGAAGAGCTCAAAAAAGAACTTGAAAATCAAGTAAGGGAGGTAGAAGAAAAATATGGAAGAGAAAAAGGGAAGGATGTGGGAAAATAATGAAAATTGAATCAACAGTTTGATGGAGGAGATACGAAAAATACTAAAGTAAATATCTTAAGAACCAGACTGGGCCAAAAGGAAAAAGAGATCCAAAAAAAGTCAATGAGGAGAAAAAAATGCCTTCAAAAGTGGAATTGGCCAAATGGAAAAGGATTTATAAAAGTTCACTGAAGAAAATAATTATTTAAAATATAGAATGGAGCAAAAGGAAGAATGAAAAACTAGAAGTAAATGTGAAATATCTCCCCCCCCAAAAAACAACTGACTCGAAAAACAGATCCAGAAAAGATAATTTAAAAATTATTGGACTATCTCAAAGTCATGACAAAAAAATAGCCCAGAAGTCATTTTCAAGAAATTATCCAGGAAAACTGCCCTGATATCCTAGAAGCCAAGGGAAAAATATAGAAATTAAAAGAATCTGCCAATCACCTCCTAAAAGAGATTCCCCAAATGAAAACCACCAGGAATATGATAATCAATTTTCAAAGCTCCTGAGTCAAGGAGAACATTCTGCAAGTAGCCAGAAAAAATAATTCAAATATTTTGAAGCCACAGTCAGAATAACACAGGACTTAACAGCTTTCTCATTAAGGGGCATTAGGGGATATTCTGGAAGGCAAAAGAATTTGGATTACAACCAAGACTCATCTGCCAAACAAAATTAAGCATTCTCTTTCAGGGGAAAAGATGGACATTCAATGAAATCAGGGATTTTTAAACTTTCTTGATGAAATGACCACAGCTGAACAGAAAATTTGATCTGCAAATAAATACATGACTCAAGAGAAACTTAAAAAGCTAAACAGGAAAGGCAAATCATAAGGGACTTAATGATGTTGAGTTGCTTCCATGGGAAGATGATACTGATAATTCATATGAAATTTATCATTTATTAGGACAGTTAGAAGAATAACATACAGAAAAGGTACAGATGGGTATTGAATTTGAAAGGATAATACATTAAAAAGATATAGTTAATAGGTAAGAGATTAATGTACTAGGAGAAAGGAAAAGGAGGTTTCATGGGTTAAGTTATTTTACATAAAAGATGCAAGAAAAAAATTTTGCAGTAGAGTGAAATAAGGGGGAGAGGTGGAGGGGGAATGAGTGAGCCTTACTCTCATTGGAATTGACTCAGAGAGTGAATAACATATACACTCAATTTGGTATAGAAATCTATTTTATCCTAGAAGGAAATAGTAGAGGAAAGGGATGGGAGAAAGAGGTTGGGGATGGGGGTAGGGTATATAGGTGATAGAAAAGAAGGAAGATTGTGGGAGGGGGTAGTCAGATATAATATACTTTTGAGGGGGGAATGAGTGAAAGGAGAGAGAATAGAATAAGTGGGAGTGGGGCAGATAGGATGGAAGAAAATGCAGTTAGCAATAACAACTAAGGGAACATATTGAAACATATTCCTCTGATAAAGATTTCATTTCTCAACTATAGAGAACTAAGTAAAATTTATTAAAATAAGAATCATTGATTAAGGAATCAATGATTAAGGAGTATGAACAGTTTTCAGATGAGGATATTTAATATATGTTTAAATCATTTAAAAAGATGCAGGTTGGAACAATTCTGGGGTACTACCTTATGCCTATTGATTTGGTTAGTAGATTGGAAGGGAAGGATGACAGGTATTGTAGGGAATGTAGGAAGTATGAGCCATTCATTCATCAATTCTGTAGAGCAATTTGAAACTCTGCTCCCTTTGAAACCTTGCTACCTTTGACCTAGCAATGCTATTACCAGGTCTATATTCCAGAAGAGATGAAAAATAGGAGAGAAAATGAACTATGCGTATAAGAATATTTATAGCAGCTCATTTCTGGTGGGAGGGAACTATAAAATGAGGAGATGTACATTGCGGGGGAATAACTAAACACATTGTAGCTTGTCATTAAGGTGAAATGCTTTCCTGTTATAAGAAATTAAGAACAAGATACTCTCTACAAAAAACAAACAAAAAAACCACAAAACAAACAACCTCCCCCCACAGAAAACCCTTGCATAGGAAGAAGCAATAGGAAATGTACTATATACAAAGAAATAGCAATGTTGTAGGATCATCAATTGTGAATAAATTACATTTTCTCAATAATGCTGTGACTTAAGAGAATTCTGAAGGACTTATGATAAAGCTGATAGTCCATCCTAGAGTCCTAACTGGTGGTATCTGAATACAGATTGAAGCCCGATATTTTTTTGACTATTTTAGTAATAGTTTTTCATGACTATACATTTTTCAAATTTTTTTTATGTCTTTTAAGGCAATGGGGTTAAGTGACTTGCCCAAGGTCTCACAGCTAGGTAATTATTAAATGTCTGAGACTGGATTTGAACTCAGGTCCTCCTGACTCCAGGGCTGGTACTCTATCCACTGTGCTACCTAGCTGCCCTGGAACTAAAGGTTTTAAAATGAACTTTGAAATTTGTTTTTGCATATAACTGGGAAAAATAAAAGAAATTAAAAAAAAAGAAACAGTGAGCAGAGAAATTTCAGAAAAACCTGGAAAGACTTGTGTGAACTGATGTAAAATGAAATAAGCAGAAAAAAGGAAAACATTGTCCACAGTATCATCAACATAGAGATGATCAACTATGAATAACTCAGTTTTTCTCAGCTCCAAAATGATCTAATACAAGTACAAAGAACTCATGAAGGAAAATGCTGTCCACATCCAGATAAAGAATGATGGACTTTGAATGTAGATTAAGCATATTTTTCACTTACTTCAGGACTATTCAAACTTACTTTGAAAAATTTTTATTGAAGCAATAGATAATATATTTTGATTTGCCATTTTAGTGTGAGCTCAGCTTCAAAAAGCATTTAGGAAGCCCATAGGAGGCCAATTAAAATCACACCATAGACCACATTTGGCCACAGACTGCATTTTGGACAACCCTAACTTATTTTGTTATTTTTTATGGTTTTTTAAAATTTGATCTGTTTATTTTTCTCAACTGTAATATAGAAATATGTTTTACATTATAGTGTATGTCTAACCTATATCAAATTGCCTACTATTTTTGGAAAAAATAGGGGAAGGGGAAGAGAGAAAAATTTGGGATGCAAAATCTTGTAAAAATGAATGCTAAAATTTTTCTTGCAATGTAATTAGGGAAAAATGTCATTAAAAAAGAAAAGCAAATACTATGGAGTTTACATGCAGAGCAAAGCATATACTAGTTCACTTTTTGAAAACTTCTTTCATATTATTTCTTTCTTCTCATGTTTTCCCCCCTTTAGTCCTGATTCCTCTTCCACAACATGACTTATATGGAAAATGTTAAAAACAATTGAATGGGTACAACTTTTAATAGATTGTTCACTGCCACGAGGAAGGGAAAGGTTAAGGGAGGATGCAAGAAAAATGTGGAACTCAAAAACTTGCAAAACCATGAATGTTGAAGGCTACTATCTTTGCATGTATTTGGGGAAAAAATTAAATTAAATTAAAAAAATCAAAGCATAAATCATTTCCTCCTGATGCCCTAAGTTCATTTCTTCCCCAGAATGTCTTTTCCTCCTCTGTGTTTGGGAACTACAAACCAATGAATCAATAATTCTCTTTTCTGTCTAGCCCTGAACCCCCATGCTGTTAAGGTTTTACTAGTTATAAAAACAATCATCTATCTCCCTCCCCATTGTCTATTATATGTATGCCACCACTGCACAAAGACACATACAGAGATCAACAATTGTTGACCTTATCTCAGAGAAACAATGAAACAGAAAACAAAACAAACTTTTAAGGAACAGAAATCTGAGAAAAACATTCATTTCTCTATTCTCAGAGAGAGGGAGAGTGGGAGTGAGCAAAGAATGTGTGGGTAAATCTGCATTCAGCAGCCTGAATGTCTTGGGTGGCGTTGTGGCTGCCTCCTAGCTCAGCTCTGAGCTTTGATTTTATGCCTGAGTCTTCATGGCAGATTGTAGTGGTGGTGGGAGTGACTTCAGGGCCAGCAGCAATGTGGTAGCAATCTCTTGCTTGGGATCCCTTTTCAGTTCACTCCTACTCCTCTATCTGATCCAGTTGCCCTGCCTGGGTCACTTACTCCAACTGACTGATATACTTGCCCTAGTTTCTACTTTCTCAGGTCTCTTATCTCTCTCTCTCTCTCTCTCTCTCTCTCTCTCTCTCTCTCTCTCTCTCTCTCTGATTCTGTCTTTCTGTCTCTGTCTCTCTGTCTGTCTCTCTGTCTGTCTCTCTGTCTGTCTCTGTCTGTCTCTCTCTCTCTCTCTCTCTCTCTCTCTCTCTCTCTCTCTCTCTCTCTCCCCCTTAGGATGAACCAGCAGTTAACCTTCTGATTACAATCTCATGAGGTTAGTGGTGCAGTGGGTAGAGTGCTAAGTCTGGAATTAGGAAGGCATGAGTTCTGTTTAGATTTTAGATACTTACTAGCTACATGACCATTGGCAAGTCATTTAACCTCCATTCACTCCAGTTTTCTAATCTATAAAATTAGAGTAAAATTAATACCCTTCTGCCATGATTTTTATAGGGATGAAAAGAGATCACATTTCTAAAGAATTTATCACAGTATTTAGTTCACAGTAGGTGGTTAATAATAAATGCCCATTTCCTTTGTTCCTGTTCTCTGGAACTTGAGTAGCTAAATGTGCTTGTCCTCTGACAGACAGCAATACCTAGCCACATCCTGCTACCTTATACAAACCATGCCTCATGGCAAATCCCTTCTATTCCCATGCTCTCAAGTGACCAGCCGAGACCACTGGAGAGCTACCAATGAGGAAAAGTTCAGGACATCTTAAGAAAGTTTGATCTACTATTGGATGACTCTATTGATTTGGAATTCTTTCCTTAAATGAAACCACTTTGAGCCTTCCTCCTATTGCCCTGATGTTTATGCTCTTAAACCAAGAGAAAAAAATCAAACTCCTGAATCCCCATTCCATACCATAGTCTCTTATGATCTGGAGATGGTCACCATGTTTGCCTTAAGTCATCTCTTCTACATGACCAGCAGTCCTACATCCTTTGATTGATCTTCACTTTGCATCATCCGGAGATCTTTTATCACATCTGGCAATCTCCTCTGGAGGATATCAATGTGCCCAGAACTGAAGACAATGTGCCAGATGTGGAAGAATAAAATGGGACTGTTGTGCCTAATGTCCTAATGTTATGGACACTCAATTTCAATAAGCTAAGATTGCTTCCATTTTTTTGGTGCCCATATCATACTGTTTCCTTATATTGAACACACAAACTAAAATCTCAAGTTTTTTTTCCCCTTTAAATGAGCTGTATAACCTTGCCTCTATTGTTTCTTTTTTATTTTGAAAATTTGGATTTGAGTTAAAATTTAAATTCAATGCAATTCAAAAGACCTTAGGTGAGAGATTTTATCTCCAGGCCTCAATGTCTTCCTATTAAAATGAAGAGATTTGAATAAATGGCTAAATTCCCTTCCCCAACTCAATTGTAGGATTCTACGATGGACCTGGAAAGTCAGAGAGCAAAGAATCATCATTGTTCACATCATAATAGTTTATTTTCTTAGGTACCTGCCTTCCTTTCTACGGAAAAGATGGCTTTTTCTGAATTCAACAGAACATGTTGTCTTCAGACAATATATGCAATGTGAATTCTGGGACAATAATGTCAAAAAGGTGTGATTGCAAAGGACTGTGAGACCAAGTATACTCTTTGATCTTGAAATGTCACTACATGGTCTGTAACTCCCCAAAAAGATAAAAAAGGGAATAGGATGTATATGTAAAAAATACTTATAGAAGCTCCTTTCTGGTGGCAGGGAGTTGGAAATTGAGGGGATTCCCATTAATTGGGGAATGACTGAACAAATTGTCACATGTGATCATATTCATTTGGATTTATGCCACCCTGGAAAATGATGAGCAAACTGCTCTCAGAAAAGCCTGAAAAGACTTATGCGAACTGATGCAAAGTGAAACGTACTGTGTACAAAGTAACAGCAATATGGTAAGATATGAATGACTATATTCTCAGTAATACAGTGCAATGATACAAGATAACTTGGAAGCTCTTATGGTGAAAAATGTTATCCATCCCTAGAGATGCCTACTGAAGCATACTTTTTAACTTTTTAATTTTTCTTAAGGTTTTATTTTCATTTATGTATTCTTTCATAACATAACTATTATGGAAATGTTTTGCTTGACTACACATGTATAGCCTATATTGAATTCCTAGCCTTCTCAATATGGGGAGTAGGTGGGGAGGGAGGAAGGGACAGAATTTGGAATTCAAAATTTTCAAAGTGAATGTTAAAAATTGCTTTTCCATGTAACTGGGGAAGGTACCAAATAAAAAAAAAAAGACTATAAAAAGGGATGGGTAGTCCATCCCTTAGCTAATTAGAGGCATGGGGCATATACATTCCAATAAATAGGGACAATTGATAGGGTACAAGGGAGAGAACAATTCTAGAGAAAGAAGAACTAGTCCCAATTAAGACCAAGTAGAGTGGCCGAAAAAAGTGTTGGTGCAACAATACCCAAATTCCAGAACCATGGCAGAATGTAGTCATGTTAGAATGTGATTCATAGCCAAGGGAGAGCCCTTACGTACATAGTCAGATTTGGAAACCTGGTAAGGAAGGCAATGGGTACTGGTGGCATGTGTCCTACAGCATTCTCTTCTAGATAAGACATTGTAGCTCTCCTTTCACTGTATTGCATTAGAAAATTTAGAAGAAGAATTATCTTGCACAAATCTCAGGATCTCAGAGCTTTACAGAGACCTCACCAGCCATTTAACCCTTCCCACACCTGAACACACATTCACATCCACATCCACACACACAGACACAAGCCCCTTCAACACCAGCAACAAGGGGTCCCTGAGCCTCTGCTGAAAAATCTGAAATAAGAGGAAAGCTGCTATTCCCCAAGGCAGCTCATTCTACTTTTGTAGAGCTCTCATTGTCTGGATGAAGTTGTTTGTTTTGTTTTTTCTCCTTCTGACATGGAACTAGAGTTGGCCTCTTTTCACCTACTACCTCTAGGTCCTAGGTCTGCCCTTTGGGGACAGCAAGTGGAACAAGGCTAATCCTTCTTCCAACTCTCTGAAGGGTTTAAAACAACTTAAGAGGGAAGATCATTCTTTAGCTTGGCCTCTGGGAGCAGAGCAAAGGCTAATGGGATGAAAATGAGTCAGACAAAAAGTTAGTGTGACTATCTGGGGGAAAAAGAATTCCTAATAATGAGATTTGTTTCAAAGGCAGAGAAGTCTGCCTAAAGCCACAGAGAGCTCTGCCTGGGCCATTAATTGGGCCAGAGGCAGGATTGGTTTGGACCTGTAAAAAACAATTCCTTTGGGTCTCTGAAGATTGGATGTATTGGGGTAACCCCTCCCTCCCTTTCTCTCAGGCACATAACCATTAGTTGAGGAAGGAAGGAATAACTCTAAATCTGAACATTAGTACTTTAGCAACACTTTTCCTTTCTTATAATATTCTTTCCCTCTTTACTGCTTGTTTTCCTTTCTTCCTGGCTTCCTGGCTTCCTGGCTTCCTGGCTTCCTGGCTTCCTGGCTTCCTGGCTTCCTGGCTTCCTGGCTTCCTGGCTTCCTTCCTTCCTTCCTTCCCTCCTTCCCTATTTCCTTCCTTCCTTCCTTCCTTCCTTCCTTCCTTCCTTCCTTCCTCCCTTCCTTCCTTCCTTCCTTCCTTCCCTCCCTCCCTCCCTTCCTTCCTTCCTTGATAGGAAGCTAGAAACCCCTAGAACTTCCTAATTCTTTCACATCTGGTCAAATCTCAATATATGCAAAGTTGCTGTGCAGCATGTGGAGGTGGTTGGAATGGAACAAAAATGGTAAAAAAAAAAAAGAATCTAGGGGAAAAGAGGAAAAGAAAGATGATGGGGTATGTGGAAAGATAATTACACCATTCTTGATCTTAGGGAGCTTAAGTGCAGCCCTCTCTAGGAGCATCATTGTTGGCATCAAACGGGCAAAGGGACCCACAATTCCTTTACCGCCCCTCCTCTTCAGTACTTGTAGTAGGTGTTCAATAAATGTTTATTGAAGTAGAATTTGTTATAGAGATTCAAAAACTTGCTAATTATAGAAAGAGGATGACAGAGCTGGGAGGGGCATTAGAAGAGAGGGCTAAGAAGCATCTAGTTGGCCTCTTGAATGTGCCAGGAACTTTATAAATGGTGCCTCATTTGACCTTCACCACAACCCTGTGAGATTGGGGTCATTCTCTCCATTTCAGAGTTGAGGTGACATTCCCAGGTTCACATAACTACTAGCATGCCTGAGACTAGATTTGAATTCAGTGTCTTCCTGATTCTAGGCCCAATGCCTTATTGGCATGGGTCTTAGAATATAAAATAGAGAATGTGAGACTTAGAAGGGATCTAAAAAATTTCTACTTCGAATCCTCCATGTTACAGATGAAAAATTGAGTTGTAGGGCATGGAAGTCTTCCGAAATATTATGTGAAAGATGCCTTTGGATGCGGTTCTTTCACCCCCACCCATCTCCCCATGTTTACACTCTCCTTCAGATTGTTCTGTGACCCAGGTACCTGCATAACTTAGCAGAGAATCCCAGCAATTTTTCAAGTAATTCAAGCAGAGAACTAATCGACTTCTGTCTCAATCTTCTGGTTTTTTCAAGCAAAAATCCTATTTGGCTGGCCATATCTGCATAATTCCCTCTGTGTCTGCTCCAGTTTTTGAGTGGAGAAGTTGCCAGCATCAGGAGAGAAAATGAATGGTCCAGTGGACAAGGTGTTGGTTTTAGCTTCAGGAGATTCACAACACAGGTCAACTTCTATGCTTAGGAGCTTGGGGACCATGGATAAAGGCACACAGCCACTCTAACCTCAGTCTCCTCACATGTCCAAGGGAAATATACAACAATGTTGGCATTTCCAGCCTCCCAGGGATGGTATGAGGATTGTCTGTAAATCTTGGAAATCTAATAGAAATATGAACAACCACTCTCTTGTATGATTACCAGAAACCTCCAAGTTAAAAAGATGATAGAAGCTACCCTGCTGAGTTAGGGCCTCTGGGGACTTCCTGACAGATGGAGACATCTCCCTAATCCAGACAAGTCTATGACCAGGGCTAGAATAAGTTTCCTTCAAGTGTGAGCAATTAACATTCTAACAAGGAAATAATATCCATGAACTTCAGTAAGTGTTTCTCTAAGAGGTCTTTCTACTTTCTCTGCTTTTTAATGCCATCTCCCAATCCTCTGTCCTCCTCCTCCCCAAATGAGCAAAGTTCACATAGTGCTGTTGATTGAAACTTGGTATTAACTGATTTTTCCTTAGCTCAAGGTAAGCTGCCAAAGGTCAAGAAGTGCTTCATGTTTATCTTTGTAAGTTCTGAGTTTGTCATGGTACTTGGCGGTGATGATGATGATGATGGTTGTCCTTCATTCTTGAAGAAGATCCAACATCTTCTTCAAGGGAGGTGATGCCATGACAAGCACATGAATTAGATTTGAGTGAGGGAAGGTTGTGCTAAGTCACCAGCTTCACTTTCTCCTCCAGAGCCATTTGGGTCCAGTGGCCAGATAGGAATCAGGATGACTGGAGATGACCCTGGATGTGAGGTAATGAGGGCTAAGTGACTTGTCCAAGGTCACATAGCTAGTGTTAAGTGTCAGGTTAGAATTGAACTGTGGCCCTCCTAATACCAGAAGCAGTGCTCTGCCCATTGTGCCATCTAGTTTCCCACTTGTGCACACATACACACACACACACAAACACACACACACTATTCAAGTCTATAATTGCAATTGTGGAAGTATCCAATCCCCAATAGAGGTGGAAACATTGCTAGTATGTATGCTCCTCCTCCTCCTTCCTTCCTTCCTTCCTTCCTTCCTTCCTTCCTTCCTTCCTTCCTTCCTTCCTTCCTTCCTTCCTTCCTTCCTTCCCTCCCTCCCTCCCTCCCTCCTTCCTTCCTTCCTTCCTTCTCTCCCTTCCTCCTTCCAATTTACTTGATCAGATTAGAAAATGCTCAGTGTGGATGAGCATCTAATGTGAGATGGACATTCCTGGAAGGCTGTCTGGGTTATTTCTCTATAGTCATGCAGATAGCATGAATCCTAGTTTGGATTTAAACCTGGTCTGACTTTCAAACCAGACTTGGCCCTAGTTTGTTGTACTTCCTCTTCCCCTTGCATACTTAAAGTTATTTAGAAAATGGGTGTTGAATTCAAATGAAAAGCCATTGTCATGCCAGGGAAGGAGCATTAAACAGCCAGAACTGCTGGGCTCGGGGCTTTTATCTATGACTCAAACAGTTTTCTAGACTTAGGTCTCTCTGGACCTCAGTTGCCTCCTGCATAAAATAGACTCAATAACAGTGTTCTCTCTGAAGACAGGTGGCTGTTCAAAGGGGGTGTCTTACATAATGCACAGCAATTAAATACTTTTTCTTTCATTTATTCATTCAACCATTTATCCATTCATGGCAGCCTGGCAGTGCAGTAGATAGAGGTCAACCTCTCAAACACTAACTAGTTCTGTGACCCTGAACAAGTCCCTTGACCTCTCTGAAGCCTCAGTTTCCTTTTCCATAAAATGGGCTAATAGGAGAGTTGTTGGATCTAATGAGATGTTTTCTAAAGGTTTGTTTTCTTCCTTCTTTTCATCATTCATTCAACCTAGCTCTGATTTTATGAACTGATAGATTTCTCTTTAATCAAAGTGTAGACTTCTTAAGGGCAGAGACTAGTTTCTGTCTTTGTATCCCTAGAGTTTACCAAATTATGGCATAGATTAGCCCCTTAATAAAGATAACATTTATTATATATAATATTATATAAAATATATTATAAAAATATAATAACAGTGATTCAATAGAGACATCCTCAAAGTAAGGAGTCACTTGTTTTAACTTCCTTTGAGGACTTCTCTAGCTAGTGGTCTTGGATTCCATAACTCATGAAAACAGTCACCCGTAGTGGTGGGGGTCCAGGAGGAATTAATGGGGGAAGGGACTATTTCCTGGGCCAATGAAAAAGAATGATCCTTGGAAGTGATTAAGAAAATTAGCATCTTGTGCTTAGAGGGCCAAGACCTGAGTAAAATGTTTTAGAAAGATTTTCTTTGTGAAGGCCATTATTATTGATTTTTGGTGTTGTGCAATTGACATCTATTTGGAGAATTTTCATCAATTGTAATTGTGCACATCTGTCATTCCTCATGAACTTGCATTGCTCTTTCCTCTCAACAATCTTCAGAGATCGAGGATTCAAGGCTATAATATTCCTTTTTGAAAAGAGACAACTGATCTTCAGAGAGAAGTGACCTGTCAAGGTCATACCATCAATGAAAATCAGTCAGAACCCAGATCCCAATATCCCTGCTTCTAAGTCCACTGAACTGTATTTCCTCTCTAAGGCAACTAGTAAATGCTATGGTTTCCTAGATAATTCCTCTGGGGGTACCACTGCTGCTAACATCTGTTGGGGCATCACCTTTGGAGTCCCTGATTCCCTATATGAGAGAATTTTTTGAATAGAAACACCAACCACCCAGGACAGATCCTAACCCATCCATCATGCATGACCTGAGAGATTTCCCTGTGGTTCAAAGTAATTGACTTGCCCAAGGTCACACAGCTAGTAGATGGGAGAGACAAGATTTGAATCTCTGTCTTTCTGGTTCCAGATCTGGCAGGACAACCATGCCTCCATATTACTTCTCTCTTAAACTGACATTTGACACAAATAGATTAGGTGACTTGGGGCCCTAGTTGGGAGTTTGCTGTTAGTCTGCTATGTTGGGACATTCAGGGTCACTAATGACTTCTCTATTCCTTTTCAACTCATTTGTGACCTACATGTTTTGCCAAAGACCGCTTTGAGCTACACCTGCCCATTTTAAGACAAACCCCACAAACTATACAAAGAAAAAACACTTCCAGCATTTATACATATGCCACAAACATATAATTTCTTAGATTGTAGGTCTTTAACAAATGACAATGAGCTTGATTGGCCTCTCTCCTATATGGAGAATCACCAGTCACAGTTTGCAGCTGCCATGCTCTCCTGAATTGTTTCTTATAGTACTATTAGCTGTTTGACGTTCTGATGAAGGTCATTCGTTCTTTTTTTTTCTTTTTTTCTTTCCTTCCTTCCTTCCTTCCTTCCTTTCTTCTTTTTCTTTCTTTCTTTTCCCTTCTTTCTTTCTTTCTTTCTTTCTTTCTTTCTTTCTTTCTTCTGAGTCAAAGAGTTCACAGTTAGTTGAGACTTACCTTTTTATATATTGGATCTTCTAAGGAATTTTATGAAAATGATTATTCCTATTCCATAGATGAGAAAACCAAGACAGAAAAGGAAGGAAGTGATTTGTTCAAGGTCACATCTAACTTGTTAGATGTTAGAAATGAGATCTGATTCGTTGACTTTTAAAGTGCAATTCAAAGTGTTTCCCACCATGCTCCATTGCCCCTGTATGTGTAGGAGTCACAGTATATCAAAATCTAATGAAACAATACCTTGGAGAGGGTGAATATGATATCTTATGACCTTACTTGGGTGTTCAAATGAAAATTGTGTCCAGTTCAAAATTGGAATATATACTAACATATATCTAGTGCTTTAAGGAGTCTAGTTCAATGTTCTCTTTTTACAGATAGGAAAAATGAGGCACATTAAGTTTATATGATTCGACGAAGGTTCCACAGGTAGGGGTGCCAAAGCTGGGACTTGAACCTAGAGTCTCTGATTGCAATTCCTTCACATATGATTCTTCTTTTATAAGAAACCTTAGAACTTAAACTAGGAAACATTGGGGTTATTATAAACATGGAAAGTCAGAGTTGAATACCTTCATTTTACAGCAGGAGAAACTGAACATCTAGGAGGAGAAATAACTTGTCCAAGGTCATAAAGTTCATGAGTGAAAGAATTTGTATTTAGAATCAGGCTGGGTTCTTGTGACCTACACCAAGCATCTTCTCTCCTGGTTATTTCTATTCCCACAGGTGCTTTGATGAAAGGATCATGTCTGATTCTGTTTTGTATAGGTGATAGGCTTCTTGGGATGGTTTCAGGTTCATACTCATCCTGCAGATGAATCTACCAAACTCCTGCCATGAATACCTACCTTTCCAGAGCTTTCCCAGGTTCTCTTTCCTTCTTTTTCCATCCATTCTCTTCTGTCTCCTTCCTTCCCCTTCCCTTCCCTTGGTCATTTTAATGCTGGCAAATAGCCCCTGCAAATTACTGTTAAGCCAGGAAATTCAGGTTCTCTCCACAAGGTTCCAATCTTTTGGCAAAATATCAGCAACATCCTGACAAAACAGTTTATCAGCTGCCCTTATCTGCTGACCTGAATTCTCTGAAGACATTTCTCTATGCTGATTTTCCAATCTCATAAAACCTGTTTTCCTTTTCAGTAAAATGACTCCCCAGTGCACTGAACAGCATTTTAAAATGAATTCATCCAAGTGGTCCATTTCTGACTCACTGGTGTCCAACTGGCAAGGCTCATCACACAGAGTCTTTGGTGGTCAAGAAACACAGGTTGAGTTTCGATGGAAAGAGTTTAGTCCCTCTCCAGGGATAGAGGCGATGACTATGGCCAAGAGCAAGTTGAATTTGGAGTCAAGGAGATGGGGGATTTGTCTGAAATTCCGCCTCTGACACTGGCTTTGGAACCATTTAATTTTCCTGAGCCTCAGTGTTCTCAGATGTAAAATAGATAATGTATACCCCACCCCCAGCAGAGAATCATTGTGAGACTGGAATCCAACAATGGAAAGACAGTACTTTGCAAGCATTCAATTCCTAGAGATACATTCATTATCTGTCATTTTATTGTCTCTCCTAGACTAGAAGCTTCAGGAGGGCAGGTAGTACATCACACTCATCTTTGTATTTTCCACCTTCTTAATGGTAAGTAGGAACCACAGTTGATAGAGTGCTGGACCTGGAGTCAAAAAGAACTGAATTCAAATATGCCTCAAGAACTTACTAACTGTGTGACCCTGGACAAGTCACTTCTTCATTTGTCTCAGTTTCCTCAATTGTAAAATGGGAATGATATAATGACTACCTTCAAGGATTGTTGTGAGGATCAAATGAATCAATCTTTGTAAAAAAACACTTAGCACAATGCCTAACACATAGTAGGAATCAGTTCTTATTAACTTGACTTCTTTTCTGTTGCTTTTTTGTGTTCTCAATGTAGTGCAAATTCAAAGAATTTCATGGTTGAGGTTTTTGGTTTCAGCCTGATCCCCTGACTGGAGAAGCCCATGAAATCAGCAAGGTGATGCCATGAGAAGTACATAAATTGGATTTGAGTGTGGTGGGACTGTGCTAAGTCACCAACCTCACTTTCCCCTTCAGCACCATCTGGGTCCAGTGGCCAGATAAGGATCAGGATGACTGGAGATGGCCTTGGATGGGAGGCAATCAGGGTTAAATGACTTCTCTAAGGTCACGTAGGTAGTAAATGTCAAGTGGCTGAGGCTGAATTTGAACTCTTGTCCTCCGGACTCCGAGGCCAGTGCTCTAGCCACTGCACCACCTAGCTGGCCCCGCTGATCCCCATTGAACTGAAAATCAGCCATGTCTAATAAAGTGGCTTTTGGAGTTGTTATTTCAAGCTCAGTTGAACATCTAAATTAGACAGGTGGCTATCCTTAAGGATAGAAGAATAATTATGGTGCCCCAGAAAATCTTGGACAGTTGTGCAAAAAAGCAAAAACAAAACAAAACAAAACAAAAAAAACCCCAAAACAACTTTCTTCTGAATTATCTTGTATTTTTTCATCTGTAGACTTGTTATATTACCCCCTACATATCTGCATGACCACCCTTTAAAGCCTTTGGGATAAAGAGGATTTGCTTTTATTTAGTTTTTCTTTTTCCTGTGTGTCCCTAGAGCCTAACACAGAATCCTATACCAAGTAACTGATAAATATATTAATTGAATTGAAACATGTAAAGCACCGTTACATGGCAGAGTGATGAAGTTTTGATTACTCAGCCCCTGAGTCCAGGATGAGGAATAATGAGGGAAAGTCACAAAGACACTTATTTTGACTTGAAGTAAAGAAAAACTTCCCAACACTGACCACTTTGATGTAAGTAACTGAGCTTCCTCTTTGGGGTCATCTTCAGACAGAGGGCACATGACTACATCTTGGCATAATTGGACATGGGAGCCTTGTTCTGGTACCCATAAAGTTTGGACTGAAAGGATGCTGAGATTTATTCCAACTTTGAGATTTTTGTGACCTTGTGGTGAAATGGAATTGATCATTTCTCATTTCTGTTCATTGCTTTGCCCTTAGGAACAGTTAGTTGCTAAGCTACCTGTTGGTTGTATTTATTTTGGTGATTAAAATAAATCGCAGGAGCAGAGAGATTGAGGCATCTTCCACTTTCATTTGTCATATTAATGTATGACACAAATAAAATAGCTGGATACTCAACCAACTGATTAGAAATCAACTGCTATGGTCTAAGATGGTCTGTGGCAATCAATCAATCAATCAAACAATTATGAGAATGTATTGGTATCTATTGACAAGAAAGGTGCTAGATTCTGTGGAACATAGACCAAAGAGTGTCTCCTATCCTATATGAAGATTAAATTGTCTTTGAAAATTCTGTCTCCCCTCCTTTTTCTCTTCCCTTTTCTTTCCTTCTCTTGAACATCTCCCCAAGGAAGATCCATTAGAATAGCACATGTAACTCATTAAAAACAGAAATGGGAATCCAATAAAGGCATGCACATATGTAGTTGCTGGTGTTGCCCCTCCTTCATTTTTGAAGATGACTAATGGCATCCTGACATAATGGGTGATATCTTGACTCACATGTAAATTGGGTTTAAGTGAGATGGAGATGCACAGTTCTTCTCATTCTCTCTTTCAGGGTCATTGAGGTCCAATTGCAAAGCAAAAGTCAATGGAACAAGGAACAAACCTTTAGCAGCAATGTAGTAAAGCAGACACACATGCATACACACACAAAGGCATTGCTCACATTTTTCTAGCACTTCATATTTCAAAAATGCTTTTATTCAAAATAAAACAACAACAGTGCAAAATAAAACAATGAATGAGGTGAATGGGGCAAATTTTATTGTCCTGAATTTTACACGTAAAGAAACTCAGACTCAAAAAGGAATTGAATTAATTCCCTTCTGTTAGATAGGATCAAGGCTATGGCAGAAATCATCCAAATGTAAATGCTGATGGTGATAATCCTTCTGGAAAAAGAACTTCCTTCATGAGTATTGATTAATAATGTTCTCCAAAATATTACCATAGAAAATCACTATAAAAAGTGATCAGCAAATAAGGATCTACTATGTGCTGTTGGGCTGAGTTCCAATGGCTTTCCTGGAGTCACAGTCTGGGTTACAGGTGGGCCTTGACCTCATGTCTTCTTGAGTTTGAAGCCAGTTCTCTGTTCACTACTGTAGCATGCTGTCTTTCACCCTACATGTTCATACCCAACATTTTTTCTTCTTCCTCTTTCTGATTGATACCAATTTAAGAAATACCTTGGAAATGTCCCTTAAAATTTGAATAGGATTTCAGCAAGAGATACAGAAGAATTCCCCTCACTTCAACAAGCATTTCTTATATGTCTAATAGGGCTAAGAAGCAATTCTAGGTACTGGTGTCAAAATTAAAATATTTCCTGCCCTCAAAAAACTTCTGTTTGGCTAGTGGTAATCTTTACAATACTTTTCAGCAGTCGGTCAGTAATCATTGATGAAGCACCTGCTAAGTGACACAGTACCTACCTATCTAAGCACGAGCGATAAGAAGAATGGCAAAAGGCCACTCCTTCCCTCAGGGAACTTGCAGTCTAATAAAGGTGACAATCTGCAAACACCAACGTACCAGCCTATCATATTCAGGTTAAATTGGCGACAATGAGCAGAAGGAAAATACCCTGTACTAAGGAGAACTGGGAAAATTTCCCTGAAGAAGGGGGTGTTTATGTGCAACTTGAAAGAAGGCAGGCAATGAAAGCAAGTAAATATTAAGGTAGTAGGAAAGAAGAGTGGGCATTAAGTTGTTGGGGGTGGACAAGATTGTATTTGATATATGACATTTTAGCTTATGAGTAAAATCTGGGTTTAAAAGACTAGGTTGGGAAGTGAATTCATTTCAGGCATAGGGGATGGATGTGGCATATGAAACACGAGCTTGGAAAATGACAGGAAGGCCAGTTTGGTTGGAAAATGAAATGTGCAGAGAGACATGATATGAAATATGTCTGGAGAGATGGACTAAAGCCAGGTTACCAAAGATGTTGAGAGCCAAAGGAATCTGTATTTTAACCTGGAAGTAAAGGGTTGCCATTGGGTATATTTGAGCAAGGAAGCATCAAGGTCAGTTTGGGAAGTTTCTTTGGCAGGAGAACAAAGCCTTATGGAGGGCTTTGACCTACCTCCAAACAGCACCTGTCGTAGAAAAGTTCCCTCTTTGCCATTGATTGTCTAGATCAGACTAGGATTCTGTGATTTGACCATGTGGTGCTTTGTTTCAGTTCATCCCATTTATTTACTTTTTTTTTCGTTTTGATCAGAGAAGCCATCCCTAAAAAGCCATCACTATGAAAGCCATTAGCCAGACACCAGGCCGACAGCAGAGGTCAGTTAAGGTGAGTTTTTCTTTGGCGACTTTTCAGTACTGTTCAGTGAGAAACAGTGACCTTGGATGACTCTATATCTCAGCTGGGGCTAGGGAAAAGAGATTTGAAGGGGAGCCTTGGGACTTGCTCTTGAAACTTTGAAACAGGTGGTTTCTGTCTGATGTTCCACGGCTACTTGTGGCAGATCACACAGCTAGAATTCAGTCTTGTAGGCAAAGACCAAAGTACTAAGTTGCAATCTGAGTCATGGAAAGAGTAGAGAAAGCCATCACACCATTTGAACTCCATCTTCTTTGTGGAGTCAAAAGAGCCAGTGGTTCTCATTACTACACATGATGGACTTGGTGCTTTGTTCAAGGTCCTAGCTCTATTACTTGCTGTGTGGTCTTAGGCAAAGGTCCTTCTCTTCCCTGGGCCTCAGTCTCATCCTCTAGAAGATGAGATACCTGGACTAGAGGTATCTCCAAAGTCCGTTCTAGTATCTTCCTGCTAGGCTTTCTCCCAGCTCTGATATTCCCTGCTTTTCTGTTCTAAAGCTCCTATTAGTCCTGACATTCTACAATCTAAGAACTCTCCCCCTCTAGCCTTCTGCCATTTGACTTTGACTTCTGCCATTTACTGTTCTAAGACCTTCCTCACACTAATCTCCCCTGATTTCATGATGTATACATTTGTTGCTTTTTGCAACTGAATTGCTAGTTTTATGTCTGAAAAGCTTGGGACTGGGTCTGGGGGAGAGGTACCATTCCTTCCCAGTGCTTTTTGGTTTGTATAATTTTATTTAACATTTTGTTCCCTTACAACATAACATTTCCTCATATGGTTCTTGCTTTGAATCCTTTCTAGAAACAAAGAAAAGCAGTTCAACTAAAAGATAAAGGGTCTTTGATAGAGTGTGTAGCATTTAAAACCCGGTCGTTCCCATTCTCCTAATAGGAGGAGGGATATTTATTTTCCCTGCCCAAACCTGCCTTTGGAGCTGAGGGTATCTGCCTCTTAGTCATGTTTTAATTGACATTATTGCTTTCTTTGCATATATCATTACTGCAGGTATACTTTTAATCTTAATTGTATAAATCTTTATACATTTTTATTTATTGCTCTTGTGACTTCTACCTGAGCGGACCGTCTCATTGGTGCTCAAATGTAACATCTCTCAGAACATAATATGACATTGTAATCATCTTGAGAAAAAAATAAATAAACAAAAAACATATATTCAGATACTCCTCAACTGTTGGGTAAATCATTTAAAAAAATCTTATAATTTCACTACCACAAATAGTACTACTTATGAATATTTCAGTCTATGTGAGGCTTTTCCATCTTTGTTCTCTTTGGGATAGATTCTTGAGAGTCAGGACCTAAACATTTATTATGTTCCTGCTATGTAACTGATTCAGAGCTGGGGATGCCAAGAAAGACAAAAGACATTCCCTGCCTTCAAGGCACTCACAGTCTAATGGAGAGATAGCAGGCCAACAACTATAGTCATGTACAAGCCATAAACAGCGTGAATTAGAAATAACCAAAGGGAAAAGGCATTAGAATGAAGAGAGATCCAATATGATGGAGTGTATAGAAAGAATTGTTTAATGAATTTTCTTACCTAAATCCAAACCCTTTTACAAAAAGTCCATCTACTTCACAGCTCCATGAATTTTTGGTTTGCTAATATTGCCATAGCCATTTCAACACTGACTTCATTTGTTGTTAGTTCAGCCATCTGATGGGCAGGGACAAGAACATAGGGATGTTTTCATTGTCTTGCCTTATTATTAGTAATTTAGAACAATTTTGGATATGATTGTGGATGTTTTTTCACACATCTTTTCTTGAAAACTATTGGCACATATTCTATGATCATTCTTGGACTTACATATGAACCAATTTCTTAACTAACATGGATTTTTATTAACGTTGATGATTTACTTAAAATTGATTTTTAGGTGTGGTTGTTCAGTGGATAGAGCACCAGCCCTGGAGTCAGGAGCGCTTGAGTTCAAATCCGGCCTCAGACACTTAATAATTACCTAGCTCTGTGGACTTGGGCAAGCCACTTGGTGCCATTGCCTTGCAATAAACAAAACCCCCCCAAAACCTAAAATTGATTTTTATTTGAAGTTGATTTACTTATAATTAATTTTTCTCCCTCTGTGTTTTTCAACCGTTTTTTCATTTTATCAACTCAAAATTGTTGATATTATCAATTTTATCTTATACGATCAGTTTTATCACTTATTGGTTAAGAATCTCCCCATACCAACCAAAATTGTAAAGTGATATCTTTGTCCATTTTCTTATCTATATTTTTATTATGTGATTTTAAAAATCCAAGTTGCATTTCTACTTGGGTATCATTGCAGAATATAGTATAAGATTTTTATCTGTACTTAATCTCTGAAAAATTGCTTTCCAGTTTCCCCGGTAATTCCTGTGTAAATGGGCATCTTTCCCTCAGGAATTTGTGTCCTTGGCTTTTGTCTAGCCCAGTGTTACATTGCTTATTTCTAATCCAGTAGAATATGTCCACTCCATCCCACTGAGCTATTTTTTCTATTTTTAACCTATTATTGTCATATTGATGATTAGTATTTTTGTCATATTGCTCAAAAGTTATATATATTTTTAATGCCATTCTCCATAAACCTGTATTTTATCATCCTTTTTCTTGAGAATCTAGAAACTTTGTTCCTGCCAATGAATTTTATTTTGATTTTACTGAGATCTCTATAAAAAAGCACCTTTCATTGTTTGAGGGCCTTAGAATTATGCAAATTAATTTAGGTAGTATCACTATTCTTATTACTACACTGATGCCCCCAGCCATGAATTATGAATTTCTCTTCAATTATGAGTCTTTTGGTATTTCAGTGTTAAAAATGATTGTGATTATATTTATGTAAATCTCAAATGGGTTTTGGTATATTAATTCTTAGATTTCTTCTACATACTATAATTATTTTGAATGGATTTTATCTCATCCTCCTGAGTTTTGCTAGTAATATTGAGCAATAGTGATATTTAGGGAGGGAGGAAAATGAAGACAGAACAGAGTTGATGATCTGGGAAAATCTGAAGACCAGAGGGACAGAACATGCCTCTTGACTAATTTGGGAGTCATTTGTGAATCTGTTCTCTGTCTACAGTCACATAAAAATAAAATTTGCTAGTTGGAAAGGACTTCTGATGCTATTGAGGAATCCCCATGATGACATCACACCTGACAAGAATCTAAATAAAGACCTCCCATGTTTACCAGTTCCATTTAGAGTCAACTCTAAAGTTTAGGAAGTTGACAAGAGATAAAATTGAAATTTACTTATTCACTACCTTTGTCCTTTTCCCCATCTCAAATCTCCTTTTATTTTATATTGCTGATCTTTTAAAGCTCAAAATTGGTAAAAATCTAAAAGAAAGAGTTAAAGGGAGAAAAATAAGCAGAATAGATTTAGAAATTCCAATTTCCCAGCAGAAATGTGGGAATTTATTAATTTGTTAATTTATTAATTTATTAATTTATTAATTGTCTCCATGAACTGATTACCGGGGATACAAAGGAGAGTAAAATACAGTGTCTGCTCTCAAGGGGTTTACATTCTAATAAGGAAGATCACATGCAACAATTTTGTTCAAATAATATATACATATATATATATATATATATATATATAGAGAGAGAGAGAGAGAGAGAGAGAGAGAGAGAGAATAGATTGGAGGTAATCAGAAGATGGCATATTTCTGATAGGTCAGGCCACCTCACAGTTGAGTGTTAGTGTCCATCTGTCCTCACTGATTCTATGGCCAACTACACTCTTATAGCCATTGCTGAGGGGAGGAACCCTTGTGGAGAGAGGACCCACTTTCCCTACTACCAGAAGCTTCAACTGCCTCAGATAAGCAGATAATCCCAAGAACTGTGGGGAAAAACACAGAAACTTCCAGGCTACCCTTCCAACTTCTAAGCTGGTCCCCCACAACATTAATTTAGGAAAATAATACTTGAAGAGATTTGACTTGATACTTTCTTCTTCAAATATGATGAGGAAGAAAGTTCTCACCATCAAAGTCAGAGGAATGAAAAATACCTAAATGTTAGACACCAATATGACTTTATAAATCAAAACAAGAAGATGCATTACTATCTCTTTTGTGGCTATAGCCTAAGGACCCTGAGGTCTTTCCATTTCACATGCAGCTAACTTTTTATATTTGTTCTCTTCTCCATTCCAATGTGATCTCTCCTTTTTTGTTTTCTATTTGTTTTTCTAACATTTGTACATAGTTAAGTGCTTAATAAATATTTTTTAATTCATTGATTCATTCATTCAAACAAGTTTGATAATCAAAATAGGAGATGGATTTACGAAGAGATATAGGTATTCACTATAAGAATTTCACACAGAAACTTACCTTTTGCTAATGAATTCCCATAAGAAGTTCAAGAGTGATGAAAAATTGTTATATTTAGTCAGGCAACACTTTATTTACTGGAGAAGTAAAAAGATATGATTCCCAAGGACAACTCTAAAATATAAATTGTTTTTGTATAATCTTATGGAGATGGATGATAGAGAAATTATAAGAAGTATCACATCATAAAACAGAAAAATGGTTGAGGGAAAAGGCAACTTAAAGCAATCTTTTGCAAAGATCCTACTAAGTAAATATCCTCATTTGGGGGGATATTTAAAAATAAAAGTAAAAGGAGACATTCAATAGAGCACGAATGGAAAAAGAAATCTTTAGGATTTTTATAGCAAACATTTTTTCTCCATTAAGAACAGTGTAATACTTATAGTGGTCTCAAATTTCCTTTCAGATGAAGCAGAAATGGCACTAGTGAATAAAATTTGAGAAAACAGATAAGATTATAGATACACAGAAGAGAAGGGATAAATATTTATAAATTAGTATTATGGCTCAGGAACTCAGTGCTTTACAAATATTCTAATTTGATCCTCTCTACAACATGGAGAGGTAGATTCTATTTTTATCCCCATTTTATAGTTGAAGATCCTGAGGCAGACAGAAGTTCAATGATTGGCCCAAGGTTAAACAATTGCTAAATGTCTATTTTCAGATTTGAACTCAGGTCTTCTAACTTCAGACTCAACATTCTATCTACTTTACTATCTAATTGCCCAAAAGGGCATCCATGCTAGAGGCTGAACAAGGGAGAAGTCATTGAGGTATCTATCTATCTATCTATCTTATCTACTTATTAGTACACATCTAATGGAGGTGAAGAGACCACAAATGTGGGGAAAATCTTGGCTTTAATAATATTGAAAAAAATTGAAAGAATATCAACAATTGCTTACCTGCAAGAATACTCTGTTGTCTATATGTATAAAATTTTTATGAGAATCTTCTTCATGCACCCTGCAAATGTCCTTTATGAGTTTATTTATTAGGCAACACAAAAGCTTTCATAAGCAGTGTTTTAGAGTAGACCATATCTTTACCATAACAACTACAAGATATAGAGAATATGAGTTCCCACTGTGCTCATTATTTGTACATTTATAAAAGTTAGTTAATTCAGTAGAGCAAAACAAAACCATACCTTCAGGTTTCTCCTCTAACTGGGAATCTCTGATGGACACATCAAATGATACTGATGACAGTAATTCTTTGACTATGGAGATGGTTTTCCTTTTTGTCTAACATAAAAGATGTAACCACTGAAATAACCTTGTTAATAACCCTTTGATCAACAGTATCAGGAGAGGCATAAACTGGAGACATATGTTCTCCAGAAGTGTTCACCACTGTCATGGAGGAAATATAACATAAAAGTTAAAGAGAAAGTCTCCTGAGGTAGCTTTCCTCTCTTGTTTTTTTTTAAATATGTCAATGTGTTGGCTGCATCAGATGCCAGATCATTGCAGAGACTTCCAAGGAGTTTCATGATATCTTGGAAATGTTGGACCTAAGCATTCAAATAGGAAAAATTAAAAAAAACAAATGGATTAATAAACACTTATGAAAGACCTACTATGTGTAAAGCATTATAATAAACTTTCGGTGTATAAAAAGAGGCAAAAGACAGTCCCTGCTTTCAAGGTGGTCCCAATCTAATGGGGGAGACTATGTGCAAAACATTATATGTAAAGTTATAGGCAGATTAAATAGGAAATTATGAACAGAGGAAAACCACTGGAATTAAAGGAGTCCAAAGACTGTCTGTGAGTGTGTGTGTGTGTGTGTGTGTGTGTGTGTGTGTGTGTGTGTGTATGTATGGTTGTAGTTAATGAAATTTACCTATTAGATAATTTTTTAAAAAGATAGGTTGAGAACAACTTCCTATGGAAGGTAGGATTTTAGTAAAGAAAGCCAAGGAGATCAGTAGTCAGAGGGAGGGAGGAGGGAGAACATTCCAGGCCTGGGGCACAGCCAAAGAAAATGTTTAGAGCAGTGCGATGGAGTCGCTTATTCATGGAAAAGCTATGAGTCCAGTGTTTCTAGATTAAGGAGAACATATTGGGGAGTAAGATATAAAGAGAATGAAAATAAATTGGAAGGGGTCTGAGTTATGAAAAACTCTGAATGCCAAACAGAGTATTTTGTATTTATTTCTGAAAGCAAAAGGAAGCCACTAAAGTATTGACTGTGAGGGTGTGGGAATCGTTTAAGAAAAATATCATTAGTGGCTAAATGAAGAATGAATTGGAACAAGAAGAGACTTGAGGTAATCAGCTTACTAGCAACTGTTACAATAGTCCAGGTGTGACATGAAAAGGGCCTGTATTAAGGTGGCGACAATGCCAGACCGAGGAAGAGGGAATATTTGACAGATGTTATTAAGGTCCATCTGGTAGAATGTGGCTTGAGCTGAGAGATAGGGCATAATCCAGAGTTGTTTTGCAATCTGAGTTTGCAAGGTTGCAAGTCATAGCAACTGGTAGAATGGGGTTGCCCATCAAGTTGCCTGAAAGGCAGCTGGAGAAGCAAGGTTGGATATCAGAAGAGAGGTTAGGGTAGAAAAAGGTAGATTTGAGTGTCAGCATATAGATGGTGATTAAATCTGATTAAAGCTGATGACATGATAATTGAAGTAGTATTGAGAGCCAGGATAGAACCCTGTGTGACACCTAGGTTTAAAGGTGGATAACACAAAAATGGAAGTAGAGGAGCTGTCAGATAGATAATAGAAAACCAGAAGATAATGATGTTCCAAAAACCTAGAGAGAAAGATAATATCAAAGAGGAGAAAGGGAACATGTCAAAGACTGCACCGAAGTCAAGGAGAATGAGGATGGAGAAAAGCCATTGTATTTGGTGATTAAGAGATAGTGAGGAACTTTGGACGAAGAAATTTTGGTGGGATGATTAAGAAAGCAAATTATCAAAAATATCACAAAGAATCAAAAATTATCAAAAATGGAGAGAATGTGGAGGCATCTACTGTAGATGACAGTTTCAAATAGTTTGGCTACAAAGGACATAAGGAATATAAACCAGTAGTTAGCAGGGAAAGAAGGATCAAGTGAGGATTTTTATCAGGACAGTGGAGACATTGGCATTTTTGTAGGCAGTGGGAAATGAGTCAGTAGAAATGGAGAAAATGAAAATGAGTGAAGGGGCAGCTAGGTGGCGCAGTGGATGGAGCAACGGTCCTGGAGTCAGCAGTACCTGAGCTCAAATCCGGCCTCAGACACTTAATAATTACCTAGCTGTGTGGCCTTGGGCAAGCCACTTAACCCCACTGCCTTGCAAAACAAAAAAAAAGAAAAGAAAAGAAAATTAGTGAAAGGGTGAGGATGACAGAGAGAGGGGGCAATTTGTTGGAAGACGTCATTTGACCAAACAGAAGGGTTGACTTCAGTAAGAAGTAGGGCTACTTCATCATTTGAAATGGGTAAAGGAAGAGATAGTTGCAAAATGCCCCTGAATGACAGGAGACGAGTAAGAGGACAGAATAGGACATTCCCCTGTGAAAGGTTTCATTTTTTTCCCTGTAAAATATGAAGCAAGGATCTCAACTGAGAAAGAGGGGCGGGGGTAAGACATGGAAGGCTTGAAGAAGTATGAAAATGTTTGGAAGAAGTACAATGGAGAGTGGGATAGTGAGTTCATAAGGGAAAAATACTAGGATTGCCTAGCACCAGTGAAGGCCCAGTTGAGATTACATAACACAAATTTGTTGTGGATCAAGTAAGAATGGTTGCATGATTTTGTCCATTTTCATTCAGCAAAATAAGTGTATATGGGGAAAGTCAATATTATGATTGGATAAGGGGATTTCAGAATTCTTGGTCACAGAGTTAGCACATTTCTAGGTAATGGCAAGATTAAGGATAGGACCATCTTTGTGTAAGTCTGAGGTGGGGTCAAGGGATCACTCATTACAGGTGAGTAGGGAGAAGAATTGAGAGGGTATTTGAGGGACAACAATTGTGTGTGTGTGTGTGTGTTTGTGTGTGTTGAAGTCCCCTGGTATGAATATATGCATCAAGGAGGAGGGAGAAAAATTTAAAACCAGGTCACTTTCCTGAACCCCTTGAAGAAATAAAGGAATGACCTGAAGTTTTGAAGTTTTGTAGCAAATATCAGGATTAGATTTAGATGGATGATGTGCACAGAGTGAGCCTGAAAGGAAGAGAAATTACTGAGGGATGAGTGAAGGAGGGAAACCTGGGAGTAGCAGTGGGCAGCATGGAGTATTCAAATTCCATTGCCTTGTTTGTGAGTCAAGGAAAGTCAGTAATGGTGCCACCAGTACTGAAAAGGGTAGTCAAGGAAACTGTCATCAAAGGCAAACCAGGCTTCAGTAAGCGATAACAGATAAGAAAGGAGGGGGATAGTTTAAAATGAAGGGAAGTTTGTTACCTATGGAAAAGGCATTTTAGAGGGCACAGTGGAAAGAAGGATGAAACTTTGCAATGAAAAAATTGGAGGGGTGTGAAGAATGAGGAATGGGAATAGGAAGTGTGAAATGAAATTTGGATGAAAGCTATAGCATCACTGGAGTAGCAAGGGAATTACCAGGTGTGAGGAAGTTCACTTGCAGAGAGGACAACCCTGCTCTGCCCTTAGAGGAGAAGTGCAGTAGGAGATGTGAGGCCTGAAGACAAAGAGGAGGCTTGCTCTTCTTTGCGTGGTAGCTTTTTCACATCCCATTGCAGTTGAGAAGTAGTTGGTGACATATACCTTGTGCTGGGTATAGATGGAAGTGACTTCTTTGAGGTAAATGGAAGACTCCCAGCCTGGCCCCTAGTAGACCTTCCTCAAGGGACATAATCTACCTACAAGGAGACAAAAGACTCAGGCTGTTAGCATACCCAGAGTGGATAAAGAATATTTATTGTTTAGAACATGATATATTGTTAGTTGGAAAATGTTTAGAACTCACCTGCAAATTGACAATACACTGGCCAAAGAATTAAAGTACAGGAGAATGGGATAACTTCCCTTTGAGAATTACAAAGCTTCTTTAAAGACCCCTAACTTCTCCCACAAACAAAGACCGAACACTGCAAATACTGTTGTATAGTTGTAAGTCATAGAACACTATAGTCTCGGAGGAATTGTAAATGAATATCACATAGAGGGCAATGGAGAGGGGCATGTTGGTTGGGAGCAAGCTGCAGCATGATATGATTAAGCAATCAACCAATAAATATTCATTAAATTCCTATTATGTTCCAATTACTAAAGCTAAAATGTTAAAATAATTCTTCCCCTCAAGAAGCATATTTTCTTAAGGAAGAGATATGTTTATATTGAACATATAGAGTTGATATATATATATATATATATACATATATATGTATATACATATTTATGTAAAATGAACAAAAGTTAAAGAAATGGGATACCTCAAGGAGTAATGAATTTTCCCTCCTTGGAGAGCTTCAAGTAGAAGCTAGATGATGACTTATTATGTGTGTGTTATAATGGAGATTTTTTCCCAAATGAAGGTACAATTAAATGGCTGCTGAGGATCCAATTAAAATCTTAAATGCTGGCATTTTGGGACAATTTCAGTATATTTTGTATCTACTTATTCCTGAATGAGTTGCACTCTTCCATATCCTTAAGGAGAATCAATGTTCATTAAATACAAAATGTTTTTTTTTAAATTCTCAATCTTTGTGTCTTCAGCACCTAGGACAGTGCCTGGAGCACAGATGAATTAGAGTGCCTTAATATGATTCTCTGATTAGATGACTTTTGTTCTTTCATTGCAGTCAATACATTTAACACTTCAAAAATATCTTCAAATCCAAAGTTCAAAACCAATAGGCCCTTAAGCTTTAAAAAAAAAATGTAAAAATAATCCATATAACCATCCAGCGTTTCTTGAACTGAGGTCTGATATTCAGATATGCAAATCCAGCTAAGACAGCCATTCATCATTTATATAAAGAATATAGTCTGGTCTCTAGGAAACCTGAACTTCGTTACAGAATAATGAGACAAGAACAGTCCCAGGGCCTCCATCCTGCCCCCCCCCCTTCACTTGGTTTTATAGGCACTAGAGTTGTGCAAGTCTAATTGTCTTTTATAATCATCTAAAAAGAGATGATCAGGTCATTAAGATTGATTCTCTGACATTTCTCTAATAGCTCCTGAAATCTCCATTGGAATAATTGAGATTAACATTAGTTCTCCTTGATTTGCATCTATTTAGATAATTTTGTGGACTCACTTCTTTCTTATTATTAGTACAAATAAAACACACAGACCATGCTACCCCTCCCCAATAAAATGAAATAAGAAAGCAAAACAAACAGCTTTGACATAAAAGCATCTGATTCAGTGACCAAGGCATAAGAAGTGGGTAAGGAACTGAACTTCTGTGAGATGAGACAACTGAGTATTCAAGTAGAGGATTCTACTCTAACATTTGAGGTTTGGTCACATCTCAGAAAGGGTCAAATGGAAGAATATACCAGCAAATTTCATTAACTAGAGGGACCTTAGGTGTTATCTACAGTAGCCTAACTCCATATTTTACAGATGAGGATGTCACTTGTCCTAAGTCACATAGGTAGTACATGGAAGGGTAAGGATTTGAACCTAGACTGATTTGACTTCAAATTCTCTACACAAACCTTTCTATTATATCCTACTGCCTCTTACCTATATTGCAGAATGAAAGGGATCCAACTCTTATCTTCAAAAACTTGAGCTCCAGCCTTAGCTTTGCCATGAATTTCACAAACAGCATCATTTTACTCACTTCCTCTGTTTTTCCTTTAAAAGATCTTCCCACTTTATCAGATTTCTTTAATCACTAAAAGAGCATTGCTTCAGTCATGGCATCCCAGACCATATTTGGCTGCTTGACCCAGATGCTTCTGGAGGAGAAAGTGAGCTGGTGACTTTGCACTCCTTCCCTCACTTATATCCAATTTACTTGTTGTCATGGCATCATCTCTCTGATGTCATGGTCATCTTTGAGGATGAAGGACCAACATCAACCACAGCCACAACTACAACTTCACATATTCTCTGATTCCTCGACCTTGGATTTCTTGTGGTTACTGCTGCTTCACTTCCTCATCCTAAGCTATTCATTGGTTGTTCATGCCTCGAACTCTTTCCTTTTCTGTCTCTGCCTCCTACTTTCCTCATCTTCATTTTTGTCTTAGCCAAAGTTTAAACTTCTGCAAGAATCTGTTCCCAGTCTTTCTTAGCCATAGAGCCTTCTCTCTGATATAATCCTCAGACTATGTTCTGTACTATTCTCTCTTTTTCTGTCTCTGTCTTTCTGTCTCTCTGTATTTGTCTTACACCTCAGATTCAATTTCCTTATCTATAAAAATGGGAATAATATCTCCTATAATACTGGGTAAGGATTGAACAAGAAAATACATACAAAATGCTTTGCTAACTTAAAAGCATTCTATAAATATCTGGGGTGGGACAGAGCTTGGATCTATTATTCCATTGCTATGGAGAACCCCCAGATGAGGAATCTGCCCGTATTACATTAGGTCAGTCATATTTCTTTATAGTGTAGTCCCAGAGAGTTATCCAGATCACTGAGAGTTCAAGTGAACATTCTAGAATTAGAGTTAGGCTTAACCCTAGTGATAGAAAAAAAGATGGGATTTGAAGCCAGGTTTTCCGGCTGCTGATCTCAGAACTTGCTCTCTATGCTTTGTCTTTCAATGCCCCTAAAATGAACGTTACAAAGATACTCTTTATTTATTATTGTGACAGTCATATTCAGGAGTAAAAAACGCAGGGATTAGGTACTTTCATTGATGAACAAAATGAGATCCAAGAAGGTGTCAGAATTTTCCTGGGATAATATTTTAGTTCAAGGATCAAGATGCCAGATGCCAGTATCTAGAAAATGAATTACAGATTACTCAACGCTGCTTTCCATCAAACTCCCTTCCTAACCTTCATTCATTCCTATAATAAAAAAATTCCAATTCAGTAATAGATTGAATAAAACCTCAGGAATGACCTACACTCATCATACAAAAAGCTATCTTCTCCTTTCTTTTGTTCCAGAGTCTGTAAACCCAGCTTTCTAAGGAACCAATTCCCTCTTATCTTTCATAAGTGTCTTTTCTCAGTGATCCTACTTGATAAAAATCATCACAGTACTTGAAACTAACACTTGCCTGAAAGGAAATGGCTGTCTGTTTTCCTGCATCCCAATTCATGAGGCTGCCCACTTGCAGAGCTCTTTTATTGCTCAACTCAACAGGAATTTTGGATTAGCTTATTATATACTAAGTATTGTATTGAGAATATGACATAGTTCAGGGCCAACAATGTGTAGACAAAAAAGTAAATACAAATGCATGGGGCTAGGGATGGGACATTTTATTTCATTGAGACTAGGAATGCTCAGATCAAGAAATGATTATAATCTAAAGCAGTTTATTATCTTCTCTGAAAGATAGTGTATGAGAAAAGCAGTTGGAGCACTGAGAGAGGATTGACTTTTCCAGGGACTCATAGCTGGTATGAGATAGTACTGAGATATGAGCTCATGATTTCCTGACTCTTTGACTGGTTGCATTGTGATACCATTCTGCCATGTGCCACTAGAAATCCAACATTACTACAGAGAGTACATCTTGTTAGAATGCCAGAGATATGCTTACATAAAACACTTCTCTGGAGAACTCACACAGGACAAGCATTCACAAGGGGGTAAGAAAAAGAAATACTGGAACTCCCTGAGGATCTGTCTTATTTTTTTATTTTGGGGATTTATTTATTTTATAACATTACAATAATCTTGTTCTGAGAGAAAACATAACACCCCTCTCCCCCCAAATGATGAGAAATCTCAAGAATAGTGAGAGAGAAAAAAATGTACTTCAGTCTGTGTTCAGCTTCCAACGTCTCTGTCTCTGGGATGAATTTTCTTCTTTATCATAAGTCCACCAAAGAAGCTGCTTCAATATTTTTTTCCCCACAGTTGTTGTTACCAGTTGCATTTCCCTCCACTCTATTCCTTCCCGCTCTCATTTATTCTATTCTCTCTCTTCTTTCACCGTGTCCCTGTTCAAAAGTGTGTTGTATCTGAGTACCCTCTCCCATAATCTTCCCTCTCTTCTATCACCTATTCTCCCTTCCCTCCCCATCCCCCCTTATCCTATCCCTTTATTCTCATTTTTCTCTAGGGTAAGATAGATTTCTACACCCTATTCAATGCATAGATTATTTCTTTTGTGAGCTATTTCTGATGAGAATGAAGGCTCACTCATTCCCCCTTGTCTTCCCCCATTCCATTCCATTGAAAAAGCTTTTTCTTGAATCTTATGTGAAATATCTTAGCCCCTTATTCATCTCCTTTCTCTTTCTCCAAGTACTTTCCTTTATTACCCATTGCGTCCATATTTTTACTATATTAGACCATTATATTCAACTCCCTCTTGTGCCTTGTCTCTATATCCTCCTTCTAACTGCTCCTATAAATGAGAAAGCTCATATTAGTTATCAGTAACTTCTTTTTATGCAGGCATATAAGCAGTTCAAAATCATTAAATTCCTCATAATTAGTCCTTTTTGTCCACCCCCCTCTATGGTTCACCTGAGTAATGGACTTGGAGATCAAACTTTCTGTTCAGCTCTGGTTGTTTCAATAGGAAAGTTTGAAATTCCCCTGTTTCATTGAAACTCCATCTCTTCCCCTGAAAGAGGATGTTCAGTTTTTCTAGGTAGTTGATTCTCAATTGTAAACCAAGATCTTTTGCCTTCTGGAATATCATATCCCAAGCCCTACAAGCCCTTATTGTAGTGGCTGTCAGATCCTATGTAATCCTGCCTATAGAGCCATGGTAGGTGAATTGTTTGTTTCTGGCAGCTTTTAGTATTTTCTCTTTGACACGGGAATTTTGAAATTTGGCCATAATATTTCTGGAAGCTTTCTGGGAGGGATCTCTTTCAGGAGGTGATCAGTGAATTCCCTCTATTTCTATTTTACGCTCTGCTTCTAGGATCTCAAGGCAATTTTGCTTTATTATTTCTTGGAAAATAAAGTCTAGGTGCTTTTCCTGGTTGTGACTTTCAGGTAGCCTAATAATTTTTAAATTATCTCTTTGGATCTGTTCTCAAGGTCAGTTATTTTTTTCCAATGAGGTATTTCACATTTTCTTCTAGTTTTTGTATCTCTTTTGGAATAGTTTTATTTCTTTCTGATTTCTCGCCAAGTCATTGGCTTCCTTTAGTTCCATTCTGCATTTGAAGGAGTCATTTTCTTCTGAGAAATTTTCCAACTGGTCAATTCTGCCTTTTAAGTCATTCTTCTTATTTGCCTTTTGTGTTTCTTTTTCCATTTTGCCCAAACTGAGTTTTAACATTATTTTCTTCAGTATTTTTTTGTATTTCTTTTAGCAAGGTTCTGATTTAGTTTTCATGATTTATCTGCATTGCTCTCACTTCTCCCCCCACCATTTTTCCTCTACCTCCTTTAATTGCTTTTCAAAATCTTTTTCAATCTCATCCATAGACTGAGCCCATTTTCTATTTCTCTTGGAGGTTTTGGGTACAGAAGCTTTGATTTTGTCATCTTCTGAATCTTCCATGAGACTAAAATATTTTTCTATGGCCAGATTCTTCTTTTATTTTTTTTGCTCATTTCCTCAACCTATCAACCTATGATGGAATTATCATACTTCCAGGGCTTTGGAGAGTTGTTGGGACAACTCACAGGGACTTTAATTCCTCCAAGGCCTTATGAGAGGCTCTGACTGATCTCTTGCTTGTGCTTTGGTATGTGGATGACCACAGGCCCTCACCTCTGCCCTGGAGATGTAGGAAGGTCTCTGCTCAGCTGTGGTGGTATGGGGCCCCAGACTGTAACCTGGATCTGAGTGTGGGCAAACAGCAGAGTCTTGCCTCAGGTAGAACAGAAAGACCGCTTCATTCTTCCCTGACCGCCTTACCATTAGTGGGCTGCACTCTGGATGTGCAGGCTGCTACAGGTTCTCACCACAGGGCTGCTCTGAGACTGGCATTCCCTCTACACTCACTCTGGTGTGGCAGAATTCTCTTACCACCCATTCAAGCTGTTCCCAGTGACCCCTGGGCCAGGAGGTCTGGCAACTGCCACTATGCCATGGACCCAGCTGTCCCCAGGGTCTAGGTACCCAGCCTGGCTGCTCTGTGGCTTTCTACAACCTCTGGTCCTGGGGAAACAGACCTTTCCCAAGGAACTTCTTTTTTTCATTGTTTTTTTTAATATTTATTTATTCTCTTTTTGTACAAATAATTTTTTATACATTAATAAAATATTCTTGTTTAAGAGTAAACAGAATACCCCCTCCCCCCAAAATATAGACTTGCTTGAGCAATAAAGTAAAGGGGAGAGAAAAAATTAAAATTAAAAAAAATAATAGTAATAATTGTAGGTATGTCCAGGTGGCACAATGGATGGAGCCCCAGCCCTGGAGCCATGCCTATATCCGGCCCCATGAAACCAACAATCACCCAGCCGTGTGACATGCAAGCCACCCCAACTGCACTGCCCTGCAAAAACCGAAAAAAAGAAAAAAAGACCCAAAATAAAATAAAATAGTAATAATAGTAGGGGTGGCAGGGTGGCGGACAAAGCATTAGCCCTTGCGCCAGGAGCACCCAGGTCCAAATCCGGCCTCAGACACCCAAAGACCACCCTGCTATGCTGCCCCAGGCAGGCCACCCAGTCCCATTTGCCCTGCACCCCCCCCCCCAAATAGTAGTAATAAAAAACGTACTTCAGTCTTTGTTCCAACACCAACAACTCTGTCGTGGGTGGATCACATTATGATAAGTCCATGGCAAAAGTTACTTCCATATTTTTCCACCATTGCCATTGCTGATTGCAACTCCCTCCTTTCGTATTTCTCCACTACCATGTACTATGTTTTCTCTCTCCTTTCACTCTGACTCTGCTGTGGGGTAGCTGAGTGGTGCAACAGACAGATCCCTGGTCCTGGGGCCAAGAGGCCCAGAGCCACCCTACCACCCCTTAGGCCCAGCATCCACCTGGCCCTAAGGTCCTGGACAGGCCTTCCAGTCCCAGCCCCTTGCAAGAAGTAAAAAGGAAAATGTGTTATATTTGACCATTCTTCCCCCATGGTCCATCCTCTCCTTCATTCACATCCCCACCCCTTCCCCTTGTCCACATCCCTCCTTCTTACTCCAGATGTCTATACCCCACTGAGTATATATATGCTGTTTCCTCTCCTAACCACCTCTGATGAGAGTGAAGATTCTCTCATTCCCCCTTGCTTAGCCCCCTTCCATATCATTGCAGTAGCTCATTGTAATAAAGAAAAAACTTACTATATGAAATATCTTGGCCTATTCCCCCTCTCCTTTTTCTTTCTCTCATTACATTTCCCTTTTTTTTCTATTGACTACATTTTTACACCATATTTTATCTTCAAATTCAGCTTTCTCCTGTGCTTCAACTATAAAAGATCCCTCTACCTGCTGTATTAACTGAGAAGGTTCATATGAGTAATATCAATGTCATTTTTCTATGCAGGAATACATGCAGTTCATCATCATCAAGTCCCTCATATTTTCCCCCTCTCCTTCAATCTCTATGCTTCACCTGAGTCCTGTATCTGAAGATCAAACCTTCTGTTCAGCTCTGGCCATTCTAACAGGAACATTTGAAGGTCCCCTGGTTCATTGAAAGTCCATCTTTTTCCCTGGAAGAGGACATTCAGCCTTGCTGGGTAGTTCATTCTTGGTTGCATTCTAAGCTTTTTTGCCTTCTGATATATTATATTATATTCCAAGCCCTATGGGCTTCCAATGTAGTTGCTGCTAAATCCTGTGTGATCCTGACTGCAGCTCCATGATAATTGAACTGTGTCCTTCTGGCTGCTTGTAATATTTTCTCTTTGACTTGGGAGTTCTGGAACTTGGCTATAATATTCCTAGGGGTTGGATTTTTGGGATCTCTTTCTTGGGGGGATTGGTGGATTCTCTCCATTTCTATTTTGCCCTCTGCTT
Organism: Macrotis lagotis; assembly: GCF_037893015.1. Classification (NCBI taxonomy): domain Eukaryota; kingdom Metazoa; phylum Chordata; class Mammalia; order Peramelemorphia; family Peramelidae; genus Macrotis; species Macrotis lagotis. The sequence continues at coordinate 7,340,166 of NC_133658.1, forward strand.
CTAGAATTTCAGGGCAATTTTCCTGTAGTAATTCTTTGAAAATGATGTCAAGGCTCTTTTCCTGACTTTCCATGACTTTCAGGTATTCCAATAATTTTTAAATTATCTTTCCTAAGTCTGTTTTCCATATCAGTTGTTTTTTCAATGAGATGTTTCACATTTTCTTCTAATTTCTCATTTTTTTGGTTTTGAAGTAATGAATCCTGGTTTCTAGTAAATTCATCAATCTCCCTGACTTCCATTCTTTGTCTGAAGGATTTGTTCTCCTCAGAGAGTTTTCTTATCTCTTTTTCCATCTGGCCAATTTTGCTTTTTAAAGCATTCTTCTCTTCCACAACTTTTTGAACTGTTTTATCCATTTGACCTAAGCTGGTTTTTAGCATGCTATTTCTTTCAGCATTTTTTTGGGTTTCCCTGAATAAGCTGCTGACTTCATTTTCATGTTTTTCCTGCATCTCTCTCCTTTGTTTTCCCAGTTTTTCTTCTAACTCTCTCTTTTGATTTTCAGAGTCTTTTTTGAGCTCTGTCATAGCCTGAGCCCAATTTCTGTTTTTCTTGGAGTCTTTAGATGCAGAAGCTTGTGCTTCCTCATCTTCAGACTTAGTATTTTGATCCTTCTTGGGCTCATATGCAAAATATTTCTCATTGGTGTTCTTCTTGTTTATCTGCTTCCTCATTTTCCCAGCCTGAACCTGGTTTTGGGGTGCTTCCTGAGCTTTTGGGACACTCCGACAAGGGTCTCAGTGTGTGAGGCTCTGTCCTCCCTCCTGGTCTGTGAATGACCATATGTGCCCCCTCTGCCACAGGGCTGAAGTGGGGGGGCTGCTGTTCTATGAGGGGTCTAGACTGCAATCAGGTTCTGAATGTGGTCAGAGCCCCAGAGTCCTGTTCCAGGGGCAGAGGACAGGGCTCTGCAGTCTCTCTCTTCACTCCCCTCCCCAGGTTCAATGGGCTCATGCCCTGGGGGTTCCTGCTTACCAGCTCTGTCTGCTTCTGTTTCCAGGTCTGGGCTGCCAAAAGACCATGTGTGCCCTGAGGACTGGGCTCCATGTGCTTGCTCTGGCAGAGGACCCCCGCTATTCCCCCACTTTGTGCCCGGTGCTCCCCTGGGTGCAGCTCAGGAGACTCCCTGCTGCTGTGAGCTGTGGCTCCCAGTGCCCTGGAGCTGCCTGCGGGAGGCTGAAGTTCTTTTGCTCTGGCGGGCCACCCCTCTGGTGGCCACCCCTCCGACCCTGGGGAGCAGAGCTTTTCTGCTCTTTTCCAGGTTACCTTGAGTAGGAGAACTGCCTCCCTGGGTCCCTCTGTGGGTTCTGTCTCTTGAAAGTTTAGTTAGAGTCCTTAGTATCGAAGTTTTGTGAGAGAGCTTCTAAGAGCTGTTGCTCTCCTGTTGCCATCTTGGCTCCACCCCTTCTTTCTTTTCCTCCAGAAACTTCTAAGTTGTCTTGGACTGGGAAACTGTATCACACAGTCCTTCTGTGGATTCTGCCCCTCTCAATTTTGGCTAGAGTCATAATTTGAAGGCTTTTGAAGTCTTTTGGAAGAATGAGTTTCTGGGAATTCCTGTCTTCACAGTGCCATCTTGTCTTTGTCTCCTGAGGATCTCTCTTAAGAGCTTTGGAATTCATTGTGCAGTATGGAAGACAGTGGTACAGGACTGCCCAGCAGGGCATGCCCTCATCAGAGTAGGTGCTGTGCTTCATGAGGAAGGCAGAATTGGAGCAGCTCAAAGGAAATGTGACATATGTAAGTTTAGAGTACTTACCCCAGGTATTCACATGGATTATTTGTGCCCGACCTGTGGTGGAGCATCTGAGCTCACATTGATCAGCCACGGTGGGACACACTGTAATTTGTCTCAAATATAATGATGTCATTGTGATCTTCTTCAATAACAAAGGACAAGAACCAACTAGAAACCCAAAGCACATGAGTGAAATATCAACTGGGGGTGGGGCACTATTACCCGAGGGAATACTGAAAGATCTACTATGGTGAGCAACATTTAACCTGAGAATCAGAACCAGTAGGTCTAAGAGGCAGAGGCAAAGTGACAATTCACCCCAGGTATGGGGACAAAGCCTGGGCAAGGTCATGGAGCTAGGAGATAGAATATAGTTCACAGTCAGGAAAGGTTTAATATCTCTATTTTACAGACTGGAAAACTAATGCCCATAAAGATGGAGCACTTGGACCAGGGTCAAACAGGTAGTAAGTGACTGAACTAGGGCTTGGAATTAGATCTCATTATAAATGCAGGATTGTCTCCTTCACCCTCACATCAAGAGCATTTCTACCAAATCTGTTCATTTCTGAAAAATTTCTAGTGGCTGGCAGTGTCTTGTACCCAGCAAGCATTCAATAAATATTTGTTAGATTGCATTGAATTAGACCATTGATCCTTTCCAAAAATGCACTTTCTTTGCATCCTGCAAGGTACCTGCTTCAATAAGTCTGCTAATTATTGGTATGAATTTGTGTGCTCTGGTTTTGTCAGAATCTTTCCATCTCCTTTGGGATAGCTTAATTACTATTTTGAGAGTCTCCTGCTATTAGACTTCTCTCCATCAGAATTTGGTTAGTAAATAATTCAAGAAGCATGTATCCAGGGAGGAGTTTCCAAGGCCAATACTTCATGGCCCATGATGTCCTTCTGAGAATATGAGTTAGTCGTCCCTGTGAGGTTAAGGGCATATTAATGAACACACACAGGCTCACAGAAATCCCAATACCTTATTCCCCTCTGCATCCTTCTGGCTTCCTTTATCTGATCCTCTTCACGGTCTTGCCATCCATCATCTCACACTAGGCAGGGTGATTTCTCCAGAAACCCCATCCTCAGAATTGATGAGGCTTTAAATATTTTATATTTTCTTTATTTAGCCTGTCCAAGTTCCAGGTAAAGAGTTTAATGCCCATCTAACCTTGTCCATTACCAAGATATTTATTTGGAGGTTTGTTTGGGTACCTCAAATGGGGAGGGGAGATTAAAAAAGCAGAAAAACCATTAACAGTCTCATTTTTGTCACCTGGGTCAATTTGAATGTAAGTCAGCAACCATTCTACCCATGTGTATACATCTAAAGACAAATTGAAAAAGAAGCAAACAAACATGGTGTGATTTGCCCTACTCTCCACCCCAGCTGCCGGGTGGCTGTGTGAACATGCAAGATAAAGGATTTGCTCTATCTAAGCAAGTCTCAGTCCCAGTTTCTGGAAGCCTTCTTTGTTGTTTGTTCTTTCCTGATCTTAAATGAATGAGCATCTTTTCTAAGAGTAATGTACTCAGGCTTAGAGATAACTGAATGTGAGAAGCCTATGCATCCTGGTTTCTTTGTATTGGGACTCACTAGCATCCCAGGAAGGACTCCCAGAATCATGGAATTTGAGAATTGGGTGTTTAGCAACCACCTAACAAAATGAATCCTCCATGTATCAAATTCCTGTTCCAGTGTTACTGGTCCATTTCCCTCAAAGTTGTGGACAGTATAAAAATTAAATGAAATGTAGCCATGTTAATTTAGGATTTATCCAATTTGCTTATGTTCTGATGAGGCTTCAACATTAATCTCTAAGCAGATATGCAACTATAGTTAGGAGTTAAATCACTGAAACTTGTTTTAGATCTTTGTGTCAGTGCACTTAGGTTTGATACTCAGCCTCTCTGTTGTGTGTAGGAAATAAACACCTATCTCAGACCTGATGAATATTGTACATTGAATACCTTCCTACTTCTCATTTCTTGGTGTGACAAAGAAACACTCATACTAAGGAACCATAATTTATTTTTTACAAATATAATTTTTTTCCAGAAGCTCCAGAATGGAGACTTAAAGATCAGAAGCGTATGAGAAGGGGACTGACTCAAGACCAATCAGGTTTTAAGCAACTTTGCTAGCTTAGTTTCATTTTTACATCCAAGATTGAATCTAGTTTGGATCACAAATTAGCACTGAGAACAGAGAGGAGAAAAGAGGGAGGAGAGAGAGAGAGAGAGAGAGAGAGAGAGAGAGAGAGACAGAGACAGAGACAGAGACAGAGATAGAGAGAGACAAAAAGAGGGAGAGCAGTGACCCAGACCCTTAAGTTGGTTCTGAATGTATATATAAAGTGATTTCAGGGATGAGAAAGCAGCAGTTACTGGTGGGAAGGCTGGATCAGAGAAGACCTCATTTAGGAAGAGGCAACTGAGTTAAACTAAAAAGCCAGGGCCAAGTCTGGGGCTCCCAGTAGCAGCTGAGGGCATTGACTTCTGTGACTCAAAGTGAGGATAAGACATTCAATAGCTACTAACCTCTGATACCCTGACTCACTTACTCATCACTTGTCCAAGGTCACACAGCCAGCCAGGGGCAGATCCTCTCGTTCCTCTGTTCCCGGCCTTGGATCAGAATGGATGCTACTCTGCATGCATCCCTCCTCCAGGATTGCTTCCATTTATTCAAAGAATATTTTTGTTAAAAGCAAAATCACCTACCTCCTTTTGCCTTCATTCTAACTTGACAGTATTTCCCAGTGAAAGCTGAATATAATTGCGTATGTCAAGACAGACTCTGAGATCTTCTTTTTGGAGACAGATGAGTGCTCAGCCCTTCCAAGTAAGGGAGGGAGAGATAATGAACAGTGAGGGTCCAGGGTCACTGAGATGGACTTTCTGGTTGCCCCCAGCAGTCATTATATAGCCAGGTCCTGGTGGCAGCTAGTATGGGAGGAAGCTTGGGGAACTCTTCTTCTATAAAAGTTCACCCTTCTTACAGAAGTTTTAACTGGTTTCTGAAAGGTCTGAAACCTAGGCCCATTGGAATGAAGAAAAGAAGGAGAGAAGGAAGGAACCGAACACCCCTGCTAGATTCCAGGCACAATGCTAAACACTTTATAGATATTTCATTTGATTCTCACAGCAACCCTAGGAGGTAGGTGCTATTATTATCCTCATTTTACAAGTGAGGAAACTGAGACAGACAGAAATGAAATGATTTGTCCAGTCTCCTGGCTTTATTATTATTACTTAGCTGCCTCTAGGTTCAAGATGTCTAGATCATTTTGTAGAGCTATTTGCTAAGGAGTTTTATTAGCTAGATCACTCTCATTTGAACAATCAGGAGTTGAACTTTGTAGGAGAGGAAGTCAACCAGAGCCTCCCACTTCCTCCATTATCCTGTTCTTTTATATGTGTACCTGAGGTCTCCCCAGTAAAATGAAAATTTCCTTAAGGGTAGGGATGCTTTTAATACTTGCTGTTTAATGGACTGAGAGATTCTGCAGTCCTCTGTTCTTTCACTTTCCTAACTTCTCTCTTAGTTGTTGACCTAACTCCTCCTTTAGATAAATGGAGGTTATCACTGTAAGATTCTCTGCCTCCATCTAACATCCACGGGTTTTATACATATTCTTCCTTCCCTCTTGCCTCTGATTCATTTCATTGTCATCTTCATCTTTCTCTGGGATTCCCTCTTTTCTCTTTATGAGAGTATGGGTCTTCTTGTTTCTCTCTGTGAACATACTCTGTGAATATTCACTTTGTGACTCTCTCATCTTTATGACGCATGTCTTTCTGTAGTTGTCTCTCTCTTATATCTTAAGTCTCTTCCATGTTGGTTATCTGCTTTTCCTCTATTGAAAAGAGGTCGAGATCTCCTCCATTCTAAAGCAAACCAACCCCACCCCCAAACCTTTGTTTACCCCTCAGTCCCACCTCTCTCCCTTTAGTATTTAGGAACCTGGAAAAAGTAGTTTATACTTGCTACCTCTTCTTCCTCACCACTCCCTGAGTCCTCAGTCCCCAGCAGTTATGTTCTTGTTCTTATCCTCTTAAAAATTACTTAAACTTCCATGATCTACTTCTCTGTGACCTTTGACACATTTAGCTTGACCACTAATGGAAATAGAACTGAAAGTCATTCATTCAGCGACTCTAGTGAGCAAAACACCAAACTACCCAATGGGAGAGGTGGATCATTTAGTCAAGATATGGATCCTGGTCTTCCAAAGCTCAAAATCTAGTAAATAATGAACTCCCAATATAGAGCACTCCATCACACAATTATGGATCACTCAACCATAGCTCATGATTCCATGCTCTTCTGTTCTCTTATCTCTCTGACTTACCTTGTTCCCCTTCATTCCTAAACCAAGTTGATGCCCAAATTGCCTTTCTTGGAAATACTCTCCCTTATGACTTCAACCACTCTGACTATGTGACAAGTTACCTAGTCTAGATTTATAGCTCTCCTTTGATTGATGACTTTCTATTCTTTGCTACATATCACAGCTTCAGGCTTTACTTGCAACTTCCTCCAGCACCTGAGCCCCCTCCCCATGAAATATCCTTCAACAATTTAGTTCCATCTGGGAACTCCATTTTGGTATTAGCCAACTCTCATCCCCCCCACCCCGCTTTTGATTTTCTGAACTTTGACACCATGGCCCTACCCAGGTAAATTTATCCCCATCCCTTTACCTCTACCATGTGACTTCCCTCAGTTTTCTCACTGGTGAAAAGAAAGTATTGGAATTCGTGTCCTTCAAAGTCCCTTCTAGGCCAAAAAAATCATAAATTCAGCATGTTGAACTTAGTCATTTTGGACTCCAAATGGCCAATAATCTCTTCTTGATCAGCATCTTGTTTGGAAGCCTTTCAGGTTGTTAGGGTCCACTAGGCCTAGGCCTCTACTAGAAAAGCCTCTGACACACCTAGATCGCTTTCCCACCAACCATACCTTAGGCATCAAGCAACAACTTCAGTTGATGAGAAAAGAACACATGAAAAATATCTAAACAACCTATCCCACTCTCATCTTTGATGTTAAGATTGAATTATAAATAAATAGAGCCTCCAAGATTATGACTTAAGACAAAAGGCTTAGAAATGGAAGTTTCTTTGCCCAAGATTTTTGAGTGAAATACCAAGAAGAGATTTTCTTGATTATTGACACTTCAAGGAAGAAGATCAGGGCAATAATGTCAGTCTACACAACCTGAGATCGTTATGAATGAAATAGAGAGATTTGGATTGGATAATAGTTACAGTTAGGTCAATTCCCAACTGGATAAATGATTGGGCTTAATGAGTAACAATTAATGGATTGATTATAACTTGGATGGAAGTAGCTTGATGCAATAAACAGTGGATCTGCTCTTGGACTGAGTCCAAGAGTAGGGCTATATATTTCTTTTGGTGACAGGGAGGAGAGAATAGATGGTAATATTGAGTAAATTTTCAATTGGCAAAAAGCTAGAATGGATAGTTAATAAATTAGACAACAAAGTCAGGATTTCAAAATGAATTGCTGGGTTGGAACAATTAGCTCAACCCACTTAGGGGACATTTAGTTATTTTATTTTTGGTTCAGACCTATAATTAAATCAGTATAGAAAACTCTGTACCAATGCTGAACCTCATACTGCTCGATTATCACGACAACTTTATAAGAAAGGTAAAATTATTGTCTTCATATTACATAAAAGAAAACTAAGACTGAGAGAATTGCTATAATATACCTAGAATCACACGCATGTTTGAGGCAGGATTTCAACATAGTTCTGCCTCTTTCCACGTTTAGTGCACTATAGGTGTAAATAAATACCATTGTGTTAAAGAAATCAGTAAAGACTAAGGTGATGATAGTTCATGTGAAGAGATGTGGAGGTTTAACGCATGAGATAGCTACAGAATATTTGGGGGGGTATCAGTAATTGGGGGCATTGTAGAAGACATCTTAGATAGATAATATTAAGTTCAACTTGAAAGGATAGCTTGGACATCAACAGTGAACGGAGGACTTTGCATTCCCAAGAAATGACATGAGCCAAAGGAAGGAGATGTATTGAAATTTCCAAGAAAGATTTGGCAAAGAAGAGTAATATTCTTATTTCTATGCCATTAAAACACATGAGATGTATGGTGAAAGTTTCGAAATTTCATTAGAAACAGAAATAAAATGAAGAGACTTAGTATCCATTAAATTTGGCCATTTGAGATAGAGAAAAAGCCCAGTCTTGGAGCACTTTCCCTCTGTGCTTTTTGGATATTCCTGAATTTATTGAGAAGGCTCTGTTCACACATACATTCCATTGGGAATTCAAATTCCTTAAGGTCGGGGCTGGGTTTGTTTTGAACCCCAAATATTTTATCTTTCCTTTGTGTCTCACATGAGAAGTGTCTAATAAATGCTTATCCAACTGTATGCATGTATACATGCACAAAGGCAAATAGATATATACAGACGTTCCTTTCCACATTTATAAGCAGAACCATGCTCAATTACATCCACACTTTAAACGATAAGGATATGCAATGTTATGATGCTAACAGGTTTTGCATTATCACCAAGTCTAGTGAGAGCTCCAATCCCAATGGGACCAATATTTTAAAGAGGTGCCCTGTGATGGATGAGACATTCCACATTCATTATTTTTAATAGGTGTTATATGTCAATCCTCGGGGTCCGCATCTGTACCCGCCACTGAAGAGCCATCATTTCACTACAATATCCTCAAATCAAAGTGCCACTTTATTTTCCCAGGCACAATGTTATAAACACAGTAACATTTAAATCAGGGGCCACGAGGGTATTTTCACAGGAACACAATGTCTCCCAACAGAAACAGCCATGCACCCAGCTGATTCTAGGGTGTTATTATTGTCTTTGGATAACTTGATCCACATTCTATGGGGCACATGGTTAAGCTCAGAAATAACACATTCAAGAGGGTTTGTGAAATGTGAAATCTGAGTGAGTTTGTGTGTTCACGTGCTATTGTGTGTGTTTGTGTGTGTGTGTGTGTGTGTGTGTGTGTGTAACATGGATGAAATGCTCCAAAAGGCATATGAGTACCTATCCAACTATGGGAACCCCCTTCAGGGGAAGGAGGATCTGAAAGAGGTGGGATGTGTAGGTGGCTTGATCATTCTCATATAGGATTCTTGGGTACCTGGGAAATATGCCCCCTGGCAGCTATTGTTGAATAGCTTGAAGGGAGAAGGCACTGCAGGTTTGCAGTCAAAATAACCAGGTCTGACCTCACTCCTTGTTTATCACTATTGTGTTTTCAGTCCCTCACACAGGTGACCTCACTAACCTCACAGAGTAGGAATGGGAACCAGGACACCAATTGGGTCACACCTACACGGAGAGAAATCACAGCTTCTCCTGGCACTGAGGCAACTGTGCTTAATTCCGAGACTCACAGAGTTAGAGCCAGACAGGACAATAGACAGAAGTCAGTGAAGTCCAACCTTCTCAATTTTGAAATGAAGAACATGACACACAGAAAGCAGAAGGGCCTCACCTGAGATAACCCAGTTAGGAAGAAGGGGGATGGGAAACCGAGCTACATAATCACAGCTGTAGAGGTGGAAGGAACTTCAGGCCATCTGGTTCAATCCCTTCACTTCAGAGAGGATACTGAGACTCACCCTCAGTTAATATCTCCAAGGTCACCCAGATGGCAAGGAGCACATGTTTGAACTGAAGTCCACTGGCTATGAAATCTGTCATTTTCCACTGCCCCATTCCTCCTCATAATAAAGGACATTTTAAGAACAATGAAAGAAACTATTCTTATCTCCAAAGAACTCACCCCAATATTTTACCCTTGTCAATCATTAAATTCCAGAGATAGAAGGGAGGTCAAATGTCATGTAACCCAACCCTCTGATTCAACATGACCAGTCAGTGGCCACTTAGCCTGTTTTTCAAGCTCCCAGGAGGTTATTCTACTTTTTTGGACAGCTCTCATTATGAATGGGGTACTTCCTTAACTAAAGCTAGTATGACAGTAGTCTACATTAAAGTAAGCATCATTTCCAGGTTAGGGAGCTGATGATCCTGCTGTGGATCTGGAATATGGGGGTCACTTTTCATGAAGTTTACTGATCATCAGAGTGACCATGAGGCTAATGTCCAGGATGTTCATAATCTTCAAGTCACTGAAACATCTATCAATCTACACTTAATATGTGTTAAGCAATGGGGATAAGAACACTGACACAAAATACTCTTTGCCCTCTACAAGTTTACATTCAGATAGACAAATAGACAGGTAGAGAGATACATAGATACATAGTTAGATAAGACATAGTCAGACAGATGGAAATTTCTCTATCATCTACCTCTCTAGCTAGACATATCTTTGCTAAAGGTAAATCATTCCACTCTAATATGTTCAAATTAAAATATATATAATAACATGGAAATTTAGTCATGCATTATACATAATGTATTTGTGTCTATAATGTATTAGATACATGTTCATATATATATATATATATATATATCAATATATAAACACAAGCATATTGTAGTGGCAATAGCAGCAGCCATAGTAGCAGTAGTAGCATTGCAGTTACAGAAGCAGCAACAATTGTGCAAAAGCTGAAACTGCAACAATAATAGTAGCAGTAGTACTAGCAGCAGTAGCTGAAGCTGCAGCATTAGTAGTAGCAGTAGTAGTTTTAGTAGTAGTAGTACTAGCAATAGTAGTAGTAGTATCAGTAGTAGTAGTAGCAGCAGTAGTATCAGTAGTAGTAGTAGTAGTAATAGTAGTAGCAGTGGTGGCGGTGGTGGTGATGGTAGTGGTGCAGCAGCAGCAGCAGCAACAGTAGTAATAATAGTAGTAGTAGGAGTTGAAGAAGTAGTGAAATGATTGCCTCTGGGGGTGGGCACAGAAGTGACCCCCCTGGGATTGCTACAGAAGCACAGAACACTTCTCAATTACAATAAAATGGAATGTCTAATCCATCACAAAGATAGTGGTTTAAGGTCTTGGTCCTATTGAAGTATGAAATTTCACTAGATCGATGTTCATAGTTCTAGACATATATACTCTCACACATGTATCCACATTGTACACATATAGATATAATATCACACATACACACATACACATACATATATATATATATATATATATAATATATACACACACACAATATTATTTTGTACATCCTATATACTTACCAGATTAGAACAAGGATATTTGGGGGCAGCTGACCCTAGAATCTGGAAGGGGATAAGAATCACAAAGTTCAAAATTTGGAGGGGACCTCAGAAATCATTTAGTCCATATCCAAGAATTCTCCTTTCTTTCAAAGTCCAGAATATACTTGTCCAACTTTTGCTTTAGGAACTCCAAGGAGGGGGAAGTCACTACTTTTCAAATCAGCCACCCCCGCCCCCACCCCCCACACATATATAACAAGCTCCTCCTAACTTCATCCCTTCAGGAGCCAAACAATGCTGTGTAAACAGGAGTGATTGGCCTGAGTTTGATGCAAATAAGAAATTCAAGAGGAAGAGATGAAGAGGGAGAATATTTCCTTCATGGAGGCTTGGAGATGGAACATGTAGGTGAGGAACAGTGTGGAAGTCACTTTGTCTTGACAAGAAAGCACAGTAATGAGAGTATTATGAAATCAAAGCATAAGGGCAGGAGAACCCCATGTTATAAATGCGGGTAGAGTAGATTACAATAGATCCTCATTACAATAGTGAGCCATTTGATTTCTTAAGTAAGGGAGTGACATGGTTAGAAGTACATTTCAGGAGCGGCTAGGTGGCACGGTGGATAGAGCACCGGCCCTGGAGTCAGGAGGACCTGAGTTCAAATCTGACCTCAGACACTTAAAAATTACCTAGCTGTGTGGCCTTGGGCAAACCACTTAACCCCATTTGCCTTGCAAAAAACCCTTAAAAAAACCAGTACATTTCATGAATATCACTTTGTCAGTTATGTGGGTTTGGAAGGGATTGAAGATACCTGAGTCAGGCAGACTGATTGGAAGACTACTACAACAGTCCAGACAAGAGGAAAAGAGAATCTGGGCTGATATGGTGCCATTTAAGTAGACAGAGGGGTAAGATGTGAGCAACATGGTAAAAGCAGAAGCCACAGAATTGGAACTGTAGGATGAGGGTGAGTGGAGGGTTGAAGATAAGATTGGAGTTATTAACATGGGTGTCTGGATGAACATTGAGGTTGCCCTTAATGGAAATAGGGAAGGTCAGAAATAAGATTGGATTTGAGGGAAAGATAAGAATTCTGCCAAGGAAGAGAGTATAGAGAGACAAAAGAAGAGAGCCAAGGACAGAGTTTTGAGGGACTTTTCATAATCAATATGATGAGTGATCAAAGGAAAACGACAAGGATTCATAGAAGATACTGGAGATGTGTGTCTTGGATTAAAGAATGGAGAGGAATGTTCGAGCTACCTCCCACCTGGATTTCTCTTCCCACAAAGGATACCAGTTCTATACTCCTGGGGATACCAGCTTCAGTCCTCAAAGGCAGGACATCAGACTATTCTTGCATACTATGCGTTCTTTTCCCCAATCTGGAGTTTTTGAAGAAATCAAAACTCCATAATAAAGATGAATCTTGCCTAGGGTCTCCTCTAAAAAAAGATGAATGGACTCTTTCTAGAATAGATACTCAAAGTAGCTATCAGGTATAGTATTGATTTTTATTTCTTCTGTATTTTCAAATGATAAAAACAAAAAAGACTCAGTAGCACACATTAACTTAGACTTAAAACATAAGACAAAAATCCTTATGCCTGTTGGTGAATGTGCCTTCCTTGGATTCTTTCTCACACTAATCTAGTCTCCATTCAGCCAGTAATGTTATTTTTCTAAAGCAAATGATCAATCATGATACTCACTCAATAAACTCCAGTGATTCCCTAATCCTACAGAATAGAAAGCAAAATACTGAATTTGGTGTTCATAATCCAGCTCCCTCCTAACTCACAGGTTTCCTTATACATTGTACTGTCTTTTGCCTCTTTTTTTAACCTCCCACACTTATCATAGTATCTGGGTAAAGTTTAATAATTTTATTTATTGGTTGATTGATATTCTATTTTCTCTATATGTAAAAGGACTTTGAAGAACCTGAATACATGTTTCATTGCTTCATTGTCTATGCAACTCAGGATCTTAGATGTCCTGTTTATTGAGGAAATTGTTGGACTTTTCTCTGTCCTTTAGCTTCAAAATTCTCTGACTCCTCCAATTCTTCTCCCGAGTGGTACACCTTCTCTAAGAGTCAAAGAAATTTCCTTGACCCTTATCCTAGAGTAAAGGAAATAAACAGAAAACAAAAAAGGAAGCTGCCCATGCAAGCACATGAAATCATATATTTATTACCTTTATTTCCTGGGGGTAGGACGGTGATTTTCATCCTAACATTGCTGAACATCCAAGGGAGACCAAATAAATAGTCTTCTTAAAAAAAATGTCATCCTTTGAGATGCCTGACACAGGGGAAGAAATGGAAACCTGGCCTAGATGAATGTCACATCATGAACCAATTAGAGGGCTTATGAAGAAATGACCTTTTTGTATCTATGAGTAGAGGAAGATTTCATTATCAAACAGCATAAAGAGTATCAAAATATACCATTTTATTACATAAAGTTTTAAAGTTTTACACAACTAAATCTATTTTGTTGTAATTTATAAAGTAAACAATTATCTGAGAGAATAATGTTTGTAGCAAATTTCTCCATTAAAAGTCTCATATGGGGAGTGGGTAGGTGGTGTAGTGGATAGAGCACTGGCCCTGGAGTCAGGAGTACCTGAGTTCAAATCTGGCCTCAGAACTTAATAATGACCTAGCTGTGTGGCCCTGGGCAAGCCACTTAACCCCATTGCCTTGAAAAAACTAAAAAAAAGTCTCATATCCAAATGATATGTGGAACACATTCAAAGTTATAAGAAGCATTTCTCAATTCATAAATGATCAAAGTATAGAACAGGCGCTTTTCAAAAGGAAGAAATCCAAGCTATGATCAGTCCTATGAAAGAATGCTCTAAATCATTAATAATTAAATAAATGCAAATTAAAACAACTTTGAGGTTCCAACTCATTCACATAATTATAATAACTGCTAGGTGACTCAGTGGGTATATTTGAAAGCATGTAGTCAGGAAGACCTGAGTTCAAATCCAATCTCAGTCATTTATTCATTATGTGACCCTGAACAAGTCATTCAATTCCTGCCAACCTTGGTATCCACAATTATAAAAGGAGCATAATAATGACATCTATCTTTTAGGGTTGGTTCTGAGGATCAAATAAGATGATATTTGTAAAAACTCAGTACAAAATAATTTCTTAATAAATGCTTTTGCCCTTCCTTATATGTATTCAATCATCATAGACTATAAAAAAGGAAAATGGTAAATGTTAGAAAGAAAACACATATACCAATGCACTGTTGGTGGAGACCACTGTTGGTGGTAAACTAATCCAGTCATTGTGGAAAGCTATTTGGAGATCTGCCACCTCTACCCCAAACAAGTCAAAGGAAAAGGAAAAAGATCCATTTGTACAAAAGCTATTTGTAGCTGTTCTTTTCTTGATAGCAAAGAACAAGAAGTCAATAGAGGGGGATGTCGTTCCATTGAGGAAAGGCTAACCAAACGATGACATGCATGTAATGGGATAGTATTATGTGATAAGAAAAGATGAAATGGACAGGTTCAGTGGAAGTGGGAAAAATATTCATGTGTCCAGCAGAAATAGGAGAAAAAATTATTAATAACGTAAATAGGACAGCTAGGTGGTGGAGTGGATAGAGTGCTAGGCCTGCTGTCAAGGAGACTTCCTGAGTTCAAACCCAGCTTCATACATTTACTGGTTGTATGACCCTGAGCAAGTTACTTAACCCTAATTTGCTTCAGTTTCCTCATCTGTACAATGAGCTGAAGTAGGAAATGGCAAATGACTCTGCCAAGAAAACCCCCAATGGGGTCACAAAGAGTCAGACATGCCTACAAAAACAACTGAATATTAACAAATGTCAACTTTAAAAACTTTCAAAATCTGATAAAAAATGATGTCTATGAGTGCAGAAGAATGAATGCGAAAATTGTTACTCACTTCCTGTGAGTGAGGGGATGAGCTGAAAATGAAGTCATACATTTTTTAACATAGTCTATGTGAGGATTTGTTTTGTTGGACAATGTAGCTATGCATTAAGATGCCAAAGGATATTTTTGCTATTATATGCCACATTTATTTCAATACAATTTATTGCTGTGCAGTGGTATTGCTCTAAATTAATACTCAGGAACTGAACCCCACTGGCCCAGAGAAATGGTGACAATATAGTCTGTCATCTTACTGCTCTTAAACAATATTTCAATGTTTTGACTTAATGGGCTAAAATTGCTATTGATAGTATTGCTCTTGGGAACAAATGAGGATATTTATTGGGAAAAATGATGTAAGTACATAAGATTTCAAGTGGATGTCATTTATATTTTTAAATCATTGCATTGGTACCACATATTCTGTATTCTTTATGAGACCTACAAAATAACTGGCTCTTTCCAACTCAATTGTCAAATCTTTTTGCCAAAGTATAGCCACCATGGTCTTCTTATTAGAGGACTTCTCAGAACTATTTCTCTTATTATATTCATTTTAAACCTGTGAGTTGGAGGAGGGGGTCTATTGAGGCTTCTGATTAGACAATGAGAACTGTCCCAAAGTGGAATCATCACTCAAGAAGTGATGATTTGTCCATCTTTGGATATCTTCAAGTACAAGTTGTGTCACTGCTTCTTGTCTAGAAACAGGTTGGACAGTGCTTCCAATGACCCTTTCAGTGCTGAAATTTGTTGATTTAATAATGCTTGTATGTGGACAAAAAAGCTAAAGTAGCTCCATTTTGAATATAGCTCCTCTAACCTGTCCCTGATCCTGTTCATTTTGCAACTTCCTCCCCATTCCCCCCATCCCCAGTTACTAGCCCCAGTTGCAGACTTTGTCTAATCATGGGATACCACGTGATTCTTGTCCTTCCTTACTGAAGAAGACCAAAATGACATCACTATGTTAGAGATGAATTACAGGGGCTCTGACTGGCTGATCAGACCAATACCAGCTCAAAATGCTCTACCCCAGGATTGGACAAATAGTCCATGTGAAACCTGGGATGGGATCCCTAAGCTTGCACATCTCATGTTTCTTTGGGCTATTTCCAACCTCTCTGATGAGGACAAATCATGCTGGGTGGTCCTATTCCAGGATCTCCCATGCTGCAACAATCAGTTCCAAAGTTCTTAAGAGAGATCTGCAAGCCAAAAGCAACAAACTCTCTCCAATCTGGAGGTGCCCTATATCCAATATCCAATTCACCTTCTACCTAAATTGAAACTTGTATAAGCATTGTCTTTTTTTCCCTTCTGAGAGTCTTTACCTGTGTTGGTGGATTTCTTTGAAAAGGAAATGCAATAAACTCTCATTGGTTCCTAAATGTTTGGTTAGGATTTGGTTCTGGATCTGATCAACAATTTTACCCACAGTTCTAAATTTGTATCACTCTAATTTCAGATCCTTAGCCCAGGTACCACTATCTTGTGCTCCCCCCAAATACTTTATTTGTTTCTATGACTTGTCCTTTTCCTCTTTTAACTTTCACAATCAAGATCATTCCTCCGTTATTCACAATCTGACTATTTTCTGTCTTTGCAATTTTCTTCTATTCTACTTCCCTCCCCCAACACAATCCCCTAATCCTTCTACAATCCTGATATGCTGGCATAACTGCTCTCTCTTGGATATGCTAGTCCACCTCCTATCTCTCAACTCTGGATTTCTCTTGGCTGTCATCCTCCCATTTTCTCTTTTCCACTTCTCTCCTTACTTCTCTTTGCCCTCTTCCTGGTCTCCTCTCCTTTTTCTCTCTCTTTGTGTTTTTTCTTTCTCTTTTTCTCTGGATCTTTATCTTTTTATATCTCTCCATCTGCTTCTGTGTCTTTCTCTGTCTCTATGTGAACAAATTTTGTCTCTTTTTGTCTCTTTCTTTCTCTTTTCTTACCTCTTAACTTCCTTGTCTTCCTTCATTACTCTGTTCAGTTTTCATTTTCTGCAGGAAGCCTTTTTCATACCCACTTCCTCTCCACTCTACCTCTAAGATCACCTGCCATCCACTTGACATATCTTGTGTCTGCTTAATTAATGTACATGTGATGGCTCAGTTGAACTTTACTTATTTCTCTTTCACATGTCTCATATGGAAATATGTTGGATACAACTGTACAGGTGTAACTTTTACCTGATTGTTGGCTGCCATGGGGAAGGGAATGGGAAGGGGGGTTAGAAAAATGTAGTACTCAAACATGCAAATGGATGAATGTTGAAAACTACCTTTGTATGTAATTAGAAAAAATAATTTAAAAACAAAGAAGATGAGCTTGAGGTCATGGGCTTTGTGGCTGTCTTTTTTCTGTATCCGTACCATTCAGAGCAATAGCTTAGCTGGTCATAAGGAATAAATTCTTTTTTTTTTTGCAAGGCAATGAGGTTAAGTGACCTGCCCAAGACCACACAACTAGGTCATTATTAAGTGTCTGAGGCCGGATTTGAACTCAGGTCCTCCTGACTCCAGGGCTAGTGCTCTATCCACTGTGCTACCTAACTGCCCCATAAGTAATAAATTCTTGTTGACTACTAGACAGCAATCTTCCTGAAGAATGCGGGGACTGTGCCATTTTTAAATCTTCCTCTTCTTAATGTTAAACTTAGATCGGTGTTTGAATTTGATTTCATTTACATTTGTCTACTTCAGCCTTCAAGATGGTTCAGGAACCTTTGTCCAGCCTCCTTTTGAGCACCAGTCATGAAAGGGAGCTCATTACCTACAGAAATAACCTATTTCATTTTCATTGTTGCTGAACGTTAAGCAGTATTTATATGGAGTCAAAAATGGCTTTGCTGCCTCTAAAATGTATTTCAATGAGGCAGCACAGGCATTTCTCCCAACAAACCAACGTTACCTAACTCTATTGTTCAAAAAGACTGAACAACTGGCTGGGGAGCCTACACAGGCTTTCATGTTCGAGATGCTTCCTTCTGGGGAAGCTTCAGTGAAAGAGTGGACTCCTCTTCATTTTTATGGGAGTGTTCACTGAGCTGCACCAGGATTCAGAGAAGCTCCCCAAGGGACTTAATTACCCCATTTCTCCCAAGCTTTCCTTTTAGGCAGTCTTCAACACCTAGGTCAATGCTGACCTTATTTTTATATTTCTTCCATTTCAGTAACTATAAAAAATAAAACTTTATTTGCACTTTTTGGCACTTGCTTTTTAAAAACAATACTAAAAATGAATAGAGGACTGGGAATGAGGGGACCTGAATTTTATTCCTGGTTCTTTGATTCTAGGTTCTTATAGTGGTTTCCTCAGAGCTCATACTAAAGTGTCCTTGGAAATCCAAAATGTTAGTCCAGTGGAAAGTCAACAGCCTTCTAATGACCTTGGAAATGGTTCTGGGAACTCACCATCTCATCCATGCAGCACATTTAGATGGACACTGCCTCAAAGTTTGCATCAAGTCCTGAGCCTAATGCTGTGCTCTCTGACTGAACTGGCCCAATGACACTGTCGGTCACGAGGGTGGCCCTGAATAGAACATGATGGCATTGGGCATGATGTATGGTAGGGACTATCCAAATGGAGGTTTCGATGTTATTCTTGTTATTGCTCATTCACTTCAAGGCCTTGGAGCTTTAGTGAATGTCTACTACCTGAGTATAGCGAGGGACTGGAGCCCCTCTGGGGGGAGGATGACTGACTTGTGATGGCCGGGAATTGGCTTGGAGATCAGGCTCGGTGAGGTTCAGGTGAAAGGCAACATAGGTAAAGATTATTCTATTTGAATCCAGAAGACCTGGACTTAAATTTAGGCTCCTTGTACCAATTTAAATTTGGGGAATATTATTGTTCCTTCTATTAGTACTAGTACTACTACTACTACTATTAATTACTACTACTACTACTACTACTACAACTATACTGCTTCTACAATCACCAGTATTACTAATTATTATTATTACTATTGTTTTTTAATATTGTTAACAGATGTTACCTTAAATAATGCTAATAGATAGCATTTTTAATGCACCTTCTATGAGCCACTGTACTAAGCTCTTTACAAATGGTTCCTCTTGATTCTCACAACAACCCTTGGAGGTAAGTGTCATTATTAACTTCATTTTACAGTTGAAGAAACTAAGGTAGACAGAGATTAAGTAACTCCTTTTCATGACAAACCTTTAGATACTGAAAACAGTATTTGCCTCTCTTCACCCTCATAGGAATCCTCTCTTCTCCAGTTTAAACATGCCTAGTTCTTCAGCTGATTCTCATCAGATATAG
Source organism: Macrotis lagotis (assembly GCF_037893015.1). Lineage (NCBI taxonomy): Eukaryota > Metazoa > Chordata > Mammalia > Peramelemorphia > Peramelidae > Macrotis > Macrotis lagotis. The sequence continues at coordinate 7,359,332 of NC_133658.1, forward strand.
GCTTGAGGTCCTTGCCATCTTGGTCTGGCTAATCTCCAGTATTTTAATGTCTTTCTCAGTTAAGTGAACTCCAGAAGTGAATGTAATACCCCAGATGTACTCTGACAAGAGTAGAGGACAATGTGACTCTCATAAGGGATTAATGGTTTTATGAAATAGGAATATTGAGATTGTTAAAAAAAAAAGAAAAAACATGTTGAACAGGCTATCTGGCATGGCTACAGGGACTTTGCCCTAAGTCTTTGCAATTGAAAGGGAGCTGGCAGCTTATAAATGACTGCTTAAATGTGATGAGTGAAAGGAGGAAGCCTCCAGGTAACTTGGACTCCTTATACCTTCCCCTTCTGATCTTCTTTTCATATACTCACCCTCATATAACCTGCTCCAGAGGGGGGAAAAAACCTTTCTGGTCATAGCTCTGACTGTCCATTAAGCATCAAGAATGGGATTCTGACTACATTTCTGGCTACAAAGTTATTATTCAGTTCTTTGCACCATGTTCTCTCTTAAGTCACAGACTTTCTGTCGCAGTCAGGTGACAGGGATTGTAGATTGGAAAGGATGTTAATTTTGCTCTCATTCACTCTGGTTCTCATTAGAATTGAAAGTTCTTTGAGAGCAGGGACTGTTTTATACTTTTGTCTTTTTAAAAAATTCCCAGCATTGAAAGCCAGGTTCTGCTCACAGTAGCTACTTATTTAATAGTTGGTTGGTTCTTGTACTTACTTCATTATCAAAGAAGACCAAAATGACATCACTACGTTTGAGACAAATGACAGTCTGTCTGACTGTGGCTGATCAGACCGATGTGAGCTCAGAATACCCTACCATAGGTTGGGTAGTCCAAAGAGTCCATGTGAACACCTGGAATAGATACTCTAAACTTACAGATGTCACATTTCCTTTGATCTGCATCCATTCTGCCTTCCTCATAGGGTACAGCTCCCCACTAATGAGGGCATGCCATCCTGGGCTGTCCCATGCCAGTGTCTCCCAAGCAGTACAATCAAGTCTAAAATTCTTCAATGAGATCTTCAGGGTGACTCAGTTATCACTTTTCTGACCCCCTTTGGAGCACTTGACCTGTGTGGGTTCTCCATGAAATAGTTTTTTGGGCAAGCATCCGTCTGTCATTCTAACAACATCTCCAGCCCATCTTGGTTTCATTCTCTGTAGTAATGTTGGAAGAGTAGGCAGTTTAGCTCGAGAAAGGACTTCAGAGTCTGGTATCTTCTTCTGCCAGGAGATCTTCAGAATCTTCCTAAGACAATTTAAATGAAAGCGACTCAGTTTCCTGATATGATGCTGGTAGACTGTACAGGTTTCACAGGCATATAGCAATGAGGTCAGCATAATGGCTCGGTAACCCTTCAGTTTGGTAGGCAGTCTAATACCTCTTCTCTACCATACTTTGTTTCAGAGCCTCCCAAATACTGAGCTAGCTCTGGCAATTTGAGTGTCATTGTGTAACTCCTTGAAAGGACACTGCCAAGGTAAGTGAACTTCTCCACAGTATTCAAAACTTTTCCATTTGCTGTAATGGATGGTGTGGTGCTGGCTGATGGAGCTCTTGTCTTTAATTGGTGTTCATTGTTAGACCAAAATTAGCAGCAGAAGAAGAGAGTCAAGCCATACTTTGTTGCATTCCTGCTTCAGGGGATTCATTGAGGCCACAATCATCTGCAAACAGAAGATCATGCACCAATACTCCCTCCACTCTGGTCTTGGCTTGTAGCCTTTTCAAGTTAAGGAATTTGCCATCAGTGTGGTAGCTGACCTTGAGGCCATGCTCAACCTCAGTGTAGGCATTTCTGATGAACTTTTCCAGACAACCAAATTTTGGTATTATTTTCCATAATCCCTTGTGACTGGTGGCATCAAAGACCTTGGTCAGATCTACAAATGTTGTATACAAACCTCTGTTCTGTTCCTGGAATTTTTCCTGGAGTTGTCAGGCATCAAACACCATATCAACTGTTCCTCTACCCTTTCTGAAGCCATACTGGCTCTCAGGAATGTGACCAACTTCTAGGTGAAAGATCAGTCTATTGAGAAGGACTCTGGCAAGAATCTTACCAGTAATGATTTAAAGATAAATAACCCTGTGATTGTCACAGGACAATCGATTCCCTTTACCTTTATAGAGATAGACAATGGAGGCATCCTTGAATTCTTGGGGGATAACCTCTTCATGTCATGTAACCTGGAAAATTTCAGTCAGTTTTTGGATGAGCAATGGATCCTTCCCCCCACTCACACTTTGTAGATCTCAGCTGTAATAGAATTAGCACCAGGTGCTTTGCCACTTGAAAGGAGCCTAATGGCATTCTAAACCTCTTCTTCAGTTGGAAATTTCAGTTACGGCCTGATTGATTTCAACTTGAGATAACCAGCCAATGCCTTCTGCATTGATTGAAGATGGTCTGTTAAGAACACTATAGAAGTTTTCAACCCATCTCTCTAGGATCAAGTCCCTATCATTAATCAATGTTGATCCATCACTCTGAGTAGATGAGATTCACCATCTATCTTTGACACCTAAATAGCTTTTGGGGCATCATAAAAGAATTTTGCTTTGCTGCTGTCTGCATAAAATTGAATTTCATCTTCCTTCTTACTGAGCCAAAAGTCCTACATCTCTCTGAGTTTTGCTTGGACTTTACTTTTGATGGAATTAAATGCTGCTTTCTTAGAAATGGATGAGCTATCTTGCTGGTAAACCCTGTGGAGTTCTCATTTTTCATTTAGCAATTTCTGTGTTTCCCTATCATTTCCATCAAAATAGTCTTGCTGTTTGCAAGTGTTCTGGCCCAGATGAGCAAATGTAGTGCTGTACACCAGATTTCTGAAATTTGTCCACTCCTTTTCTAGCTGCTTCACTGTTGAGAACTGTGTGATGGCTCAGTTTTTCCCTCCAAGTTAGCAACAAACTGTTCCCTCTTAGAGAGACACTCTAATTTGTTGACATTAATTCTTCTAGTATTCATTTTGCCTTGGGGGCTGCCACTTTGGTTGAAAACGAATATTTAGGGGCAGAGAAGAGACTCTCCTAGGTGCTTTCTCCAAAATATTTCAAAAATCTTAAAATTATGACTCTAAATAAATTTTCAAGAGGCACAACCCACAGAAAGATCTAGTGAGGTAATTCTCCAGCCCAAGGTAACCTGGAAAATAGTGGAAAAACTCTGTTCCACAGGGTTAGAGGGACGTCCCTGCCAGAGTGAAGAAATTTCAGTCTCCCTGGAACAGCCCAAGGGTGCCTGGGAGCCATGGTTCCTGGCAGCAGAAGCAGTTTCCTAACCAGCACCCCAGGGAGAACCAAGCATAACTTGGAAGATCAGCAGGGAGACCTCTGCCAGAATGAGCAGGAAGCCCAGGCCCTGAGCACAGCTGCAGTGTGGCTGCCACAGTCAGCAGGCAGTCAACCCAGATCCAGGAACCAGAAGCAGGCCTGCAGGTCCGAGGAGCCTGCAAGCAGGAGCCTCTAGGAAGCTGCACCCTGAGTTCTCAGCCCACCAAAGGTAAGGGAGTAGAGGGAGACTTCCAAGGTCTGTCCTCTGTCCCTGAAACAGGACTCTGGGCTCTGACCACATTCAAATCTTGATTGCAGTCTAGATCCACCCCCACCCCGATAGAACAGGGACCTCCCCACCCTTAGTCCTGTGGCAGAGGGGTGCCCTTGTGGTCATTCGCAGACCAGGAGATAATCAGAGCCTCACACACTGAGGTCCATGTAAGGGGTCCCAATAAAACTCAAAAGCTCAGAAGCACCCCAAAACCAGGCACAGGCTGGGGAAATGAGTAAGCAGGAAAGAAAGGAACTGGGCCATTGACAAATACTTTGTTGATGATCCCAAGGAGGATCAAAATATACAATCTCAAGATGAGGAATTCCAAGCTTCTCTATCGAAAGACTTCAAGAAAAATGGAAGTTGGACTCAGGCTATGACAGAGCTCAAAAACGATTTTGAAAATTAAGTAAGGAGATAGAAGAACAATTGGGAAAATAAATGAGAGACATGCAGGAAAAACATGAAAATGAAGTCAGAAGCTTAGTCAAGGAGATCCAAAAAAATGCTGAAGAAAATAATATGTTATAAAACAACTGTGGTCAAATGGATAAATCAGTTCAAAAAGATATTGAGGAGAAGAATGCTTTAAAAAGCAGAATTGGCCAGATGGAAAAGGAGATAATAAGGCTCTCTGAGGAAAACAAATCCTTCAAATGTAGAATGAAGCTAAAGGAAGGTACTGACTTTTAGAGAATTTGAGACACAATACTTCAACACCAAAAGAATGAAAAATTAGAAGAAAATGTAAAACACCTCTCTTGAAAAAACAACTGATAAGGAAAAAAGATTCAGGAAAGATAATTTAAAAATTATTGGGATACCTGAAAGTCACGATCAGGATAAGAGCCTTGACCTTATTTTTTAAAGAATTCCTGGGACGGCTAGGTGGTGCAGTGGATACAGCACCAGCCCTGGAGACAGGAGTACCTGGGTTCAAATCCAGTCTCAGAAACTTAATAATTACCTAGCAGTGTGGCCTTGGGCAAGCCACTTAACCCCATTTGCCTTGCAAAAACCTAAAAAAAGAAGAATTCCTACAGTAAAATTACCCTGATATCCTAGAAGCAGAGGGCAAAATAGAAACTGAGAGAATCCCCCAATCTCCCTCAGAAAGAGATCCAAAAAAATCAACTCCCAGGAATATTATAACCAAGTTCCAGAACTCCCAAGTCAAAGAGAAAATATCATAAAGCAGCCAGGAGGACACAATTCAAAATATGTGGAGCTGCAGTCAGGATCACACAGGACTTAGCAGGACCTACATTAAGGACTTGTAGGGCTTGGAATATAATATTCTGGAAGTCAAAAGAGCCTGGAGTGCAACAGAGAATCAACTACCCAGAAAAACTGAACATTCTCTTCCAGGGGAAAAGATGGACTTTCAATGAACGGGGGGAATTTCAAATGTTCCTGTTGAAATGACCAGAGCTGAACAGAAAGTTTGATCTTCAAATGCAGGACTCAAGAGAAGTATAGGGAATGGAGGAGAAGGGGAAAATATGAGGGACTTAATGAAGATGAACTGAATGTGTTCCTGCATAGAAAAATGATACTGATAATATTTATATAAAACTTTTCATTTAATAGAGCAGGTAGAAGGAGCTTTTATAGATGAAGCGCAGGAGAAAGCTGATTTTGAAGATATATTGTGGTGTAAAAATGGAGTTAATAGATAAAAGGGAAATGTACTGGGAGTAAGAGAAAGGAGAGGTAGAATAGGCTAAGAGATTTCATATGAAAGCTATTTTTTTGGCAATGAGCTTTTGCAATGATATGGAAGGGGAGGAAGGAGAGGGGGAATGAGGGAACCTTCATTCTCATCAGAAATGGCTCAGAGAGGAAATGACATGCATACTGAACAGGACATAGAAATCTAGAGTGAAAAGGAGAGTAAGGGGACATGGAGAAGGGGGGGATATAGGTGATAGAGGAGAGGGTAGATCATAGGAGAAAATAGTCAGATATAACACATTTTCTTTTTTTACTTTCTGCAAGGTGTTGGGATTGGGTGGCCTGTCCAAGACCATGGGGTCAGGTGGTTCCTGAGTCTCTGGGGTAGTCTGTGGGTTTGGAGTCTCTTGGCCCTAGGGCTGGTACTCTATCCCCTGTGCCACTCAGCTACAGTACAGCACATTTTATGAGAGTCAAAGGAGTGAGAAAATATAATATATGGTAGTAGGGAGGAATGGATGGAGGGAATTACAATCAACAACAGCAACTGTGGAAATATATGGAAGTAACTTCTGTGATGGACTTCTGATAAAGAATGTGTTCCATGTGAGACAGAGCTGATGGTATCAGAACACAGACTGAAACACATTTTTTTCTCTCTTTCTTTTTACTTTATTTCTCATGAGGTTCTATATTTTTATGGGGGAGGGGGTATTATGTTTACTCTTAAACAAGAATACTTTAGTAATGTATAAATAAAGTCATATTAAGCAAAAAAAGAAAGAAAAGAAACCAGAAGTGATGGGAATTCGGGGAAGCATGGAAGGATTTGCATGAACTGATACTGAGTGAGATGAGCAGAACCAGAAAAACATTGTACATCCTAACAGCTACAAGGGGGTGATCATCGTCCTTGATGTACTGGCTCATTCCATCAGTGCAACAATCAGAGACAATTTCAGGCCATCTGTGGTGGAGAATACTATCTGTGTCCAGAGAAGTATGAAGATTGAATAAAGACCAAAGACTATTACCTTCAATTTAGGAAAAAAAAAAACCCTGTTATCTTACTTTGTAATTTTGCTATCTCTCATTCTTTATTTTTCTTCCTTAAGGATATGATTTCTTTCTCATCACATTCAACTAAGATCAATGCATACCATGGAAACAATGTAAAGACTACAGACTGACTTCTGTGTGTGTGGGGGAAACAAGAATAGAGGTAAATTTGTAAAACTCAAAATAAATAAAATCTTTTAAAAAAGATATTTAGCTTAGACAAGATGAGTCTGTGATCAATCCAGCATTTTGCACCACACATTGACTTTCCTTCTTTTATATCCTGTCTGTCTCTTCTCCTTACAATCACATAGTCTAAGAGGGTATGTCCAAGAAATTTTTTACATGTAGGTAAATGGAAGACAGTGTTTGTGATGAGAAGGTCATGAGATATGCAAGTCTTCAGTAGAAGGTGACCCTTGCTGTTGCTGTTTCCAACTCCATTCCTCCCAAGGACTCCCTCACGTGTCTGGTGATCTGAACCTTCTCTAGCATTAAAGTTGCCCAGAATTATAAGCTCATCCTCTTTTGGTACATTGATGATAAGGGTCTCCAGGCCTTCATAAAATTTTTCTTTAACTTCATCAGTGTTTGTTGTGGTGGGAGCATAGGCACTGATGATGGTGGTATGGCATTTTCCTGGAAGTGGAAATCTCATTGTCATGAACCTGTCATTCACTCTTTTTTTGGTAGGCATTCAAGAATGTTGACTAGATTCGTTTTGATTGCAAAATCTGCCCAGCTTCATGGTATTCCCTTTCACTGCGACCACTCCAGAAAAACATGTATCCCAGTCTTTTTTCACTAAGGGCCGCTATTTGGATACTATACCTGCTAAATTCACTTAAGAGCTGTTTGTTTTTCAGGTCTATTGGATCTTCTTTTTTCTATGAGGGTGCATACATTCCATGCATGGATGGTCAGTAGAATCTTGTTTGAACAAGATTTTATAGGATTTTTGGTGTCTCGACCCCACTGTTGAATTCCCTGCCTGCCATGATAATCAGGCCAGGGTTGAGGTAAGCAGACAATTTTAGGGCACCTTTTCTAGCCCCTTCTTCACATCAGGAGATGAGCAGTGTGATCCTTTAAAGGGCTTCCCAGTCACCCAGGGTCTGCAGAATCCCACTGCTGCTTTCTGTGGAGAAATGATCCTAAGGCCTGGGTCACCTATGTGCAAGTTTGTGACTACAACTTCCAGTGTATTTGCAGGAATGGTTTTGAGTGATGTCTTTTGTTGCATGTGTAAATTGGATTTACATGAGATAGAGCAGCATGAAATCAACATCCAAAGTCATCATGATCTAGCATGGCAAGACAGAGTCAAGACAACTGGTGATGTCTTTGGATGTAGTGGATGACCTTGGGACTTCTATGTCTAACTAAGTGCTAAGTCTCCATAGCATCTGCTTCAGCCAGCTTCATGTCTATGGGAACAAATCGCTCTCCTCTGCCCATTCCATTAGTGCATCTCCACTAGTGTTGCTGTTAGGGCGCACAATGATTTTCTGGTTCTGCTCATCTCTCTCAGCATCAGTTCATGCAAATCCTTCCACTAGTGGAAGTTGACTTGCTTGGGGTACACACCTCCACTACTCACTAATAAGCTTGAGTCTCCCTTGGTTACCCTCAACCTGGTTTAGCCTGCCTCTGGAAATGATTTACTGGAGTGTGGCCCCTGTGCATGCTACAGCTTCTCGGAGCCCCAGGTGAGAGTTAGGTGCCTCAGATGGACATCAAAGGTGGAAAGCAGACCATGAAGAGGTTTTGGCAGCCCTCAAAACAAGGTACTAGTCTTCCTTGAACATGTCATTGCTGAACTGAGTTTCATTTCTGAGACTTGTTAGTGGGGGTTTTGGTTTATTAGCCTATGTGGGTTATTATTATTATTATGTTTTGGTTTTTACAAGGCAATGGAGTTAATGACTTGCCCAAAGTCACACAGCTAGGTCATTATTAAGTGTCTGAGGCTAGATTTGAACTCAGGTCCTCCTGACACCAGGGCTAGTGCTCTATTCACTGAGTCACATTGCTGCCCCCAAGTCCAATTTTTCCTTCTGTTAGATGAAGCATAATGTTTTACTTGGAGTCAGGATGAACTGGGTTTTGGTCCTACCTCTGATAAATACCAGCTGTCTGTTTTAGACACAACCACTTAACCTCTTAGATAATTCTCTAAGTTACAGAGGAGGAGTTGATCTGCATGGTTGGAGAGAATTTTTTAATCTGAAACTTCCGTATGCCAATGTGCCCAATCTTGGTGTCTCACATTGTGCCAGGGCACAAAACATAAAAGTGAAACAGTTACAGCCCTCAGGGTTCTTCCATACAACAAGCACTTTACTAGTGTTTAAGAGGCATAGTCAGCCGATTGGCAAGCACCCAGTAAATACTTTCTCTAGTTCAAGTACCTTGTCAGACATAAGTTTTGGATATTTAGCTGTTTGCTCAAGATGGCACCATCCATGTGAAAGATGTTAAGAAGATCATTCTGAGATTAATGGTTAGGTATGGAGATTCTATTTTCCTCTCTCACAAGACTGGGAGGAGCCTTTTTGCATTGAATGTCTGGCCATAGCTTTTGGTGACTGTGCTATTCAACCTATGTTGAAGTTTTTCATTGCATTCTGGAATTAGGTGACTTCTCTAGGCATTCTGAGACAGAGTCTTTCATTGAGAACATAGACCTCATAGTCCTGCTGCCCCTTTCCCACTTTCTGTTTGGGTATAAGTGGTGGAATCTCCATTTGGGAATATGAGCCATGAAATACAAGAGTCTAAGTTTGGTGTTGTAAACAGTCCACCATGTTACCTAGAGGATCAAGGTTTCATTACTCCAGTCCACAATAGGCATCACATTTGTACATGAACTTCAAGGGACCAATAACCAAACTTAATCGTATTAAGAGACTGGGGAGCAGAGGTATGGGGGAAAATATGTATACATCTGTGCTTTCCTATCAGGGAAGTGAATATCCCTTTGTAAAAAAGCAATTGAGAGGTGGCAGAATAGAGAGACACTCAGCTGAGCTCTCCCAAAATTCCTCTTCAATTAACTTTAAAATAACACTCAAATCAAGTTTGGGAATGGCAAAACCAACAAAAGATCTGAGTGAGATATTCTCCCAGTTCAAGACAACAAATAAAGTCAATAAGAAAGATCTCAGACACAGAGGAGTAGACTGGCCAGGAAACCGCATGAATAAAACACCAAAGCTAGGACTAGATGGTGGTGACAGCAGAAGCAGGAGTTTGGGCAATTCACAAGCCTGAGATGGTAAAGATCCATGGTTACTGGTCAGAAAGAGACTATGGGGTACCAATGTGCCAGCACTGCATGCAGAATCAGACTTTGTTTGGCAATGCCATTGTCTAGAATTACTTCTGTGTCTCAAGTGTGGAGAGGGACATTTTTGGTTGAGTGGTACTGGAAGATCACTTCAAGTCCCAAGGGATCAGACACCATAAGAAACAGTATAGTTTGTGATCTCAAGGGAGAAATGGTCCTATGACGCAATATCAATTGCAATCTAAAGTGATTAGAGGACCTTCCTGGGTTTGATCCAGAGTGTAGAACAAGAGAGCAGTAACCACAGCTCTCAGTTCATAACACTGTGGAAGAACTGAAAATTTCCAAATACCTAGAACTGCCTCTAAAGACAACAGTGTGAAAAATCTGAAGATTGGAGACAGAGCCCTTGCTCCTACCTCACGCAGGGAACAGAACTTCAATATAATATAGAGTTAGAAAAGCAAGCAATAGTTGGAAAAATAAACAATAAACAAACAAAAAGTTTGAGCATAAAAGGTTATTATGGTGCCAGAGATTAAGAAAAAAAAAACTCAGAAAAAAATGAAATCAAAATAACTACCAGAAAAGCCTCAAAGAAAAACGAATTGGGCACAAGTCAAACAAGAATTATGGGAGAGGTTAATTTTTTTTTATAGAGTAAGAGTAATAAAGGAAAAAAATAGAAAAAGAAATGAAAACAAAAGAAGACGTTTATGAAAAAGCAATTAACAACTTGATAAAAGAGAAAAATGCAGAAGAAAATAACATCTTAAAAAACAAATTGTCAAAAATTCACTGATGGAAATAATGTCTAAAAAACTGAATTGATCAAATGGAAAAAGAGGTAGAAAATCTCAATGAAGAACTACACTTAGATAAATTGAATCATAAAATAAATAGAAAAAAGAAGATAAGGAAATGAAGTGAATCTTAGAAAAGTTAGATATAGTGGACTTCTGGAGAAAACGAAATTGGGTGAGCAAAAAAAGTCTCTTTTACTCAGCAGTACTTGTCACCTTTACAAAATCTGAGCATGTATTAGAGTATAAAGACCCCACAATAAAATGTAGAAAGTGTAAATATTAAATGTACTCCTTTCAGACAATAATACAATAAAATTATATTTAATAAGGGCCATGAAGCATAAATTAAAAGCTAATCAGAAACTAATCTAATCATAAAAATAAGTGGGTCAAAGAAAAATCATAGAAACAATTAATAATTTCATTAAAGAGAAAGCTAGCAATGAGACAACACTTCAAAATTTATGAGATGCCGCCAAAGAAATGCTTAGGGGAAAATGTATATCTCTACATGGGTACATCCAGAAAAGAGAGAAAGAGCAGATCAATTCATTGGGTTTGCAATAAAAAATACTAGAAAAAGAACAAATTAAAAATCCCCAATTAATCTCCAAAACAGAAATCCTGAAAACCAAAGGAGAAATTAATAAAAATTGAATGTAAAAAAACACACAAACAACATTTTACTAATGAATAAAACTAGGAGATAGCTTTATGAAAAAGAAACAATAAAATAAATAAACCATTGGTTAATATGATTTAAAAAAGAAAGAACTAAATTACAAGTATCAAAACTGAAAAAGGTGAATGCACTACCAATGAGGATGAAATTAAAACAATTTTTAAGAATCATTTTACCCCATTATATAACAATAAAACAGATAGTTTAAATGAAATGGATGGATATTTATAAAAATATAATGGATGGATAATGGAAAAATAAAAGCTAGGGCAGTTAGCTGGAGTAGATGATAGAGCACCAGCCCTGGTCAGGAGTACCTGAGTTCAAATCTGGCCTCAGACACTTAATAATTATCTAGCCGCGTGACTTTGGGCATGCCACTTAACCCCATTTGCCTTGAAAAAAACCTAAAAATAAAAAAAGCTGCCTAGATTAACAGAAGAGGAAACCAAATACTTAAATAACTACAAAATTGAACAAATCATCAACGAGCTTGCTAAGAAAAAAAATGACAGGACTAGATAAATTTACAAGTGAATTTTACCAAAAATTTAAAAAAAATCTCAATGCTAAATAAACTATTTGAAAAATCAGTTAAAAAGGGGTTTCCTCAAACTCCTTTTATGATACAAATATGGTTTTGATACATAAACCTCAAAGAGTAAAAATAGAAAGAAAACTATAGCCCAAATTCCTTAGTAAAAATTGTTATAACAATTTTAATTAAAATACTAGGAATATAATTACAGCAATATATCACAAAGATCATACATTATATTCCAGTGGGATCTATATCAGGGATGCAGGACTAGTTCAATATTAATAAAATCATATTATTGGCCTTACCAATACTAATAAGAGCAAAAATTATATAATTATATCAGTAAATGGAGAAAAAGCCTTGGACAAAATATAACATCCATTTTTATTAAAAAAAATTAGAAGGCAGCTAGGTGGCACAGTGAATAGAGCACCAGCCCTGGAGTTAGGAGGATCTGAGTTCAAATCTGGCCTCAGACATTTAATAATTGCCTAGCTGTGTGACTCTGGGCAAGTCATTTAACCCTATTGCCTTAAATAAATATAAAAAATAAACAAAACCAAAAAACACTAGAAAGCATAAAAATCAATGTAGTCTTTCTTAAGATGCTAAATAATATCTACCTAAAACCAAGAGCAACCATTATCTGTAATGGAAATATACTCGATGTCTTCTCAATAAGATCAGGAATGAAGCAAGCCTGTCCTTTATTTAGTACCTAGAAGAGCTAGCTATAGTAATAATACAAGAAAAACAAATTGAAGGAATTAGGATAGGCAATGTAGAAACTAAACTATTACTAATGGATGGATGATATAATCTATATCTAGAAAATCAACTAAAAACCATTTGAAACAGTTAGCAACCTCAGCAAAGTTGCAGAATATAAAACTGACCGATATAAATTATGAAAATTTCTGCATTTTATCATCAAAATCCAGTAGGAAGAGAAATTCTATTTAAAAATACTATAGAAGATATAAAATAAAAACCCAAGAATTATATGAACACAATTAAAAAATGCTTTTCACTCAAATAAAGACATGTAAACAGCTGGAAAATATTTAATAACATTTTATTTTTTCAAGTATAATTTTTATAATATATAATATGTATATAATATATATAATATAATAAAGATAATTTTTATTATTTATTTTTATAACATCATGCGGTTCAAACTTTTCTCCCTCCTTTTCTCCCCTCCCTTCTTCCTAAAATGGTAGGCAATTTGATAGAAGTTATACATGTGCTATCATGTAAAACATATTTCCATAATAGTTATAGTTGTGAAAGAAGAAACAGCTCAAAAGGAAAAATAAAAGATAAAAAAGAATGTTAAATGACAAAAGTATACTTTCATATACAGCTTCCATTCCATTCCATTCCATTCAGCTTTGGATTTGGATAGCATTTTCCTTTGTGAGTCCTTTGTACTTGTCTTGTATCATTGTGTTGCTGAAAAGAGCTGAGTCATTCATAGTTCTTCATCTTAAGAGCTGCTGTTACTGCATATATTTTTCTGGTTCTGCTCAGTTCATTTTGCATCTGTTCATATGAGAATTTTTTATTTAGGTTTTTTCAAGGCAATGGAGTTAAGTGGCTTGCCCAAGGCTACACAGCTAGGTAATTAGAAAAGTCTGAGGCTGGATTTGAACTCAGGTACTCCTGACTCCAGGGCTGTTGCTCTATTCACTGCACCACCTAGCTGCCCCTCATATAAGACTTTGCAGAATTTTCTGAAATCATCTGTTCATCATTTCTTATTGTACAATAGTATTCGATTGCATTCATGTACCACCACTCTATGGTATCTAAATCTAGTAGAGGTATTATTGGATGAAAAGGTGTGCACAGTTTGCTTGCCCTGTTAGCATAGTTCCCAGTGTTCTCCAGAATTATTTGATTAGTTTTTTGACTCCACCCAAAGAACATAGTGTCCTAATTTTACCTCATCCTCTCCAACATTTATAATTTTCCATTTTTGTCATAATAATCAATTTGATAAATATGAGGTGGTACCTCAGAATTCTATGAATTTGCATTTCTCTAACTAAAAGTGATTTAGAGCACATGTATATATGATTATAGTTAGCTCATTTTTTTCATCTGAAACTGTATCCTTTGACTATTTATTATTTAGGGAATAGTTTGTATTCTTATAAATTTGACTCAGATTTCATCATATTAGAGAAATGAGTTCTTTAGCAGAGACACTTGCTATGAACATTGTTCCCCAGTTTTCTGTTTTCCTTTTAATCTTGATAACATTGGTTTTGTTTGTGCAAAAAATTTTTAATTTAATATAATCAAAATTATTTTACATTTCATAATGCTCTCTGTCTTTTAGTTGATCAATAATTTTTTGCTTCTCCATAGATCTGACAAGGAGACTATTCTGTGTGTTTTCTAATTTATTTTTAGTGTCTCTCTTTATATCATATACTCATTTCAACCTTAAGAATCTTGATATAGGATGTGAGATGTTGGTCCATAACTAGTTTGTTCCCTATTGTTTTCCATTTTAGCTGGTAGTTTTTGTCAAATAGTGAGTTCTTATTCCAAAAGCTGTCCTTTGTTAACATAGGTTTTATTGTATTATGATCTGAAAAGAATGGATTTAATATTTCTGTCTTTCTACATTTGATTTTGAGATTTTTATGCCTGAACAAATAACTGATTTTTGTATACATATTATGCTGAGGAAAAAAACAAATGTGTATTCCTTTCTTTTTCCATTCAGTTTTCTTCAAAAGCTAATCATATTTAATTTTCCTAATAGTCTATACATTTCCTTAGTTTCTCTCTTGTTTATTTTTTGGTTGAATTAATCCAGTTCTGAGAAAGGACAAATGAGATCCCCTCCAATATAGTTTTACTGTCTCTTCCTTTAACTCAACTTCTCATTTATTTTGACTCATTTAACATCTCTATCTCTATCTCTGTCTGTCTCTGTCTCTGTCTCTCTCTGTCTCTGTCTGTCTGTCTGTCTGTCTATCTATCTACCCATCTATATGAGATTTTTTGCAAGGGTTATGTGACTTGCCCAAGGTCACACAACCAGGCAATTACTAAGTGTCTGAGGCCAGATTTGAACTCAGGTTATCCTGACTCCAGGACCAGTGCTCTATGCACTGTGCCACCTAGCTGGCACTGCATATATATATATATATATATATATATATATATATATATATATATATATATATATTTAATATTGATATTACTTCATTGTTTATGGTACTTTTTAGAAAATGTAATTCCCTTTCTTATCTTTTTAAATTAGGTCTAGCTTGCTTTGCCTGAGTATAATAGATTTTGATCCAGTGCCTTATCTTTTAGTCTTTATGAGTATTGTTGCTTCAAGCGTGTTTCTTGTAAACAATATATTGTAGGATTCTATTCTTTGCTCCACTCTGTTATCCAATTCTTTTCTATGAGATTCATCCTGTTCACATTCACAATTATTGTTGTTACTGATGTGTTTTGTTCCATCTTATTTTTCCTCTTGTTTGTCCACTTTCTCCTTTCACCCTTTCTCTTCTCAACAGTTTTGCTTTGGTCTACCAACTACCCAAATCTACCTTTCTTCTGTCAATCCCCATCCCCTCCACTTTACTTAATCTTCTTCCCTCTTACTCTCCCATCAGGTAAAATAGGTTTCTATATTTAAATGAATGTGCCTATTATTCTTTCTTTGAGCTAATATTGATGAAAATAAGTTCTGTCCATTGCTTAATATCTCATCTTTCATTCCACCATAATACAGTTTTTGTGCCTCTTCGTGTGAAATAATTTACCTGTTCTACCTCTCCCTTCTTTCTTCATGCAATATGTTTTTCTTTCTCATTTCTTAATTATGTTTTATGTTATTTCTTCAAATTCACTTTGTACACATACTCTTTCTCTGTATATTCCTTCAAGCTGTACTATTTTTGTATACTTTTTAAGAATTACAAGTATCATCTTCCCATGTAGGGATGTAAACAGTTTGCCTCCATTGAATCTCTCTTGTTTCCTTTTTTCCTTTCCCCCTTTTTAGGTTTCTATTGGGTCATGATATTGAAGATCAAAGTTTTTGCTAAATTCTCATCTTCTTGTGAAAGCTTAAAATCCTTCTATTTCAATGAATGAGCATTCCTCCCCTGTCTTGTATTTTTACGTTTAATTTCATCTAGGAGGTGATTCTGGGTATATCATGTTCCATGACCTCTAATCCTTTAGTGTTGCATTTGCTAAATTCTTTGTAATGTTGATTGTGGCTCCCTGATATTTGAATTGTTTCTTTCCAGTCATTTGAATCATTTTTGCCTTGACCTGATAGTTCAGAAATTTGTTTATAATATTCATTGGTATTTTTATTTTGGGATCTCTTTCCTAAAGTGATTGATGGATTCTTTCAATGCCTATTTTGTCCCTTGTTCCAGGATATCAAGGTAATTTTTTGTGAGCATTTCATGAAAGATGCTGTCCAGGTCCTCCTTTTGATTATGATTTTCAGGTAGTCCCATGATTCTGACATTGTCTCTTCTGGATCTATTTTAGGTCTATTGTTATTTCAATGAGATATTTTCAATTTCTTCTATTTTATTTTCATTCTTTTGAATTTGTTTGATTAATTCTTGATATCTCATGAAGTCATTAACTTCCACTTGCCCTATTCTAACTTTTAAGGAGTTATTTTACACAGTTGGTTTTTATGCTTTCTTTTCCAATTGCATTTTTAGTCAGTTGTTCTCTCTTTCCAAGCAGTTGACTCTTTCTTTTCATAATTCCCTTCCATTATTCTCATTTCTTTCCCCACCTTCTATTCTCCCTCTCTTATATGATTTCTAAATTCCCATTGAGCTCTTCCATGAGTTCTTTCTGGACTTGAGGCCACTTCTCATCTGCCCTTACATGTTGTCTTCTTCTGAGTTTCTTTCTTGATCTTCCCTCTCATGAAAATAACTTTCTTTGGTCAAGTTATTTTTTGTTATTTTTTGCTCATCGTTTTTTGTTCTTTTCCCATCTTTTAAATTTGAGTTCTGCTCCCAGGATGGAAATGGAACGTGTCAGGGGTTGTAGTTCCTGATTGGTTTATCTGGTGCTGCACTGATGTTGTTCATATTGTTGGTGCCAGATGCTTGCCAAGGCCAATGGGGTGCTTTTTCCTAGAGCTACAATAAAGCATATTGTCATCTGGCTTCCAAAGCTGTCTGTTTTCCCCTGGAGCACATTATGGTGCATTTTCCTAGGCACCCCTAAGAGTGATGACTTCCTGCTCCACCCTACTGGGTCTCAGGATCTTCCATCAGTGTACTGAGGCAAGACTTGCTGCTGGTTTGCTGGTATGTTTACTGTCCTGAACTGTGCTCCCTTTTTACCTGAGGGACACAGACCTTTCTTGCCAAACTTTCAAGTTTCTTGGGCTAAAAGATTGTTTCATCCAATGCTTTCGCTGATTCTGCTGTTCCAGGATTTGTTTTGGGATGCTATTTTATGATTGTTTGCAGGTGAATATGGGACAGTTACTGTGATTTACTGCTTAGTGCACTACCTTGACTCTTAGAAATCCAAAAGTTTCAAAAGGAAAAATATTAATTGCTCATGAGTCAGTTATCATTTAAAAAATGGCACTTCTATCTAAGTTAAGTTATTTATTATATGTTATACTAATGAAACTACCAATAAATTATTTTATAAAGTTAGAAAAAATCAGAGCCAAATTCATCTGCAAGAACAAAAGGTCAAGATTATGAAGGGAATCAAAGAAAAAAACATGTTAAGGAGGACCTAGCAGTTCCAGATTTCAAACTATATTACAAAGCAATAATTAATAAAACAATCTGGTGAAGTGAAGAAATAGAGTTGTGGGACAGGAGAATAGATTAAAGTAGCAAATGATCATAGTAATCTTGTGTTTGATAAATCTAAAGATCCAGATTTTTGAGGTAAGAACTTACTATTTGATCAAAAAATGATGTAAAATTAGAAAGAAGTTTGGTGTAAATTAGACCTAGAACCACAGCTCACCATAGACTGAGATAATGTCAAAATTTAGAAATTATTTAAATATAAAGGGTAATTACATAAACAAATTAGGAGAGTAAGAATTTGCCCATGAGATCTGGAAATAAGGCAGGAGTTTGTGACCAGACAAGAGATAGAGGAGATTACAGGAAGTAAAGAATGAAATTAAAATTCTTTTGCACAAAGTCAGAGTCAATTATGTTCCAAAACAAATTAAAAAATTACATTTCCTGCTTCTAAGGAATCTTACTTTCTGATGGGGAAGAAAACACATAAATAATTATGTAAGTCAATATATATATATATATATATATATATATATATATATATATATATATAATGTAATAAGAGAGGAGAGAGAGTAGGAAATAGCAAACTGCTCCAGTATCTCTGCCAAGAAAACCAAAATGGAGCCATGAAGAGTCAGATACAACTGAAATGACCAAACAAAAACATTATCACAATGATCATTTAGTGTAGCCTTTTTTTTTTTTAGGTTTTTGCAAGGCAAATGGGGTTAAGTGGCTTGCCCAAGGCCACACTGCTAGGTAATTATTAAGTGTCTGAGACTGGATTTGAACCCAGGTACTCCTGACTCCAGGGCCGGTGCTTTATCCACTACACCACCTTGCTGCCCCTAGTCTAGCTTTTCTAGGAGCATGAATGCCACTTATAATATCCTAGACAAGTGGTAATCCAGGGGTCCCCATTCATATTCTTTCAGTTCTGGGGAATTTCTTATCTTTGGTGGCAGTTCCTATTGAAAATAGAATAATTCTAGAAAGATCTTCCTTCAGTGTTTAGCCATTTTAACTCAGCCTAAGTTCAAATCAGCAAATAGACCAAAGCCCTTCCATTTAAACAATGAGATCCAATTACTCTCCAGGTTGCTCAGCAGAAAATTGTTATCCCGTGATGCTCTTCTGCCAGAGATGAGCAGCTTCCAGAGCCCAAAGTGGTCATTTATCTTCACCCTGTCCCTGGGAAGGAAAACTAGATTCTCCCTTGCTTCAAATAGAGGCTTGTAATGAATTTAGCATTTTACTTCTCTTTTGGCATTGATGTACAACCCTGACAATTCACTCTGGATCCTTCCCTGTCAGAGTTAAGACCCTGATAGATTTGAAGCTTCCAGAAGGGCAAAAGATCTCTTTTCTTGCCCTGTGTCTGTTCTTACAGGGAAGAATGCAAGGGAGGCAAATTGAAAGGGTGCAAATCCTTCCTGATGAACTGGGGATTAATGTCTGAGACTTGTCTTCAAATACCAGCTCTGCTATTTATTATGAATGACCTTAGAGGGAACATTTCTCTTTATTTTTTCATCTCTCCAATGAGGGCTCTAATTTTCCTTTCAATTCTACAGAGTTCTTTAAGGTTGGCAAAGTGCTTGACATAGGTCATCTCATTTACTCCTTAACCAATGGTCATATGGGTAAGGATGCAGGGATTGGATCACTGATTGCTACGAGATACACCCAGGTGATGAAACACTATGAGGAGTTCATGATGCTTGTGGCGATAATGGTCAGCACTGTCCAAGGACATCCAGCTAGTAAATGACAAGGTGGAACTCAACTCTCTCCATTGGAAGTCTACCCCATCCTTTCCTCCCTAGGCATGCTACCCTTGTGTGAGCATGACTGTGCCCATGCCAAATTCTATCACTAGCTGTGATGGGCTAAAACAAATGAGAACATGCTGTTCCAATTAATCATCAATCCACTAATAGCAAGCGGGGCCTCATTCCGGGCTTGGATTGAGCTTATTCTCAGGATTCCTGCTGAGCCATAAGCTAGTAAGTCTGCTATGCCATTTGGAATGGCCACTTGTGTGCGGGGGCTGCAGGCAGACCATTAATGGTCTTGTAATTCACTGCTTGATTAGCATGCTTTTACCCTTTTGAAGATGGCTTTTTCACCAGTGTCTGGTAATGTTCCAGAAAAGATTCACTTAATGCTCCATAGAGTATCCTCTTCGACCCCAGTATAACAGCTTTTTCTGCCTTCTCTCAATCATGGGACAATTATGTTCCATGAGAATAAGAGGGTATAGAAGGTTTTAAGCAGGACCATAGGGGGAGGTAGGATACTAAAGTGGGAAGAGTGATTGGTATAGCAATAGGCTCTGCTACTTACTACCAGTGTGACCTTGGACAAGTGATTTAGCTTCTTTGGGCCTCAGTTTCCCCATCTTTAAAAGGAAGGCATTATTCCTTTGTATTATAAATCTATGCCTCTCTAATAAATGAAAAACAAAACAAACAAAACACCAGAGTTGGAAGAGATTCCTGACATGTTTGAGTTACCACTTCCCTCATTACATGAATTTCCTTTTACTTGGATCAGAAAATAGAATTGCAAGTAACCTTGGAGATCATTTAATACAAGCTTCAATTTTACAGAAAAGGAAACTAAGGTCCAGGGAAGCTCACCCAAGATCAAACAGGTAATAAGGTATCTTCAGATTCTTGAGCTGTCTTCATTCATCTCCTGTTTGAACACACCCAGGAGCTCACTGTTTCCTGAGACAACTTATTCTATATCTGGTTAGCTCGGAGAGGAAGTGTTTTCCTTATACTGAGTCAGAATCAGCTGCTTGGTATCTCACTCTCACTGCTTCCTATTCTTCATACTGAGGCAAAGCAGAAAATGTCTGATTCCTCTCACAAAGAGTTATTCATATGTTACCATGTTTTGGATATAAAACTGTTCTAAAAGGGAGAGGGGCTTTGCTTTAAGCCCCTGCCTCTGCTCTGTACTGACTGGGTGATCCTGGTCAAGTCAATTAGACCTTTCAGTCCATTATTGAAAACTTGAAATTTCAGAGAAGACACCAACCTGCCTTTCAAAAAGGAGTTTCTTCACTGAGAATTCTCTAAACCAATGAATTTACAGACTCAAAGCGTAGGTGATATAGTAAATGATGACATAGTAGAAAGATAGAAGTCTTATTCTATATGCTAAATCCACTGAGATTCTTTTCCCAGGCTAATCCCTCTACTTGGGATACCTTGCTTCCTCACCATCATTTTTTTGGCATCCTTAGTGTCTCTCAAAATTCAGATCAAATGCTATGCCAGATTTTCTTTTGGACCACCTCATTTGTTCTTGATTTTTAAAATTACTTTGTATATGTGTAAATATTTTACATTGTCTTACATGTCTCCCCTTTCCCTCAATAGAATTTGGGCAGCTAGGTGGTGCAGCGGATAGAGCATTGGCCTTATAGTCAAGAGGATGGAAGTTTGAATTCCAAATCAGACACTTGACACTACTTGTGTGACCTTGGGTAAATCACCTAACCCAGATTGCCTCACATCCAGGGCCATCTCCAGTCATTCTGATTCATATCTGACCACTGAACCCACATAGCTTTGGATCAAATGAGGCTATTGTACCCCCCTCACTTAAATCCAATTCATGTGCTTGTCATGGCCTCAACTCCCTGATGTCATGGACTTCTAGAATGAAGCACAAACATCCTCATCAATAGAATATAAATTTCTTGAGGGCAGGGATTGTGCTATTGGTGTCTTTGTATTCCTCAAATCTACTAGTGACTGACAAATAGCAGCCACTCAAAAGTTATCTCTTAAATTAATGAATGGATTGTTTAGAAAAGGAAAACGCTGGAACCAAATTGGGTTGGTTCCTCTGAAGGTGGTTTCATTACAAGGCTCTTGATCATTCTGGTTGCTTTCTTTGGAAATGCTCAAAGTTTTCAATGGTCTCCTTAAATGATGATTTTTCAGAGCTTCACAAAATACTCCAGATACTGTCTGAATAAAACTAAACAATTGTATCTCTTTTTAGTTCATCTAATTCTTACTAATGGGGGCAAATAGTTCCAAATAATATGGAAATGACAAGGATTTCAAACCTTTCATCTACCTTTCCTGCCTCATACAATAAAATCTCTTGTTTTGTATATTACTTATTGTAGGTGTGTAGGTGTGTGTGTGTGTGTGTGTATTGATCTAGACATTCCTGATCCATTGATTTCTTCAAGTCCAGTAAATAGAATTACATGGAGTGGGAGACAAGTAAATAAGAAAACAAAGTGTTATGATCTTAACTGAAGGATAAGGATGTGTTTATACCTTAAAATTATAAAATCTTTTATGAGTTGTGAAGATATTCTTCAATCAAATTTGATGGAATTATAGGGGTACTAGCCTAGCAATATATATCTTGATAGTGGCCTTTAAAAACCAAATTGATTTCCCTAAGAATCATTCAAAGTAGGAGATAAATTTGGAAAGTTGGAACCCTGGCAATTAAGAAGAGAGCCAGGCATAGAAGAACCAAGTTCCTGAGGGAGCTTTTTTTTCTCATTGGGAGGTGGGACAGGAAGAGGAAATTTCTTTCTTCTCCCTCAAGCTCATCATCCAGGATATCTCACAGTAGAGATAATTGAGAACTAGGAGACAGATCACCTGGCAGCGAGGAGATCCAAGAAACCCAGTGGAGGCATATGACCATAGCAGATAACATGTCTAGGGGGCAGTTGCATGGGGTCACCAAGAGATTATAAAATAAAATTAGGGCCCTGTAAGATCCGAGGTATGAGTTACCCTTAAGCACATGTATTCTCAAGTGTCCACATCTCTATTAGACTATATATGCCCACTCTTTCCAATGAATAATATGCAATTGTGGGAGAGGACAACTCAGATTTTTAGGGAAAATGCTCTGCAGGTATACTTCAAGAATACCTCTTCTCTAAGTTAATTGTATTCTCTAGGTGACCATCAAGAGCAAATTTACTGATGTTGTCTTAGGGTTTGTAGCTTCCGGAAAATGATTTCCCAGAGGACATTGACCTAAGGCCTCCAGAAAGGCTCCAAATTGTGAATGAGAATTGGAAAACACATCATTGGTATTGCTATATCATATAAACCCTTTGAAGATTCGAACTTTTTTAAACATTTGAAATGCTATTTAAAGTGAGATGCTCTTGCTGTTACTGCTGCTGCAGCTAATGGGTGATAATTAACGTTGCAAGTTATCATCAGGGATATGTATGGTAGACAGGAAAGTTGAGACAATTGCTGATGAAGGACCATGTAGAAGGGGACAAGAAGTGTATAATCAAAGAATTGTATTCTTGGGGAAAAAAAAGATGAGTGAATTTTGTATCAAGAATAGAAGAAAATAAGTGGTTGACAGCTTGGGATTTCCAATAATTAATAGGCAATGGAAAAAAAATCTACATGGAGCTCATTAGCATATTCAGTCATCATCTGGAGGAAGACATGGACAAGGGTTATGTAGGATGAGAAGTGATTTTTGGGTGGTGGTCTTCTCTGTGAAAGGGAAGAAATGCAAATCATAAGACAATTCATTTAGAACAATGGATAGAGCTCTGGGTCTAAGTCAGGAAGATCTATATTCAAACCAGTCTTCAGACAGTTTTTAGCTGCGTGACCTCTGGAAAGTCACTTCACTTTCATCTTTTTGTCTCAGTTCCCTCATTTGTATAATGGAGATAATAATATAATGGAATAATACCTATCTCTAAGGATTGTAGTGAGAATCAAATGAGATAATATTGACAAAATATTTCATTGATCTTAAATTACTATTGGAGGGAATGCCCAATATTTTTATCACATCCACTGAAACACTTGAGTAACTCACAGAATGCCAGAACTTGGAGATTGCTCAGGGGCTATACTTCTGTTCTTGGGCAAGGATCCCCAATCCAACATGACTGGTAGTCATCCGATCTTGAACCTTCTCCAACGTCTCAAGAGGCCCTCCCCCTACTATCCTTAAAGTTGAGATCTTTGCTTCATATTCTACAGACACTAAGGCAATTCATTATAAGTTGCTTGTCTTTTCTTCCTCCTTTTCATCTCATGGCATTCAGATATTTTCCTTCCCTATCTCTTTCTTCATCCCTGTATTACATGATGAGGTTTCCAAGGCCAACCTCTCTAGAATCCAACAAATCATAGTCTCTTCCAACAGAGGACCCCCTCTGTCTTCCTTTGTCACCCCCCACTCTTTGAATTCTTCAGTCTTTCCATATCTACTGACTTTTCCCTTCCTGGCTACAAATATACCCATGTCTTTCATATTCCCAAAAGAACCACTCACGTGGTTCATCCATCCTTACAAACACCCTCTACCTCTTCTGTCTCCTTATGAAGGAGACAGAATTTTCTCTCCTTTCCCTCTCTTCTCAACTCTTCATAATTTCCATTCTGATCTCATCCTTTCACTAAAATGAACCTCTGGAAAATTACCCATGGTCTTTTTGTTGCTCAAGTCCAATATCATTTCTCAGTCCTCATTTTTCTTGGCCTCTCTGCAGCCTTTGATACTGTTGAACACTCTCTTTTCCTTGATATAGTTTTTTCTTTCTACGTCTTTAGATTGCTAATGTCTCTTGTTCTTCTCCTACCCGATAGTTCAATCTCTGTCTCCTTTTCTGTCTCCTCTCCCAGATCACATGCTCTAATTACCCAGGATGTGTATATATATATATACGTATATATATATATAATATATGTATATATGGAATAAGTGTACATATGTACATATATAGGATATTCTCCTGAGCCCTCTTCTCCTGTTATCTTTTATCATTTGATGATTTCCAAAAATCCATGGCTTTCATTACTATCTCCATTCTGATGATTCTCAAATCCTATCACTCTGCTGACCCACAGCCTCACATTTCCAACTGCCTTTAAGTTATCTCAAACTAGATGTACAATGAATATCTGAACTCCACACCAAACTTGTTACCTTTCACCCCAATTTTCTATCCTTTCCCCAAACTTTGTCAAGGGCACTAGCATGGCCATTTTCCCAGGGTTCAAGGCTCCCAATCTAGGTGCCTTTCTCTCATCTCTCTTTGGCCCTTTATAGCCAAGCTATTGCCAAGATCTGGTGATGTCTTCTTTGTAGCAGTCCTTGGATACACCCCTCTGCCATTGTTTTCACTTGTCTACAGATTCTTACCACCTCATGTTTAGATTGCTGCATTCTCCTGCCAGGGAGCATTAGGGTCTGCCTAACTCCACTTTCTCCCCACTCCATTCCAACCTCCAATTCAATCACTGAAGTCATTTTTCCAAAATGCATTTTTTCTAAAATGTACCAAATTATTCTCCTGCTCCATAAACAAATAATATAAAATACAAATACAAATCCTCTGTTTGGCATTCAAAGCCCTTCATAACCTGCCCCTTCCTACACTTTCATTATTCTTATTCCCCAGCACATCCTCTTGAATTCAGTGATACTGCCCTCCTTGGTGTCTCACCAGCATGGGGTCCTATTTCTCACTCCAGGCATTCTATCTGGCTGTCCTCCATGTCTGGCTCTTTCCCCTCCCCACCCCTCTGTCTCTCTGTTTCTCTCAGGCTCTCTGTCTCTCTCTCTCTGTCTCTGTCCCTCTCTTTCTCTGTATCTGTCTCTCTGTCTCTGTCTCTGTCTCTGTCTCTGTCTCTGTCTCTGTCTCTGTCTCTGTCTCTGTCTCTGTCCCTCTCTCTGTCTCTCTTTCTGTCTCTCTCTCTCCCCCCAATCCCTCTTAATTCTAGTCCCTTCCTTAAGTTAATTATTTCCTATTTATCTTGGGTAGAGCTGCTTTGTACTGACAGTTTGCTTGTTGTCTCTCCCACTAGATGATAAGCTCCTTGAGGGCAGGGGCTGTCTGTTGCCTCTTTTTGTAGCACAGTGCTTAGCATGAGATAGGTGCTTATAGAAGAGTACTAATCCTATCTGGGACAGCTCATTCTACTTTTCCACAGCCTTCATTGATAGGAAGTTTTCCCTAGCACAGTATAAGGTACACAGTAAGCACCTAATAAATGCATTTATTAAGTGCTTTCTGGGCTGTGTTAGGAAACATCTCAACCTACATGTTTCCTTCTGCAGCTTTCAAGGTTTGAACTTCTTGAGTTTATTTTTCAAATTCTGCTTCTCTTCTGTCCAGGAAAGGATTTACATGGTTTTTTTTTTCTTTTCCTCCTTTTGGTGGTCTGCTTAGCAGAAAGGTGTCATTATATTATGTACAGAAAGAAGACCTGCCCAGAGAAATCTGGGATCATTTTATGTTGATATTCTGACTGGGTGATCTTGGGTGAGTCACTTATCTTCCCATTTTCCCCAGGAAGTACATAAGACTTTGTTACTGACTAATCTGTTGCAGTGAAGAAAGTTTACAAACCAGGAATCCTTCACAAGTATAAAATTAAAATTGCAGAATAAGTTCCCTGCTCCCACCACTAAAAAGAAATACTGACAGGCACAGCGCTTTGTATACAAACTTGCCTTATAAATGGACCAAAATGGACCAAGATCCTTTGGACAATTCTTTTGGTATGGAGTGCCTCTTGTCTGGGGCTTCACTAGGTAGGTATAAATGATGTATTTATTGATCTAGTTTTGATCGATTTAAATTTATCTAAATAGAGAGGAAGAGGGTGAGTGTATTTTCACACAAAGAAGGTGACTGGAGCAGAAAAGAGGCTAGTAAAAATACAAAATTAAAAATAAAAGGAAATTCAAATGTATTTGGCTTTTTAAAAAGTAAAACAAAAAGAACTAAAGGAAGTTCAGATGCATTTGGCTTTTGTAGTAGGGTTTAAAAGAGAACCATGCCATGTGGGCATACATTGAATGTTTTTCTTGCTCCCTTTTCTCCAGATAGATAAATTTGCAAAACTCTTTCTTCCCAAGAAGACTGAGTAGCTGGTAATAGATTTATTATTATTCTTATATAGCAGATAAAAAAACTGGGGCAGGAAGAGGCTAAAGCAACTTAAAGGATCATAGCTAGAGAATGAAAGGGATCTCTGTGCCCTTCTAGTTCAGCCTCTTCCTTTCTTGGATAAAGAGATTGCAGCCCATAGAGGTGAAATGAATTATCCAAAGACACACAGCTATTAAGCATGAGAGCTTGGAGTTGAACCCAGACCCCCAACTCGGAGCTAGTAGCTTCTGATTTCCTCTGGGATTCATCCACAGAAGAAGTGGTCAACCTCAGCTTCCATCTCTTCCCACTCCACCAGACTGCCTTCCTCTAAGCTGCTCCTCCACGGGGCCCCAGCTCTGCAGGAGAGTGTTTTTTCAGAAGTGATACATTCAATCTGCCATTTCACTGAACACATATGGGATTTTCATGTGAAATATAATTAGCTACCCAATTATCTCGCTCACTTTTCTGGCTCAGAATGGTTTCTGACAGCTCTTTCCTTTCTTTCCCCCAGTTGTAGCAAGGAAAAGGCTAACCCACCAGCTGGCAGGCTGCACAGAGGAGAGGGTGAGGCAGCCTGGCGATGCCAGCCGTCACACACAGGGGAAAGGCGAGGGGGCCTCCCTAAACATGGCAACAGAAACCCACTTTGGGAGATGATAGAAATCTCTATTCTTTTATTAGTTCCTACATGGAAACGAGAGCTTTGGAAGTCAAAGACCTCCAACCAAGAGGACACCAGCCCATTCTATGTTCTTCTGCACTCACCTCAGCTATACACTTAACCATAAAGGATGTCTCCAATGTGGGCATTCCCTCCAACCAAGAGGACACCAACCCACTCTATCTTCCTCTTGTCCACTCACCTCAGCAATATACTTACAAATAAGGGATGTTATCCATGTGGACATTTCCTCCAACAAAGAGGACACCAACTCATTCTATGTTCCCCTCCTCCACTCACCTCAGATATACATTAACCATAAGGGATGTCACCAATGTGGGCATTCCCTCCAATCAAGAGGACACCAACCTATTCTGTCTTTCTGTCCTCCACTCACCCCAGAAATACACTCAGCAATAAGGGGAAGGATGATCGATTGAAATCAAGAGTTTAGCTATTCTTCTCAGAGTAATTCAAAGCTTAGTGGCTTTGACATTTAAACAGTCTGGCTGGGAAATGTACAAGACACTGAAAATGTTAGTGGCAAAATAAGAATTCATTTTAGAATTCATTCTAAGAATATATCTGGGTATTCTTCAAAGACCTGGAGTCTTGTTACTTGGGCTGAAGTTTGATCATGAAACAATAGACTAGAATCTGGACAAATAATTGTATTGGGAAAGGTAGCTCCCTTGGGGGAAAACTCTCTCTCCCAATGCAGGTCATTGCCTTTCCTGCTACCTCCAGTCTTAGAGTGATGCCCTGAGTCCCAAGAGAGTAACTGCCTTGGTCTAGGGCAGCGAGCTGGGGAGGGTCTGGGGAATGAGTTCAATCTGGTCTTTCTGATTTGGAGGCCAACTCTCTATCCAGGCGAGAGCCTCTACTACACCTCCTCTCAATTGCTGAGCAAATATCAGCCATTGTATTTGTTCAGTAGATAGCACCCATAAATTCAATACACAGAGAGAATTCTTCTGGAGAACAGGAGCCTATTTTTCAAACAGTGACTTAGGATCGGAGATTGTTTAGTGAGAAGAGATCTTTGAAACCTATTGAGTCTAATGCCTTTCATTTTCTAGATGAAGAAATAAAGCACCAAAGTTAAATGACTCACCCAAGTTCATACAGCCAGGAAATAATGGATACAAGATTCGAACTCGGGACTACTGACTTCAAAGGTACCAGCCTTCCCACCACAGAGAACTGAGGTGAGAAAATACAAAAATAGCTAACTAACTCCTGCCTAAAGAGCATAGGAGAGCTGGTTTCGATTGTTTCTGACCCTACCTGTCTCTATGACCTTGGTTAGAAACATTTCTCTCTCTGGACTTCAATTCGCTCCTTTGTAAAATGGGAAATTTCCATGCCCTATGACCAGGGCTTCCTTTAGCCCTCAAGGTCTGTATTCTTATTTCTTTATTTGTTTGTTTGTTTATTTAAGGCAATGGGGTTAAGTGACTTGCCCAAAGTCACACAGCTAGGCAATTATTAAGTATCTGAGGTTAGATTTAAACTCAGATCCTCCTGACTCCAGGGTCAGTGCTCTATCCCCTGCACCACCTAGCTGCCCTCCAAAGTCTGTATTCTTTTATAAAAAAGGCCTGTGATTAAGAAAGATAATAATTATTTTGGTGGTGGTGGTGGTGGTGTGTGTGTGTGTGTGTAATTCAAGACATCCCAATCTTTTCATAAGCAAAGAGGGGAGACTGAGAGAGAGAGAGAGAGAGAGAGAGAGAGAGAGAGAGAGAGAGAGAGAGAGAGAGAGAAAGACTGGAGATCCAATCCCAATTTGTCATTTCCTTCCCCCATCTGTACCTAGGCAGAAAAGATGATTACCTATAGGTATTTTCTAGGTACCTATAGGTGTTCTCTAGGTCTCCTTTGATCTGTCCATGGGCAAACTCCAACCCAAGTTGTACTTGTGATTTCAAAGCCTTAGAGAAGTCTTGTTGAGGACCCTCAGTTTCCCAAAGCAGAACTGCACCAGTTCTAAAGGCTCAGCCTGAAGGGACTCTAGAAATGTTACCTGTCTTTATGGAGTCTTGGGGCCAGTCTATATGGGAGGAATCTAGAGCCTGGCTCTTGCTAGCTCCAGGGCTGCCTTTTGATAGGAGGTTTGCTGCTTGTTGGATTGGATTGGATATCTTTCCATCTATTTATCAGTCAGTCAGTAAGCAATTATTAAGTGCCTACTGTAACCCAAACCCTGTGCTAAATGATGGGGATACAAAAGACAGTCCCTGCCTTCACATGCTCAAATATAATGAGGGGAGGAGAGAGATAGGAAGAAAATACACCCAAACAAGCTATAGATGGGCTAAAAAGAAAAAAATATCAATAGGAAGAGTCTAGAATTAAGAAGTATTCTGAAACAAAATGAGATTTTAGTTGGGACTTGAGGGAGGTGGAGGTGGAGATGAGGCCAGAGAACATTCGAGGTATGGGGGGCTAACCAGAGCAGATACTCAAATCGAGCAGTGGGGCATTTTGTTCTGGGAACAACCCAAAGGTCAAAGTCACTGGACCAAACTGTCCTGGGAGAGACATATTAGATTATAAAGATAGGAGGGGACTAGGTTTTGAATGTCAAACTCTGAATGGAAAACAATGGCTTTTTGATTTGATTCTGGAAGTGATAGGGAGCCACTGGAGCTTATTGAGTGGGGGTGTGTGTGTTGGGGTGACATGATCTTTGGGGAAATCACTTTAGTGGCAGAATGGGGATCAGATTGAAGTGCGGAGAGACTTGAGGCAAGCAGACCCCCAGCAAATAAGTGAACAAATATTTAGTACTTGCAATTTTTTTCTGTACTATGGGTCAAGTATTATACTGGGCCCTGGGGAGAAAAGATACCATTTGCAGTGCCTGCCTTCAATCAGTTAATTGTCTATCATGGAAAATCACATGTGAGAAAGGAAAGCAAAATGTCTCTGATTTTTCTCTCATCGTTTCATGACTCTTATTTAAAGCTCATGTTGCTCTCTTTGCTCTCCCCTCTATTTTCCTCTCTCTGTCTCTGTCTCTGTCTCTGTCTCTCTGTCTCTGTCTCTGTCTCTGTCTCTGTCTCTCTCTCTCTCTCTCTCTCTCTTCCCCCCCCCCCATATGTGTCTGTTTCTCTATCTTTCCCTCCCCCTCCCTGGGTTATATTGATACTGAGCCATTTTACAACTCCCCTCATTCCAGTCCAAGTGGATGGCATCCTGGGATTCTTTGGAGGTGCTCATCTGCTGCCCTTTCAGGGGTGAAGAAAAATCCTGGCAATCCTGTTCTTTCTCATATCCACAAAAAGTCCCTTCTGTAATCTAGTTTTGCTGCCTGAGGACCCCTAGCTGAGCCTTTCTCACTGGCAGATTTTCTCCCACACTTTCCCTACCCTTTCCTCTAACTCCTACCAGGGGAGGCCTTTGCCAGTCCTGCCCCTGCCCCCCCATGATTTCCCTTGGGTAGAACCACATTAACTCCTTCTCTCACTGAATTTCAAACAGGCACCTTGCCCACTCACACCCCTGGCAACACCCTGGTGAGAAAGGAGGGCTTTACCCAGGGCAGGGAGGCAGGAAGCCAGCAAGAAGGCTGAGGGTGGGGGGGGGAAGGATAGAGCCCTTCTTATAGTCTGGAGGCCCAATGTCCAATGGCCCATGTCCAGAGGCCCAATGCCAACTGGGCAGGACATCTGCTCCACAGGATCCTTGTGTCCAGAGGTCAGACCACCCATATATAACACAATGGGACCCCCAGGTCCACTCCCAGCTCTCCCTGAGTAATCAGCTTGGCTCCCTAATGAAGAGGGTGTGATCCCAAGCCACACCTATGTTTATACTGAAAAGAGCTTTCTTGGAATCATTTCTGCTTTTTACTTCTTTAAACTCCCCCCCCCCCACCACATACACAAACACACACACATCCTACCCACCCCCACCTTCCCCTACACCCCTTCAGACAGGTAAACACACACACACACACACACACACACACACACACACCACATACTCACACACATTCACGTATCCCCTATACCATGCCCCCCATCAGATTAGGCAGTGTCAAACATGGCAACACTACGGGTCTGGGAGTCAGGAGATCACATTAAATTTCATCCTCTAGCACCAAACTAGCTGGGAAGGTTTGGACAGAGCTTTTGAACTCTTAGGTATAATGGAGGCAATGACATCACAAAACTTTTATCTGGTGCAAACACTTTTCTGCTCAGTTCAATTAAGATTTATTATAATTGTGGGCTGTAGCCAGTTAGCTCTCCATCCCTGAGTTTTGGTAAGATACTGTTCTCCTTGTGGATTTTTAATCCTTATCATGCTCCAAGGCAGTAGCATCTAATGGGAAGTCCCTGGTTTGTAGGAATCCTTGAACAAAGAGCCAAAGTCCCTGCCCTGATCCAAAGCACCACAAGCTTGTCCCTCCTCGGCAGGTGTAAGGCAGTGGTGGTCTGGATAAGGAGTATCTAGAAAACCAAGGGAAGAGGGAATTGATCTATAGCGTAGTCAACTGGCATAGTGGATCAGTGCTAACATTGATTGCTTATGGAGTCAGATGAGGCAGGAAGGCAACATCACAAGATGGACCCCAGAGGGGTCTTTCCCTTTACCCACAGGGGTTGGAGCAGGTATTCTGGACCCTCATTTGACAACTTAACACAATCAAAGACTTCGGCCTCATATCCATTTGGACACCCACTTCCTGGAACTTCGGGCTACTTCAGAGGAAATGAGAAAATTGGTCACTGTATCAGAAATGTTCTCCACTCTATTGACCTTAAAAGATTTCTTCTATTCTTTGTCTCTTTTCTTTCTATGCACACCTTAGAATTTAATAGAAGTGTGGTTGTCTGGGGGCAAGCTCAAGCGCTAGAGATTCTATGTTCGGATGGCCCTCCTAGTTCTGACATTGTAAGATTTCGTGTTCTCAAATTTCTTGCACCCCTGACCTTGACAAATGGCTTGATAGTTTTCAAGGAAAAAGGAGTAGAGACTAGACTTGTGATTTTTCTTGGCTAGGGACTCCTAAGGCTAAGAAAACAATGCTTATCAATGCCGGTTGGCACCTTCTTTATAACTTTCAATGTTAGAAGGCTCTCTAGGGCAGGGCTCAGCAAAACTACAGCATAGGAGCCAAAATGGTCTTGTGACTATTACTGTTTTTAACATCTTAAGTAAAAAATGTGTTTAAATAAAGTTATATTAAGATGTTAAAAACCTCAGCATTCTTAGTTTATGGGCCTTACAATGAAGATGACCAGCTGTCCTTGGTCCATGGATCAGTTTGCTTAACCCTGGCCTGGAATGAATAGCCACTGTGACAAAATGAAAACGACAAATAGTGAAAGCTTCAAACTGATTAAGTCCATCCAAGATCCTGTGGTTCTAGATCATAGACTGAAGACTTGGAAGGGACCTCAGGGGTCCCATAATTCAGTGGTTCCATTTTATAGATATGAAAACTCAAGGCCATGGAAGTTAAATAACTTGCCTAATGTTTACCAGGATAAGTATTGGAACCCTGACTTGCTAAGGCTCAGCAGGAACATGAAATCTCAGTAATCTTGAAGGAATCATGGGTTTTTAAAGGAAGGAGTTTGTCTAATTACATTAGATTCATTGTGGAAAGCGGGCAAAGATTTAAATCTTATAAACTTCTCTCTAAACCTCAAAACACAGGCTCTCTGGGTTATAAGAGGGACATTTAGAGCTGCTTGGATAATATTAATGGACCTGGGCTCACTTCTGCCAGGTCCTCAGAGCTCTGTTGGGAATCTGAGTCATACAAACTTACTTGCATGAGGGACATCTCTTGGGAACTTCAGGGAATTTTCCATTCCTATTGACTTTCACAGAACCCACTTAAAGAAGACCTCACTTCAGTGTGGGGCTGATCTTTGCTCCCAACCACCAAAGTAAACCAGGTCATATCCATTTTAGTCATCATCACCATCATTTCTCTCCATTGAGACCTTGAACCACCCTGGGCTTTGGTGGGTGAACTTCTCTATTGTATTACCAAGTCTCTCTTTTATTTCTGGCCATGGTCAAACCATGCTGCCACTTCCTACCTTGTCAGTTCCCCTTTATGTCTTTTCTCTTTAGAATGTAAGCTTCTCAAGCACAGAATAATAAACAGTTAATGATATTCTGTCATCATTTCTATCTTTTCTATTATCTGTCTCTATCCTTTCTGTTTTCTAGTGATGATGATGATGTTTGTTCTTCATTCTCTAGAAGACCATGATATTAGGGGAGGTGATGTCAATAATAAGCAAGTGAACTGAATTTGAGTGAGGGGGGGCTGTGCTAAGTCCCCAGCCTCACTTTCTCCTCCAGAGCCATTGGGCTCCAGTGGCCAGAGATGGATCAGGATGACTGGAGATGGTTCTAGATGTGAGGCATTCAGGGTTAAGTAACTTGCCCAAGGCCACAATTTAAGTAAATGTCAAGTGTTTGAGACTGAATTTGAACTCAGGTTCTCCTGATTCCAGGGCCAGTGCTTTATCTACTTCACCATCTTCTGTTTCCTGTTTTTGTTGTTATCTATTCATCTAGACTTTTCTTATCTATAGATCATCTATCTACTATCTCTCTTTGTTTTGTGTCACCTATTCATAGATCTCTTATTTATTTTTCATCTACCCACCTATCTTTTTATTATCTATCTATAATCTATTCATTTTCTATTTCTTTTTTGTTTCTCTTCTAGGTTCAATTATTCAATCATTTTCAGTTGTATCTGACTCTTCATGTCTTCATTTGGGATTTTCTTAGCAAAAATCCTGGAGTGGTTTGGCATTTCCCTTTCCAGCTCATTTTACAGATGAGTGAACTGAGACAAATAGCTTCAGTGACTTACACAGGGTCACACAACTAGTAAATGGCTGAGATTGGTTTTGAACTCAGATCTTCTCGACTCCAGAACCAGAACTTTTTCCATCTGCCCCTCTTTTCTGTTACCACCAAAGAAAACATGACTCATAGACTCTCATATCTGGAAGAAATCACTTCTCAATGGGAAGTCCTTATGATCATCAGACTTCTGGCCTTCATCATGGCAGTAGGTTGGGGGAGCAGTTAGGGTCAGCTTTAGGGTCAGGTTTATTCATGTCCTAGGACAGTCAGCTGCCTTCAAGCTTGACAACCTCTTGGGCACTGAAGTAATTATCACAGAGCATGGAATGTCATCTGTTGGCATTGGAGCAGGAAGAGGTTTTGATCTTAGAAACCATCTATTCAAATCCTTTTATTTTACAGATAAGAAACCAAGGTCTGAAAAAATGAAGGAACATACTCAAGGACATAAAGTGTGTTATAGCAAGGATCCTAGAATTCATTGTTCACTATTGACTATGGGGGAAAAAACAAAGTTTAAAGAATTCAATTTTAAATATTTTGAAGGGGCAAGGTTTTCCAGTTCCTACTTGGGTTCTGTCAAAGTCCAATGGAATATAAAACATTAGCTGCATTAAACAGCAGAGCATATTACAGTAGCTACTAACTCTGGTGTGTAGATTGACGTAGACTGGCAGGCCCATGTTCAAATGGGAGCTGTGGGCTAGGGCGATTCCAGCCAAGCACCTGTCTTACTTGGCATCAGTCTGAGACCTCACCTATGGATCAGTTCCATGCACATCAGTCCCTCTCACAGGTTCCCAGGCTCTTCAGCTTCTTCCTGGCATCATTAGATGGAAACAATTCTGAGATGACTCATGTTTCAGGGAACTCTCTTTGTTCTAACTTTATTCATGTCCTTTCAGAGTTTTAGCATACCATCAAAGAATTGAGTCAATTAGAGAGAGGAATTCTTCCGTTCCACAGGACCTGCCTTCACTGTTACCCAAGCCTGAACAAAGGGCCTCAGTCTAAAATAGGTGCGTAAAAAAATCTTCAGGATTCATAATTGTAGGGTTTTCTCTCCCTGAACATCCAATCAGTTCAAAATCCATCATGTTCCAACTTCGAAATATCTTGTATGATTGTCTGCTTCTCTTCACCAACCCAGATGCCACCCTAATTGATTCAGCAGCTAGGTGGCACAGTGAACAGAGCTCTGTACCTGGACATGAGCAGATGTCTCCAAATATGTCCATCTCATTTTTCTTTTGGGCTACTGCAACTGTGCTTTGCTGAGAGAGCACAATGCCTTCTTTGAAGTAGGCACACCATAGTGGGCAGTCTTGATGTCTCACAATTAATTACAAAGCTTTATTTTTATTTTTTTTAAACTTGGTACAACTCTATTCTTTTTAAAATATATAATGAATTTATCATATAACTTTTAATTTATAATTTTTCTTTTTCTTCCTCCTCTCCAGAAGTGGCTACTGTTTGATACAAATACACACACACTCATACATATATACAAATGCATGCATGTAAAAATCATTCTATATATTCTTCTATCACTTTTTCCCCTTTGCATACAGATAGCATCTTCTTTCCCATGACCTTCAAGGTTAATTTGGGTATTGATGAGTGATTTTTTTCTCTCAAAGCTGTTCTTAAAACAATATTGTTGTTGTTGCGTGCAATGTTGGTTCTGCTCATATCATTTGCCATTTTATTCAAGTAGATTCATGTTTTTCTTTTTTTACTTCTATTTTCCCAAATTAAATGTTAAACTTTTTTAACCTTTTTGTTTTTCTAAAGTTTTCAGTTCCAAATGCTATCCCTCCCTTCCTTCACCTTCCCTACCACAATAGTGTTCCATCAACATCATAAACCACAACTTGTTCAGCCATTCCCTAATTGCCATCATGACAATTTCCAGTTTTTTTGCCACCATAAAAAGAGCTGCTATACATATTTTAGAATATATTGGTTCTTTTGCATTTTTTCCTAATTATCTTTAGGTCAAATGGCTGCATTAGTTCACAATTCCACCAACGAAGAGTTAGTGTTTCAATTTTTCTACATTCTCTCCAACATTTGTCACTTTTCTTTTGAATCATTTTAGACAATCTGATAGATGTAAATGATATCTCATGTTTGCTTTAATTTGCTTTTCTCTTATCAATATAGGACATGTTTTCATATGACTATAAATTGTTTTGGTTTCTTTATTTTAAAAAAAGCCTGTTCGTATCCCTTGACTATTTATGAATTGAAGAATGACTTTTAGTCTTATAGATTTGATGAATTTATATAGCTGAGATATGAGATCTTTATCTGAGAAACTATAAATTTTCCCATATTTTTGCTTCCTTATGTTCTCAGCTACATTTATTTTATTTGGGCAACAATTGCTTAATTTAATGTAATTGGAATTATCCATTTTACATCTCACTCTGTTCTCAATCTCTCGTTTATTCATAAATTGTTCACTTATCCATAAGTCTGATAAGTAATATATTCTATGCTCTTCAAATTGTCTCATAGTATCGCTCTTCATATCTAGGTCATGTATTCATTTTTTTTACAATTTTTAAAACATTTTTATTTAACATTTTGAGTTCAAAATTATATCCTTCCCTCTGTCATTTACCCTCTTCCTGGGATGATAAGCAATCAGATATAGTTTATACTTGTGTAATTATGTAAAAGATTTCCACATTAGTCATTTTGTTCAAGAAAAAATGAAAGAGAGAAAGTGAAAAATAGCATGCTTCTATCTGTATTCAAGCAATAACGTTCTCTAGAGGCAGATAGTATATTTTATCATTAGTCTGTTGGGATTGTCTTGGATCATTGTATTGCTGAGAATAGCCAAGTCATTCACAGTTCTTCAGTGAACAATGCTCATATATCCATTTTGTCCTTATCTTGAAAAATAGCGTTAGATATTGTTCTATGCTCCATTTCTACCATTCGGCTTTCCAGTTTTCTCTTTTACTAAAAATGAATTCTTATTCTCAAATCTTGTCTTTACACTTGTCAACTACAAATTCTTCTGAAGTCCATGTGAGCATTTGTTTTGCACGAGCTATCTGCCAGGCAGTGTTTTAGGCATTTGGCATTCGAACAATGTGATCCCCTCATCAGAGTTGTTCTCTGCAGTAGAATCTGAAAGCTTGCAAGTTCATTTGGAGAAAGCACCTCAGTGTCGGGTAATTTATTTTGCTAGTTGACCTTCAGAATCCCTGCAAGGCATTTCAAATGCAAGTGACTCGGTTTCCTGGTATGGTGCTGGTAGACTGTCTAGGTTTCGTAGGCATACAGCAATGAGGTCAGCACAACAGGTCTGCAGACCTTCCATTTCATAGATTGTAATGTGTACATCCTTTATTTGTATATCCCTAAAAAAGGATACTTCCATGGAAAATGAACTTATCCACAGCATTCAGAATTTCTCTATTTCCTATAACTTGATGACTCCCTGTTGGATAGTGTAGTAATGGTTGATGGAGAATTTCTGGTCTTTATTTAGTTATTTGGGGTGTGTGTGTGTGTGTGTGTGTGTGACAAATGTCAGACCAAATTTGGCTCAAGTGGCAGAGAATTGATCCATACTCTGTTACATCTCAGCTTCAGATGCTGCATTGAGTACACAATCATCTGTCAACAAAAAGTCAGGCATTAATGCTTCCTGTACTTTTGTCCTGGAAAAGATTGTATGAGTGGTATTTTATGACTCATGTATAAATTGAGTTTAAGTGAAGCAGAATTGTGCAAACCTTTTTCTTCCTACTGGACTCTAATGACTCTAAAAGAGAAAGTGAAGTGCACAAAGTCAAGATGTCTTCTAATGGTTCAAAATGCAGTGATGACCTTGACATCTTTGATGTTCAGCCAAGCTCTAAGTCCTCTACAACTCTGGCTTCAGTTGACTTCATGGTTGTTGGAAGAACTTTTTTGCATCTACCTATTTCAATGGGTAGAAGTCTTCACATACTTGGGGTTGACCTCCTCCTAACTCACTGACAAGTTTGAGAACTGTTGTTTACCTGGTTTATTCCATATGCCAAAATGGTTTATTGGGTTGTGGCTGCTGTACATGCACCATCTTCTTGAAGCCACAAGTGAGAATTAGGTGGCAAGGAGACATCAAAGATGAATGAGCAGCCCTGAAAAGAGACCAACATTTGCACTAGAGGTGCAAATCTTCCCTGAACTCCAGTGTGCCTCACACAAGAAGGGTAGATAAGGATGGAATCTGTCATTTCAAAGGTATAAGGAGCTATGAGGTAAGAAAACTGCCTCCACCAATGAGATTGGAAGATTTTCTGCAGCTTCAAGTCTAAAAGATAACCCGGCTTAAAGGATTTGCCCAGAATCACATAGCCAGAATCAGTCAGAGATAAGATTAAGACCCAGAGCTTCAGGGCTTGGAGCAAGTTTAACATGCATAGACTAAATCTTCTCTTTTCAGACTTGTCACCTGCATTTCCTTCAGCCAGTCCTCTGAAATTTGGATCTCTACACTATTTCCAATTTGGACCAACTGAGGCAGAATTATAGAAAGTTGCTTAGGACCTTGAGAGGTTATGACTACCTCAGAGCTACACAACCAATATGTGTCAGAGACTG
Source organism: Macrotis lagotis (assembly GCF_037893015.1). Taxonomy (NCBI): domain Eukaryota; kingdom Metazoa; phylum Chordata; class Mammalia; order Peramelemorphia; family Peramelidae; genus Macrotis; species Macrotis lagotis. The sequence goes on from NC_133658.1 coordinate 7,397,803, forward strand.
AACTTGAACCTGTGGATTTCAGACTTGAAGGCAACCTTTTTATCCATTAGGTCACACTATCTTTCATGCAAAGTAACCATGAGATAATTCCAGGTTGGGCATTTTCAATTTTTAATCTTTTTAATTTTTTAATTGCATGCTCAGTTCATTGATGTACTCTTTTTCTATTTCAGTGCTTTGATGAAACATTTAGAGATATAAAATTTCCTTTAAGTGTAGGTTTGTCTGCTCACATATTTTGGTATGTTGTCTCATCACTCTCTTTTAGAAATTTTTTATTTTTCTATAATTTGTTCATTGACTCAATCATTTTCAGGTTTCACTTAGTTTTCAATTAATTTTAATCCATACTTCCATGACTCTTCACTAAATGAATTTTTTTCATTATGGTCTGAATAGGATGCATTGAATACTTCTATTTTTTGTTTTCATGTATAGTAAGATTTTTATGTCCTAATTCATGGTCAATTTTTTGTGGAAGTGTGATGGACAGCTGAGAAAAAAATGAGTGTATATCTATATCCATTCAATTTTCTCCAGAGGTCTTTCATATTTAAGTTTTCTGAAATTCTCTTGATTTCTATAGCTTCTTTCTTATTTATTTTATTAGATTTATCTAACAACTATATGGCACAGTGGCTAGAGTCTTGGATTCAGGAGGACAGGAGTTCAAATCCAGTCTCAGATACTTGGCTCTTACTAGCTGTGTGACTTTGTCACTTTAAGTCCCTTCATCTTGACTGTCTCACAGTAAGGGCCAACTCCAGTCATCCTGATTCACATCTGGCCACTGGACCAAGGTGACTGTATAGGAGAAAGTGAGGTTGGTGACTTAACATATTACCTCCCCACTCAAATCCAAGTTATGTGCTGGCATCAGCTGCCTGATGTTGTGGCCTTCTTGAAAATGAAGGGCAGACATTATTAGATTTATCTAGTTCTGAGAGGAGAAGGTTGAAGTCATTTACTCGAATAGTATGCTATGTATTTCCTCCTGTAATTCATTTAACTTTTCCTTTAAGAATCTGGATACTAGTCATTTATTATTGATATTGCTTCATTGTCTATGATACCTTTTAATAAAATGTAATTTTCCTATTTATCTATCTTAGGTCTACTTTTGCTTTTACTTTGTGTGAGCTCTTGATGGCTATCTCTGATTTGTTTACCTTAGTTGAAGGGGCAACTAGATGGTGCAGTGCATACAGCACTTGCCTTTGAGGACAAAATAATATCTCAGTTGAAGCCAAATAGATTCTACTCCACTTCCTTACTTATTCTTTGTGTGTGTGTGTGTGTGTGTGTGTGTGTGTGTGTGTGTGTGTGTGTGTGTGTGTGTGTGTGTGTGTGTGTGTGTTTCAAATATGCTTCTTATAAAATGAATATTGCTGGATTGTGAATTTTACTTGATTTTGTTATCCATTTTCATTTTATGAGTTCATTCCATTCACTTTCACAGTGCTAATTATTGTGTATTTCCCTCCATCATAACTTTTCCCTATTTATGCTTTTCTCTTTATTTTTACTCTGCCCTCCTCAATGTCCTTTTTGCTTCTGACCTCTGTCTCCCTTAATCCACCCTCCCTTGTATTTTCTTTTCTTATACATTTACCTGCCTCCTTCCTTATTGGGTAAGATAGATTTCCAAATTTTATTTGCCTTAATTACCTGTAAAAACAATTTTGAACTTGCTTTTAAAAATTTTGACTTTCAAATTCTCTCCTCTTTCTTTCATCTCCCCTCTTTGAGAAAAGCGATTTTTTCCATCAAAAATCCTTTGGAATTCTCTTGGCTCATTGTATTTCTGAAAATAGCTAAGTCATTTATAGATAATCATATAATATTTCTTTTAGTTTGTTCAGTATTCTTCTGGTTCTACTCATTTCACTTTATATTAGTTCATATGTTTTTCCAAGCTTTTCTGAAAACATCCTGCTCATCATTTCTTGTAGCACAATGACCATCTAATTTCCCCTCTGATGCAAAAGCTTTTCCTTGTGTTCCTTGTTTATGAGAGATAATTTCCCCCATTTTTCCTTTCCTTTCACCCTTCTCCCATGAAATTGCTCTTTCTCACTCTTAAAATTTTGTTGTTACTGTTGTTGCCATTGAGATCACTCCATTACAGTCGACTCAAATCTGTCTGTCTAAAAATAGTGCCCAAATAATGATAAAGTTTTGGGAGTCACAAATATTATCTTCACATATAGGCATGTAACCAGGTTATCTTTATTGAATTCCTTATGATTTCTCTTTAATGTTTATCTTTTTAAGATTCTCTTGTTTTATATTTAAAAGTAAAATTTTCTATTCACCTCTAATCTTTTCATCAGTAATGTTTAAATGCTCTAATAATATTAGTCCTTTTTTGAAGGAGACTGTGACATCAGGGAGGCGATGCCATGTCAAACATATGAACTGTATTTGAGTGTGGGGGGGCATGCTATATCACCAACCTCACTTTCTACTTTAGCCATCTGGGTCCAGTGACCAAATATGAGTCAGGATGACTGGAGATGGCCCTGGAAGCATGGCTTAAATGCCTTGCCCAAGGTCACACAGCTGGAAAGAATTAGTGTCTGAAGTCCTGTCCTCCTGACTCCAAGGCTAGTGCTCTATCTAGTGCACCACCTAGCTGCCCTACATGTTCTATGTCTCATTAAATGTTTATTTTTTTTTTACCTTGGAGAACTACATTCAGTTTCTTGGTAGCCTATTCTTGGTTGTAACTTTAGTTCCTTTGCCTTCTGGAATATAAATTCTAAGCATTTTACTCCTTTAATGTGAAGCTGCTAAATCTTTTGTTATCCTGACTATGACTTCAAAACATTTGAGTTATTTCTTTCTGACTATTTTCAATATTTTTTCCTGGGAGTACTGGAATTTAGCTCTAATATTCCTGGGAGTTTTCATTTTGGGAGTTTTCCCAGGATCACTTCAGTCTGTGTTTTATGCTTTGGTTTCTAGTATATCAGAGCGTTGTAATGAAATACAGTGTCTAGGTTCTCTTTATGACAAAGACTTTCAGGTGATCAAATAACTTAAATTGTTGTTTTTCTTATATTTTGATATTATTGTTTAAGAGTTTATTGTTTAAGAATTATCATGGAGTCATTACCTTATATTTACCCAATTCTAATTTTTAACTTTTCTTCAGTGAGCTTTCGTACCTTTTTTTTTATATTTGATCAATGCTTTTTAAGGATTTTCTTCACTGATTTTTAAGGTTTCTTATTCTTCAGTAATTTTTTACCAAGCTGTTGATACTCTATCAAAAAAAATCTTTCCTATTTCTTTTCATAATTTTCCCTCTATTCCTCTTATTTGATTTAATTTTTTTTTTTTTTTTTACACATTCAGGAATCCTTGCTTGCATTGTATTCAATTCAGGTCTTTTTTTCTTTTGAGATTTTTTTTTTCTTGTAGTTCTTTTAACATTGATTTCCTCTTCTGAGATTGTGTCTTCATCTTCTCTGTCACCATGGTAGTTTTTTATAGTCAGGTACTTTTTTGTTGTTTGCTCATTTTCCCAGGTTATGTCTGGACTTTTAATTATATCTTAAAGTTGGGTTCCGTTCCCAAAGTGGAGAGGGCACTGTCCTAAAGATTCTGTTGCTGTGTTCAGAACAAGTTCTTTGGGTCTTTATGTTTTTGGTGTTTCTAGGATGGTATGAGAAGGAGAAATATGGTCACTGCTGTTCTGTTCTATTCTGTGTTCTTGTTTTCACCCAGAAGAGATCTTTTTTTTCCCTGCCAGTACAGATACTAGAATGTTTTTGGTCTCTGGAACTGTGACCCAGTCCCCTGCTTTTTTGGTTTGCTTCATTTCCAGATGCTAGTACCCCAGTACCCCTTTCTGTCTTGGGACTGAGACCAATGCTCCTGCTTTCCTGAGAGGAACCCCAAGTGTTTCTGTCTGCCCTAGAACTGAAGCCAGGTCTCCTGTCCTCTTCAGTCACAAGCACTAATGAGCCTGGAACTGCAACCCGAAGCTGTGTATAGGGAATACAACAGGGTCTTCCATCCAGTACCAGCAAAGGGTACCCTGAAATTACTTTCTGATTCATTTTACAACCCTTCACCCTCTGTGGGCTGAGGGCACCCCAGGCTACTGCTGCCATTATTGAAAACATTTTCAAAGTCTGCACCGGTGACTCTTGTCAAGTTCTTTCTAGGTTGTCTCCCACCTGCATTACAAACCTCTCCCACTACATTTCTAAGTTTTTTGGCACTGGAATAATGTCTCAACCTCACCTTTTACTGGCTTTTCCATGACAGAATTAATATTAGGCATTATTTTAAATTGTTTGGAGGGGAATAGTAAGAGAATTTTGCTCAATTGTTGACAGAATTTTGTTATCTACTTCTGGTTTATATATGTTTATATGTATACATATAATATATAAATTCATAAATTAATAAGAAACAATTGAACTTCTTCAGTAGGAGAATTAGCATCATTACATCGGGGCTTCAGCAATGTCTTAGGCAGAAATATAGAGGATGGATTGGAGAGGGAGAAACATTGATTTTTGATCAGACTGCAGGAAAGTCACTCCTCATTCTCTGTATTGTTTTTTAATCTGATAAATAATGGTTTTAGAATAAATGATCTTCATTTTTCTTCTCATTTTTTTTTTGTGCTCTATGGTCTGCATTCTAAGAGTCCCTTTCGGTATTCTGCATTTGATTAAGTTGTCTTATTTCTTTGACATTCTATATTTCATAGTCCATGGCCTTTGTCAGTTCTGAAATTCTCTGTTCAAAGATCCCTTTGGGTTTTAATATTTTATATTTTCTTTCAGCTCTGACATCCTATGTTCCCTTCAAAGTTACCTCCCAACCAACACATTCTATTAAATGATTTCTTAGGTCCCTCCTATCTCTTACCTTCTATATTCTAAATTCTAAGTTACCTTTAATCCTTTCAATTTATATTCTAGGTTCTTAGGTTCTTTCTGGCTCTGACATACCATGTTTTAATGTTCTCTCACAGCTCTAGGATTCTCTGTTCTATGTTTTAAAGGCTCTTACAGCTCTCTATTCCATCTTCTTTAGGATCCTATAAATTCTAACATTCTTATAATCAATGATGCCCCAAAGTGACCATTGCAAATGAACCTCTAGAGCCTCACATTGTATATAGGGAAGTCCAATCCAGCTTAAAGGGCCAGAAAGAAATTTAAAATTTATCTCTCTCCTTTTCCCTTACTCAACCCCAATAGAACAATTGCAATCAGAATAAGGCAGTGTCTCAGTGTGGCACATCACTATTTTCTATCAAAATGTTCAACTCAATCCAGTGAATGGGATAATTGTGTAACTGATTGGCACTGCAGCTTACCTACAATGAATTGGGAAGAATTTAAGCTGTGCCAGGCTTTTCTGTTGGGTTTGCAGTTGAAGCTCTGTAGAAGACAGAGTGAAGTTTTCTATAGCAGACTAAAGGAGAGGGGACACCAGCCAAGCAACAATAGCTTGAGAATGGAGTGAAAGCAGGGGCCCAAGATTAGCAAACAGGCTCTGAAGCATTAAGACTGGTGGGTGGCAGCTAATGTCTATGCTGAATTGGGCTTTTCTGTACTCTTTGAATGCAATTACATTCAGTTTAGTGGATCTGAGATTCTAGGAAAATCAGAGTACAGAAAGAGGTTTTTTCCCTGAGTGGGGATGTTTTTGACATTATGTTTTCAGAAATGTTAGACTTTGTACTGTCATGACCTAGGAGAAACCGAGTGGGGAGTTTGGAAGACTCCTGACTGGTAATCATGAAAATGGAATCAATTAACTGCTAAATATAATAACGTACTTTATTCTATGTTAGGGAGGGAGGAAGGAAGCAGGGTGGTAGGGAGGAAGGAGAGAAGGAAGGATGTGAGAAAGAGAGAAAGAGAGAGAGAGAGACAGAGAGAGAGAGAGAGAGACAGAGAGACAGAGAGACAGAGAGAAAGAAAGAAGGAAAGGAAAAACACAAAGAAACAAAAAAGAAAGCAAGAAAAGAAAGGAGGAAAGGAGGGAGGGAGGGAGGAAAAGAGGGAGAGTGAAAAGAAGGAAAAAAGAAAGGAGAAGAAAAAGAGAAGGAGGGAGGAAGAATGGTTCCTACCCTCCCTGATTTCACATTCTGGGGGTGAGACAGCATATAAATAACTTGGTACATACAAAAATATGTAGAATAGGTAAAAGGTGATGTCAGAGAGGAAGACGTTAGGAGTTAGAGAACCAGGGAAAGCTGCAGAAGGTGGAATTTGAGCTGAGAGATGAAGGAAAGGAGGGAAGATGAGACATAGTGGTGAGCAGATAAGGCATAACAGAAACCAGAATCCAGAACCCTTGGCTCTGGATTCTACTTTATCTTGAACAAGTCTCTTAAACTCTGTGTCTCAGATTCTGCATTTTACAAACTGACCATTCTTATTCAGGGCATCTCCTATACTTGGGAACTTAGTGACAATTAGAGATAACAAATATAGGAGTTAGGAAACCAAAAATTGATGTTGGGGTGATACAACAAAGTAGATTTTCCCTTTAAAGGATTTGTTTGCATTCCTTGTTTCCTGGCTTCCCTTTCCTTTTCATGAACATAAGAAGTTGTCGGGGTTCAGCAAATCTGCAAGACCTCAGCTCAGACTCCCCAAAGTCTTTTATTAAATTGACTTATTTTTCTACTTATATGGATAAATAATTTTCTATATTAATTTTATTTGCAAGACAATGGGGTCAATTGACTTGTCCAAGGCTATACAGCTAGGTAATTTTTGAGTGTCTGAGGTTGGATTTGAACTTAGGTCCTCCTGACTCCAGGGCCAGGGTCTAACCACTGTACCATCTAACTGCCCCTATGGCATTCATTTTTATAATTTTTTTCCCTCTCACCTTTCCTTTCCTCTGTCCTAAGATAGCAAATAATCTGATATAAGTTGTATATGAACAATCATGTTACATATGTTTTCATATTACTCATGCTATGAAAGAAGAATCAGAAAAAAGAGAAAAACCACAAAAATATAAAAAAATTTTAAAAAGTGAAAATAGTTTGCTTTTTTTGTTTTGTGCAAGGCAATGGGATTAAGTGACTTGTTTAAGGTCATACAGCTAGGTATTATGTGTCTGAGACCAGATTTGAACTCAGGTCTTTATGATTCTAGGGATCGTGTTCTATTCACTGCACCACCTAGCTGCTCCCAGGAGTCTGCTTTGACAAGTCTTTTAGAATTGTCTTTAATTGGTGCTGAGAAGAGCTAAGTCTACAGTTGATCAATGTTGCTGTTAGTGTGTTCAAGGTTCTCCTGGTTCTTCTCACTTCACTCAGCATCAGTTCATATAAGTCTTTCCAGGTTTTTCCTGAAATCTGCCTGCTCAATTATTTCCTATAGAAAAATAATATTACATTATGTTCATATACCTCAAATTGTTCAGCCGTTCCCCAATTGATGGGAATCCCCTCAGTTTCTGCTACCCCCAAAAAGAGCTGCTTTGAATATTTTTGTACATGTTTACCTAAGTGTTACAGGATTTCTTTGGAATACCTTATCTCCACATGAAATAATTTGGGGGAACAGTATCCTCATAAGGAAATTAAGCAGGAGTTACAAGGATGTTCCAATTTCAAGTCAGACATAAGATTGGGGAAAAGGTTTTATAAGTGCAGCTCCAAAACTAGAATATTTTTATTTTCCCAGGGCCACACAATAATTGGGGTAGAATTCAATATAAGATTCTCTGAAGCTAAGATAATTATCTTTACCCACCATCAGATTGACCCTCTTAGCTAGAAAACGTAGAGTTTACACCAATGGTCTTCAGGATGACCTAGAAAATGCTTCCAAGTTTTCGTCTATAGCAATTATAAGTTAAAATATGGCTAAAAATCTGACAATTCAATCTCATCAAGAAGAGATTTTCTATCAAGAGAAGAGAGCAGTAAGCACTCTGAAAAGATGTATTCCAGAGAGAAGCTCCATAGCCAGAATATCATTGGATATATTTCCTCCATATCAATCAATTCCTCTTTTAAAAAGTGAAAATATCAAGTGGACGAAGGTTATTCAAAATGACGTGGAAGGCACATAGAGAACTTGGGCAGCTACTTCATCTTGAAGAAAAAGAGAATTTTTCCCTATCTAAGAAGAACACAAGGTAGTCCAGGGTTGTATTCTTATCTTTTGTCTTTTCCTTTCTTTTTTGGATGAGTGCAATACTCATGAGTAGTGGAGTCAGAGTATGTAGATTCAAGCACTACTTCCTGTGTGAACTTGAAATTCCTTCCCCTCTCTGAGCCTCAGTTTCCATCTCAGCAAAATGAACTATTTGGAATTCATGAGCTTCAAAACCCTTTTCGTCTCTAAATCCACTTATGATGAGTAGGTCAAGTTTTGTCCCTCACTGATGAGCATCTTTGATGGATGTGACTCCTCTCAGCAGTTCAGAGATCTGGGAATGTACTATTAGGCTGACTAGGGACAATGCTATCCCCAACCAGAGGAAGAAAAACAAAACAGAGCAAAAACAAAATCCTTCAGGATCTGAAGAACACTACAGTCACTGTTTAAAAAATTCGCTTTTAAAAAATATCTTTTACATACTTCTTTCCCTTAATTCTAATTCCTCATACCAAAAATGACTAATCTGTAAACATCTTCAGCACAAATGTGTATATACATTGTCACTGAGGAGAGAGGGGGTGGAAATTTTGTAACTTAATATACATAGGCATATGGATAAATGTTGGAAAACTTTCATAACATGAATTTGGAAAAATAAAATATCAATAAAAATAAATCAAAAAAGGTTTTTTCCTTCACTTTTCCTTTCATAGGAACCTCAGGTTTGACCAACCACATATGGACCCTTGGCAAAGAACCACAAACTATGAATTCTTTGTGGATAGCTTAGAGAAAAGACAATCCATGTCTTGGCTCCCTTGAACACCAAGATGAAGGCTTCTGCCCAATATTTTAAGGTCGTTCAAAAGTTAAAAGTGAAGCACAGAAAGGACAGACTATTTCCTTTTGTGTGGGGTCAGCATGATGCACATGGGACCAATTTCCAGTTCTGTAGGATTAAAAGTTTCCCAATGAACTGGATGCCACGTGGAATGAATTGGAAGGAAATTTAGGTTATAAGACTACATTTATTTTTGTAGTTCAGTTGTTTCAACATTTTTTGACTCTTTTTGACCTCATTTAGAGTTTTCTTGGCACAAATTCTGAAACTTATTTTCCAACTTATTTTATGGATAAGGAACTGAGGGAAAGAGAGTTAAGTGACTTATCCAGGGTTCCGTATCTAGTAAGTGGCTGAGATCACATTACAAGTCAGAAAATGAGTCTTCCTGACTTAGGTCTTAGTGTCACCTAGATGCCCACATTTATTTTATCAAAAACTAAAGAATTGTGACATCAGTGAACATATTTAGTGGCTTCAGCAAAAATCAGTGGCTCAAAGAGTTAGCTGTGCTAGTGGGAGAATGACTTTAATGACTTGGCTCAGTATTATTCTTTCAGAAAATGCAAGGGATTTTTAAACCCTGGCATGGCTGGCTTCATGGAGAGTGAAATGCTCAACTCCACCTTTTCTATCCTCATTCCAAGCCTTCCATGATCCATTAATCTTTTGGAATCAAATATGTCAGATCTATTATCAGCTCCCATTCTTGAGTCGTATAAAGAACATTCATCTTGTAGCCAAAGGACCTGAATTTGAATTCTGGCTTTGATACTTAGCTTCTTTTAATTTAGACAAGTCATTTGGTCCTCAGTTCACTAATTTGTAAAAATGAGTTTCACTATCTGATTATGGGTCAGCTTACAATTTTTTTTTTTTTTTAGTTTTTGTAAGGCAATGGGGTTAGGTGGCTTGCCCAAGGCCACCCAGCTAGGTAATTATTTAAAATGTCTGAGGCTGGATTTGAACTCAGGTACTCCTGACTCCACTGCCGGTGTTCTATCCACTGTGCCACCTAGCCACCCCAAAATTATCCTTTTAAAAATATCTTGGGGTGGCTAAGTGGCATAGTGGATAGAGCACTGGCTCTGGAGTCAGGAGTACCTGAGTTCAAATCCGTCCTCAGATACTTAATAATTACCTAGCTGGGTGGCCTTGGGCAAGCCACCTAACCCCATTGCCTTGCAAAAAAAACCCCTAAAACACATCTGGTGCTATTATTAAAAGGGTCATATTGTCTGATTCAATTTAAAAAAAACATTTATTGAAAGTTTGCTTAATGTAAGGCACCACAACAAGCACTGAGGACAAAAATGCAAAAATAGTTCCTGTCCTTAAATAATTTACATTCTCCTGAGCAATAATAGGACATGCACATGGATAGGTTAAAAAAAAAAAGACACTTTGAGGAGAGAGAGCTCTAATACCTGGGAAGATTTCATGTAGGAGATGACATTTGAGCTTAGTCTTGAAAAAAAGTTAGGATAGAAAATGCACCTTTTCAAGGCTTAAAGTTCTACTAAGAAAGAAACACATTTCATGCCCATTATGGTTTTTCTAGCCTAAAATCCACTAAGAACTCTCCCACCTCTCACTGCACCAAAGGCTCCTATTAACCACTTGATATCTATGGATGATATCAAGTAATATGACTCCATCAAAAATACAATAACTAGCTCAGTACAAGTCATGGAATCTTTCTCCAGTGAGATCAAAATGTCATTTGAATTCCGTAACTACAAAACTCTAAATGTGTCCCAAGATGCAGACTAAATACCTCAAATTAAATATAAAATTCTCTGTTTGGCACTTAACACTTTGTACAACCTGATCCTTTCCTATCAGGCTTCGATTTATTTCCCCTTTATGTCCTCTAACCAACCCTAGACTTGTCTTTGCTCCTCTCAGAGGACACATCATCTCCCAAACTGCATTGTTGACTTTGTCTTTCCCCCAGCTATCCTCTTCCTCACCTTCACTTTTTGATATATCTGACTTTTTATGACTCAGATGGAATCCTGCCTCCCTCAGGTAGCAGTTTCCAGCCTCCTCAGTGCCCCTTCTCTTAGATATCTTCCATTTACATTATATATTTTTGCATACATAGCTGTTTGTCTGACTTCCTCATTATAATTTGACTTTGTTAAGGATAGGGACTTGTGTTTTGTCTCTGAAATCCTGGTGTTTAACAGAAATTGGTCCAAAGGAGGTTCTTAATACTTCCCTGTTGATGTGATTCTTAGGAAGCCCTTACTACATACTTGTGGCCCTTACTACATATTTTTGGAAGGTCATAAGGTTGAATGAGGAAGTCACATTGAGAGAATGTACAAGTCACATTGAGAGAATGTACAAATGTGAATCATTCAATTGCCTGAATCACCTCCAGACAAGACACATTGACTATATTTTATTTTTTGCAAGGCAAGGGGGTTAAGTGGCTTGCCCAAGGCCACACAGCTAGGTCATTATTAAGTGTCAAATCTGAGACCAGATTTGAACCCAGGTACTACTGACTCTAGGGCCAGTGCTTTATCCACTATACCACCTAGCCGCCCCTACACATTGACTATAAAGAAAACAAGGAGGAGTCTGTAATTCAAAGCATTAAAAGATCCACTGGAATCCTGAAATCAAGGCTTGGGGGAGGAACCCATTTAAATCAATTAGCATCTACTTAAAATCAATCTTAATGTATACTTTCTGATCTCTAATTCAAGATTCAAACCTTTGGGATATTAAGGAAACCAAGGCCCCATGATATTAATGCAACTATAGACAAATTGAAGCAGCTAGGTGGTACAGTGAATATAGTCCTGGAGTCAGGAGGACCTGAGTTCAAATCTACTTTCAGATCCCTGACACAGAGAGGCAAAAGGTGGCCCCTCACTACGTGTGGTCCCTCTCTCCACTTGGAGTGCCATGTCCTTACATGTGAGTGCTCTGTTTGTAGGAATTCAATTTTTGGTTGTTTGTCTTTTATAAGATATTTTAGGCTTTGGAAGTTAGATTTCTTCCTAAAACCTTGGACAACTGGACAATGGATAGAGCACTGGACTTGCACTCAAGAAGACTGAAACCTTAATTCAGAAAGATCTAGAGTATTTACTGCATCCTGTTCCATCACCAGTCATATAGGGTTTTGTCTTGCCGCTGGACTTCAATGACTCTGCAAGAGAAAGAGGTTGAAGACTTGGAGTATCTGGTTTTCTTAATTTACTTTACCTGCAAATCAAGACATCACCTTCATGATATCATTGATCCTATTGAAGGCAAAGAATGAACATCCACAAGTAAAATGGATTTAAGAAGGATTGATGGTGGATGAGGGGTGCTAGAACTAACGCTCTCTCTTTTTTTCAAAGATTTTATTTACTTTGAGTTTTATAATTTTTCCTCAGTCTTACTTCCCTCCCCCCACAGAAGGCAATTTGTCAGTCTTTACACTGTTTCCATGGTGTACATTGATCCAAATTGAATGTGATGAGAGAGAAATCATAACCTTAAGGAAGAGATATAAGAGATAGCAAAATTAATGTTTTTTTCCCCCTAAATTGAAGGTAATAGTCCTTGGTCTTTATTCAAACTCCACAGTTCTTTCTCTGGATACAGATTGTATTCTCCATCGCAGACAGCGCAAACCTGTCCCTGATTGTTTCACTGATGGAATGAGCAAGTCCATCAAGGTTGAACATCGCCCCCATGTTGCTGTTAGGGTGTACAATATTTTTCTGGTTTTGCTCATCTCACTCAGCATCAGTTCATGCAAATCCCTCCAGGCTTCCCTGAATTTCTAACCCTCCTGATTTCTCGTAGAATAGTTAGAACTAGCTCTCTCTTAAGTTTGTTGTTGAATTTCAGTGTATTTGGTTGCTATGCAGATTAATTGTGCAATCAGATGAGCATCTGATGACAATTGAAGACCAAGTCATTACCCTCAGAAATTATTGATGCTCCTATTAAGGAACTGGACTGCAGTGATCAATGAGGAGTATGCAAAAAAAATAACATAATTTGTGCAACAAATCACTTCTATTTGAAAAATCCCCAAACATAATACTACTAGTCCCTATCACAGTGTCTGACTTGAAGTAGGGATTTAATAAATGTTGATTGACTTCTCTTCTCTTTCCTTTCTTTCCCTTTCCTGACTGAAACATTGCCCACTGGGGCCGTTAGGTGGTGGAGTGGATAGAACACTGGCCCTGAAGCCAGGAGGACCTGAGTTCAAATCCAGACTCAGACCTGTGTGACCTTTGAAAATCACTTAATTCTATTGCCTTATAGAAATAAAATTTAATAAAAAAAAGAATCTTTATCCACACCATAAGAACAAAACATTGATCAAAAAAACCAATGTTTTTAATGCACATTGCTTTACCAACTATGCAAAATTTCCAAACTACCTGGGGTGAAAAGCTATCAGTATACAGAGATCTAGCAGAAGAAATCAAAATCATTAGCACAGGCTGAGACTAATACTAGCTCCATCATCTTGTTTTGCTTTGGAGTTATTCCAGAGATGTTTTCTATGAGTATATAGGAAATTAGTATATGTACCAAGAATTTTATTTAGTTTATAAAAAAGTTATTTTATTCAGTTGTATAATCATATGTTATTGTTGCTGATTGGATCTCTTCAAGACTGTAGCATGGTCATGGGTGGGTGCAGTGGATAGAGCACTGTTCCTGGAGTCAGGAGGACCTAAGTTTAAATCTGATTTTAGACACTTAGTAGTGACCTAGCTATGTGACCTTGGGCAAGTCACTTAATCCCATTGCATTAAATAAATAAAAGAAAAACAACAAAGGACTGTAGAATGAACAAAAACAACATTTCTGAATGAGATTTCTGCACAGTGAGAAGGACTTGCAGAGAAGATGTGGTGAGTCAATCCTTTGTCACACATATTTCATAAGCATGTATCTCACTACTTTTATAGTCTATGTTTAAGCTTATTCCCATGTGTCTTTGCCTGTAGAAATGGACCAGGGATTTTAATAGACCAGGATTGCATTTGCTGTCTTTAAAGTGTTATCTGACCAACTACCTTTGATAAAAAGTAGTTGAAACTATTGAATGACTGGCAATGAAAGGTACCACATTTGCCACTCAGGACCTAAAGAAGAGGTACAGTCTCTGAGAATTATTTTTAACACCCCGAGAGTATTTAGACTCCTCTGGGGACTAAACTTGCCAGTTGGAGCAGGAGGAGGAGGAGGAGAGGGCAATGCTATTATTATTATTATTATTGTTTCTTCTTCATGTTCTCTTTCTGCTTCTTTGTCTTCTCTCCCTCTACTCCTCCTTCTCCTTCTCACCCTTCTCCTCCTTCCCTTCTTCCTCCTCCTCCTTCCTTTTATCCTACTTCCCTCTTCCTCCGCCTCCTTTCCCTCCTTCCTCTCCCCTCCTCCTCCTTCACCCCCTCTTCCTCCTCCCTGTCCTCCCCTCCTCATTCCCCTCCTCCACCTCCTTCTCCTTCATCTTCTTCTTTCTCATCTTCTTCCTTCTCCTCCTCCTCTTCCTTCTCCTCCTCCTCCTCCTCCTATTACTTCTCCTTTGCCTTCCCCTTCTCCTCTTCCTTCTTCTTTCCTACTCCTTAATCTTCTCCTTCTCCTCTTCCTCCCTTTCCTTCATCTCCTCCTCCTCATTCTCCTCCTCCTCCTCCTCTTTATACTCCTTGTTCTCCTTCTTCTTCCTCTTTTGTTTTTGCATTTTCTTCTCCTTTCTTCTCCTTCTCCTTCATCTTCTTTTCCTCCAGCCACATCTGGTCCCTTTCTCTCCTTGGAGTGTTATTTCCTTACACGTGGGTGCTCTGTCCATAGGTACATAACTTTTAGTGGCTTTGATTTTGTAAGAGTAGATGTAGAACATTAAACATGAAAGAATATCTAGAAAGTAAATTGTAATAGAATCTTTTCTGTTTGAATTCAATGCCTTTTCCTGATCTTTACTTTAAAACCAACACATTAAACAAATAATAGATAAGTGAATGAAGAGATAACTAAAATACATTGTATACATATTTTTGAATTATTTATACATCTTTATCCTTCCTGTCCTCTCTGATAATATGTGTTCCCTGACAGCGGGAGCTACTGCTATTTTTTCATCCACTATAGCTACTGCAAGAACTGATATAGCTCATGCTTAATAATTGTTGATTTATTGAACTGAATTCCATTGAATTAAATACAATGGTTTCCTTCTATGGGAAGTATGTTGAGGCTATGACTTCTTTGCCTGGATGACTTGTCTGTATTCTAAACTTCCCCAGACAGACAGCTTGATGATGTAGTGACTGGGGATTTGTAAGCTTACCCAAAATCTGTTTAAAGGGAAATGCTATTTGCCTCTAATTCTCCCAGCATCAAGACCTTACTAACTTCACTTCTCTCTTTTCTTCCCCTCCTTCTTTTACTCTTCTCTGTTCCCCTCCCTTTTCCTCTACTCTCATCTTCCTTCTTTCTTTCCCTTTTCATCTTCCCTTTACTCCTTCCTTTTCCCCCTTTCTCCCCTATTCTCCTCCCTCTCTCCTCCTCTATTGTCTGTCCCCTCCTCCTTTCTTCCTCCTTCCCTTCCATCCAGTCACAGTCCATTTCTCCTTTCAGTGCACAGCCCTAAGGTTCAGCTGATACACTGATAGGTCTGGAAACTGGAATACAGATGATTCCTCCCCCCCATCTCTGTCAATCACCCCGCATGTCAATATGACTGAAACAGGTGAAAGGCACAAAGCAGCTGCGGAAGCTACAGAAGAGTCCACCCAAGTACCTTAGAAGCGGCCTGCATCTGGTCTGCAGATAGGCAGTGGCACTAACCCAGTGGAGCCCATATTGTCATGAGTTGGCAGATGGTAAAAGTATTTGAGACTTTTCTTCAAATCTTGACCTAACTTCACCATTAAAGACTCTTAGAACAATAGAACTCTCATAGGATTCTAATAGGATTATTCTATGGCTGGCTTGGTGGTACAATAGATTGCATCCCGAATTGAGTCAGGAAGAACTGAGCTCGTATCCTGTCTTGGACATTATCATCATAAATATGCCACTTCATCCCTATCAGTCTCAGTTTTTACCTCTTTAAAATGGGGATAATGGAAACTCTCACCCTACAGGGTTATTTTGAGTATCAGATAATGTAATACACATAAAGTGCTCTGCAATTTGAGGTGAACCATTATTGTTATAAAACTTCTGAAGCACAGAATTTAGGAGTCAGGAATGTGAAATGCCTTAATGACTCAAACTTTAGGGAAAAGGGAAATGTGACCTAGTAATCAATATTTCCATCATACTATTCACAGATTAAATGATCTTAGAAAGAGGCAGCAACAGTCAGATTCATGGACTTTTGGTTTCCTAGAGCTCCAGGAACTTTGAAATTTTGGAACCACAAAAAATAATCCAATTATGGAGGAGGGAAGAAGCTCAAAGGTTATCTACTACAATTTAATTTGCAAAGCAACAAAATAGTTTAAAAAAGAATGTAATATGTAGGGGCAGCTATGTAACACAGTGGATATAGCCTTGTCCTGGAGTCAGGAGGACCTGAGTTCAAATTTGATCTCAGACACTTAATAATTACCTTGGTTAAGTCACTTAATTCCATTGTCTTGCAAAAATAAATAGATAAATACAAGTTATATACATTATATATGAAAATGATCTCTCACAATTCAGGAGAGAGTTGATAAAGGTAGAGAGAGTGAAATGAATATTAGAGATTGTGAAGAAATGAGAGCAAGACTTGGTATCTCATTAGATGTATAGGATGACTAAGAGTAGATTGTAACCTTAGATGCCTGGAAGGAAGGTGTTTCCTTCAACAGCTATTAGGAAATTAGGAATTCTGAAGGATTTAGGGGGAAATATGTGTTCTGATTTTGGATATGCTGATGGAAACTGTAGTTTGGGAATTGTCTGTGAAAAGACTTTTTTTTTTATCATCAACTGTTGATGTTAACAAGAGAGAATATTGAGAGAAATGACAAGAGAGGCCATGTGGGATGGGAAGGATGATTTATTTCTTTACATTTTTATATCCTATGATTTTAAGGCCCTTCCCCTCCCTGCTCTGACATTCTTTGTTCTAAGACACTTCCTTGTTCTAACATTTCTTTCTCTATGTTCAAAGATTCTTTCCAAATCTAATTTTCTATGATCTTTATTTTTTAAATGCCTTCCAACTCTGTCATTTGAAAACTCCAGCTCTATGATTCTCTGTGCACAAGCATGTGTGCATGGAGAATTGTAAAAGCAAGGAAAATGGTTTTGGAACTCAAGAGAGATGTAAACTGATATATATATATATATATATATATATATTTAGGAATAAGATATAATAAGATCAATGAGAGAGAAGGAGAGGGAGAGAGAGAGAGAGAGAGAGAGAGAGAGAGACAGAGAGACAGAGAGACAGAGAGACAGAGAGACAGAGAGACAGAGAGACAGAGACAGAGCAAGAAAGAGAGAATCTAGAAGGCCCAGAAGTCTTGGAGTATTCTCAAGGGAAGGACATGAATATGGATGATAATTTCATCAAGAATTAAAAGATTAGGCAGAACCTTAGAAAGAATAGAACAATATTACAAAAAATTCAAAGTGGATTTCTTGGTGAGAGGTCCCATAAAAACTCAGTTCTCACACGTTTGTTCCAGCAAGGATCTTTAAAAAAATAGCAATGGATCAAATAATGATGATGAAACCCTCAAAAACACCAACAACTGGATTTTCCCAAGAGTCCAAAGCCTGAAGGTCCCTTTTGGAGTAATCACCAACTTTAGGCAAACAAATGACAAGTTCCATATGACTGTGATGAGCTATGCTCTGGGAAATTGTGCTGGAGAGTTCTTTTTCTTTTTCCTTTTTTTTTTCTTTTGAAGAGAAGGATGCCAAAAAGGCTTGACAGGGAAGCTCTTTGAGCAAACTGACAAATAATCCAAAGATATGATCAGACAGTTTTCAAAACATGAATAGCCAGTGATCAACGACTGGAAGCATTAAAAATTGCTCCAAATGACTAATAAGAGAAAAATGGATGAAAACACTGCCTTGGTTCTACCTTTTACCCATCTGATTGGCAAGGCAAAAAAGGAAATTGATGGAAGGAAAACTTGTCCAATCATTCTAGAGAATAATTTAGAAAATTACCCTCTAAATATCATTACTTGTGCCTATATATACCTTGTGATCCAGTGATATCACTGTTAGACATATAACCTAGAAAGATCAAAGACAAAGGGTATGAAATCTCTAAAGCAGACTTGTGTTGAAGTTGCAGCCTCTAGAGACTCTAGGGATAACCATTTGCCCTAATAAGTGGCATCCTCAATGAGTTGGTTCACCTATGATTCTAGGAGTACCTTCTGAGAGATCAAGCATGTCATTCCAATGCTGTTGGCATGAGCCCCAATGATGTTATATTCTTCTCTACATCACTTGTCAGTTTGAGAAAGTGTGTCTTTTATGTCATTGATAAACCCAATGCTTAACACCAATCAATATAACAAATTAAAATCAATTAGTATTTTTACATAGAGATATTCACTGAGAAAATGTAGCAAGGACACAAGTTATAAAGCATTTTCCCCAATAACAACTTCCCCTTTCATTTCCAGGGAGAGGGGCCTCTAATATAAATTAATTTCATTTATCCCATAATGTTCATTTAAGAATATGCTATAGGGGTGGCTAGGTGGCACAGTGGATAGAGCACTGGCCCTGGAGTCAGGAGTACCTGAGTTCAAATCCGGCCTCAGACACTTAATAATTACTTAGCTGTGTGGCCTTGGGCAAGTCACTTAACCCCATTGCTTTTCAAAAACCTAAAAAATATATATACTATATTGGAGAAGTTGATCCCTTGCCATTTAATACAGCTCTTTGACATTCATTTAATGCTGGGTCAGCCACTCCTCAGGTTGGGTACTCTAATGTGAGCACACATTCTTGGACCTTGGAAAGATCACAAGATCACAGACATAGAGGAATAAGACAGAATAGACACAATAGAGACAGAAAAAATAGTAGGGTTATTATATCATGGTTTCATGGTATCAGAATCCTGGGATCCTCTCCATTTTCAGAGCATTTTGTATTCCTTTCCTGAACAAAGCCAAAAGTGAAGGAGGATTGTGGTTGTGCCATGCTAGTCTTTTATGCATTCAGGGTTCCAGCTCAACAGACATTTGAAAAGTCTGTCCTTATGACACAATAAACAGCCAAGAAAGTCATGGAGTATATACTCATGCTGTGAAGTAGAGAACAGGGTCCTTAATTAAACATTCCTAAAAGCTGGCTTACCCAAGTGTCCCATGTGGATTGTCAAAAGGCAGAATCCTGGGCATGCTCAAAGGAGGGAATGAACACTCACTAGCCATTTCCCCTTAGCCAAGAACTGGGAAATAAAGTGATGTCTTTCAATAGGGAAATGCTGATTGACTATAATGAAATATTATTGCAGTTCCAAAAATGCTTTCTCTGATTCAGAGAAAATTGAGAAGACTAGCATGAAATGACATACAGTAAAGTGGAAAAAAAAACAAGAAAATAAATTATATAATTACAACTCAATTGAAAAGTAAAAGAATTAAAAAAAAACCCTGATAATTCTTGGCAATGTAAGGAATTATGACCAGTACAAAGAATGATGATAGAGAGGTGATGTACTAGCAGATGAATAATAAAACATGCCCTTTAGAAGATAGTCCATGTGTGGCTTTCTTTTGTTTCAATAATCTATTTTTTAATTGTTAAAGGAAAGATTATTTCTTTGTGGGATGATAATAATTGGGAGATAGGAAGATTATTCTTCATGACATAAAAATAAGGAAAAAGAAAGAAAAAATATGAATGAAGTATTTAAAAGAATGTGCCAAAGAAAAGAGAAGGCAGTTTGGAATGAAATTGAGAAAAGCAGAACAGCTTTGCAATTAATGCTTTGAATTTATCACATATTTTTGCGAAGGAAATAAACTGGATGGGGTGGAGAATCTAAGTTTCATATACAATCTGTTTTTTATCTTCATTGTACACTGAAATATTCATGGTTCTCGGTCTTTGTCTGTCATAGAAAATAAAAAATAAAACAATAACATGGAGGAGATGTGACCTAGAGTGCAGATAGGAAGAGGGGGTGATAGGTAGGGTATACTATGACATCCTGGTCTTTGGAAATATTCTAACTCATTTGTATTTCATTGACATATTCTTTTTTAATTATTTCTGGCATTTGCAAGGCAATGGGGTTAAGTGACTTGCCAAAGGTCACACAGCTAGGTAATTATTAAGGTCTGAGGTTGGATTTGAACTCAGGACTTCCTGACTCCAGGGCCTGTGCTCTAGCTACAACATAACCTACTTGCCTCCATTGACAGATTCTTAACACAACATTTTAACCTGTGTATTTCCTTGTTTTTGCTTTTGTGAGGAGGTGTTTCCTTGGTCTTTTCCAAACACTTTTTCTCCGCTACAATTTCTCCAGACGTTTCAATCCTTTTGTCATCTAGCAGAGCAGAGATCTCTTGGCACTCTTTGTTTTAATAGAACAAGGCTAGCTGAACAAAATAGAAACCTTTCTGAGTATTTTTCTCCCCATAAAGAATGTCAACGCATTTATCTAAACTTTCTAAGAAAGGCAAGAAAAGTCTGGGGAATAGCATTTCAGAAGACTAGTGTCTTGAATCCTTGGCAGAATTGTCATTTGACAAATCAGTAATGGTGGACTACATTGGTGGAGCAAGCCAAACATGAAGTCTAAGGAAGTAATAAGATATATGAATATCTGGGTGACAAACCAACAGGGCATGAGAGGGAGTGAGGTGTTTTTTTTAAACCTTATTTAAATAATGAACCTAGAATGTCAGATCTTTTAGGGATCTTAAAAGATAGAATATTGAGTGTCAGAGCTGGATGTTACCTTAGAACATAGACTATGGAATGGCAGAGCTGAATGGGGCCCCAGAACATAGTACTTCAAAGTTGACAGGAATGTTGGCATATTGCATGTAAAATTATAAGATTTGGGAGAGACCCAAGAACATTGAAGAGAGAATTTCATGGCCTGAGGGATCATAGAATGTGGAACAAAAATGTAGGGTGGAAAAAATCATCATAAAATAGCCAGTATTTCCATCGCCCTTTCAGGGTCTCTACATATTTTCCATGAACAAATTCTCTCCAGGAGTTGCTGGCAATACGGAAGGATCTCGAAGTCCAGTCCTCCTTGCATCATAGAGAAGAATCAGAGACCATATAGGACAATGACCTGTTCAATGTGGCAAATCTATGGTAAATGTTGGGATGGGCAGAGGGGAGAAGCCTCCTGGAAGGGGATGAGCCAGTGGAAGGATAGTCCCCACATTGTAACTGAGCAATCATTGCGCCCATTTGTATATCCATTTATCTGTTACAAAAGACTGTGTCCCAAACATCCTGGCAGACAGATACAATTTTCAAGATAGAAGTAACTTAGTAAAAAGGGAAGTGATTTTAATTATCAACAATGTATTCTATTGTGTCCTGAATGCTGTGAGATCACTGGGTTCTGTACCAAGCCAGAGCTTTCATTATCAGAGCCTTCATTATTAATGTTTCCCTATGATAATAGCTCAGAAAAATAAACACTGTAACAGTGGAGATCTTGGGGAGACTTCTAGATCCCAAATTCAAAAGCAATTCATCTTTGGACTTCCTCCTGCTTCTTCATCCTTACTCCCCACAGTTCCTGGTCACCTTGACCCTAAACTCTTTTGCTCGGATTTTGTCCTTGGGCAATTAGGTGGTAGAGCACCAGCCCTGGAGTCAGGAATTAAATTCAAATCTAACCTCAGACACTTAATATTTACTAGCTGTGTGACCTTGGGCAAGTCCCTTAACCTTGACTGCCTTCCATCTAAGGTCATCTCTAGTCATCCTGATCCATATCTGGTCACTGAATCCAGGTGACTCTGGAAGAGAGAGTGAGGCTCGTGACTTAGCACAGCACCCCTCACTCAATTCCAACTCCCTTGCTTGCCATGGCATCACCTCCCTGATGGCATGGTCCTCTTCAAGGATGAAGGATAGAAGGGGGTGGCTAGGTGGTGCAGTGGATAAAGCACCAGCCCGGGAGTCAGGAGTACCTGGGTCCAAATCTGGTCTCAGACACTTAATAATTACCTAGCTGTGTGGCCTTGGGCAAGCCACTTAACCCCATTGCCTTGCAAAAACCTAAAAAAAAAGGATGAAGGATAGAAATCATCATCATTGTTGTCCTTGGGTCTTAAATGTCCCCCAGTTCCCCACCCCATGCCCCAAATCTGTATTCTGTGGTATCTACCTGACCCAGCTCTAATGAGTCTTTTCTCATAAACTCCAAAATGTGATGTCATTCATTCCTTTCTCTCTCATCCCCCTCTGCCTCCCTTTGTGTGGTTGGCCTCATTTAAAGGAGATATAATGCCCCCCTTGGAGCAGGGCTCTTTAAACGTTTTTGGGGGGGATCATAGATCCTTTTGGAAATCTGGTCAGTGAGTCAGTGAGGATCCTTCCCTCCTCAAAATATTAGTTTTTAGATAGATAAAATATATAGGAATCCAAAGATTTAAGGACACTGAAGGGAGTTACTTAAACTGTTAGTCCTCTTGGCAAATCTGTAAGTCTGTAATTGGCAGAGGAGGTGATAACCTGTAATAGTAGATGGAGTTTTCTCATGTGGAAGGTCAATATACCAGTGAATGCACAAGGATGGTCCTGTCATATTCTATACTGTTTCATGGTTGAATGGACTTGCTCTTGCTCTTTTCTTGGGGGGGGGGGTTCTTCTAGTTCTTCTTAGACCAAACGAGAGGTAACATGTTGTCTGACTCAAGGTCATTCAGAAAGTAAGTAGCCAAGGTAGGATTCAAACTCAAGGCCTTTGGGCTTCAGACTCAGTGTGCTGTCTAGAAGACCACACTATCTTTCTGACTTATTTTTCCTACCTGGGTTTTCCTACTCAAAATGATCTTTTTTCCCTTCCTTTTGTTTTCCTCTGAGGTTGCTGGCTGTTGTCCACTTCTTCCACCCAGCCTCCCCATTAACAGCTGCTGTTATTTCTCTGAGTCGATTTCTACCCAGATACCAACCAACAGAGAAGCAGTGACATTGAGCTGAGCCTCTAAGAGACTGAGAGGTTTGCTGATGACAGCTGCTAAATAATAGATCTTGATTTGAGCTTATTGCTGTTGTTTCTGTCTTTTTCCTTTGGAGAAGAGGCAAGGCACAAGCCAGCTGTCCAATCAGCCTCCTCCCCAGCACCCGATTGTGGCCAAGTCTTCAGGCTCTAGGCCCTTGTGCTTCCAAAGGTGCCAGGGCTTGGGGAGTAGAAGCGGGAGCCCATGGTTCTGGAAGGGCAGGTCAGAATGGAAACACCAATACTTCCAGAAAATGAGGCATCAGCCAGATTAAGAAGACCTCAATTATAAAGGCCTGCCTTCTCCTTGGGGTCTTGATATATTGGATGCCATCTTCCGTGGGTTGCACAGGATCATGGGATGCCATTGCTATAAGTTATCTGTTTGCAACCTTCTCTTTTGACAGAGGAAGACACTGAGGCTTAACCAGGGAGGGATTTGTCCAAGGGCTGGTAGCTACCTTTAAAGAGATCAATTTAAGTATTCACCTGAGAGATTGGTGAAGCTTGGAAGTTTAAGAAGACTCTGGAGTTAAACCATTTGATAATCAGAGGTAAAATGCACATATCTCTTCTCATATAGATCTCATTTGATCTTTACAGCAGCCCTGTGAGGTAGGTGCCATTGTGATCTCCTTTATTCAGTTCGGGAAACTGAGGTCAATAGAACTTAAATCAAGCACTCTGGAAAATAAATACCTGAGACAGGATTCAAACTGCTGTCTTTCTGATTATGGGTCTAGCATTTCATCTTGCCCATCATGCTAAATTTCCATCTGAGAAGAATATATAGAAACATTCCCATTTTATTCATCAACTCACTCAAGCTATATTATCTCTGTCTTTCTGGATGCCTTCTCCTCTATCTCCTCTCTCATTGCCTTCCCTCTACCCCAAGGATCGTTTCTCCTGATTAGTGACTCTCTCCCCTGGTCACTCTTTCCAGAAGGACCTTCATTGTGCTTTCCTCCTTTCATGGTGAGAAGCCTTTTCTGTATTCTTCTTCCTTCTCCTGGCCTGGCATCTTGTTCTGAGAAAGTATCTTGGTTTTTCCCATTCCTCTCCTTGATTTCAAGTTTCCCTTCCTCAATGTGCCCTTTGTTCTGCTGTTAAAATGTAAGCTCCTGGATAATAGAGACTGTTTTAATTGCTGGTATTTGAAGCCATTGCCGGCATTTCACATGCTACCTTAAGCTTAGGAAGTACTTAGCAAAATGTTCTGTTATTTATCTATTCTCTCTCTCTCTCTCTCTCTCTCTCTCTCTCTCTCTCTCTCTCTCTCAGAATGTCTGTTTCTGTCTGTCCATATATCCATCTATCCATCTATCTGTCTGTCTGACTGTTTCTATCTGTCTGTCTACTGGCTATCTCTATCTGTCTATCTGTCTGTCTATCTCTATAGCTACCTATCAGTATGTCTAGTTAATCTATCTGTCTATCTATGTGTTTTCAAAAGTCATCCCTTTGAAAATAAATTCATCATTTAAAAATAATGAATTTTCAAGATAAAATATGAAATAATTTTAAATAGATTGAGATGTAGAGGGTCTTTCCCTTTTGTACCACTTCTATTCCCCAGGTCTCCAAGCAAAGACTGGGATGTTCATTTCTCAGGAATGCTATAGAGAATTTTTGTTCAGATGACAACACCATCAAAGGCAACAAACAACACAACAAGAATGAACAGTAACTTGTATCTGTATAAGAATCTACTCTGTAGCAGGTACTATGCCAGGCACTTACCAAATGCTATTCCATTTGATCTTGATAACAACCCTGGGAGGTCGGTCTTGTTATTATGCTCATTTGACCATTGAAGAAACTGAGGTAGAGAGAAGTTAAATAACTTACTCAAGGTTACTTGCTATTAAGTGCCTGAGACTGAAGTTGAACTTCCTGGCCCTTTGCAACCTCTAAAATCCCTCCTAACTCTTCAATTCTCTGGTTTTAGGCACATACACTTGCCATTTGAAGACCCTCACTCTCAAATAAAAGTCCAAAGAGCTGTCCACAATGTAACGAGTCCTCCATCCCTAGAGTTCTACAAGTGTGTGTGGGATTAGCCCTTAACAGGGAGACTGGGAAAGAAATTCTTCCTCCAGTGGATTTGGACGAGATGCATCTGGAATTCTCAGGCAACTCTGAGATACACCAGTTCCCAAATCCTTGCTGTATTATTTCCTGTAGATTTGAACTAAAGTTCTATTTTAGAGAGATTGGCATTGCACAATTTCTGTAGGCCATGAATGAATGGAGGCAAAAGACTCTTTCCTCACCTTGCC
Source organism: Macrotis lagotis (assembly GCF_037893015.1). NCBI lineage: Eukaryota > Metazoa > Chordata > Mammalia > Peramelemorphia > Peramelidae > Macrotis > Macrotis lagotis. Next base: position 7,423,186 of record NC_133658.1, read on the forward strand.
AAATGCCCATAAAGCCCTCCATTCCTCTGTCCTTTCCTCCTGTTCCCTCTCCTTCGATTGGTCAGTTGCTAGGGCTGAGTTCTGTGGAGAATTCTCAATAATGAAGCTATTTTCTTCCGAATGGGGCCTCTTAATTCCTATAATTCTGACCCACTCTTGCCCAAGGACTTGAGTTGCCAATCACATATAGTAGAGGGAGACGACTCTGGCTTGTCTTTAACTTGAACCTGAGGGAAACAACAAAATGAACAAAGGTAAAGCAATCTCTACATACCTACATGAAACACTTCTCCAAGGCAATTAGAGAGACCTTTCATTAGATTTTCCACCTTTGTCCTTATTGGAGAAAGAACACCCTTAGAGAAGACTCATTCAAAAATTCCCAAGATCCTCCATTCCTGGTTCACAGCTCTTTGCAGCACAACTGTAGATCTCTAAATGAGACCTCCAGGGTCAGGTGTATAGTAAAGCATCGATTAATTGAGATCTTCAAAATTGGAGAGACCTGGTTTAGTACATTCTGGTAAATTGAAGGGTAAGCAAAGAGACCCTTTTCCCCTCTGGCTCTTTTATTATGGTAATAATAAAATCAGTAATAAAATGTTTCAAATGGAAAGTTCATGAAGAGGAACTGCCCTCTAGCTCTATTCATCTCTCAGTGAATACCTAGACCAAAACATGCTACCCTTATCCCCACACCCCCACTCCCAGCCCTATATTTGCTCTGTCCCTCCTGGGAAAGTAAGCTCCAACTACAAAGGGGAGAAAGGTAAATAAATACAACTATCAAGAAAAGATAATCTATGAAATAGATTATTTGAATTGTCGAGATTATAAAAATAAAAGAGAAAGACACTAATAACAGTAATAAAGAGTGTAAGCTCCTTGGAGGCAAGGCCCTGATTTAATTTTGTCTTTGCTTCTCCAGAATCTAACAAAGTGCTTTCACAGAAAGTGGATGTCAAATCAGAACTTTTTCTTTCAATGTTTTTCCTTCATAGATTCAAGAAATTTTCTTAAATGCCTCAGTCTACCCTCCCGACCAATCAGGAGACTGAAAAGAAAAATAACACTACCATTGTTAACACAAATTTTTGTAGAGCTTCTAGGTTTACAAAATTTTATCCTTAAGACAGTTTCACATTTATCTTACATCTATCTATCGATCTATCTATCTGTCTTTTATCTATCATCTATCATCAGAATCATGTCTGTCTATTAAATACCCATCTATCTAGCCATCTATCTATCATCTATCTACCTACCTATCTAATCATCTATCTTGTATATACCCATCTGTCATGTATTTAGATGTCTATCCATTTATCTTTCATCTATCTATTATGCATCTACTATCTACTATCTACTATCTATCTATCTATCTTCAAGAGATATCACTTTGAAAGTAAATTCATTATCTAGAAATAACCATTTTTTCAAGATGAAATAGGAAATAATTTTTAAATAGATGGATACATGGTGGGATTTTCTTCTATGTACCACCTGCAGTCCTGAAGTCTTCTAGCAAGAAGGTAGTGATTCTCATTATCACCCTTTTAGAGATGGGAAACTTAGAGATAAGATGAATTGTCCTGGGATATTGAACTAAGTAAGCCTGGAAGTCAAGATTCATCCCTCTTCTAAAGGTCTTTGGAGAGCAAGATCAGTCATTTCCCATCCAGTCCACTATGAGATTGACCTAATAAATCTATAAGAAAACAAAGTGATTAAATGTGTTATTTTGGGGCACAACATCCTCCATGCATCCAAGAATCAAAACATGATTCTAAGCATCATAAACATGTGGCTCCAGATGCAGAAGGTACATGGGATTCACCAGGATGTATCATATCACAGATGTTTTCCTTTAGGACCCAGTTCAAAGGCCACTTTCAGTGTGAAGGCCTAGTGCCCTCCCTCATTCCCTAAACTAACATGTATTCTCATTGTATTTACTTTGAACAGGGACACATGTACCTCCCTAAGATGTACTTTGAGGGTAGGGGTGATTTCATTTTTGTCTTCTTTTATTGAGTACTTGAGACTTTGGGTGGGGCTATAATGGGTCTGGTGTCAGGAAGACTCATCATGATGAATTCAAAACCTCCCTTGGATACTTTCTAAACCCTGGACCTCGCTTAACCTTGTTTGCCTCTTTCCTCATTTATAAAATGGGCTGAAGAAGAAAATGGCAAAGTACTTCAGTATTTTTGCCAGGAAAACTCCAAGTGAAGTCATAAAAAGTCAGACAAGATTGAAAAATGATTGAACAAATCTTGGAATTTTATGTAACATGGTGAACTCTGGCCCCATACTATCAGAACCAAACCTGTGACATCCGGTCGTTGAGGTTCTAGGGACACAAGAAAGCTTTGTGGGTGACTCTTTTGTGTCATTAGTTCAAGCCACCATTGGTTGTGTCCCCCAACCCCATTTATTAGGGGAATAATAACTAGTTCCATTTCATCTCCACATGAGTGGTTTTTTTTTAATTACCAAGGACATTTACTTCATAGATACAGGAAGAATAAACATCCAAACTTTCCCACCACCTTGAGAAGAATGCCTTCCACCATCTCAATCTGGGAGGTGGAGAAGGGCATTAGGTTCACCCTTTTCTTCAGTTCTCACGAAGCATTGTTTCCAACAGATGCGCATCCCAAACTGGCATCTCCATCAGATTTTGTCATGCTAAAATCCTGGGTCTTTGTTCTTTGGGGTATCGTTATTGGACTACCTGCAACACTAGGCCTGGATTCCTGGATTCCCAGATCCCCCGGCTGTTGAGCCCAGTGTGGACCAGAGACTTTGATTCTTTTGTACAGAATAGAAAAAATGACCTAAAAAGGCCAGTGACCTAGACCTATTTCTCCGAGGCCTTCAGGATATTTTGAGGAAAGAGGTCCCATGGTCCTTCCCATCACAGCATGGTTCTTTCTGAGTGTGAGCGAAGACGTCACCTCCATTCTGTAGATATGAATACAACAACAAAGAGCAGTCATGGAAGGTGGTGACTCAGGCCCCTTTGAAGCCATTGACTATTTCAACTATACGGGCCATGACAAGAGTCTTCTAAGAACATGGATCAGGGTTAGAATGTCCAGCCATGCTCCATCTTTAGGCCAGGGAGACATATTCTGGGGACATGTCAGCACCCCTTCCCCCATTACAACAGCAAGCACTAAATGGATGCTTTATGTTTGACTGCTGATTAGAGCTAGAAGAGACTGTAGATTCTCTGATCTAATTCTCTCTCAGTCTCTCTCTGTCTCTTTCTCTGTCTGTCTGTCTGTCTGTCTGTATCTCTCTCTCTATCTCTCTCCTCCAGATTGTGAATCTGAGGTCTCTGGAAGGAATCCAACTTTTATGACTCTAAGCCTAGTCTCTTATTGCTACACTGTGATGGTCTCTACTCCTCCACTTGGGGGATGGAGTGGCACCACTCAGCGACCTGAAGGGAGGGTCTCTGGTGAGATAACCAGAAATAATGGAAAAGTTCTAGTGGTTAACAGGAGTCAAGCCCTGCCATGGAACAGCCCAGTGATCTTAGGGAAGAGGATTTTACTTCTTTAGGCCTTAATTTCCTCATTTGTGAAATAAGGGCAAAAACTATCCAGGGGATATATGGGCCTAGCTAATCTGCCAGAGGGGCAGCTAGGCGGCACAATGGATAGGACACAGGACTTGGAATTAGGAAGAGTTCTAATGCATCTTCAGATACTTCCTAACTAATAGCTTTGCCAGGGAAACACCAAAATGGGATCACAAAGAATCCAACACCACAAACAAGTGACACACACTTTGCCTGATCTCTTCCAGCCCCAATACAATTTTGAATGTTCCCGCTAGTTCCTAAGATTCCTTCTGCACTTCGAAGTCACCTTGTATTAGCTACCAATCCATTTTATATATTCTCCTTGTTGTTGGTCACTTGTTTTCAGTCAGGTTCAACTTTTCATGACCCCATGTGGGATTTTCTCGGTTTGCCATTTCTTTTTCCAGCTCATTTTACAGATGAGGAAACTGAGGCAAACAAGGTTAAAGGACTTCCCCAGGGTCACACAGCAAGTAAGTGTTTAAGACTGGGCCTGAACCCAGATCCTCTTGACTCCAGGCCTGGCATGGACCACCTTGCTGTCCTATCTATGTACATAGTGACTTGTATTCAGGGACATGGACTGGCACCCTTTTGCCTTCTTTGTATCTCCAGTCTGTAACACTTTACTTGGCAAACAATAGGTATTTAATAAATGCTTACAGACCAGTTGAATGACTGGACTTAGCAGATCTCTATCTTTGGTCTTTGGCAAGACCAATAGTTTGCTCCATTGATCCCCTACCTCTCTCTAACTTCATTGTTTGAGAGAATATGAAAATTCTGGGGGAAACAGTGCTGTATTTAAACTAGCAAATCTGTGTGTGAATATGACCCCAGCCATGCACTAACTAGCTGGGGGACCTCAGGGAAATCCGTTTCCCTTTTTGTCCCCAGTGTCATTGCTGGTACAATGCTTTAGAGCAGGCTACATGGGGCCATCTTTCCAATGTGGGATGAGAGGATATCATCCCTGAAGGGTTCTTTGGGATCATCTCATATACTTCTCTTCCTTTGTACAGAGGAGTAAACCGAGGCCCAGATTAGGAAAATACGTTACTGCTTTTTAGTTCTAAATTTGGAGAAACGGTGACGGTGATAGACTGAATTTCAGGAAGAGGTGATTCAAATTCTGCTGCCTTTACTAGTCAGTTCCATGATCCTTGTAGTGACATTATCCACCTACCCAATATCAGCTTCCCCATCTATAAAATGAAGATAATGATACCTATAATCCCTACTTCAAAGGCCTGTTGTGAAAATGATAATGTTGTGATAAGATACTTGGCAAATTTTCATTTCAAACGTGTATAGAGTCGGTTGTCCTTATCCTATAATTGGACTGCAACTGAGGCACAGCATCCGGGAAGCATCATGACTGTTTCTTATACACATGTGCCGATCCATGGTCCAGGGGGCACAGGACACTATGGTAGCCAAGGTGGGTGGTAAGCGGTCCAGCCCCTGCTGAAGAGATGCCAGCATGACATCAGCTAAGGGGAAGGGTTGCAGAGGATGGCTGAGAAGGGCTTGGAATGTCAGAAAGCAGGTGGACAGGCAGCAAATGACTCTATTGTTGTGAGGTCCTAACTGCTTGCTTGGTATTTTGCACTCTTCATGTTCAAAAGAAAATAGACATCAAACATTTATTAAGTACCTACTGTATACCAGGAATAATTAAGGGTCATAATGGATAATACACAAGACCTGGAGTCAGAAAGACTCATCTTCATGAATTCAAATCTGGTCTCAGACTATTTGTGTGGTCCTGGACAAGTCACTTCACCCTGTTTGCTTCAATTTCCTCATCTGTAAAATGAGCTGGTGAAGAAATGACAACCCCCTCCAGAATTTCTTTGTCAAGAAAAATGTAAATGAGTCATTTCAACAAAACTAAAATGACCCAACATCACTAATTGTGCCAATCCTGTTCTAAGTCAAACTATGGTCCCCTCCTTGAGCAATTCCTAGACTGACATCATTTTCCTTACTAAACCTCATTTCTTCCTTCAAACTCCCCTCACCTCATTTGAATAGAACATCATTCCCCTGGCACATTAGGGGATCTATGAGTCCCATCTGCCCCTAAACTCTTAGCCCATTTGAGCGACACTCCTTTTCACTTCTCTAATCTGGAAAACCATCCCAAGTTACTCTTCTCCATCTAGGATGAGCCATCCCCAAACTTTGCACAATTTCTTCCCTAGGCATTCTTCCCCTCTCTGCTTGGGAAAAATCCTCAGCTCAGGGGCTACTTCCTCTGGGAAGCCTTCCCCAATCACCCCACTTATTTCTGCTCTTAGAAAGGGGGAGCCCTTCCCCAAAGGAGCAGCAATTCCTGCCCTTCTGACTCGTTGGGCTCCACACATGACTGCCAGCCAAGAAGAAGGCCATTTTTGTTCTATTCAAAAAATCTTCTTAACTTAAAATCCAGCTTCATCTCTGCCCACTTCCTCTAGAGAGTGACCTTGCTAAGACAGGCCCGTGGAATCACAAGTCACTGTGCTGGTTTGGAGTCCTGATTTCACCATTTATCTGAAACAGAATGCTTCAGCTGACTCACCCTCCAGCTTTGGTCCCAAATTAGCCTTCCCTCAGAAGAGGACCTTGCCTCCCCTCCCTTCCATTAGCTCTAGTCTTTTTTCCTCCCTCCCTCCTTCCTCTTCCCTGCTTTTCCTTTCCATCTCTTCCCTTTACTCCCTCTATCTCAGCCCCTCCATTTATTCAGCAATGAGCATTATGCTGAACCACAGCATAATTTTTTTGACTCCCAAGCACACATAACCTGGATCATTCAACCGATAAAATAGATAACACTGCCAGAGCTCTGAAGCATCTTAGATCTTGGAACTTAGATGACTGAAGGAAGGCCAGACCAGAGTGGGGTGCGGTGGGGGAACCTTAGACCAATTGATTTAGGTGAGCCATGATCTTTTCTTGCCCAGAATGCCAAGCTAACATTCTGATAGCATTGCAGAGGCAGGACTTCTGTGTGGATTCTGGGAGGGAAGTCCTTTTGGATTTTATGAAGTTGATTTATCAGTCAAAACAAGAAAGTGTCACATTTATCTAGTCCTTTAAGGTTTGCAAAGTATGTCATATAAATGATCTATTTGATTTGTCAGTCATTCTGTGATGTAGGTCCCATTAACATATCTCAAGTCACTTAATTTCTGTTGGTCTCAGATTCCTCGACCCTAAATGTGGACAATACCACTATTTGCTAGGGTTGTTGTGAGGGCCAAATAGGATACAAATTATAAATCTCCTAAGAGCTCCCAACACACCTGCCATGTAGTGACCTCCGAAATGTTAGTTCTTATTATCTATCATGATTATATCGGGACATCAAAGCAGTGGGAAAGCAAATGACTTGACCACTGTTATAAAAGCTACTTAATGTCTCAGGTAGTATTTGAACCCAGTTCATTTTAAGGCCCAGGCTCGAACCCATCTTCTTAAATTGGCATTCTCAATGTTCTATCTAACACAGTCTACTAACATCTGTCGAGAATTTTAAAGTTGGCATAGTCATTGGCATACATGATATTAGTTGATACTCAAAGTTGACCCTTTGAAGGGGGTGGTTATTCCCCCACTTCATAGATGTGAAGCTTGGATAAATTTGTGTTCATAGATGGGAAGGAGGATTTAAACTTAGGTTTTCCTCAGTCAACTATGCTATTCTGTTATCTCTTTTACATTAAGCACCTTTCCTCATCTTGGTCTCAATATATCACAGATCTGCATACAAAACAAAAGGGGTTTTCTGGAGAGTTTTGCAGAAGCCACAGTCTCTCAAAAAGTTTAGAAACCCCCAAATGCACAAAATACATGGGTAGTGTTATATAATATAAACAGATTTTATCTTTTCATCAAGATAATTCAATAATTCTTCTCTGGTTCAAAGGAATGGCCAAAAATTGTTACTTGAATTTCCAGATTGCAAGGGTGAGGCACTCCTAACCCCTAACAGGATGGGAAGAGGAAAGGATCTAATCTTATGATCAAAGTGGGTGGCAGAACTGAAGGATGATTTGTTGGCCCATTCTTGCCCCTAATCTATTAAAAACACTAGAGACAAATTAGGGAGGATCTGAGGCATATCCTTTTTGGAGAATTTCTAAATTGTTATTGATTTATTAGTTAATTTAAAGAGAATCACATAGGATGAAAATGTGGAGAGGTTGAGATCTGTACTCATGGAAATAAGATCTTTACCTAAATGTCTTCTTAATAACATCTCCAGATGTTCCCTGAACAGTTCCTCCTCTGAGCCTGGGTTCATGCTGTTTTCTCTACATGAAATATGTTCTACCTTCTCCTCCTCTGAGTCAAATACCATTTGCCTCAGGAGCCACAGGTCCTTCAATTTTGCCTAATACTAGTTGTGCTATTTTTGAGTATATACCTACACACACATATGGTTTCTGCATGGCAGTGGGGTTACGTGACAGCTAAGTAAGTATTGTGTCTGAGGTCAGATTTGAACTCAGGTCCTCCTTACTTCAGAGCCAAGTGCTCATTCCAATGTAGCCTAGCTGCCCCAACTTTGGGTATATTCTTTAACTTCCCTGAGTCCCAGTTTCTTTATCTGCAAAATGATATTAATGATGCTCATAGGACTCCTTCATAATGAGACTGTATCAAATGGGATAATTCATAAAAAGGGTGACGGAATTATCAAAAAGTATAGAGATGAAAGTTGTTAATTGCTCTGAATTGTACCATTCCTATTGACTGGACCCCATTTTTCTGAATGGAAATAATGGGAGTTTAAGGAAGGCTGAAGATGGATTGTGTAGCTAGGCTAGACCATTTGTACTTTATCATCTGAGCAATGGGAAACCATGGGCACTTCTGATGAAAGGAGAGGGGTGGGCAGATTCTTTGCTTTAGGAAGTCATGAAGTAGCTTTGTGTCCTTCAATGATCTCCTTCATCTCTCTCTTGGCCACATTTTGCTTCTTTTAAAAATGAAGGCATTGAGTGAGATGATCTCAAATTTTTTTCTGACTCTAGACCCTGTAAGGGTTGGCAGTCTTGTGGCTGATGGCCTGGATGTTGGGCAACTACTCTTGGGGGAAATGTGCTTTCAAACTGTGGACTCATCTGAGGGAAATATTGACCCCTGGGATAGGAGCTGCTTTCAGATCATTAAGAGGGGGCTTAATGTGAAAGGCTTCTGATGAAAGGCACTTCCCATTGTCACCACTCTATGGCTCCTAAGTGACAGAGGATTGACCCCAGGGTTAATGCCCATCAGATGCCCAAACCTGCTGAAGATTCAGCATGCTTTAAAGACCACTGCATTTGTAAAGCTGGAGACTTCAAAGCCCAACTCTGTCATGTATGACCTTGTTAAAGTCACCCTCTCTCCATTGACCTTAAGTTCTTCATCTGTAAAACTAGGAAATTTTACTCAAAGGTCTTGACCCCCACAGCTTCTTATCCAGTCATACCAGGCTTTGTACTGTTCTTCATAGTCTGTTCTTGTTCTCCCTTCCCTATGACTGTCCCCAGGTCTAGAATGTTCTCTCCTCATTTTTGCCTTAGAAAGTCCTTGGTTACCTTTGAGACTCAACTTGAATTCCACCATCTGTAGGAGGACTTCATGGCTCCCCCAGATGTTAGGCACATCAGGTTGCCTTTCATCTGTTCTACACACTTATGATATAAATTCCTGGAGGACAGGAACTTTTGTTGTCACCAAATCTTGTCATTTGTACCATCATAATATTCACCATTATGTATCCCTTTTTCTCCTCTGACTCTGCCATTGCCTTGATGTACGCCCTCATCATCTGAACCTCAGATTGTCACAACTCTTAATTGGTCTCTCTGCTTTAGGACCTTCCCTTCTTCAAGCTATCCTTTACTCATCTAACAAATTGATCTTCCTAAATTATGTCTGACTAGGTCCCTCCCTCCCTTCTCCTGCCTTCAGCTCACTCCACCGACTCCCTATTATCTTCAGGGTCAAATAGAAAATGGTCAGGCTTTTAAAACATGGCTCCTTTCCTACCTTTTCAATCTTTTCTCATGGCTCTATGAGATTGAATAATACAGGCTTCCTTCTTGTACCTCACATAAGAAACCACATCTCAGATCTCTGGGCATCTTTATTGTCTATAGCCAGGCTGGGAAGTTTCTTTGTCTCTGTCTCTGTCTCTGTCTCTGTCTCTGTCTCTGTCTCTGTCTCTCTCTCTCTCTCTCTCTCTCTCTCTCTCTCTCTCTCTCTCTCTCCACACAATACATACACACACAAACACGTACATAACTGTCTTTATTTCTATCCTTCTCAGCCTGACTCTTTCTGCCTCCATGTTTCTATCACTGTCTCTATGTGTATGTGTATCTCTTTCTCTTTGCCTATTTTTCTCTCCTTTCTCTCTCTCTCTCTCTCTCTCTCTCTCTCTCTCCATATACATATATATACATATATATGTATATATATATATATATATATATATATATATATATATATATATATATATAAAATCTCTGTCCTTTATCTCTGTCTGCCTCTGTCTCTTTGTCTCTGTCTCTATCGGTCTGTGTGTGTGTGTGTGTGTGTGTGTGTGTGTGTGATTCTATCTGTGTCTCTTTCTCTTTTTGTCCCTCTAGCTCTATCTGTCTGCCTCTGCCTCTGTGTCTTTCATTGCCTTGTGTTTGTTCTGTTATCCCAATACCAAGTCTAGTACCGCCACATGCACTGTGCCTTTATGTACTGATTGCTGCTCCTATGACTTTGGCCAAGCAAAGGACAGAACTCAATGTCCTCAGGATTAACCTTGGTGACTGCCCTGGACATGAGTGGTGGAGGGAGGCTGAGCAGAGGAGGATACTTCAGGCCCAACTGCCTGGAGAAGATGGGACTGAGGACAGTAGGATGGGGCTTTTGTCCTTTGAGACTGCACCTGAGAGGAATGAAGATCACAGTGATGACATTGCCTGGACAACTCCTGCCAAAGGAGAAATCCAAGCTGGCGCCGGTCCAAGCCCAGCAAAGCCTGAGAAATCCTGCTCCAATCCAGCTCATTAGGTACTAAGCCTGGGAAGACACCAGAGTTTGATTATTGCTCCCAGGAGATTTCAATTTCTTTTGTATTTACACTTCTAGCAAAGGGCAGCTTTATCTAAGAACTTTCTGAACTCCAATTTGGCTGAATCTAATATAGGAGGCAAAGAGAGAAAGAGAGAGAAAGTAAATTTTGTATTTAATAAAAGAAGAAAGCAATAATTAACTGAAAGGGGAAAAGGGAATTTCAGAGTAACTTATTAAGAACCCAGAAGATCAGGTTGCCCTTTTAATTTGGCAACAACTTTGCATAACTTTGGATGTTTCTTCACTCAGATCCTTAGTTTCCTTTTCCCATTTATGAAAGGAGGGAGCAAAGTGACATGGACTTTAAAATCCTTCCTCAAGATTAATATTCTTTGTTCTATGTTCAAAGTATCTTTCCAACTCTGACAGATTTGTTCTAGCTTGCTCCTAGTTCTAATATTCCTTGTTCTCAGAACCCTCCTATCTTGGGTATTCTATTCTCTCTGAGATCTGATAGTAGACGTTCTCCTGATAGTCCTGGTTCGGATACTCAGGGATTTAGGTTGTAAACCCCCTTCTAACTTTGATGCTCCATCACATAAGTTCCCTCCTGCCTCTGACATTCTAGGTTCTAAGGTTCCTCACAGATTTATTTTTCCATGTTCTAAGGTCCCTTCTAATCCAAACCTATGTTCTAAGATTCTTCTCATCACTTTCATCTATATTCTAAGCATTCTCTCATTCACATTCTAAAATTTATTTGATGTTTAGTTAACATTTATGTAGCACTTAGGAACTCTTTTAACATCTCATTTGATCCTCATGACAACTCTGGGAAGAGTTGTCCGAGTGCTCCTGGTGAGTACCAACGGGGAAACTCAGTCTTAGAGAAATTAAATGACTTCTTCAGGGTCATGTAACTAGTAAGTGTCTGATTTGAACTCAGGTCTTTCTAACTCCAGACCTGGCCCTCAGTCTGCCCTCACAGATAATGATCCTCATTATCTCTAGCAATTTGTTTTATATTCTATAGCTACTTCAGTTTCTGACAGTCTTTATGATTCCTCCCAAATCTGATTCAGAAAAATGTTCTAAGATCCCTTCCTGATTTGCAGTTCTAGGTTGTAATGTCATTCACTGCTCTGACAATCTACCTCCTGGTTTTTAAGTTTCCTTCTCTCCCTGACAGTCTATTACCCTCCCAGGTCTAATAGTCCTGTTCTGAGTGCCTTCCCATGTCTGATTACACACACACACACGCACACACACACACTCTCATGTGTATGTATATATGGATACTATATGTATTTGTTGAAGGGATTCTTCTAGGTTCCATATTATGCAATTCAAGGGCATACCTAACTTAAATAACCTATATTCTTTAGACCACTCTAACCTTGTCAATTATGTTCTTAGGTCCTTTGCATCCTATGGTATTATCTGTTCTAATGGTCTTTCAGTTCTGATGTTAAATAAATAGAAAAGATTCTGGCTTGTATTACCTCATGCAATGGGTGCTGATCATGGTACTCACCAGGAGCCCTCTGAATGAAGGACAATCAATCACCTTCTCTCCCTTAGAGCAGGTTCTGGAGTCATCATACAATACCTTGGATATGTCTTGAAAGTAAATGCTTTTATAGAAGCTATCTAAACTTTCCTCCTATTTTCGTGATATTCTTATTCATTTCTTTTACATTTTTAATGTGAATTCTCTGAACATCCTTCAGTTTAAAATAATGAATCAACTCCTCTGTTATATAAAGTGGTCACCTGCATTTGACTGGATAATAATGGGTGACTTTTCAGTAATTATAAAATGTTCACAAACACTTTTTAGAACCATCTTCAATCCTATGGGAATGTAGCAGACATTTTATTTTCCCTCTCTTTTCTGAGATGTTGAGAACCAGACACATGAACTTTGAAATTGGAAAGACCCTTAGAGTTGGGTCACCAGCTTCCAAGCGATAGAATTGAGACTGAAACCCTATTTTTCTGATTCCAAAACTTTGTCTTTTATCATTGAGTTAAATAACTTCCCTGATTTCTATCCTCTTCATAGAGGGAGATTAGATGCCTCAATGAATCAAGCACTGGCTATCAAATCAGGAGGACCCAAGTTCAAATCTTACCCCAGACACTTACTAGTTATGTGACCTTGGTTACACACCTTAATTGACTTGCATCCAGGGCCAGCTCCAGTCAACCTGATTCTTATCTAGCCACTGCTCCCAGATGGCTCTGAAGGAGAAGGTGAGCCTGGTGACCTCACTCAAGCAAGACACTTAATCCTGTTTACCTCAGTTTCCTCATCTGTAAATGAGCTGGAGAAGGAAATGACAAACCACTCCAGTAACTCTGCCATGAAAACCTTGAATGTGATCATGAAGAATCTGAAATGACCAAACAACATTTCTTAAAAACAATAATAATGGCTCAGAAATTTTCCTCTCATGCCATAAAAGGATATACCTTTATAAAAAGATTTAGCATAGCACAAACTCCCTCAAATCCAATTCATGTACTTGTCATGGCCTCACTTCCTTGATGTCATGTTCTTTGAAAATGAAGGACAGCATTATCTTCTTCACGTATTTCTCCTAGACCAGTGATTCGCAAAGCATGGTCCATACCCAGGGATCCCCCAGACCCTTTCAGGGGGTCTGTGAAGTCAAAATTGTTTTCATATTCATTTATTTTAATTTCTAATAAGAGAACTCAAGCTAGATATAACCCCATTTAAACAAATGGGGCTACCTTTAATAACTTGTAAGAGTGTAAAGGAGTCATGAGACTAAAACATGAAGAACTACTGACCTAGACACTGTCTCAACTTGGAATAGCACCATCACCAAGTATACAGAGAGTCGTCAAATGCAAGATCTTTAATTCCTTACCAAGACCCCATGGAGAAGGAAAGGTAGGAGTTTGCTTTCCTTTTTGAATGATAATAAAACTGAAATTCACAGAAGAAAGGTGAATTCTCAGGGTCCCACAGCTGGGAAGTGACAGAGCTTGCAAACACATCTTCACTGATTCCAAGTGTTCATTTTTTCTGAACTTTCAATGCCTTTGCAGTCCTTCAGGATGTGGATTTGCTCCATTTTTTTTTCCTGTGGAGAGACTTTACTTTACAACCAGAATTCCTAACCCCTTCAAGTATGAGGATCTCTTTAAAATGTTAAAACATTTTTTAGCCCTTCCACTAGTTACCACAGAAATCATTGAAGCAAAAATATTCATTGACTAAGAAAAGATCAAAACAAAAACAAAATCCAATACAAAGGTGGAAATGTATTTCTCCTACTAGGAGCCATTGAAACATTTAGCAAAAACATCATTTGATCATATTGTATATTTTATTGGCATGCTACCATTATCCAAAGATGAAGCTTGAAATCCACATAGATACATTCTAGCCTGAGACTTTATGTGTATCATATACTTCTGTGACCATATATTGAAGGAATCAGGAAGATCTGTGTTCAAATCAAGTCTCTTACACCTACTTGCCATATGAGCCAAGACAGTTGTGGGCTGATAATTTGCTTCTACACCCTAAGACTTTGGTGGGGATCAAATAAAGTGATGCCTATGAAATGCTATACAAACCTAAAAATGCTAGATTAATATGACATAAACCTACCCGACTTTCCCTTGATTATACATTTCTAAAAGACATCCTTTACTCTTCTCTAGCAGTATATTTTCTGGTCAGTAGTGTGAGGCAGGTTGTTGACAACTGGCCTTTGAAATCCAAACTGGTTTCTCTAGAGACTGTATTGTTTCATGTTTTACAGACACCCACTGACCATAGAATATTGGTATTATATGGATGAAGCAAATTAGGGAGATCCTTGAGGTCATTAAAAAAACAACCAATAAAAACAATCTTGAAATTTTCAGACAGTTCTGCCTACTATTCTGCCTCAGTTCAACTGGGGATAGAGATGATTGTCCATTTGTAACTCTTTCTGTTCTTTATTTCAATCTCTTTCTGTCTTTGTCTCTCTCTCTCTGCTGGTCTGTCTATCTGTCTCTCTCTCTGTCTGTCTTTATTTCTGTCTTTCTTGATCTTTGTCTTCTGTCTCTATCTCTCAATTTTTTAGTTTTTTTGAGGTGATAAAATAAAAATATTATTTGAGTTTTATAATTTCCCCCAATCTTACTCCCCCCCACCCCAGAAAGCAATCTGTCAGTCTTTAGTTTGTTTCCATGTTGAACATTGATCCAAATTGAGTGTGATGTATCTCTCATTTTCTTTGACACTAATGAGGTCTTGTATATTTAAATCACCCTCTGGACAGTAGACATTCTTCATCCACTTTCTTCTTTCTGTTTCCCCTATGAAGTCAGGCTAATCATTTTTTTTGAATGACAATGACTCTGTGTTATTAGGATGTTTGTTTCAGAGCTTGAGGTTGTCAGAATCTTCAAACAGGAGAATGAAAAGGACCTTATTATTTAGAAGGAATCCTTTGAATTTTATGTTCGATCTCTTCCATGACCCATATAGTGAACTCTTATTCCCTTGTTTTAAGCCTCACCAGATTCTTGACCATGAGTTTATCCAATAAGATTATCTGTTATGTCTTTTGAGGCACCTTATGTAACTCTGATTATGTATGGGAAGCACCTTGTGGAAGAGACACTTTATGGTTTTATTTTACTTCAACAAATCAAATGCTTCCTCCATAATCAACACACTATAAAAACAGCAGGATCTCATAGATTTGCATCTTTCAGTCAACTATGTAACAGTAAAAATATGGTTGATTTTGGAATATTGGTGGGAAAACCTGCCCAGTCCCTCCTAGTCACTTTATCAAAGATGCCCTTATTATATGTTATATGTATTATATTTATTTTTGTTGTTGATGGATGGAAAAGCAGATATGATTCATAGGTGATGGTATCCTCTCAACTATTTTTTAAAGGAGCAGTTAGGTGATGCCATAATGCATAGAGAGCCAGACCTGCAGTTAGGAAGAGTTAACCTTTCTTACTTTAAATCTGGCCTTAGTGTATGACCCTGAACAAGTCACTTAGTCCTGTTTACCCCAGTTTCCTCATCTGTAAATGATCTGGAGAAGAAAATGACAAACCACTCCAGTATCTCTGCCAAGTAAACCTCAAATAGGGTCATGAAAAATCTAAAATGATCAAACAACATTTCTTAAAAATAATAATAGTGGCTCAGAAATTTTTCCCCTCATGCCTTAAGAGGCTATACCATGGGGGTAGCTAGGTGACACAGTGGATAGAGCACTGGCCCTGGAGTCAGGAAGACCTGAGTTCAAATCTGATCTCAGACACTTAATATTTACCCAGCTGTGACCTTGGGCAAGGCACAACCCCACTGCCTTTCAAGAAATAAACAAAAACAAAACAACAAAAAGATAAACCTTTATATAAAGATCACCCTGTACCATGAAAGTTAATTAGATACAGATAATTTATGTCTGGAATATTTACATTGAGAATTATAAGTATAAGGGGATGTGGAAGTTCAATGATTAATAAGATGTGTATGCACATCAGAAGATATGGAAATCAGTTGTTGCTACCAAAAGAGAAGGGTGACTATCCCATTCAGCATTCCTAGCAAGATTTTCTGGTCATTTCCTTGAACAGGAGGCCCAACAGTCTTTCTGTGACCTAAGCATCTGACTGACCCTCTACACCAAGGGTCCAGATTTTAAGGAAGGCTATACTTACCACTATATAGATATTGAAATACCTTGAGTAGTTCTTAGCCTGGGACCTGGAAACTTGGCCTTTTTTTTCCCTAAATGTTAATAATTTATACTTCAATATAATTAGTTTCTTTTATAATTGAATGTATTTAATTTTTTGTACTTATGAACATATTTCTAAGATGGGGTCATAAACTTCACTGAATCAACTGCTAAAGGAATCTAGGAGGCACAGAAATAATTCTTAAGCCTTATTCTAGAACATGATTCAATAAATGTCTGTCAAGTGAATGTGAATGTCAGAGAACAGCTGCAAGATAACAAATCAAGGAAATATATCCTTGAATAACACAGGGAACTCTCATACCCTGAAGGAAAGGTAGTGGGCAATCTGCTCCCTAAATGTGGAAATTTTAATAGTGTATATATATTTTTCCTTAAAATTGTTCTTGTTATAATTTAATGCTGTGTTGCCCAATTTCTTCTAGTATCCCTTTCCTTTCACAATATCAACTCCATATAACAAAGTAAAAATTTTAAAGGAAAAAAAGAGAAAAATAAATAAAAACTCAACAAAACTGATAAGCAAAAGATTTTGGTATTTTATTCTATTGAATTATTCAATTCATTCACATGTAAAGATATGAATTAGCTTTGTATTTTATCCTTGTCTCTAATATGACTTTCTCTTTCTGAATTGGTATTTGAATAAAATGCACTTTTTTAAAAAAAGATTTTTGCAAGGCAATGGGGTTAAATGGTTTGCCCAAGGCCACACAGTGTGGTAATTATTAAGTGTTTGAGGTCTGATTTGAACTCAGGTACTCCTGACTCCAGGGCTGGTGCTGTATCCACTGTGCCACTTAGCCACCCCCAAAATTCATTCTTTTTAAAGATATTAAAGTTTCTTAGATTACATTTGCTTACTCTATTTTGAGGAAACATTATTTTCATAAGTTCTCTTCCTTTTAATTATAAATTTCTCTGACCATTCACCCCCCAATTGACAAATAGTTAAAGCATATGAAGAGGCAGTCTTCAGAAAAAAACCCATCAACACTCACATGAAAAAAATCACTGAATAAAGAAGTGTATATCAAAGCAATTCTGAGGTACCATCTCACATGCGTCAGATTGGTCACTGTGATAGAAAAGGAAAATGGGAAATACTGGAGGGTCTGCATGTGGAAATATATGGGCATTGATGCATTGCTGGTGGGGTTCTGACCTGGTCCAGCCATTCTGGAGAACAATTTAGAACCCTTTGACCCAATCATTCCAACACCAGATCTGTTTCCCAAAGAAATCAAAGGAAAAGGAAAAGGACCCACATGTACAAAATCCTTCATAGCAACTCTCTTTGTGGTGGCAAAGAACCAGAAATTCCAATCAACTGTGGAATGACTGAAAAAGTTGTAGCATATGACTGTGATGGAATTCTATTATGCTAAAAGAAATCATGAGCAGAATGGTCTCAGAAAAACCCAGGAATAAATACACAAATGAAACTGAACAGGGCCAGTAGAACCCTGGTTCTCAAAACAGCAATAATGACTTGATAGCCAACCATGAACAATTTAGCTACTTTTATCAATACCCTGATCCAAGATAATTCCAAAGGACTCATGATGAAAAAATTTTATTTTCATCCCTGGAGTGAATTGATGAACTGAGTGCAGAAGGATAAATATTGTTTCTCATTTTCATTATTTTTTGTTATCCACCCCACACCCAACAGCATGATATAGAAATGTTTTGAGTAATTTCATAGGTATAATGGGTATCATATTGCTTCTCATCAAGAGGTAGGAGAGGGAGAGAATCTGCAACTCAAAATTTAAAAAAAGGAATTCTATAAAAATCAAATAAATAAATATATTTCCATTTCCTTATTCCATTTGTCATCCTTTCTCCCAATTTTTGGAGTTTATTTATAATTCTTATTTTCATTTTCTTTTACATAATGTAATTCTCCTTCTCCTTTTTCTTTCTCCATAAGTTGGTGAAAACTTTCCTTCCTCTTCTCGCTTTTTACTTATTTTGTTAGTTTTAAAATATTTGTTTTTGCTAAAAAATTTTTCTAAAATTTTCTAAAATTTTTATTTTCATTAATTTTCTTTTGTGTTCATTCTAAACTTTTATTCTTTTATTCATGATTTCTAATACATCTTTATTTCTTCTTTAGTCCATGGTCCTCATAGAATTAAAACCCTTGTCTCTTTTACTTCTTTGATGAGATTTGTTAAGGCAGATTCAAGTTTTTCAATTCTATTTCTCTAGCATTGACCACATATTATTCTTTGCAGATTCTTGTTTCTCTCTTGTGTCATTTGAAAACATCCTGCTGTCATTCCAGACTCTTATTATCTGCTCTTAAATTTCTGAGTTTGTTAGATGCCATCTTCCCTTCTCTTCTTAATATATAAGATATTGATTTCTTTGCTTCAACTCAACATTTTAAACAGAATTTTCTTCTGGGATCTTTGGCAACTTCAGGCTTTTTTTTTCTTTCATTCTCTTATCATTCAGTTTCTGATTCCTTTTCTTTTGATGGAAGATTTCTTGAAGGTTGGAAATCAAAGGTGTCTCTGTCTCTTCCCATACCACACTGGGGTCTTCATTTTTCACTAGCCTCAGTCTCTATACCAAGTGACTTCGTTAGTCCAGAATTGGTCCCCACTAGATTCTTCTATAGCACTCCACACACTGGCACTCTGCTCCAGGTCTTTCTGTTCCTTAGTTCCATAGTTGAGATGTACCAGCCTGGGAAAACTGATTTTCTATATCTTCACCTCCTCTGTGGTCATTAATCATGAGTCTTCTACATGCGATATTGCCACAGAATGTGTAATCTGAATTCAGGTCTCAGAGTCACTTGGGAAAAGCCAAATTTATCCCTTCAGGAGAACAGTATCAGATAGTCCTGGCACTGCTCTTGGGGCAGATGAGATGCTTGTAAATCCTTCTGGGGCTCAGAGCTCTGAAATAAGGTACTCACTCTCACCTCCTGCTTCCAAGACATCCCAGAGTGTTTTTATTGTAGAAAAAGTAGATAAATTATCTATTTGAATATGCACAAACATTTCCCTATGCATCAGAAATGTCCTCAAAAGTAAGTCTTGGCAGAGAGAGTAATGGACTTGGAGTAAGGAAGACTTTGCTCAAATCTCAATTTAGATACTAAAATTTGGGCCATAAAAACATCAACTTATTTCTCTGAGCCTCAGTTTCCTCAGTTTCCTCATTTGGAAAATAAAGAAATTGCACTGACTGTCCATTGTTCTCTCTACCTACACACACACACACACACAAACACACACACACACACACACACACACACACACACACATACAATATGTATGATCCTCTGTTTTCAGATGAAAGTAATCTCCCTCCCAAGCATTCCAACATTACCTTCCAGAAGTCCCAAATTTCAACAGAATCTTTGTTCTTCCTGCTGACTTTTGTCAAATGTGGACATCAGACTTGAATATTCCAAGGACTGGGTGGGGATATGTAGTGGGGAGACTCAATTACCAATACAACCTATTTTTATTCAGGGACTGCTCTTCAGGGGTCCTGTTTACAATCTTATTATTGGCATTTTCTACAAGGAACCAGATGACAAACAGATGTCTTGACATTAAAGGAAGTGAATAAAAGAATGGAAGTCCAGTGATTTTACTGAGTCAAACAAAACCATGCTAGAAAGGTTTTTTTTTTTTTTTCCCCATTAGCTTAGTCTGAAGCTTGAGGAAACCCCAGGAGATGAACTAATTAAGGAGCAAAAGCCTTCACTATAAAGAAGTGGGACAGATACAGAGACCTCCAGGCCAGGACATTATATGATCACCTGATGTTCAAATGTTTCCTTAAATTTTCATTATCATCATCATCATCGTCGTCGTCGTCGTCGTCATCGTCGTCGTCATCATCATCGTCGTCGTCGTTGCTGTTGTTGTCATCGTTGTCATCATTATCATCATTGTCCTTCATTGGAAAAAGCAATTGTTTTACTTCTGTTTTTCTATGCAGAATATTTCCTATGAAGAATATTATATCTATATATCTATCTATCTATATCTATCTATCTATCTATCTATCTATCTATCTATCTATATCTATCTATCTATCTATCTATCTATCTATCTATAATCAAAGAAAAATGGCAAAATAACTTGACCCTGGACTGGATTCATTTGATTTCCATTGTGGGGAAAAGCAACCCTAACAATTCACATTTCATAGCACTTTGAGGTTTGCAAAACATTTCGTGCATATTCATTGATTTGATTTCCACAGCACCCCTCTGAGGTTGGTTCTGATAACATTTAAATGTTATCAGAGAAGAAACTGTGTTTCAAAGAAGGCAAATGGTTTTCCCAGGGTCATACAACTACTAACCAGAGGCAGGATTCAAACCTTTTTCTCTGTTAGATACTGCACCCTTTTCATTTTACCTTTCTTTCTCATAAAATCACTTTAATATCTATCACATCAGTTGATATTGCTGTCAACCGTGTGGCTGTATATGAGTTAGTGTGCTCACTGTACCAACAAGGAAATTGATGCTTCAGAAGAGGAAATATACTCAAGGTTACAAGGCTAGAGTATAGCCAAGGTGGGGGTTCTGATCTATATCCAGGTCCCGTGATTCTTTGGTCCCACCTTGACTCTTAAGGGTGCAATTCTTCTGGGTATTAATGGAAGGATTCTTGAATTCAATCCAATTCAATCCAAAAATGGGGTTAGGAGGCCATAGTCCAGAGTTCTGAAGCAGAGGTTAAAGGAATGACTCCACATTTTTTCACCAGCAATTTTTCTGGCAGGTAACTGGAGTCTCTTTATGCATTGAACAATCTCTCAAGAGTGAGTAATGGGTCAGTTATTCTGGGTGCAATGGTTTGATGAACTTAACCTACTCTAGGGATTAGCAAGGGTCTTACACACCAGCAGAGCTTCACTGCCATGAGGTGCAGAAGGAAGTTCCAAGAAAGAAGAGAAATTGAGACTGAGTTTTGAAGGTCACGAACTATATGGTTTCACAATCAATAGATCAGGGTTTGCATTTCATATCTGTCCATTAACAAGAGCAGGAGGGATTTTAGTTCTCTGGGAGTTATCTCAGTCATTTGTATGTATTTTGTATATGCTTATATACATATGTATATTTTTTATACATTTATCCTGATAGAAACAAGATCCTTGAAGAAAAGGGCTCCTATTTTTGTATTTGTGTTCTAACACAGTGACTGGTATACGCTAAGGGTCTTCACTCATTTGTTTCATTATTTAATGTTAGTAATCATTCTTTCATTTAATTATCCTTCATTTTCTTCTTTTCTTCTTTCCTTCATCTATATATGGATTTGTCAATTCATTCGTCTAATCACTTGTGTGTTTTGTTTGTTTATTAATTATTGGACTTGTTGATCATGAAGATAACTTCCAGTTTTAACATTCTAGAGGATCTTAGAACTTGGGATCTAGGTGGAAAGCCTGTCCAAACTTTCCAGTCTGTTCCTCTAATGGCATCAAAAGTAGACCGAGCCCATTTAACATTGAAAAAAGGAATATAATGGAATAATATATTTAAAGCACCTTGCATTCTTAGGGACTATGTGTATATATATATATATATATTATATATATATTATATATATACTGTGCTTATTTCTTCTTTTTCTTCTTTTTTCTTCTTCTGTCTCTTTCGTTTTGTTGTTCTCCTTGTTTTCAAGTGGCCAGCCAAGAGCTAATATTGTTGATGAGGATGATAATATATTGGTTAGTCAAGAACGAATCACTTATAATGAGAATTATGTTAATCATAGATAGGTCAGGGGCAGCTAGGTGGCATAGTGGATAAAGCACCAGCCCTGGAGTCAGGAGTACGTGGGTTCAAATCCAGTCTCAGACACTTAATAATTACCTAGCTGTGTGGCCTTGGGCAAGCCACTTAACCCTGTTTGCCTTGCAAAAACCTTAAAAAAATAATAGATAGGTCAACCTGGACTTAATATTGTGACCAACATCACCACCACCACTACTACCACCATTACTACCGTTACTATTTTGCTTGTTTTCCATCATTCTCAAAGAGGACCAAAATGACATCACTATGGTGGGATCAAGGTAGAGTGTATTCAGTTGTGACTGAAGATATCAATATAGGTCAGGCACAAAGAGTCCATATGAACATTTGGAAAAGAGATGGCTCAAAAATTTGCATATCTCATATTTCTTTTGTGCTACTTGCAATTCTGCTTTGCTCAAGGACCACAGCTCCTTTTTCTAATATGGGCACACCATTCTGGATAGTGCTGTGTCATTGTCTCCCACAGCTCACAATTGGTTCCATAGCTCTTTAGAAAGACCTCAAGAGTATCCTTATGCTGTTCCTTCTGACTTCCAAGTGAGTGCTTTATAAAATAATATTTTAAGCATTCAAACAATATGGCTAACCCTTTGGAATTTTCTCTATGCAGTAGAATTTCTGCTGTTGCTACTACTACTGCTACTACTAGATTGTCCAAACGAGAGTTAATTTTCAGTGGCTTCCAGTATACTCCCCACAATCTCTAGTGGTATTGATTTCATCTCCTGACTTGCTGGAATAGCTACACTGTTCCTCTCAAAGGTTGGTTCTTCAACCCAAGCTCTCATGATTTCTGACATAGAGATGACTGAGATATATGGAGGGAATCAGGAAATGATATCAGCATGTAACCATCTTGACTCAACCCCTCCATGGTCTCAGACATTTTATAGCAAAGCTTACCATATGACATGCTTCCCAGAGGCATACACCATATAGGGAAGTAGACATACAAGTAACCATTATCTTCAGAATTTGCTACAAAGGTATCTGACCTTAATCTATTGAGTTTCCTCTTTCCTCCTCACAAAGGCTAATTCAGTCAAGCCCATCACCACATCTGGGCTTCTATGTTTTAAGTCTAAGCACTTTAGTCTTATTAGCAGCAGTTATCTCCCCAAATTCCACATATCTCAAATGAACTGCCTTCCTTACTGTGATGACATGTGACATTGTGTTCTGAATACTTCTTTGACCTGCTGAATATAATAGACAAGGAATAAATGCAAGACAGAACCAGGCCATCATCATGTATCCCACCCTCTTGACATGCCATATCTAACAACAATTTATGTGGCATGATCACCCCTTGTTATTAGCATGTCAGAACCAGAGCTGCCTTTTTTCTGATATCGATTCCATTGGGGGGAGATAGCACTCAAACAGGGAGTGGCCTAACTGGTCTTACACCCAACTAAGGTCTCTATTTTGGAGCTAGATGAAACTATTAGCCACCACTCTCACAGCAGTTTGTAAATTGCTTTCTCTATGCCAGGGTCAAAAGCAGAAAATAAATGGAAAATGACAGCACATAGAATTGATGTGGCCGCTTCATTGTAAATGTTCTTTCTGAACACTTCAGATATATGATCTCTTTCCTCCCTCACATTCCTAGGAAATGGGAGGGCTGAGAATGAGAGGTACAGTTGATGAGCTTTTCCAACAAGACACCTTGTAGGGTACTTTCCAATTTTAATTTTTCTTTTTTTTTCTGAAATTCCTTCTTTTGAAGGTGAAGTTTACAAAGACTCTTTCCTGTCCTGGAAAATGAGGAGATAAAACTTAAGGAACCTCCTGACTCTACTTCTTTTCATCCTTTGAGATAGATTGCCTCACCTTTAGAAAGATCTTTCCCCCTCCTTCTCCCCCCCCCCCCCCCACATCCCAAGTTGGGACAGAATAGTGTTATTAAGCACTACCCATGAGTGTATTTTCAGTTTGATCTCTCCATTCTCACCTCTGTCCCCACCAGACTTCTACTAAACTGAGTTACTCTCCCCCCTGGATATATTCCTGGAATATGGACATTTGTGCCTTTGTTCCCACCCTTCTTTTTGTCAAGAATTTCTTCTTGTTGCTTATCTGCAAGATTTAAAGTCCAATTCAGCATCTTCTCCAGGAAATCTTCTCTGATTCTGCTTGTCAATAGTGACCATCCATTCTCTTTGCACATCATTGGGCCATGCATTATGTATCAGGTGATGCATATTGTAGTAGTCCAGGTTGATGTATTCCTCATTGGCTGAGTGGTAGCCCCCATGAGGCTGTGAGTAGCATTGGTATAAGGGAAGGAAGACTGAACAGCAAGACATAAGATCTGAGTTTAAAACTGAACTACATCCTTTATCATGAAGACATGGTCATAAGTAACTCATTTTACCTCCTTATATCTCATTTCTCTTGTCTAAAGTATGGGAAAATAAATAATGACTTTTGAGAGACAGTGTTGCATAGTAGATGGAGCACCAAGCAAACAATCAGGAAAAGACAGGTCCAAATCAAACTTCTGAGATGAGTTGTATAACCCTTGGCAAGTTACTTAGCCTCCTTGAGTGTTACACTATTATCAAAGACTTTTTGCACTAACTTACAGTTGGTTAACTCTGATCCAGAAATTCCTAACCCAATGAATTTGCCCACCCTCCCAACTTAAGATATTAGCTTCCCCTTTTCTTCCCTTAACTATTTCCCAATGCTAGGCCACCTGTACCCCATCTGTGGCAGCCCAGGTAGTTAGCACACCCTTTCTCTTCAGTCCTCCCTGGAACTCAGGTCATCCAGAACCCATGGGTGCTGCTTGTGTGGAAGAATGTCATGATCTGTTCATCATCACAAATTCATTTAGTACTTACTATATGTTAGACACTGTGGTGAGTGCTAGGTATATGAAAATGTGCCTGCCCTCAAGGAGCTTATATTCTAATATGGGAAGATAACACTTAAAAGGGAGCTGAAATAGGGAAGGTAGTGTGAAGATAGCTGTACAGGACTGGTAGAATAGATCTAGCATGTGTTGAATAAAATTGTCCCACTTACAATAAAAGAGACTGAGGCCGAGCTTTGAGCCAATGGTGCTTTATTAAAGGATCCATGATTTCCTCTACTGAAGTGGACCTCAGATCTTCCTTATGAACTGAGAAACTCTTTCCTTCGAGGGCCCTACTTTTTGGGGGTTATCTCAAACACCATAATTTCATTGACTGACATGATGCATAGTCTACAAAGAGGCAAAACTATATGTCAGCAGGGAAATGAGTTGGACAAAGTAATAATACCTTGCTAATTGGGTGGTCACAGAATGGATGACTACTTCTTAGGAGATGGCACAGGCTGTACATACTGACTAGATGATCATAAGAGGGTCATTTGTTTATGTTGGATATGATCTAGAGGTGCACAAATTTGGGATTTTCCATGTTTTTGAGTCACCTCCACCATGCATAGAACTCACCAAGACAAGAAAAAAACAAGGGTGGAAAATATCTCACTAGTTTCTTATTGTTGTGCAAGTGATCTTACCATTTGTACTTCATAGCTCTGGGTTTGCATATATTAACTGATATTGATTAGAATTTGAATTGGGGTCCTAACTCATTAATGTGGCTTGAAGAGAGATTAGGCTAGGCTCCCTTCTTCAATGAATCTTGGAAGGAGTTGTCCAGTAAAAGGAAGAAATAGCAGGACTAGAGGATACAACAAATGGGTGATTTCCCAAACTGATTTAGTTTCCCAGGATGAAGAATGTTCTGAAGCATTGTGGAAGAATCAAGGGTCTCTATCGCAAGGGTATGAAGAATGTCGATGAAAATTAGGTTTCTCGCATGAGTTGAGAATCATCAATTACTCAGAAGCCTTCTGCTGAGATCCAGGACTAAGATCACTGACTGTTTGCTCTACCTCTGTGCTCTCAAGTCCTCTCGACCTTGCCATCTATGCTGCTCTACTCTTCAAATGATTGACCAGTGAAGTGTGACCTGCTCATGTACTCCAGGGACTTCTGGGACTTTGGTACAGAGACAAACATCACTTACCCTAGAGGCAGAGTACTGAGATTCAACTTTTTCCTTCAATATTTACTTTGATTATGACTTTAGGAATTTAGGACTTTAGGGTCTCATGTTCTTCATTGGCACTAGAATCATCTTACAACTCTAGAGATCTGATTCTTTATTACTTCAATTCAATCTTTGTGCACAAATTTTCAAAGTTTAAGGTAAAAAAAGAGAAACTGGAGGTCCTAAGGCAAGGTGGCAAATTTATCCTTAGAGATGTCACAGAGAATGGGTAGATGGGAATTCATGATAAGAATATGGGTCTGGAGGGGTATAATTTATTCAAAAGAATCAGGATAAAAAGCAAATATATAAAAGAAATTTGTATTAATTAGATACCAAAAGAAGAATGGGGGCAAGGTTACATCCTTGTTTTTCTCCAATGATGACTGTGAAATCTTTTTTTTTTAGATTTTTTCAAGGCAATGGGGGTCAAGTGGCTTGCCCAAGGCCACACAGCTAGGTAATTATTAAGTGTCTGAGGTCGGATTTGAACCCAGGTACTCCTGACTCCAAAGCCAGTGCTCTATCCATTGCGCCACCTAGCTGCCCCATGACTGGGAAATCTTGAGACCATTGTGCACTGTCCAGAAGCTGGGTATGCATACCATCATGGAATTGATATACAATACTGATGAACTTCTCTGAGCAACCAAATTTTGACATAATTTTCTATAAGCCCTCATGAATGATAGTATCAAAAGCCTTGATCAGATCTATAAATGTTGTATACAGATTCTCTTCTGTTCCTGGCCTATATCTTGGAGTTGTTGGGCAGAAAACACCATATAAACTGCTCTTTGACCTTTTCTTTTCTTTTTTTCCTTTGTTTTTGACCTTTTCTGAAACCACTCTGGTTTTCAGGGAAGTGACCACCTTCCAGGTGAAGGATCTGCCTATTGAGAAGGTCTCTTACCAGAAATGATTAAAAGAGAAATACCCCTGTAATTTTTAAAGGGCATTCTATTCCCTTTATTCTTATAGAGATGGATGATGAAGGCATCCTTGAATTCTAGGGGGATAATCCCTTCATGACATATAACCTGGAAAATTTCAGTCAGTTTCTGAATGAGCAATTGGACCCTCAACTTGAAATGCTACAAACCAAGACCAACATGGGGGGATTGTTGGTTCATGATCTTCTGTTTTCAAATGATGGTGCCCTCAAGGCAGTCTCTGCTGCTTGTGCTCATTTTGTTCTAATGATTAACACCAAGAAAATCCAGGTGTTCCATCAGCCAACACTACACCTTCCATATGTGGAACCACTGATTATAGAAAATGGAGAGTTTTGCATACTGTGGGCAGGTTCACTTCCTTTGGTAGTGTTCTTTCCAAGGAGGTACACATTGACAGCAAGGTCATATACATTGCCAGAGCTAGGTCAGTACTGGGGAGGCTCCAATAGAAAATGTAGGAGAGAAGAGGTCTTAGGCTGACTAACAAACTGAAGGTCATACAGACACATTGTGTTGACCTCATTGCCTTATGCCTGTGAGTCCTGGACAGTCTTCCAGCATCATGTCAGCAAACTGAATCTCTTCCATTTGAATTGTCTTAGGAAGATTCTGAAGATCACCAAGCAGGAGACTGAGATAATGAGGTCTTTTCTCAAGCAAAACTGCTTAGAATTCCAACATTACTGCTGAGAGGGCAACTATGATTGGCTGGGCACATTGTTGGAATGCCAGACGTATGCTTGCTGAAAAAAAGCTCTTTTACAGATAACTCACCCAGGGCCAGCACTCACAAGGGGGTCAGAAGGAATGATACTGAGACACCCTGAAGGTCTCATTGAAGAAGTTTAGAATTGAATGTACAGTATAGGAGACATTTGCACAGGTCTCCCAGTATGGCATGCCCTCATCAGTGAGGAGGGCTGCATTCTATGAGGAAAGCAAAATTGAAGCAGCTTTCCTTTAGGAAATGTGACATGCATAGGTATGGAGAATCCACCCCAGGCATTTCCATGGATTATTTATGCCCAACCTGTGGTAGAACATTTCTAAGCTCATATTGATCTGATCAGCTGCAGTCATGTATACTGTAATTTGTCTCAAATAGAGATGGACAATGGAGGCATCCTTGTATTCTTGGGAGATAATCTTTTCATGGCATATAACCTTTAAAATTTCAGTCAGTTTTGGACCAAATAGAGTGATTGGTCTTCTTCGATAAGAATGGCAAGAACAAACCAATATACTTATGTTAGGAAATCCAGGAAATGTTTGTCTGTGTGTGTGTGTGTGTGTGTGTGTGTGTGTGTGTGTGTGTGTGTGTGTCTGTGTGTCTGTGTGTCTGTGTGTCTGTGTGTGTCCAAGGTAGAGAATATCTTGGTTATTATCAATGGTATTAAAAAAAGTATAACTTTGTAAATAGAGTATTCAATAGACCACCTCAAACACAAAGAGAACATAGAACTGTTTATAGTTCAGGAACAAATTACCTCCTTCCCTCCCTATTTATCTATTTGTCTGTCTATCTATCTATCTATCTATCTATCTATCATCTATCCTTTCTGTCTAGGGTCCAGAAGAGAAGAACCTCTTAGAATGAAACTCTGAAGCATCAATTCAAATTCACTTTCCATGAATAGCCTTCTCCAGTCCCCAGGGCTGTATGGGATTTCCTCTCTTATATTACATCCTATTTACTATAGATATCTTGTACGATCCTAATCTTTTCAGGTTATCACTCACATTAGCACATGTACACCTTGATATCAGGGGCTAATTTTGCCTTTTTTTTCATTCCTAGCGAAACACAGGGCCAGTAGCAAAGCAGGACTTTCAATGTTTAATGAGAGACTGAGAAATAAAGGAAAAGATTTCATATAAGGAGGAAAAATGAGTGGTGCCTAAAAAACCAGTGTAAAGTCCAGAGAGCTAACCCACCAGCCTAGATTCTATAAAGATATATAAACAAGATGGATGCCAGGGCAGGTAACTAAAAATAATTCACAAGCTTTTCACAGTACTGTAATGGTCTTTACATGTTTGCCTGATTTGAGATTATGGAGAGGAGCTGAGGACAAGCAAATAGATTGTAGGATTGGTTGGAAAAAGATAAGGCTCCAAAAATAAGTGTAGGACCAGTGCTTGGAGAAGATGGGACAATGCCAATTGATAACAGAGAGAAAGTAAAGATTCTTAATTCTCCATTTTCTTTTTTTATGTATTTTTTGTAAGTTAATGGAGCTAAGGTAATACAGTTAAGTAAGCATTAAATGCCTAAGACTGGACTTGAACTCAGGTCCTCACAGGGAATGGCACTTTATCCAGTGCACCAATTTTCTTATTTTATCAAGCAAGGAAAAATATCCTTCAATAAAAAAGAAGAGAAGACAAGGCAATAAGAATTTATTAAGCACTTACTATGAGTGGCAGGCTTTGTACTAGCTACTGAGGGTACAAGTACATGCAAAAAAGAAAAAAGAAAATTGCCCTTTCCATCATGGAACTTACCTTCTATTAAGGGAAGGCAATACATACAAGGGAGATGAAAAGTCTCTGTGTAGGATAATATAAGATTGCAAATACTAATGAAAGGGCATAGTATTAACATCTGAAAAGACTGAGGCAGATAAAGGAAAGGGGCCCTTCTCTAAGATGGAGACACAAGAGGAATTCATCCATAAATTAGGAAGACTGGCATAGCGGGAAGATGCTCTTCCCTCAGGGTTCTCAGAGTGAGATACTAGCTGAGTC
Source organism: Macrotis lagotis (assembly GCF_037893015.1). Taxonomy (NCBI): domain Eukaryota; kingdom Metazoa; phylum Chordata; class Mammalia; order Peramelemorphia; family Peramelidae; genus Macrotis; species Macrotis lagotis. The sequence continues at coordinate 7,453,161 of NC_133658.1, forward strand.
ATAAGGGCTAAGTGAAATATCAGTTATCAGGGTAGGTAAGAGACTACTTGATTGCCTTCAATGAATGTGTCTTAATATAGTGCAGGATGCGTGAAAGATCAAATTACTGGGGCTTTGTCAGTGGGACCTATCGTTCTGCCAACTATCGGTCTCTGGATCATGGGACAGAAGGGAGATTCCAGTAAACGTTCTGGCAGTGGTTTGATCTGCTTGGAACATGGGAACTCAAGAACTGAGGTAAAGCAATCCAGACTAAAAAGTAGATTATCTAAGAGAAGTAACGTGGCATAGTGTATTGAATGCCATCTCAGACCACTAAACCGGCTCCCATAGCCAGCAAGAAATTGAGGGGAGGAATCCTGATGGAGGAGGGGGCCCATTCCTCTAGATGTCATTTATAATAATTGTTAGTCCCAAACCTCCAGAAATATAAGTTCCTCCCTATACAACCAGTCCTTCTTTCATCTTGGATCCCATGTCCATCATCCAGGTGAGCAAGGCGAAGGATGGCTAGTGACTTGACACAACAACCCCTCACTCAAATCCAAATCATGTGCAAGTCACAGAATCACATTCATAAAGAGCAAGGTGAAGAAGGAACAATAATCTTCATCATCACCCTTGCTGCCACCAGTGAGGCAGGCAAAACCAACCTATTTGAAATAGTAAGATGTTCTTAGGCTGTGACCAGAGGAGATATATAATGGGAAATCAAACCACTACTTTGAAAACAATTTCTCTAAATTCACTAGTAACATTCCAATACCTAAAGTCCAAAAGCCTAGAAACTGTAGTGCCCCAGACCACCCAACACATTTCCAGTCCAGACCTTTGGGAATTGTTGAGAGGAGGATCCTTCATGGAGAAGAGACACAAGATTCCTGTTACAACCACCAACTACAGATTAATTAGAACCAATGGGCAAGGAAGTCCAGGAGTCTGACTGTCCACCCCATCTGGTCATTCTACAAAACCATAGACCAACTGAGCATTTCTGTGGAGATTCAACCAGTTCTGTAGATGTTGCTCTTTGCTGTCCCCTCCAATAATCATAGTCACTCCATAACACAAAATTCTCAATGTCAAATTATCCAGCATTGTGAAATGGTTTATCATCAGACAAAGATCCTTTTTTTTAAATCGAAATGATAATTAAAAGAAGTTATCACCATCTCCTTTGCTTTTGCACCCTAAGGACCATTCAGTTTGATTTGTAGAGGAGACCTTCCAGGTGTGTGGTTTTCCCCAATAAAATGTGAATTCTTTGAAGGCTCCCATTTGAATCTCTTTTATTAGTATGCCTCCAGTATTCTTCATAGGGCCTGGCACAGAGTCAGTGCTCCAAAACTGGTTCTTGACTTTACTATCATACCAAATGTCTCTAGAGTCACCAGGCATGACAATTAAAACAAAAATGTTCACAGTCCTTTAGGACATTGTGAAATTTTAGCCTTCTGCTGCTTCTTTGCCATTCAGTCATTTCTTTCTAGTTCTGGAGTCAAGTAGAAGAAGACTCTCTTCCCTTTGTCAGCTACACTGCCCGCCCTGTGCTTAGTGGAAAGCACAGGGCTCTGAAAGCAGAGGATCTGGCTTCAAATCCCTCCTCCTTCCTTCAAACCTTGAGAGCCGTCTTTGTACTATCCTTTGGTCAGCTCGGAAATGAAGGAATACCCTAGGCTACCTCTGAGCTTCCTTTCAGCTCCGGCTTCAATGCTATGATCTGTCCTTTCTAGGTTAAATGGTCCCAGTTCCTTCAGTGTATCCTCCCATGGCATGAATTCAGTTCCCTTCATCATCCTGGTCATCTTCCTTTGGGTAGTCTGGGACTTATTTATGTCCTTCCTGATGATGCTGTTTGTCCTTCATTCTTTTTTTTTTTTAGGTTTTTGCAAGGCAATGGGGTTAAGTGGCCTGCCCAAGGCCACACAGCTAGGTCATTATTAAGTGTCTGAGACCCGATTTGAACCCAGGTACTCCTGACTCCAGGGCCGGTGCTTTATCCACTGCACCACCTAGCCACCCCTGTCCTTCATTCTTGAAGAAGACCTTGACTTAGGGATGTGATTCTATGACATGCACATGATTTGGATTTGAGTGAGGGGTTGTTGTGTCAAGTCACTAGCCAGCCTTTCTCCTCTAGAGTCATTTTGGTCCAGGGGCCAGATATGAATCAGGATGACGGGAAATGGTCTTGAATCTGAGGCAATCAGGACTAAGTGACATGCCCAAGGTCACACAGCATGGAAGGATCATGTTTCTGAGGCTGGATTTGATTCCAGGGCTGAATTGCTATCTATTGTACCACCCAAATGCTCAATGTCATTCTGAAAATATGGGACAAAGCAGTAAAGAAAAAGCATCTGTTTGAGCAAATTCTCAAACTTCTAAAAAGAATTTCTCATGTAAATCACAGTGCCTGATAGATAATAGGTGCTTAACATGGATTTATTGAACTGTATAGGATTGGAAATCACAGAGTAGCACCAATCTGCTCAGGTTTGAGGGAAGACCTAGAAAGAGTGGGAACAATTCATGGAAAGGCAAATTCAGTTTATTCTAAGGAAGACTTGTGAACACTAGAATTTTCTACAAATGGACTGATTTTCTGGGGAGGGGGTGTAGTGAGTTCCCTCCTTTGCAGTTCACGAGTTTCCTATCCTTGAGGTATTGCAGCTGAGATGAATGGCCACTTGCTAGAAATGTTGTAAACAGTATCGATGCTTTCGAGAGGGGACAGGCTGGCTAACCTCTGAGCTCCCTTTCAGCTCTGTGATTCTATCTCTTCTAGGGGGAGGCTCATTTAAAATGACCATCAAGAATTTCAGGCAGGATTCCAGTCTGGGAGTACAATAGGCAAAATCGATGGTAATCAGGTGAGTGTCTCCAGCTCCAGGCTCCATCAAAACCACCATGCAGAGGACTAACCTTCTCATTTACTTGGGTTGTTACTTACAATTTCAGTTTCTCAAGTTTAAAAAGGACATTGATGAGGGAGGAGAAAATACCACAGAGGAGGCAGAGTGGCAAGGGGATTAGAGAAAAGACACAAGAGAGGAGATAAAGAGAATTTAATCCCATGCTCACAGTGTTGTGAAAGGGGTCAAAGGGATAATGACTGCTGAAGAATTCCTTAGAGTCATAAAAGGGGGATTTGGGAACTCAATACTGGAAATGAGGACTAGAGCTATTAAAGGGATTGTAAAAAAAGAAGGACAAATTAGAAGATAGGGTGCTAAGAATCTGAGGTGAGCCAGAGCACAGAATGCATAGGTGAGATTATTCTCACATAATTAGCCTATTCGAAGATAAAACAGACCAATGAGTTGTCAGCTTGAATAAACTTAGAAGATGGAATGTTAGAGGTGGGAAGGGTCTTAGACTATAACCCAGAGTATCAGAACTGAGAGAATATGGAACATTAGAATTCTAAGGAACCATAGAATGTGGTCATAGAATGCAGAGCACCAGAACCAGAGCAATCTTGCAACATTTATAAAATGTCAAAGCTAGGGTACACTGTAGAACAGAGAGTAGAACATTTCAGATCTAGAAGGAGCTGAAAGTATAAAGGTTGATCTCCTCTCAAACTACGAAAGGCAGGAGGGACCCAAGAGCACAACACAATAAGATATTAGAACTAGGAAGAAGACCTAGGAAATGGAGTATAGAAATTCAGAGCTAGAAGGTGCTGTGATCTAAAGATCTTTGACAGGGAGGCTAGGTGGCGCAGTGGATAAAGCACCGGCCCTGGAGTCAGGAGGGCCCGAGTACAAATCAGACCTCAGACACTTAATAATTACCTAGCCGTGTGGCCTTGGGCAAGCCACTTAACCCCATTTGCCTTGCAAAAACCTAAAAAAAAACCCTATAAAACTGTTTTCTTCTGTTTTTATAGTTTTACAGTTTTTTATAGAATGTCTCTTCTGTTCATCACACATGATATTGATGGAGTTCAGATCGAAGGGATTGGCAGGTGCTGAATTCCATATGTTTAGAGCTCTGTTCATTTCATCTCCAGATTTTCTTTGGGCAGTTAAATATCACACAATTGACTTCATAGAATTGGTTCAACAGCATGAAGCAATGCCCTGACACTGGGACTTGAAGTTCTGGTATTTCAGGAGGCCATTTTTTCAATAATAAATAATTCGTTCTCCTATTTACTTGATAAATTCCCCAATCTATTTTGAAATTCTTCCACATGATGATAAAAGCAGCATGGGGTAGTGGATAGCAAGACAACCTCATAAGGACAAATAATGAAGATAATAGTGGTGATAATAATGGCAACTAACTTTTATATAACATTTTAAATTATTCAAAGCACCTTTTCTATGTTACCTCAGTTGACATTCACAACTCTATGAGCTAGTGGATATCATTATTTTGATTTTACAAATGAGGAAATGTTATATGACCTGCCCAGGGTCATCTATCTTGGAAGTATTTAAGGCAAAATTTGAAATTAGAACTTCTCCACTGCAAGTCTAATACATTATTCCATAGAAATGCTTCAGAAGTCCTGGGTTCAGGGGCAGCTAGGTGGCATAGTGGATAAAGCACTGGCCCTGGAATCAGGAGTACCTGGGTTCAATTCCTATCTCAGACATTTAATAATTACCTAGCTGTGTGGCCTTGGGCAAGCCGCTTAACCCTGTTTGCCTTGCAAAAACCTAAAAAAAAAAAAAGTCCTGGGTTCAAGGACTGCATATGATATATTTTATCTTGGTCCCTCTGGGCAAGTCACTTACCCACTCTATAACTCTATAAGATGATAAGTTGTGGTGCTTGTTCCCTGCCAAGACTTAGCTTTGGATCACTCTGACCATTCACTGCCTTTGTGCCTATGCATGTGCTGTTGAATGAAAGTGAAGAAAATAATGCAAATATTTGCCTTATACAAACTCCACTGGGCCCGCACTGTGGCTAGGTAATCCTCTTGTCCCTCCTTTTTCTCAGTCTTCACTTCATCTTACTTTTACCAAGAAGGTGGAGATAATGTCAGAACACGTCTCCTGCCAGATTCTCTTCATTCGCTTCCTCTCACAAAGTGAGGCAGATCTTCAGGTACGTGCAGGAGGACACCTATTCCCATCCCATCTAGTCTAGGACATTTTCCCTTCTTTATTATCACCACTTTTCATTTGTTTTTCCTTTTCTACTGATTGCTTGCCCAATGTCTATAAGCATGCCCATGTTTCCTTCATAAAAAATGCAAAACAAAACATACACATATACAAAAAAAAAAAAAACCAAATGGAAAAAGCCCTCAGAGATTGATTGATAAAACCATGTGAGGAATCCAAATTTTTCCTGCCTTTGGTGATTAAACTTTCCACGCTGACCTTCTTCAGCAGGTGCCTTAACTTCCACTCTTCATAACTCCCTAGAGTCGGGCTTCCTTCAACAGTCAACTGAAACTACTCTCTCCAAAATGACCACAGCTCTCCTAATTGAAAAATCCAATGGCCTTTCCTAATGCTCATTTTTCTTATCCTCCCTGTAGCTTTGGATCCCCCCTCTTCTGTCCTTTCTTTTCTCTAAGTTTTTGGGATACTAGTGTCTCCTGGTTATCTTTCGACCTATCTGACAGGTGCTTCTCTTTCTCCTTTCTTGGATGTTCATCTAGATTGCTCCCGATAACTCACAGGGTTGTGTCCTGGTATTTCTTTTTTTCCTCCTATAGAATTTCCCTTTGTGATCTCATGGCTCTTAGATTAAATGGTCATGTTTATGCTGATGACTCTCTGTGCACATGTTGTGTCCCCTCTCTGATTCCTTGACAGCAGGTTCTCTTTTTTGTCTTTCTTTTTATTTCTAGAATCAAGAACTATGCATGACAATACTCGTCCTTCATTCTTGGAAAAGATCATGTTATCAGGGGGGTAATGCCATATCAGGCATGTAAATTGGATTTTAGTGAGAGAGATACTGGCTAAGTTATCAGCCCCATTTTCTCTTCCATTGAGTTCAGTGGCCAGATATGAATCAGAATGATTGGAGATGACCTTGGATGCTAGGCAATCAGGGTTAAGTGACATGTCCAAGGACATACAGCTAGCAAGTGTTAAGTGTCTGAGGCAGAATTAGAACTCAAATCCTCTTGAGTCCAAGAATAGTGCCCAATCCATTTGCCCAGGGACAGCTAGATGGTGCAGTGTATGTCATGGTCCTGTTCAAGAGTAAAGGACTAATATCACTTGGGCTTTAGGGAGGGGGATTTTATACATAGATACATACATACATACATACGTATGCATGTATGTATATATATATATATATATGCATATGTTAACCAATATCAGACCTCCACTTAGTATTTGTTTGCCATCAATTATATTCTTTCTCCTAAGTTCCTTCCCAAATCTGACTGCTTAAATTCTCTGTTTTCAGATTCCTTACAATCCTATCAATCTATGTTATACCAGTCAATAGAAAAAAAGACATTTCTTTTAAATCTCTCTTACTATGTCAGTTATTATGGTAGGCACCAGGGATACAAAGACAAAAGTGCAATTATCCTTGTTCTCAAAGAACTTCTATTTTATTTGGGGGGCATCCATATGTCTGTTTTGTTTATAGATCAGAGTTCTCATGGTTCATGCTCCAGGTTTCTGACAGTTTAGGCATTATCTTTTTCGTATCCCAAGGTCTCTTACAGGCCAAAGATTCTACATTTAACGTTCGACATTCCCCCCTGGCTCTGTCATTTTGTGTCCTCAGATCCCTCCTACTAGTGTCATTCTGTGTTTTGCCTACTAAGGCCATTCCCCATTCTGACATTAGAAGGTCTTTTCCAACACTGACATTGTTTTTTCTAAGCTGGGGATCATTTGCCTGGGAAATTTCAGTTATCTTTTTAACAAAATAAAATAAATGCCCATAGGAGAGGTCAAGGTTGGCCTCCCAGTTATTTTTCACCAAAGGGATTTTAGAATAAATCGGTTTCTGAAGATTAGATCCTTCTCCATTGCCAAGCCCTAGCTCACTTCCTCAAGGAGAAATCAAAATCAGAAAAGAGCCGAAATTTATTAATTTCATTAACAGAAATGGAGACCAGAGATGCTCCATGGCCATTATAGCTAAACTCTCCAGTCTGAATAATTTTTGGGAAAAAACATTGTACTTTTTAGATTTGCCAAAGCTTCCTGAACATTGTAATTTGTGGTTTTTGAAAGTGAACTGGCCCAATTATGTCCCTGGAGCTACAGATGTAATTGTGCCTCGGTGCAATTACAGAAGGATTATGGGGCTGTACTGAAAAATCACAGGGTGCAAAGACAGTATGTTCTTTGAAAGATCAGCAGTTTGGGGATAAAGAGAGAGGTACCACTTCTTGAGAGTTTTAAGGATTCAAAACCACTTCCCTGCCATCAACCCTGTGAGCTGATGTGGAGTACAAAGAATCTGGACTTTGTAAGGGAAGATCGAATCTCCTTCCACCCATATAGATCACAACTTGATTGAAGTTCTTTTTTTTTAGGTTTTTGCAAGGCAAATGGGGTTAAGTGGCTTGCCCAAGGCCACACAGCTAGGTAATTATTAAGTGTCTGAGACTAGATTTGAACCCAGGTCCTCCTGACTCCAAGGCCTGTGCTTTATCCACTACGCCACCTAGCTGCCCCTTGATTGAAGCTTAATAGGATTTTAGATTTCAGCCTGAAAGGGGTCAAGTATTTCAGTTCCAGGGGGTTGGAGTCCTCATGGAAGGGGTTCAGTGGCTTGTATTAGATCACCGGTGCCAGCAAATGAAAGAAGCAAAACTCAAATTCAGGTTTCCTGGTTCTAAGAGCCATTCCCATTCACTATGACATGCTACCATTTTGATGTTGATGATGTTGTTTGTCCCTTGTTCTCAAAGAAAACTTGGACATCAGAGAGGTGATGCCATGGCAAGCAAGTATCTTGGACTGGAGAGAGGGGAGCTGTGCTAAGTCATCAACCTCATTTCCTCCTCCAGAGACATCTGGGTCCAGTGACCAAATAGGATTCAGGATGACTGGAGATGGCCCTGGAGGCAAGCCAATCAGCTTGGGCCCAAGATCACATAGCTAGTAAGTGACAAGTGTCTGATGCCATATTTGAGCTCCTGTCCTCCTGACTCTAAGGCCTGTGCTCTATATACTGCACCACCCAGCTGCTAATTTTGATATAAATTAAAAACGCTGCCATTTTAAAGATGGGTCCTAGAGACAATCCTTCTAGCCCTATACCTTAATGATTCATAAGGATTGGTTAGAGAAGAAGGAATCTTTTGTTTTAGAAAAATGCATTAAAAAAACTAAAAATGCATTGCAAGTATAAGCAAAATATTATGAGATAGAATGTTTAGCTATGTTTTTTATCTATATATCTAGGGATATATATTCCTATATCTGTATATGGAATTTTCAAATCAAAGCAATTTATCTAAAGCTAGTGTAATGTCTTCAGTTATGGTGCAGAGGGACAGAATCTTACACTTGAAAGCAGAAGATCTATATTGTCCTCCTGTCTCCATATACTCACCAATAAACACAACGGCTTCCACCAGTTGAATTTTGAGGGCTTTTCTGGATCTGACAATATTTTGCCTTGGGCTGAGGCTCATTCATCTTTGCCAATCTGTGTTCTATGTCCTAAAGTCTCTTCCTTTATAATAGTTCTCTATTATATTCCTTCCGTCTCTCACATTATACATTTTGTGTTTTAAGAACCCTCCCAGCTTTCTGGTGCATTTAGGTCTCTTTTTGTCTCCCATCCTCCAGCATCTAGGGCCTTTTGTATCACTTACATTCTCATTTCTTTACTTTCCTCACTCAGAGATGGTGCTCTATCCACTGTACCACCTACTTGCCCTGAACTGTATTACTGTCTGTGTGACCTTGAGCTAGTCACTTAACCTGGTTGTTTTATATCCAAAGTCAACTCCAGTCATTTGGATTCCTATCTGGCCACTTGATCCAGATGGTTCTGGAGGGGCTGGTGACTTAGCACAGTACACCTTTCGCTCAAATCCAATCCACCTGCTTTTCATGTCACTTCCTTCTTGATGACCTGATCTTTGAGAATAAAGTCCTAACATCATCATCTCTATTCTAAGATTGTGGTTCTCAACCAGGGGTCTGCAGAGACCAAAGAAATCAACAGATAAATTTCAGGTGGCCTGTGAACAGGAAAGAAGAAAAATGCACATTTCAATTTATTTGGTTTCCTTTATAACATTGTGTTTTATGGTTTTTGTGCCTAAAAATCTGGTTCTGATAAGGGGTTTCTTGGCAACACTAAAGACTACCAAAGGAGTCCAGGATCCATAAAAAGGTTAGAAAAGCCTAAGTTAATGTTGATCTCTTTTAATCTATGTGCTAAGATCCCTCCAAGTTCCAAAATTTTCTGTTTTGAGATTCTTGCCATGTCTTCCAATCTATGTACAAAGGTCCCTCAAAGTTCAGAGATTCTAAATTTTTCCAAGTCCTGGCATCCTGTGAGTCCATCAGTCACACCTACTAGGTGGCAAGCCCTTTGCTTAGTACCAGGTTACACAGAAAAGTAAAAGACCTCAAGGAACTCACAATGGGGGAGACAATGTGCAAACAACCATGTTCAAGCAAGCCAAGTGCAGGATAAATTGGAGGGAGTTTCAGAGATGACTAGGAAAGTCTTCATTCAGAAGATGGGTCATTAGATACTGAGAAGCAGGAGGTGGCCCGAGAAGAAGGAGAGTTCCAGCCCTGGTAGAAAGCCAACAAAAATCTCCATCATTAGGAAATGGAGTGCCACCCTGCAAGCAAGGTTTAGTAATCAGAGGGGCAAGGGATGATGAGGTCTTGACCCAGGGAGCCATCAGTATCTGAGGAGAGAAGGGAGGGCAAATGCAAGAGATATTAGTGAAGTGGAAATGATAAGGTTTGACAAGAGATAGTTTATGGGGAAGGAGAGAGAGTGAGGACTCAAGAATGACACCTAGATTGTGAGGCTGACATTCTTTGATGCTATAATTTCTCAGAAGTCATTTAAAAAAATCTTTAAGTCAATTTTCTATGTATGCTCCCTCCTTCCTTTGAGGGAATTTTACAAGAGGTAGTCACTGCTGAGGGCTATAAAAAGCTGTTTTCCATTAGCCTATCAATTATTGGAATTGATTAGCATATATGTTTTCTTCATTCCTCAGGGAAGGAAATGAGATGCTATAGATTTCCATCACTTTTCATTATGCTTGGAAAGCTCTTTGGGTTTGCCACTGCCGGAGATGGGAGTGTGGGGGTGGAGAGGGTGAAACTTTAATACATCTCTGCTTTTCTCCTTTTGTTCTTTTGCCAAGACCCAAGTCAAGCTGGCAGCTCCCTTTGCCTGGTGGCAGAGCTGGCCACTGAGATCTGAGCTCTGATCCTCTTCCCCCTTGTTCTGATTACTGCCCCAATGCACATCTTCCTCTCTTCTAGGCCTGCCTCAGCCCAGGCAAGGCTCTGATCAGATTTATCATAAGGTTGTCAACCCAGAGGAGAGAAACAAACAGCTATTCAGAAACTTTCCCCTGAAATGTGTCCCCACCAGCTTTGGGGATCTGATAAGAAGCATATCTTGGAAACACAGACCTAGAGTTGAGGAAGCCATAAAATGACTGTGAGCATAAATAAATCGGGTGACTCTCTGGGGTTGGTGATGAGGAAAGTTTGCTCAGAACTTTGGAAAAATTTCTATTTGAGCATACTGCCATTGCCCACTGAGGGGATCTATCCGAAATTAGAAACTGCTACAAATTCTACCACTCCTGTCTACAGACATCCCTCCTCAAAACAGCATAATGCTTACAACATAAATCATCATGACTGGCTTCAAAGAAACACACAAGTGTGTGTGTTTGTTGATCATTCAATGGTTTAATCCCCAAACTTTTAAGAGATTTCTCTTTTTTTTCATTTTAATGATTTATTTATTTCTCATTATTACAATCATCACTTTTAAGTAATTTCTAATTAAGATAGGTTTGATTTTAAAATATTTATGAATCTCATCACTGGAAGGAACCATTGAGTTCAACCTAGAAAAGAAAATCTTTTTCCTTCCTTCTCCACTCTCCCCACAAAATAAGACACTTCACAGAATTTGTTTTTGAAGATTTAAAAAAGAACCTTCCTCTTGGGGCAGCCAGGTGGTGCAGTGGATAGAGCACTAGCCCTGGAGTCAGGAGGACCTGATTTCAAATCCGGCATCAGACACTTCATAATGACCTAGCTGTGTGGCTTTAAGCAAGCCACTTAACCCCATTGCCTTGCAAAAAAAAAAAAAAAACTAAAAACAAACAAACAAAAAAAAACTTCCTCTCTCCCAGAATGGTTCACTCCATTCTGTAAAGATTTTTTAGAAAGCCTTTTAAAAAATCTTCTTATTAAGTGTCTGAGGCATATTTGAACTCAGGTCCTTCTGACTCCAGGTTCAGTGCTCTATGGAATCTACCACCTAGCTGCCCCCCTTTTAATCTTGGATCCCAATTTACCTTTTGTGATTTACTCTCCTTGCTCCTGATTCTGTCCTGAGGAAGCAAGGAGAGCAAGCTTGATAGAACCCTAACTACAGGTCAACCAAATTTTGAAGACCTGAATATCCTCATTTTGGGGGAGGGACAAATGTAGGTATTTCAAGCCATTTTCATAAGTGATACACACCTTTTGATCCTATAGGATTATTTTTTTGTCTCCCTCTTTCCACTGGAAACATCTTGAGGAAAAAATAAAGTTCATTTGCCTTTCTTTGTATTACATAGCATATATATCTATATCTATATCTATATCTATATCTATATATATATGTATATAGTAGGTGCTCATTGATTGTTTTTTCATAGAATGGCTGACTGATTTAAGACCCTCCGCTCCCAAGCTGCCCCTCCAAGAATTCACAATTGAGCAGTGTTATTTTTATAAACTTTGAGACTCAAAATGGAGTCCAGTACTCCAGATAAGACCTGACCATGGCTGCCCAAATGTTATATGGCAACTAATATGGGTTAGACATTGTGCTAAGCACTTCACATATTTTGTCTCATTTGATCCTCACAATCAAGTGGGAGGTGGTGCTATTATTAGCCTCATTTTACAGTTAAGGAAACTGAGGCAAGGTAAAATTTCATGACTCACTTAGGGTCACAAACTTTGTAGGTGTCTGGGCTTACATTGGGATCCAGATATTTTTAACTATAGACCTAACGTATTATTTATTGTACCCTCTAGCTGCCTTTTTCAGCTGCCCAGTTATATTATTGACTCCACTTGAGCTTGTGGGGATCCACTAAAACAATTACCTTCTTTTCAGACCAACTTCATTGTAGTTATGTCTCTCTGACATTGAATTGGTGAAGTTAATTTGGTGGATTCACATTTCTGATTGTGATTGGCATATCCAGGGCACCATTTTGTAATCGACAACTTTGACTAAAGCCATTAAGCTCTCTGAGTCCTGGGTCTTCATATGTAAAGTATGAATAGTAATACAAACACCAATATATAATGATATTCATAGAAAATTACAAATGTTTTGCAAAATTAATAGTAATAAGGGTATTTACATAAGTGCATTGAGATTGGCACTATGCTTTTACAAATATTATTTCATTTTATCATTACAACAATCCTGGGAGATAAATGCAATTTTTAGCTCCATTTTCAGGAGAAGAAGCTGAAGAGAGATCAGCTGACTTGCACAGGGTCACACAGCTATTAAGTGTCTGAGGCAGACTTTAATCTTAGGTATTGTTCATTCCAAATCCTGCATACCAATCAGCTGCCCCTGCCTTGTCTTGGTTGATTTTCACATCTTTTAAGGTAGATACCATAATTTCCTCCATCTTAAGGGAAACTGAGACAAAACAAGGTTAAGTGCCTTACCTAAATAAGTGTCTGGGGTGAGATTTGCATGATCTAACCTGGTTGGGGACTGCAGGAAGGAAGGAACATTGTCTTCAAACTGGTCTCTCCCTTAGCACCTTGGACAGAGTTCTTCATTCAGTAAAAGCTTAGTGTTTGTTGAAAGAATGAATGAACGGAGACTGTACTACATGGTTTTTTTTTTTTTTTTTTTTTTTTTTTTTTGTCTTCTCTGTATGTCCTTCTTCCCTGCTATATTGGGAGCTCCATTGAGAGTGGAGCCTGAGTTGGGCGTAAGCTTTGTGTCATCCTCTGTACTGTTTATTCCCTGAATACATGAGAATAGTAGAACTCTAACAAATAGTGACTGAATTAAATTCAATGAGATATTTTCACCCCACCCCAAGGTGTGAATGGAGATTATAATTTCTAGACATTTTTGTTAACAGTGACCAGAATTTGTAAAACCATTCCAGCAATAACTCCCAGGAGGCTTGTCACACTATTATCATTGTTCCTGGTATAGAGGAAGAAACTGAGTTATGTAGAAAGAAAAGGATTCTGCCTTGCAGAACCAGAATTCAAGTCCTGAGTTTCAGAGAAGTCTAGTGTTCTTTTTAAGGTCTCACATTTTCAGTGAGCACATGGAAGGTCTACAGTAAAAAGTGAACTTGGAATTAAAAATATCGGAGTTGAAATTCTATTTCCAAAGGCTACTCTTGTTTTGGCATCATCAGCTTACTTTCATTTTCAGAGACTCAGGTTGTTTTCAATGAATATGGGGAAAAGGCCTGTGTATGTATGTGTGTATATATGTATATATATATACATATATATATGTATATATATATACATATATATATGTATATATATATGTACATATATATCAGGGTGGCTCTGAGGGTCAAAAGACAAAATAGTATTTTTAAATGCTTTACAACTTTAGTACATGCAAACACAAATTATTAACAGCAACAGCAAAAGTAATTTAAATATGATATACGTTTTCAAAAGTCTATCATTTGTTTGTTGGTTGTTGTTTTGCAAGGACAGTATTTTCTTCCAAAGAGGGGGCACTCATACATGCTGGGCAAGCGGTAATTTTAGAGAGATTCTTGAAGCAACACAAAGTTAAGTGACTTGTCCAGGGTCACATAGCAATGTGTAACATAAGTGAGACTTGAAAGGTTGAAGAAGTTTTTGATCCTCATTATCCCTCAGCCTCTTTACAAAATATCAAAAATAATAATAGTAACAGCAACCACAGTCACAACCATTGAAAAGAACACTGGACTTGAATTCAGGGAGATGAGTTCAAATCCTGTATTAGATGCTTATTGGCTGCATCATCCTGGGTAAGTCACTTCAGGCCTGCCTTCTTTCTATTCCTCAGCTGAAAAATCAGTATGACAGTAACTTCATCTTCTAGGGTTGTGGTGAAGACCAAATGAGATATCCTGTACATAGCATTTAGTCAATCAGAAAATACTAGAATTGCTAGACCTACAACCAGTGGCACAAGTAGGAAACTTTGATTCATAGGAAGGACATAAACAATGTAAACAGAAAACATTTTATATAATTTAAAATACTAAGCAAGCAAGGTTTCTTAAACACCTACTAAGTGCAGAGAGCAGTCATTAGCACTAGGAGATAGGCATCATCTCCTATTTCATGATGCAGGTTAGGAACTGCATCAGTTCAAAAAGAGAGATCATCCTGGGATTGCTCTTTTCCTTTGGTCCTCCAGGGGGCATCATCATTGTGGAATTTTGGCATCATGTTTATAAATGGTAGATAGAGGAGAGGGATTTCGCTGGGTGAGTTCACACCTGGGCTCATGACTCATTTTTTTTTTTTAATTTTGTATTCCCTCTTGTACACAGGGAATAGAACATTATCTTCAAGGTGAAGCCTTGGAGGTAAGTTTGAGAGGCTCCACAGTGGAGCTGGCTGTTGGCAGATAAAATGTCCAAAGTAGAGAAGACAAAGAACGCAAAAGAGAATGGGACCCATTTTTTTTAGGAAGTCTTTACTTGAAATTGTTTAAACAATGTAGAGCCAAGGCAAAGCACCTCATTGGAAATCCCCCATATTGATTTATATCTTGTTAAATTTAATCATCAGAGTCCTAAGAAATTGTAACAGTAGTTAAAATGGAGTTACTGTATCTTGTTTTAAACTGTTGTATATATATTTTCAAGAATCATTTGAGTTTTAATATTTCTTTTGCATGTAGGAAATAAAATCCTGCTTCATACTTCATTCTATTACCATCTCAGTAATGTTTTACTCCTCATTGCCCTCTTTCAGAGATCTAGTCCTAAGCTGAAATCCAAGCTTGAAGTAATTTTTCCTTGGAGTGCAAAGCACTGTTGTGGCAGCATGATTGGAAAACTGGACTCATTTCCTTCTCCAAAAAGATCTTCCTGTGAGAGGCATGTAGGGATGCAATCTGCAGGAAGTTTAGTCAGGAAGAAGCCTGGAGGCACTATGTTCCTCCATCATGTGGTCCAAGAAAATGTGTGTGTTTGCATATATGTATAGTGTGAATATGTGCATGCATGTATAGGTATGTGTGTGTGTGTGTATATATATATATACATATATATATTATGTGCCTGTGTCTATATTCAACATGTGTATATCTATCTACCTATCTGTCTATCTATGTATCTATCTATGTATCTATCTATGTCTATATCTATGTGCATGTTTTATTCTAGGCTTTTGTCGTTGTAACATATCTACATCTCCACAAGGGAGTAAAAAAAATAAATCAGGTATGGGATAATTACTGATCTTCTGCATATATATATATATATATATACACACACAAATAGTGTATTGCAAGTGTTCATTGGCAAACCAGCTTATAAAAAGATCCAGAAATAGAAGGTTTTTCAGAGGTTAATTCTTAAACTGTACCAAAACATAAAACAATTTGTGAGATTGCTAATGAGGAATTTTACATTTCAATCTCAGTTCTTTATGTTCCAAAAAATGCCTAGTGTATATCTACTGATGACATAACCCAAGTCTCAGCCAATTATCTCAAATCAGATGTATGGTAAGACCCAGTGATAACTAGGTAGTGTATCAGATAGAGGGCAGGGTCTGACATCAAGCAGATTCACCTTCCTTCCTGAGGAGTCACCATCCTGAGTTCATACACTTACTGGATTTGTGACCTTGGGAAAGTCACTTCAACCTGCCTCATCTGTAAAATGAGCTAGTGAAGGAAATGCAAACCAGCATCTACTATGAAAACTCCAATTGAGGTCACAAAGAGTTGGAAATGACCGTTGATTGAAGAACAAGAAGACTCAGTCTACCTTCAAGCAGAAGAGCAAATGGTAAGGCAACGTGGACATCCATTTCACCCGAAGGACTGCATCTGGTGAGTTCTTGCTCGCCCAAGTAGCGTACGTTTAATTCCACCCTGGTGAAAAGAGAAGAGATCAAAATGGACCTGGTCCGCCACCTTCTGAAAATGGGAAGGGGACCTAATATTTTGTGTATCGAGAGAAATTTTGAGGCAACTTGATAGCACAGTGGATAGACTTCTGTGACTGAAAACCCAGGAAAACTGACTTTAAATCTGATCTCTGACATTTACTAGATGTGTCAATTTGGGAAAGTCACCTAGCCATTAGCTTAGTTTCCTCAAACATAAAATAAACAGATTAATGACACATAGCTTTCACAGTTATCGTGAGATCAGATGAAATCGTAATTATAAAGCGGTTGCCATAGTGTCAGTGACATAGTAGGCTTCACGTAAGTGCTAGCAAGAATAATAAGAATACCAACGATTATGACCGCTATTGGTGATGAAGTCATTAAAGGGAGGAGGAGAAACACATACTTATGACTGTGCCAAGTGTATGTGGGAAATGTTGGGGTGCTATTTTCGAAATCATGACATTCCAATAAATGATTTTTGCTTTAGCTAAAGTTGGCTATAGTTGACTATAAAGGTGACTATAAAGTGAGGGCTCCTAAGGTATAGTTTTAGTGGCTACAGCCTTCTTAGGCTCTAGACATCCTGGGGAGTAGTTTGAGTGCTAGAGGGGTCCATATCTATAGGACACAGTGTGGCACCACGAATAGCTTACTGGATTGGGCACCAGAAGGGAACTTACAGAGAAGACAGGCTCAAGGACAGGACTTTGTGGTGCCCTGGCCTTGTGATGGGAAATGACTGATAATGGGTTCCTTCCCCCTGAGCTGTCTGGGGCTCCAGATCTTCTCTTGTACTGACTTTCCAAGTTTTAGCTCTGGTGTTCTTCCTTTGATGTTCACTTGTTCCATGTGAGTCCATGTGTGGGCGTGTTTGTGTGATTCCTCTGGGAAAGCAAGAGAATGGCTCAGAGAATATCCTCTTTGCAGGTGACACTGATATGACCTTCATTCTGCATTTCCTGAGTTGAGGCTTTGTGGAGAAAAATCTTCTCTACTGTAGGAAGTGATTAACTAAATTGTCGCTTTCAGGATAATTAAAGTTGATTCTTTCTTCCCTTGCCCTCTCAACCTGCAAAATCATTATTACTTCATTTGGACTTCTTTCCAAGATGTATGCATAGTTAGAGTGAGGTACCAGGAACCAAAGCCTCTAGCCATTGGTGACTTTGTCACTAAAATAAGACTGGATCAAGAGTTATTGGTATTGAAACCCTTTAATTTGGAATACATTTGCAATGCATTTGAGCAAGAAGGAGTTGAAATATAGCTCCTCTGACCAGATTAGGGAGTGCCCTATTGATAGAGGCAGGACAAGAACTCCATTCTCCTCATCTGAAATAAGTCCAGACTCTGCCCCCTATGCCACACTGCCTCACTTAAGTGTGTAGTATTGGAAAGTATCCACCTCATGCACTCATAGGGCAGCACCCCTAGACCATGCTACCCTAGTTCTAAGGCACTCTGTCAGTTCATATTCCCTAAATGTATTTAGAGTTCATGAGCCCCCTATGGATGTCTTTACCTTTTATAGTCAGTTAAAGATCATGATTATTTCAATGCAAAGGTATTTCAAAAGACACTCTCAGAGACAATAGATAGGCTTTCCACGGGGTCTTTTTTTTTTTTTTGAGAAAAGACAAAAAGCCCTTCACCTAGGACCAGCAGAAAATTCTGTAGTTTTGTCTCATCAGAGGACTGATTACTACTGAGCCCTTCCCTTCCATAGTTTATCAGTTCCAGATAGAAAGTTCTATTGTTGTTTGTCCTTCATTCTCAAAGAAGACCATAACATCAGGGAAGTGAAATCAAAACAAGCACTTGAATTGGATTTGAATGAAGTGATGCTGTGTTAAGTCACCTGCCTCAACTTTCTCCGCTGGAGTCATCTGTGTTCTGTGGCCAGATAGGAATCAGGATGACTAGAGATAGATCTGGATTCTAGGCAACCTGAATTCAGTGACTTGCCCAAAGTTACACAGTTAGTAAATGTTGCAAATGTCTGAGGCTGAATTCGAACTCCCATCCTCCTGACTCTATCCACTGTGCCACCTAGGAATCTCTACAAAACAAAAGGAAGGGTCAACCTAACTACAGAGGAATGCTGGCATTGGCCTTTTGATGAATTACTTCCTCTACTAGCAGGCTGGGACCCTTTAGGAGACCTTGCCCTATTTTAGAGTGATTGGTTCATAAAAATATGTGTGTGTGTGTGTCTGTATGTAGGTGTGTGTTCACACACCTATATGCTGTACCCTGAACATGTCTTGGCATATATGAACACACATGTATATGTGTATGGGAATATGGGTGAGTACATGTTTGCATGCATGCATGCATGCATGCATGTTCGTCCATTTGCACCCTTCATCTCCCTCTACAGAATATAAGGCAGGGTTTTGTTTCCCCACCATGTGACACAGTCTTGGGAAGAGTAGACAATAAATACTCATTGCTATGCTTTCATACCTAGGGTCCATGCTACATTTCTCCCTCTCTAGTAGAATGGAACCTCATTGAGGGCAGGCCGTATTTTTCCTTTGGCCTTTGTAGCCCCATCACTTAGCATAATGTCCCCCATTACTGGAGGTGATGAATAAGTCACCTGGTGAACTGAATAGAAGCATGCTAAGGAGCAAGTCTATGACTAAGATCATAGGCCTACAGAGATGATAACTGACTGTACAGCCCCTCAAATCAGCTCTGACAGGCCCATGAGCAGCCTGCCACCCGCCACACGCCACAGGTGCCCATTGCTGCTGGCAGCTGTCCCAGATGCTGGAGGTCTTGATAATTCAGTCACTTGTGACTCATCAAAAGAATGATTTATGTCTGCTGTAAAACATAAAGTACTGAGCGGAGAATCAGGGGATCTGGGTCTGAATGTGGCTGGCTGGGTGGGTGGCTGTAGGCAAGTTAGGGCTTAAGAGATGAGGAAACTGAGGCCTCCAAGGGGAAAAGAGCCTTGTCCATGGATGCCTCTGTATCATAGCTGATAGTGATAGAGGTCTTCAGTTTATGAAAGACACTTTCTTAACATTATTTTTATTTGCCTCACACAATATCTTTGTAAGAAATTGAAAATATATTTGGCATTATCTCTTTTATGTCTCTCTATATCTTTCTATTTCTGTGTTTCTCCCTTCCTTTCACCTCTCTGTTTTGTCTCCCTTTTCTCTCTCTCTCCTTCTCCTTTCTCTCATCTGTCTTCCTCATTTCCTCCTTCCCTCTCTCCCTTTTGCCTCAGCTTTGTCTATCTTCCTCTTTCTCTGTCTCTACTTTCTTTGTTTATCTTTCTGTATCTCTTTCTGTCTCTGTCCCTCTGTTTCTATTTCTCCCTTTCCCCAATCTCTGACTCTGTTTCTCTTTCTTCTCTGTCTCTCTCCTCTCTGTCCCTCTCTAGCTGTCTTCCTCCTTCCCTCCCTCTCTCTCTTGCACTATCTCAACTTTCTACCTTTCTCTGTTTCTCTTTCTGTCTCTGTCTTTGTGTCTCTCTGCCTCTTCCTTTCCCCTCCCTCCAACTCTCTGTCTCTATTTCTCTTTCTTTCTCTATCTATCCTCTCTGCCCTCTATCCTTTCTCTTTCCATCTGTATTTCTTTCAGTCTCTGTCACTCTGTCTGTCTTTTCTCCCTCCCTCCCTTCTGTCTCAGCCTTTATTCCTCTTTGTCTCTTCCTCTTTATGCTTCTCTTTCTGTCTTTGTCTTTATCTTTCTCATATCTCTTAAATCCACTGAAGATTTGAACCCATGACTTCTGATTACCTAGCTGTATTTTTTCATTTCACGGTACATCTTCTCATATCACTTCTTGACTGTAACAAATTTCTATATGTGTTCCTTAAATATAAAATACTTTTTGACTTGTTAAAGTCCATATGATATTCAAAAGTCTGACAGAGCTGCTCTGGTTTATGCATTGAATTACAATCAGCAGAAAGATGGGTAGATGTAGTCCCTGTAGCCCAGGTCTTTGTTATCTGGTGCCTTCTTTCCTGGAATGACTCTACTCAGCAGCTGTGACCTCTCCCCTCTCCTTCCCAACTTCATTTCTGTGACAAAATCCTCTGTGCCCGCCCAAATCATACATCTGTCATATGTCAAGCATGTCCATAGGTACATTCAGTACATACATGTATGGAAGAGTCCATACAGACACAGGTGTATGATCAGTGATTAATGTACACATATAAACACATACATGCATGCTTTCAAGTCCACACACAGACACACTGGTAAGAAATTATCCTTCCCTCTATTTGAGGAAAAACAAACTCCAGTATCCTATGGTCTTCTGGGTTTTTCCTTTCTACTCAGGCTTCAAGCGGCAATAAGGCTTCTGACTATGGAACTGAGGGAGAAGCAAGCTGGGAATATTTAGGAAAAGTGTGAAAAGCAGAGCTGATCTTCTCTTCCCTTCTCTGGTCTGGTCCTGTCTAATGACACCATTCTCTATTGTGCTCTGTGTTATGCTCACATCCTCAGTCTCTGGCATGAAGAAGGTGTTTACAAAACAAAGAAACCTGTATTTTATATTATTAGAAAGAATGCTAGTCAATATATATAGAACGAAAGTTGAATGGAATAATATTGCCCATTTTCTTCTAGTCAGTCAAGCTTGTGACTCACAATTCTGGAGTGTCACAAGTGATGGAACTCTCTGGGTGATTCCAAGCAGCTACTTGGTCAGTCAATAAACATTTATTAAACACCTACTTATAAAATACCAGGAACCTTACCAAGCGTTGAGAAGCTAAAAAAAGCAAAAGGCAGAATCTGCTGTCAAGGAGCCTGGTCTAATTGGAAGAAAACATATTAAACAACTATGAATAGGATAATATGGAGTTTGCCAATAGAGGAAGGCCCTAAAATGAAGGTTGAATGGGAAAAGCTTTTGGAAAAAGATGGGAAGCTAGTTGGAGTGCAAATGAAGTCAGGGAAGGAGATGGAGATAAATGGTTGAGTATTCTAGACATGGGAGATTGCCAGCATCAGGAGATGGAGGTTTTTGTGGGAAGAATGCAAGATGACCACTTTCATTGAATAGAAGATTACATGGGAGGTGTTGATGATGTGAGTCATAAGAAGAATGGAAAAGCAGAAGAGATGCAAACTCTAAATGGTTTAGTATGATGAGAGGATTTTATGTTTGATTCTAAAGATAGGGAGTCACTGAGTTTGCTGAATAGGGGAGGAAAATCACCTTGATAGTTGAAGAAAGAGACTTGAGATAGTAAAACCAATCAACATACTATTATAGTAGTCCAGGGATGAGGTTATGAGGGCCTTTCCTAAGGCTTTGGTAATCATAGGAGAAGAGGTAACATACATGAGAGAAGTGATAAAGTCAAATTGATAGAGTCAGGCAATAATTTGGATATGGGAGATGAGAAAGAGCAAGAAGTCAAAGGTGGCCTTGAAACTGATAACCTCAATGTGTGGGAGGAAGATGGTGCCCTTGACAGTAATGTGGAAGTTCAGAAGAAAGGGGAGTTTGAGAGCAAAGATATTGAGTTCATTTATGGATATATGGGATTTAAAGTCCAGTATAAAATTTCTAACAAAAAAGAAATTCAAGGCTGGAAGTCAGCAAAAAAGGTGAAGAGATCTGATAAATATTAGCATTAAGATGATAACTGAATCCATGAGAACTGAAAAGATCAACAAGGTAAATAGTATAAAGGAAAAACAGAAGCTAACAGACAGAAATAGATTCTGGGGGATACCTATAGTCAGCAACATGACCAGGATGAAGATTCAGGAATTAGAAGGAACAGTTAGAATTCTCCTGAGAAGTAGGGGCATGAAAACCTAGAGAAAAGAAAGTATCAAGGAGAAGAGGGTAATTTTTAATGGCAAAGGCTGCACAGATGTCAAGAAAGATGTGGATTGAGAAACGGCCATTAGATTTAGCAATTAAGAGATCCTCAGCAACTTTGGAGATAGAAGTTTGAGCTAAATGATAACCTCAGAGTCCAGAATATATATAGGATAAGAAATGAGTGAGAGAAGTGGAGTCATGAATTAGAAAAAGCCTTCTAAAAGAATTTAACAACAACAGAGAGGAGAGATGTCGGGTGGTAGCTTGTAGGATTGGTTGAACTCAGTGAGAGCTTTATTAGTACAGGAGATAATTAGAGATGCTTGAAAACCATAAGGAAGCAGACAAGAGACAGGGAGAGTTTGAAGATATGTGAGGAGATAGTGATAGTGGAGAGGGCAATGAGTAGGAAAAAACAAGATGGAATAAGGTCACTTGTGCATGCAAATAGTATTTATTTTGACAAAGACAAAGACCATATATGAGACAGAAGTGAAGGAGGAAATAGTGGCAGGAGATATGGGTGAATGAGATGAGGGAAAAAGAAGACAGAAACCTCAGTGAATAGCATCATTTTCTCCCATTAAAATATGAAACAAAGGTTCTCAGATGAGAGGGTGGAGATAGGGAGAAACATGGGAAGTTTGAGGAGGTAGAGAAGAAAATGTTTGGAAACACCTCTTTAGTGAGTGGAATAGTGAATTAATTAGGTATCTGTAAAAATATTCACTTTGCTGCATTGAGAGCCCAATTGAGGTTATAAATAGTGTGTACATGTAGGAGGAAAGGTAGATGTTGGAATTGAGCCAAGGCTAAGGCTTGATAGAGCAAGACGACCAATATGATAAGGGGATGGTGTGGAGTTGAACTGGTTCACTAAGAGGTCAAGGTGAAGTGAGGAGGAGGGATAAGGAGATATTCAGAAAAGGAAGGTTGCTCTGGGATGGAGGGATTGAAGGTCATGTAGGAGTGGAGCAATGGACAAAATGGCAGTCTGGAGTCAGGAAGATGATCCTTCCCGAGTTTAAATCTGTCCTCAGATACTTTCTAGCTGAATGACCCTGGGCAAACTATTTAACCTTATTGGCCTCTTTTTTTCCTCCTATGTAAAATGGAGAAGGAAATGGAAAATGTTTCAGTATCTTTGCCAAGAAACCTCAAATAGGGTCTTGAAAAGTTGGACATGAATAAAAAACAACTGAAATGAATTGGAAGAGGGAGAGTTGGAATGATAATGGATTGTGAGAGTCAGCAGCATCCAGCTGTAAGGACTTAGTATTATGATATCTTGTCCTGAATTATTTCTTCATCCTGCTCCATCCTAGGACAGCAGCAGAGGAGTATGTATATGTGTGTGTGTTGGTATATTTATTAAAATAAGTTTCTTGCTCAACTTCTTCATAGGTATATTGTATATACATGTATTTATGGATACATTTGTATATATCTGTAGGTATCTATGTCTATGTTTCTATGTCTGTCTGTCTATCTATCTATCTATCATCTATCCATCCATCCATCCATCCATCCATCCATCCATCTATCTATCTATCCATATATCTATCTATTACATGTGTGAAGGTCTACAGAGCTGTTGTGATGGACTGTGAAACCGTGACCATTCCCCAGTGTCATGCCAGAAAATGAAAACACATCCATTTGGATTGTCTTAGAAGAGTCTGAAGATCACTTGGCAAGATCACTTGGAAGGTACCAGACATTGAGGTCTTCCTTGAACTAAACTGGCAAACATTTAAACCCTACTGCACAGACTCTGCTCTGATATGTTGGTCTCATTGTTCATATGCCAAATGTACATTTGCCTGAAAGATAATTTTACAAAAAATTCATGGAAGGCAAGTGCTCATGGAGGGCAGAAGAAGCAATACAAGGAAACTCTCAAGGTCTCTCCAAATAAATTTGAAATCAATTATGTGACATGGGAGACTCTGGCACAGGACCACCCAACATTCATGCTTTCTTCAGAGGGTTGCTGTGCTCTATGAGCAAAGTAGAATTTGGATATCTCAAAAGAAATGTGAGATGTATAGATTTAGTCATCTCAACTCTAAATATTCATATGGAGTACTTGTACTTGGTCTTTGGAGAGCAATTCAAGCTCATTTTAGTCTGATCAGCCACAGTTAAACACACACTGTACCTTGCCCCCCATAGTGATATCATTTTGGTTCTCTTTGAGATTGCAAGACAACTACCAACACGACCGCCTACATATAATTTCTGAAGGATTTCATTTCAGAGCTATAGACTCAAGATATCTTGGGCATGCCAAAAGTCTTAATGCAATTTTTATCAAAAAAGAAGGTTTTTGAGACATCAAATGTTTTTCTCCTGCTTGTGGACTCCTTCAAAGATGAAATTATCAAATCTTATAATCATAGTTTTAGAACTAGAAGAGCTATTGAAAGTGACTTCATTGGTATGGAGGTGGTGGTGGAAAGATGGGCTGGTCATATGGAGTGAGACTAATTAGAATGAAAGTTTCTTTAACACATCAAGCAGGTTAGAGTTTTCACTGTTGTATATTTATTATCTCATTTGGTTCTTACTATAACCTTCTGGGAGAGGGGCTATTAATATCCTGTCCCCCCACTAATGAATCAACTGAGATCCAGAGAGCAGTACAAGACTTGACTTATACATGATGGGAAGTCAGTTTTGGTAGTTAATTAATTAAACAAGGGTCACTAGCTTTGTAGTAATTGTAGTAATGCTGATTAGAGGCTCTGAATGTCCCCCGTAGCTCTGAGTGCTTTTTGTGAAAGCCCCCTTCCAGATGTTCTCATCTTTAAGTGGGGCAATGCCACTTGCACAAACAGATTATCCTGCCCCACACATGATAAGGGAATGGGGTAAACTTCATCCTTTTCTTGGATGATGACAAAACTAGGGCAAGGAAAAGAAGCAATCAGTTGGGTTCATTCAACCCCTTAGTGGCAAAAGAAGGAGAGACTAAATCCCACTTTTGTTAAGAGGATGTCCTCTTGCCAAGGAAGCTGAGCCACCCTGAATGTGTTGGCCAAAGTTTGAAAGTTTAGTTATGTAACCAATTAAAATTCTGGAAGGTTTCAAATGTTTGCAGTGATGTAAATGCCAAGTTTTCCCAGTAAAAATAAATCTCAGGAGCACTGAGGACATGTGGGGATTCTTGTTCCTGTAAGAAAATAAAAAGAGAGGTGGGGGTGGAGGGTGGAGGGGGGGTCAACATTGTCATTAAGAAAACCTTCTGGAAGAGAAATAGCCTTTGTGAAATGTTTTGTTTCTTACTGGCTGACTTTGGCTGTTTGCATTTTGGTACTTCATTTCCTCCCCCTCACTCAAACTCCCCCTCACTCAAGCAAACCCCCAATTGCCACTGGAGAAGGTTGGGGCCCAAGGGATATTTGTGGTACCCAACGTGGCTGTTTCCATGGACGCCAGAGCCCTGGTGGATTGCCATGGGAACTGGTGAGGGAGAAAGAGGTGGATTGGAGGCCAGTGTTCTGTCCAAGAGTCCCTGACTCAATCCTCTATCTGCATAGGCAGAAGCCAAATTATAGCTCAGAAGGAGATGAAACAAAAAGACAGTGAGAGGCAGTGTGGGAGAGTGGGATATACAATAGTATAGACTTGGGGGGGGGCAGCTAGGTGGAGCCTCTAGCCCTAGAGTCAGGAGGACCTGAGTTCAAATCCAGATCATGCACTTGATAATCGCCTAGCCTCACTGCCTTAAATAAATAAAATAAAAAAAAAAAACTTGGGGGCATTTCACCCTAAGTGACTCTTAGCTGTTTGATAGGGTTAGGAGATGGTCACTAGATCTGTGATGGGGATCTTCCAGGTGAACTAACTCCCTTCACCAATGCAGGTTGATCATTTTTATGAAACTTAAAATCTTAAAGAGTTACCCAAGTTACAATGAAATTCAGTGACTTACCTAGGGCCATAAACTGGTGAGTGTCATAGATATGATTCAAACCAAAACCTTTCTGGATTTGAAGTCAACTCTAAATACTCTGTTACCCTGCCTTTCATTCAGAAGTCATATGAGGTACGAGACATGATGAGCCCCTTAGAGCATCATGTTAAGGGAATAGTATAGGATGACTGACCACTGTTGTTTTGTAGTCCTGTGTCTTGTATAGTGAGGTCATCACCAATCCACTACACGGAGTTATAGACACTTAGACACAAGCCAGTGTCTAATATCTCACAGTAATTCCAGGTCATTGCACTTAACTTCTGATAAAGAGCCAAACAGTTAACCATTTGGCTTCATTTATTCATTCATTTGTAAAAAATTAACACCTACACTGTACCAACACTATGTTTTGTTTTGAGAATACAAAAATAAAACACTTAAAAAAAGGAAGAAAGAAGAGAATTTCTGCCCTCAGGGAGTTTATATTCTAGTAAAGGAAACAAGATGTTTATAGATAAATGCATGAAGAATAAATATAGACAAAATAATTTAATTTCAGTGAAGTTAGAGTATTTTTTTTTGCAAGGCAACAGGCTTGAATGACTTGCCCAAGGTCACGCTGCTATGTAATTATTAAGCATCTAAGGCCCAACTGGACCTCAGGTTTTTCTGACTCCAGGGATGGTTCTCTATCCACTCTGTCACCTAGCTGCCCCTAGAGTATACTTTGGAAGGGAGGATGCTAATAGTTATGGGAATCAGGAAAAACTGGGGCACTGAGCAAAGGCTGTTTTCATTACATGAGGAGAGAAGTATTCCACCAACAAGACCCTCCATTTTCTCCTCTGGGCATTTCTCTCACTGTCCCATTTGATTGAAACAGATTATCTCTCTTATCCAACTACTGACCTCCCTGGATGCTTTGAGTGCCACTCTTTATGGGAAACCTTCCCCAATATTCTTCATTTCAATGCCTTACTTCTTTTACTTATTTCCTGGTTATCCTGTATAAACTTTCTTTGTAGCTATTTGTGCGCATATCGTCTTTCACATTAGATTGTAAGCATCATGAGGGCAGAAGCTATCTGTTGCCTCTTTTTTGCCTTTCATCTCTTAGCACAACACCTAGAATATATTAGTGTTTAATGTTCATTTATTGATTGATATATATGGCATTGGAAATGTTTTGTGCTAAGCTGCTGGGTTTTCAAAAATAGAAGCTAAACAGGGTCTATCCACCCTCTTGGTCATTCTCTTGGGGGAACAACATATACACAACACATTTTCACAAAACATATAGTTAAAAGAAAGTATTTATACTCTCTCCCTTTCTCTCTCTCTCTGTCTCTCTGCCTCTCTCTCTCTCTCTTTCTCTCTCTCTCTCTCTCTCTCTCTCTTTCTATCTTTGTGTGTGTGTGTGTGTGTGTGTGTGTGTGTGTGTGTCTTTCTGTTTAACAGTTCTCTGACTCCTGGCTTAATATCTCATTTATCTTCTACTCTCATAAGAGCCAGTTGGCACCCCCTTAGATAATCTTCTTTATTCCCACCTTCCTTTTAATCTCCCCTTTATGTTTTGTCTTTCTTTATTAGAAAGGAAGCTGAAGACTAGGGAACATCTTGTCTTTGTATTCTCAGTCCTTAATTCTATGTCATCCATGTGGTGGATACTCTCCTCCTCCTCCTCCTCCTGCTCCTTCTGCTCCTCCTCCTCCTCCTCCTCCTTTTCTTCTTCTTCTTCTTCTTCTTCTTCTTCTTCTTCTTCTTCTTCTTCTTCTCTCTCTCTCTCTCTCTCTCCCTCCCACCTTCCTTCCTTTATCTTTCTCTTCTTTCCTTCTCTCTTTCCTTCCTTTCTTCTCCCTTTCTTTTTCTTTCTCTCTCTCTCTTTCTTTCTTTTTTCTTTTCCTTCATTCATTCCTTCCCATCCCTTTTCTCTTCTTTCTCCTTTTTCATCTTACTTTAACTCATTTCTCTCTCCTTTTCTCCCTTATCTTTTTAACTTCTTTCCTTTCTTCATTTTTTCTCTTTCTTCTTCTCCATCTCTTTCTTTTCTTTCATTCTTTCCTGCCTTCACTTCTCTTTTCCTTCCTTTCTCTTTATCTTATCTCTTCTTCTTCCCTTCCCTTCCCTTCCCTTCCCTTCCCTTCCCTTCCCTTCCCTTCCCTTCCCTTCCCTTCCCTTCCCTTCCCTTCCCTTCCCTTCCCTTCCCTTCCCTTCCCTTCCCTTCCCTTCCCTTCCCTTCCCTTCCCTTCCCTTCCCTTCCCTTCCCTTCCCTTCCCTTCCCTTCCCTTCCCTTCCCTTCCCTTCCCTTTTTCCTTCTTCTTCTTCTTCTTCTTCTTCTTCTTCTTCTTCTTCTTCTTCTTCTTCTTCTTCTTCTTCTTCTTCTTCCTCTCTCTCTCTCTCTCTCTCTCTCTCTCTCTCTCTCTCTCTCTCTCTCCATTGATCACATCTTCTCAAAACCTTGTGTCTATTATCTAATATCTGCTTCCATCACTCCTATTCACATGATTAGTGGACCCACAAAAAACCCACATTGTTTAATCTCACTTTAACTTTCACTGCAGCAAATTAATATTGAATTCCTCTCTAAGTGTTTTACTCTCTTATTCTCCACATCACCTACTTTTGGTAATCTCATCTCTCCTTAAGTCTCCCATGGCAGCCTCTTAGTTAAGGGATTTGTCTTATACTTCACAGAAACCATTTATCTTGCATTCCCCCTTGTCCCCTCCTAATCTCACATCATTCACCTATTTTTCTTCCAATGTCTCCTCTTTTATTCAAGTCTCAGTGGAAAGGGTGGTCCTTTTCATTACAAAAGCCAATCCTAATATTGCCCTTTATTTCATCACCTCCTTATCTTAGCAGTTCCTTAGGTATCCTTTGGTAACATGCCAATGATAGCCTAGGAGTTCTAATCCCAAAGCTAATCTGAGTCCCATGGGTGCTTCCCAGCTAGCTCAGTTGGTAGAGCATGAGGCTCTTAATCTCAGGGTCTTGGGTTCAAGCCCCACATTGGGCACCAAATGTTGTGATCCCCTGGTCAGCTAGAGATCCATTCAGCTCAGGAGAGAAAAAGAAACATGCATACACTTGGGCAGCAGTATCAGCAGGATAATTGGCAGAGCTGGTTTATTGGAAACATCAAACAGTTCTTATAGCAGAAAACCACAAAATTAGCATACAGGATAAAAACAATGATGTAACTTTAACTTGTGCAGGATCTAATCTAGCAGGATGTAACTCAGTTCAAGAAGTTCTGGAACAGCACTATCAGCAAGTGAGGCCACAAATGACACAGTTGTGTTATCAAATTGAAGTTCTGTGGAAGCTTTCAGCTCAAGGGTCACCAGAGCTTAGGCTGAGTGGCCATAACTGGCCTCTCACCCCAAACTCACTCAAGCAGCCTCCAACATTTAGTCACCTTTAATCTTGCTGTTTTCCAACCTCCAGTCACCCATCTTCAACTTTCTCTTGGATATTTTTGATTGCATCTCAAATTCAAAATATCTATAATAGAGCTCATTAAGTTTTCCCTGACACATTCCTCTCCTCCAAACTTCTGTGGTGTAGTCAAATGCACCAACACCACCCTCCTAGTAACACAGATTTGCTATCTTGGTGCCATCCTGAATTCCTCACTTACAGTGAAGCTACATATCTAATTTGTTTCAAATCCTATCATCCCTACTTTCAAAAATCTCTGAAATGTCCTTTTTCCTCGATTCAAACAATCACCACCCTTGTTCATTTACTGGATTATTGCAATAGTCTTCTACTTTTCTCCACATCTCAGGTCTCTCCCCACTCCAACTCATTCTCCACACAGATGCTTAGATGATTCTTCAAAAGTGCAAGTCATCTCATCTCATTCCCTTTCTCAGTGAGCTCTCCTGGCACCCATTTTCTTTCCATATAAAAATAACCCCAACTTTATAACATTTAAATATCTTTATAACTTGATTCCTACCTTCTTTTCCAGCCGCCCTTTCTTTAATTCCTTCCACATATTCCCAAATCTAGGAACACTTACCTTCTTTATGTTCCACTTACATACTAATGACAGTCTCCCCATCCTTACCTCCCTTTCTTGGATCCCTCATTTCCTTTAAGACTTAATTTAAACACTATCTTCTTTTTTTTTAGGGTTTTTTTTGCAAGGCAAATGGGGTTAAGTGGCTTGCCCAAGGCCACACAGCTTTGTAATTATTAAGTGTCTGAGACCGGATTTGAACCCAGGTACTCCTGACTCCAAGGCCGGTACTTTATCCACTGCGCCACCTAGCCACCTCAACACTATCTTCTAAAGGAGAAGGTCTAAAGACCTGGTCTTGCTATCTGACCTCATACCTTAATGTTCCTTTATATCTACCCTCAAACTATTTTTGAATATATTTTATATTTTCTTTGTAGTTTTCTGTTATATTCAACTCTTCTTGACTGCATTTTGGGTTTCCTTGGCGAAGATATTGGGTGATTTGTCATTTCCTTTTCTAGATCATTTTACAGCTTAGGAAACTGGGGCCAACAAAGTTAAATGACTTGCCCAGAGTCATACACATAGTGTGTGAGACCAGATTTAAACTCAGGTAGATGAGTCTGCCTGTCTCTGAGTTATTCATTTATACATGAAAAGGAAGGAATGTTTGAGTGGAATTTTGAAGCAGCTTTGTATTCCTAATTCTAGGACTAGGGCTCTTCAGAAGATCTTATATAGAGGGAGAATATACCTTAAGGGTCCAGTGAGTTGTCTTATGAATGAGAAACTAGAGGCCCAGATATGAGCCTTGCTCAGTTAGTTGAGATCTCAGCATCTGATTCAAAATCTAGAACTTTCCCTACTCCACTACATGGTTTCCCTTCCAATCAGTGGTCATCCAGTCTCTGAATGAGGTCCTCCAGTAAGGGCTTCCTGAGGCTACCTGGTCCTTAAGTGATTACCAGAATTGTGAAGAACTTGAATTTTCTGTTTACTTGTTTCCACATCTTTGTGGCTTTTCTCCTCAGGGTCAAATGGACCAACTCCACCCAGTCTTCCAAAAAGGAGTCTTTTGGATATTGAAAACAGTCACCATGAGGCTCCCCTTCTTAAGGCTCAACAAACTCCACTCTTTCAGCCAATGCTCAGTCTGTCACTCTCTAGCTTGTCAGCCCAGGAAAACTCTCTAGTTTCTCAATCTATAGCTCAAGCATTCTACAGGTACTTCACATCAACCAATTTAAACTGAGTGATAAAATGCTCTGTGTTTCTTGTACCTTAATTGGGCAAGAGCTCCAGGCATTTTTATTATCTGTACTCTTTTCCTTTCCTCTGTCACTAGAACTCTTCCTCATCTCATCTCCACTTTCCAGCTTCCCTGGGTCCTTCAGAGCTCAGCTAAGATTCCACCTTCCAGAAGAAGCCTTCTTAGTCCTCCATAATCTTCAGACCTTCCATTTTAAGACTACCCCCAATTTATTCTGTATCTTGCTAGTTTAAGGGTCTTTGCATATGGTCTTTGCCCTTAGGCTCTATCTCCATAAGAGCAGCAACTAATTTTGGCCTTTTTGTATCCCCAGAGCTTGGAGTACCTAAGGAGTTTAATAAATGCTCATTGTTTGGCTGCCCTATCTCAATCAATCATGGGTTATGGAATGACTAGTGAAGCTATTCTTGATGTGGTAAAGGAAGTGTGTGCAGGAATTATGATCAAATCCATTCAGATTGTACAAAATCAAGGGGCAAGTCAGAGCCAAGGAGGGAAACACAGGAAAAGAAGAAAATATCTCAGCTCAATACTTGAGCGGGAGTGGAGGAGGGAAGAGGAAAAAAGTAGCCCAGGCCCCAGTTAACAATCCTGGGAGATAGTTGCTGTTATTATAATCTGCAAGGTGGTGCCTGAAGTCAAGAAGGAGTGAGTTCAAATCCAATCTCAGATGTCACAACAAAACTTGCTGTTTCCTCCTCTTCAAAATGGCCTGATGAAGGAAATGGTAAATCACTCCAGTATCTTTGCCAAGAGCACCCCATGACTGAAATGACTAAATGGCTACAACCAAAAAAGGTGCTGTCATCATTCCCATTTTATAGCTGAGGAAACTAAGGTAAACAGAGATTAAGTGACTGGCAAACCATACCGGTATTTTGCCAAGAAAATGCCAAATGGGGTCACGAAGAGTTGGACGTGGCTGAAATGATTAAGCAACAGCACTTAAAGATGCTGTCATTATCCTCATTTCATAGTTGAGGAAACTGAGGTAAACAGATATTCAGTGACTTCTCCAGGAATAGTAAGCATATGAAGATGCATCTGAATTTCCTAATTTCTGATTTCAGGCTCCATTCTCTCTCTACTGCACCCTCTAATTGCCTTTACACAAAAGATGACTACACCAGGCCTTTTATTTTCTTTCAAATGAATGCATGAAAGGTTTATTAGATAATAATAGATGGTGTTCTAAGAATGAGCCTCAGATCAGGTTAATTTCTGGTCATCTCTTCAACCAGCTATTATTCCATCCTGTTTTTTGTGGCTTTAACCAAATGGAGTGTTTCTGCTCTCTCTGGATACAAAGGTGGCAGGGACCTTGAAGGCCATGTACACCAATCCTCTCATTTTACAAAGTAGGAAACTGAGGCTTCCAGATGGGAGATGGCTTTGGAGCTAGCCCAAGATGATGAAGTTGGTAAGAAACAGAGCAGGATACCCAATGTCACATATAGATATGATACTCTTTCCACTAAGCTTCATTTCCTGAGAAACTGATGATACTTTTCCTGTTCACTTCCTTATGATGAAGGGGTTGAAGGAAATGCTCCAGGGATCCCTGTGTAATGAGCTACCAGCTTGCCTGCATTAATGGGCAGTTCGGCAGTTCTTTCCCAAATTGTATAGGATTCTTTTTTTATTCCCTCAGAAACAGAACTATGAATCAATGAACACACTGCCAAACTAGAAAGCACAGGTGAGGTCAGGACATGTCAATAACCAGTCAATAAAAGGCAAGCCATTGAGCCTGGTGGGGAGTTCTTTACAGACTGTGACTCTGGGACCATTGATTTCAGGGAACAATTTTCCTTTTCCTTTATTAACAGAGTTGATGCCCTCATGCTGAAAGAAGTCTGGATGATATTCCCCAGAGAAGTTCTTAATGGATAATTAATTTCTCATGGAAAATCAGACTAGTCCCATCTTTCTCCTGGATTCAATAATCAAAGATTTGAGACCCAAAGGACTCATTTACCAACCAATTGCCCAAACATGTAGGGTTCCCAAGTACAACATGTCAAAATTCAATCTTAGATTTGGAAAACAGGAATTGTTTCATTCCTATCTCTCTTTCTTGTGACCCAAGTGATTATTCCCTTTTGTCTTGTTTCTTTCCTTATGAAAAGTACAGGTTTGAAGTGGATGAACCACAAGTATCTGTCAATTGTAAATCATAATCTTTTTTTTGACTAAGACAATGATCCAGTAGGGTTGGTGGAACACAAATTCAATGTTTATCAGTGGTATGATCTGGAATCTAAAAAAATAGAATGAAATGTTGGGCTTCACTACCTGAATCACAGTATCTAGGAAATTAGAGGTCATCATTCTACAATAGTCTTCACAAATAAGAACATATGTGGGCTCATATGTTCAGGTCTATGTAGTGGGTACAGTGGATAGAGCTTGGAATCAGGAAGACTCAATCTCATGAGTTCAAATACAATCTCAGACACCCACTAGCTATGTAACCCTGGGCAAGTCACTGTGCTCTTTTTTGCTTTCATTTCTCATTTGTAAAATGAGCTGAAAAAGAAGATTATAAACTTCTCCAAAATCTTTGCTAAGAAAAGCCCAAATGGTGTCACAAAGGGTAAAACAACTGAAAAAAATAACCCAACAAAAATTTCAGTTCTGGGAGGCATCTTTTATGAAGTATATTAATAAACCATAGAACATTCAGTAAACAGAGAGGATTAAATTTCATGACCTGTGCAAATCAGTTGAAGTGAGATGTTTAGTTTGCAGAAGAGAAAATCTATGGGTAAAAAGGATAATGAGGGAAAATGAAATGAGACAAATGTATACTTAATGTAGATATGTGGGCTGAGGGGCCAGAGGTGAGGGAGACAAAAAAACAAAAACAAAAATCAAGCACCCAGACCACTTTTCCCTCATTCAACACTGTTCCAAAGTGGAATCAAGCTCTCTGGAGTTCTTCAATCAGTGGTTGCATGATGACTTCTTACAGATATTGTGAAGGGGATTCTCACCTGAAACAGGTTTAATGGTCCACATGTCTTGGACTCAAGGACCTTGTAGGTCCCCATCATCTATTTGAGCCCAACATTTTGTCATCTCCTCCATAAGCTAGAGAAAAACCACCAATTTTCTATCTTTTTCTTGCATCATAGAATCAATGATTCAGAGATGCAAATGACTTTTGAGGTCATCTAACCCAGTCTCTTGTTTGTGTAAGTTAGGAAACAAGTCCAGATAAGGAAGTGTGTTGTCCAGGTATTTGAAGACAACTCTCATTGTTTCCCTGAATCATTTCTTCAGCAAGTTAAACATTTTCGTTATTTGAACCTCCCGTGGAGACCTAGTTGCACTTGTCTGAATCTTTATTCACTTTACTCACAAATGTCACTTCTAAACTGTATCAACAAGACAAAAGCTAACACTCCTTGAATGGTCTGACTGGGGCAATTCAAATTTGGAGTATCACCTCCTTATTCTGTGAAACAAGAGTGACTTTGGATTATGACCAGGTTGTTGATACTGATGATAAAAAAAAAGACATTATTATAACTCCATTTATTTATTTCTCCTAAATTTAACTATATGATGATAGCTATATAACTAGAAGGGACATCAATGGCCATTCATTATAATTCCATCATTAAACTGCAAATTGAGACCCAGAAACCTTAAGAAATTTACCCAACACAACACAAGTAAAAGCTAGGCTTTTATCTGAGGTCCTTTGATGCCATGTAGATCTATTTTCTATTTCATCCTCATTGAAATATTTTCTTTATATTAGGACTGTCTTGTAATGAGACCCCAAATCTCCTTGTTTATTCATTTAGGGGCTTCAGAGGTAAGCCGGAATCATCCTATTCATCTTTGTTTTCCAAGTGCCTAGCATAGAACTGTCTACAAGGTCATAGGTTCACGAATGTCTGTTGAACTGAGTTGACAGAGAAATGGAATGTTGGAAAATGCACTTTTCTAATTTCCTTTAATCTCTTGACATATCTGGCCTATTGATTGTGCTTTTATCACCTCAAGAATATGTTTTTAGGAAAGATTGAGGGAGGTGGAACTGGAGTCTCTAAGTGGGCAGTTTTCAGTCTGTTCAGAAATGAGTCCCAGTTTCCTGCAGCTGCTGCTGAACAATGAGCTTGAATAGGAGGAGGAGAAAGGGCTGGAACACATCTGGGGAACTGAGATGGGGGAGTGTTGTTTGTAGATTTCTAAGTCTCCTTTCAACCTTCGTTCTACAAAGTACAGGATTTTAGCATTGGTGTGGACTTAACAGTTTTTATTTCAACTTTTTTTGATGTCTTGAGTTTTGAAAATACATTCATTTCTTAATATATTTCATTGTTCTCCCCTTCCCACAAAGAAATCCACTGTAACTAAGGTTAAAAAAGAAAGAGGGGGCAAAGCCATCAATTCAATAAAACCAAACAATATATCCACCATGAATGACTTTATGCAGTACTCCACATCCGGAACTCTGTTGAAGGGATGAGCAGCACATTTTTCTCAACTCTTCTCCAAAAACCAAGCATTCAGTATCATTTTTTTTTGCATCAACATTATGACAAGGATTTTTACAATGTTGCCTTGATCCTGTTCCCTTTATTATTTGTTTGTATAAGTTCCCATGGATTTCTCAATTCTTTATTTTGGGTTCTTAGGTTATTAGTTTATTAAGAGCCTACTAGGGGCCAAATACTAGGCCAAGCACTGGGGTACAATGTAAGAACAAGACAGTCTCTGTCCTTGGGGATCTTTAGGAAACAAGTAACCAACTCTATATAAACAAAAATACACAAAATAAATTGGAAATAATCAACAGAGAGAAGTTCTTAGAATAAACAGGAATAGGAAAGACTTTGTGATGAAGTTGGGACAAGGACTCAGCTTTGAAGGAGCCCAGGGAAGGTAGAAGGCAAAGATGAGAAGGGGGAGAGTCGAAGGCAAGGACAGTCAATGAAAATGCCTGCAATGTCTTGTGAAACATGCAGGACAATGTGACTAAATCAAAAGTCCATGATGTTAATTTTATTAGAAGAGAAAGGAGGAGTATACTAGAAATACAACAAAGGTTGAAAACACAAGACTTGTCTACAAAATGGGAAATGTGATGTGTGTTGCTTGTTCTTGAAGAAGACCATGATATCAGGGAGGTGATGCCATGACAAGCACATGAATCTGATTTAAGTGAGGAAAGGGGTGTGCTAAGTTCCCAGCCTCACTTCCTTCTCCAGAACCTTTTTGGGTGCAGTGGCTAGATATGAATCAGGATGATGGAGATGGTCCTGCATGTGAGGCAATCAGCAACTAGACAAGGTCACATAGCTAGTAAGTGTCAAATATCTGAGGTCATATTTGAATTCAGGTCCTCCTGACTCCAGGCCTGGTGCCCTCTCTACTGTACCACCTTGTTGGATATGTAGTGAGGTGAGAATAAGGAATTGAGCATGACAAGCAATTGTGAGTCCAGGGGACTAGGAGGATGATGGTATACCTATGCTTATAGGGAAATTTGGAAATGGTGGAAAGATAATGAATTCAGTTATAGATATATTGGTTTTAATATCTCTATGAGATATCTAGTTTGAGATTTCCAATTAGCAGTTGGGGATGTAAGACTGGAAGGTTAGAGAGGTTAGAAATTGTCAAATAAATCTGAAAATCGTAGAACTATTTAAATCCATCAGAACTGGTGGCACTATCAAGGGGAATAGTATATAGAAGGAAGAGATTATGGTTCAAAGCAGCCTTGTTTAATGTTGTTTAATGACTGCTTAATGTCTGTGAACTGAGTGAAGACTCAGCTATGAGAAGGAATAGTGTGATTAGTAGGAGGAGATTCAGGAGATAATAGTGGCATAAAAAACCATAAGAAGAAGAAGATATATAGGAGAAGAGAGTGTTCTACAGTGTCAAAGGCTACATACAGGAAGATCAAGAAAAATTAGGATTGAGGAAATTTCATTGGATTCATTAAGATTTTGTTGATGACATAGGAGAGAGCAATTTCGGTTGAATGATGAAGTCAGAAACCAGATACAGAAAGTTAAGAGAGGAGTTAAAGAAAAGGAAGCAGTCATCACTTAAAGAAAGCTTTCTGTGGTTTTTAGTGAGAATTTTAAAAAGAGAAGAGATACAAAGTGGTAGCCAACTAGTAGGATTTGGGAGAATCAAGTGAGACTTTTTTAAGATAGTGACTATATTGACATTTGTGGAAGTAAGAATCTAGTGAGTATCCAGGAAGAAATTGAAGAAAAGTAGGGGTGGCTAGGTGGCACAGTGGATAGAACACTGGCCCTGGTGTCAGGAGTACCTGGGTTCAAATCCAACCTCAGACACTTCATAATTACCTAGCTGTGTGGCCTTGGGCAAGCCACTTCACCCCATCGCCTTGCAAAACCTAAAAAAAAACAAAAAAGAAATTGAATAAAAGTGAGATATTTGAAGGGACAGAGTGGGCAAGTTTTGACAGAAGATCCCACTTCTATATAAAAGGGGGTTTGACTTGACTCTTAGCAGAGCTGCTTCTTCATGTAAATCAGAGAAGATCATGGAAGGAGATAATGCAAGTAATATCTTAGTGTTATGAGGGGGGAAATAGAGCAGAAGAGGAGAGCTCACAGTAAATGATCTCCCTGTCCAATGAAATATGAGGCAAAGTCCAGCTGAGAGGACTTGGAAAGGGGGAGACATAAAACTTCTGAGTAGAGATGAAAAGAGTCTGGAAGAACTGTTGTGGTATGTGACCTAGTGAGTCAATTTATAGAGGTTTAAAAAGACTACCTTTGGGGAGTTAGGTGGAAAAGTGAACTTCTGGTCTGGAGTCAGGAAGACATTTTCCTAGCTTCAAATCTGAGCTCAGACTCTTATTAGCTGTGTGACTGTATAAATCATAACCATGTATGCCTCAATTTCTCCATATGTAAAATGAGCTGGAAGAGGAAATGGCAAAGCACTCCAATATCTATACCCAGAAAATCCCAAATGGAATCACAAAGAGTCAGGCATGACTGAAAGGATCCAACAATAAGAACAATCAGTATGTATGTTGAAGTCTTCTCAAATGAGGATTTAAATTGGAGAAGTAAAGAAATCTGTTTAGCAGAAAATGAATTCATTTAGTAATAAAGACAAAAATCCTGAATTTCGGAAGACAGCAGTCATAAGAATGTTGATTGGATGATAAATATAGATTATATGGACCTCAAAGGAAGAGTGATTATTGGGTCGCTTCGGCACATGGAAAGCCTGGAAATAGCCATAAGGAATATTTGAACTTCCCTATCACAAGAAATGAGCCTGGGGAAAGGAAATCTTGCAGCTAGTTGCAACAAGCTTAGAAGAGATAATTATTAAATTTTTAGTATGAGCATTTACACCTTGGAAATCAGCAAATACCACATTTAGGTTGTGATTGATTGTTTTGTTGATTCTCCAGCTAGACCTAAGAAAATTATGGTTAAATAGTAATAATGCCGATTAAACTTTTAACTTCATTATGCATACATTCCCTTTCCTAGAGAGCAGCTTGTTAAAGATTTACCAGATGGATTAGTGGAATTGATTAGGTACGTATCACACAGTAGTAAATTTGCTCTTGTAGAAACTTGAACATTCAAGCTGGGGGTAGGGGGACATAAAAACTCACTATTTAACAAAAATTGCTGGGAAATCTAGAAAGAGCTTTTGGAAAAATCTCAGCAGAATCTAACATCTCCCACAGTTTACCAAGATAAGGTCAAAATGGATAAATGATTCAGACATAAAGAGTGATATCAGGGGCGGCTACGTGGCACAGTGGATAAAGCACAGGCCCTAGAGTCAGAAGTACCTGGGTTCAAATCTGGTCTCAGACACTTAATAATTACCTAGCTGTGTGGCCTTGGGCAAGCCACTTAACCCCATTGCCTTACAAAAACTAAAAAAAAAAGAGTGATATCATAAGTAAGTTAGGGATGCATACACTATTATTTCTAAGATTAATGGATAAGAGATGAGTATGAACAAACAAGAGATAGAAACACAGGAAATGGATAATTTTGATAACATGAAATTTAAAGGGGTTTGTATAAGCAAAATTAATGGAACCAAAATTAGAAGGAAAACAGGAAACTAGAATAAAAAAAATGTACAGCATCTTTCCCCTTTTATTGAGCAATGTTTAAAAAAAAATATGAGCTATTCCCTAATCAACAAATGTTCAAAGGATATGAACAGGCAGTTTCAAAACTAACATTAATGACAAAAATATTCTAAATCACTCTTTATTAGAGAAGTGAACATTGAAACAACTCTGATTGCCTAATATGACTAACTTGAAAGGAATGAAAAATGACAAATGCTGGAAGGATTGTGGAAAAAAAGTTAGAATACTAGTACACTGTTGTTGA
Organism: Macrotis lagotis; assembly: GCF_037893015.1. Lineage (NCBI taxonomy): Eukaryota > Metazoa > Chordata > Mammalia > Peramelemorphia > Peramelidae > Macrotis > Macrotis lagotis. The sequence continues at coordinate 7,492,829 of NC_133658.1, forward strand.
ACTTGTGAACTAATTCATTCATTCTGGAGAGTAATTTGGAACTATGTCCAAAAGGCATACCCTTTGATTAAGAAATACATTTACTAATTCTATATTCCAAAGAAATTTTTAAAAAGGGAAAAGTACTTATTTGTGCAAAAAAATTATAAGTCTTTTGTCGTGGCAAAGAATTGGAAATTAAGATGACACTCAGAATTTAGGAGTAAATGAAACATTTTTTGTAAATTATTATGATGGAATATTATTTTGCTGTGAGAAATAATGAGGAGGATGTTTTCAGAAACTATGGGAAGACTTATTTGAACTGATGCAAAATTGAAATAAGTATAACCAGAAGAACCTTATAGATAATAAAAATAGCATTTTAGAATGATCAACTATGAAATATTTGGTTGCTCTTATCAAGTCAATGATCCAATACAATTTTAATGATTAAGAAGTAAAATTAGTTGGAATTAAAAAGAAGGAAGGAGACAGTGCAAAAGGGGAAATTGAAGATGAGGGAGATGGGACAGTCCCATGGCACCCATCATGCACATTTGTTGCATATTCAGTTTTTAATTCCCTAGATCCATTTTCAGATAACCTGCTGTCTCACCAGGCTGTCACTATCTTTGACTTTTGAAATTTATTTTTGAACCTAAAAGGTAAAATTTTACATTTATCTCTATTAAATGTCACTTTTTATTTGAATTCAGCCCAATATTTTACTCTCAAAATTCTTTTGGCTACTATCTCTCATTCCCTCTTTTATTATTCACTCTTCTGCAAGCTTTATGCTTTTTCCAGAAATGAGCCAAGGACACCATCCATAAAAAGATCCAAGTCCTCCATAAAATGGTTGAGAAAGGAAGGCTTGGATAAAATCCTACTGATTTGCCATCAGCTCTGACAGTCTAATTAGTTAAGATTCATAATTTATGATCCTTTTAGGGGACTAGGTTTTTCTTAGCAGAAAGTAGGGCTCTTCCTATAAATTTCATATAAATTGCTTTTTTACAAAATCACAGAAGTTCCTTCAGGAGACTAATGGTGACCTGGGAGGGAAGGAGAAGAATCCCCTGGAGCAGAATTCCAAATTCCAAACTCAGAATCTGAGAAAGAATGAGAATGATGTGGACCTTCTTACATTTTAAACTAGGAAATCAAAATCCCCAAGGCAAAATGCAACAGATTTAGAGGAAGAAGCAGGATCTTAGGCTCTTGTTGGATGGAAGAGATGGAAGTCAATTCAGAAGACATTTAGAATAATCCCTCTGCTTTTTACAGATCTGGAAACTGAGGTATGACTCAAGAAAGCATGAGTAATATTTCAGATCCTCTGACTCCAAAGTCTACTGACACCTCCCTAAGGCCACCCATAGTTCTAACTTTCTACATTGCCTCTCAGTAATAGGAAGAAGGTAACTATTATTTTTTTAATAATGAAGTTATTTTTTTAGTTGGCATTGATATAGCACTTTAATGCTTGCCATGTATTTTACAAATATTATCTCCAAAGATGACCCTTAAAGGAATTAGTTGCTTTTTCTTAGTAGAATGGTCCAATGAAAAGGACCCTTACTCTGGGATCAGAGGAGAAACCTGTTATTTCTTTGTCAGAGGGAATTCTCATGTGAGTACATTCCCTTCACCAAGGCAGGTCAATCCCTGAACTGAAAGCTTCTGGGTAGTGCGGAATTTCCTAGAATACTGAGAGTACTGACAAGTTCAGTAATTTGTTCTGAATGAACTGGAATCCAGTTTGTTTGTTCAAAGTCATCTCCCCCCTCTCTCCTAAATGTGTTAGGGGGTCAGATCCACCTGGAATTCTTACTGCCTATATGACCTTTACAAACTCACTGAAACTCTGGAGCTCATATTCTCCTCATTGTGAAAGGGAGTTGAGCTAGACAGTCCCTAAGATCCTTTCATGTCTACATTGAAAAGCTAGAAATCCTGTGGGGAAGTCGGAAAAGCCTGGCATGGCTGCCCTCCAGACCTGAAGTCAAATTCTATCTTTGCTTCTGAAAACCTTGCCTTTTCTGGAACTCAGTTTCCTCATCAGAAAAAAAAAATAAAACATGGGGATTAAATGAGGAGTTCAAAGACCCTTTTGATAGTAAGTCTAGTGAACCCTATGGTATCCTGTCCCAGAATCATCTCTTTAAATGCATAAAATAAGATAGTTACAAAGGAAATCCCAGTATGTGACACCAGAAGGCAGGTGAGTGGCACAGTGGATAGAGTACGGGGTCTGAAACCCAAGATTCATGTTCCTAAGTTCAAATCTGGCTTCAGACCTTATTAATAGTGTGATCCTGGGCAACTTACATCACTTAGAGTTTCCTCCTCTACAAAATGAACTGGAGGAAGAAATGGAAAATCATTCCCATAGCTCTGCTGAGAAAGCACCAAATGGGATTAGAAGGTAGGCTATGACTGAAACAAGGAAACAACAACAGATGAAACCAATTTTACTAAAATGCAGCGAACCTATAAAATAAGACAGGTTCACAGAATTCAGATAAATAATCACTGGCAGGAGGAACTAACATTCTGATTTCTTTTTTTCCCTTCATGTATAGGTTTGTTTTGTTTGTTTATTATAATTTTACCTTTAGCTCTGTAATTCTATATTTGAAAGTCTCTCCCAACTGGAAATATTTGGTCTCTTAAGAGAAAAGTCCAGTGGAACATGATTGTTGTCTTCAAATACATGAACAATTTGTTCTTTTTGACTCAGACATTCAAAAACAGAGTGATGGGGGAAAATAGCAGAGACCTGTTTAGGTCAATGTTTCTTCCCAGTCATGAGTATTGCCCTAGTTGGCTGTCTTGTGAGGCAGTAGCTTTTCCCTTGTTGGAGAACTTCAAACAGAAACTGGATGACTCTTTAAGATTTATTATAGTGAGGATTCCTTTGGAGGAATGGTCATCTTAGATGGCCATTGAAGGTCCTTCCAGTTCTCAATGTCTGTGATTCTGATAATTTGCATTCTATATTTTAAGATTCCTCCTAGCTTGAACAGTCTCTGTTTTAAGACTCCCCACCACCTCTCCAGCTCTGATAGTCTGAGTTCTCTCTAACATATCCAGCAGTTCAGAAATGCTGTATTCCAAAGTCTCTCCCAGTTCTGACATTCTATGTTCTAGAGTTTTCCCTACAAAGATGGCAACTCTGTTCCAGACATCATCTTAGGTCTTGATTTACAGATAAGCACCAGGTAGTTGAAAGACCAGCAGGAGCCTAGAGAACAATCTTGCTAGCAACTATTTATACTTAATAGATGCTGTTCTCAAAGTGTGAGTTTAAAATTTTTCTGGCCTAAATGATTTGAGTTTAGAAACCTAGTTCTGCTATTCCCCACTCTATTCTTATTTCAAGGAAATCTCTAATCTTTGAGGGATGCAAATGGGCACCAGGGAGTATGGTTTAGAATCTTTACTCCAAGCTATCCTTCAAGGATGTTTGGTTTGTTAATCAAAAATGTCTGGACTACTACCTCTAATCGTCCAGGTAGACTCAAACAGTGAAGAGTTCTTAGTTACAAGAGGGAAGGAGGGGATTGTTGTCAGGCCTCCATTCCTAATTTCCAGTCAATCGTATTGTTCCCCACACCTCTGTTCTGTAGTTAATCATTTGATTCCCACATTTATGTTGTTGAGCTCTTTTAATCAATCTTAACTTGGTTTCCAGGTGGAAGACAACTTCTCAGATGAAGAGACACCAAAAGCTTCTTGTGTTAGTATAGAATATGAAGCTCTACTGCTATTCTGGAATTATTTCCTGATGTAGAAGGAAAAACTTTGACTACCACCTTCTCTTTGACAAAGAAGAAAGAAAAAAGAAAACAAGAAACTGATGATCATACAAGGGGTCTTTTGATTTACCAGGAGGACTGGGGTAGTAATAGTATAATATAGGGTGTAGGGTGTATTCCAGGAAGACTAGTAGCTTGGTGTGAGAGCTGTTTTCCACCTTTGATGTCCACCTGAACCACCTAACTCTCACCTGTGACTCCAAAGTTTGTAGCATTCACAGGGGCCGCATCCTGGGAAACTATTTTGACAGATAGGCTAAACCAGGTTGAGTGTGTCTGAGAGAGTCTCAAACTCATTGCCGAGTAGTGGAGGGGTGTCCACCCACATGTGAAGTTTTCTACCATGGAGGAGAACAATTTGTTTCAATGGCCATGAAGGCAGCTGAAGCAGGTTTTAGAGCTTGGTTAGACATTGAAGATCCATTGTATCCAATGCCATCACCACTTGTTTTGCCTCTGCCTTGCTGTTAGATCATGATGACTTTGGAAGAGAGAGTGAGGTGGTTGACTTCATGCAGCTCTAACTCACTTAAATCCAATTTACCTACTCAACGAAAGACATCACTCACAACCATTCCTCAAAGTCCTGTGCCTTCTTAGTGCCCAATTAATGAAAATAGTAAATTGCAGAGAAAATGCCAATCTTCATTAGTAATTAGCAGTTCCTTCTCTGGGAATTCCCTACACTGGTGAGATGCTAGGTCTAGACCCAATCTCCAGTCCAACCTCTGAAATAGATTGATTCTGTATCTTATTTTAATTGATTCTACTTAGAATTAATTGATTTTGTCCTGTACCTGCACCCGTACATATTATGATGGCACCAGAACTTGAAGCTGTATCTTCCAGAAAAATCAATGCTCTTGGAGAGCAGGGGCCATTTCTCTCCCGAAAGCAGAAGTGGGATTCCACAGGACCTCTGGGTGACTGAGCAGCCCTCTTAAGGATTACATTGTTCACTTCCTTATCTGAGAAAGGGACTAGAAAAGGTGCCCTAAAAATTGTCTACCTACCCAAACCTGGCCTGATTATCTTGGCAATTGGCGAATCCCACAGTGGGTGGAAACACACACACACACACACACACACACACACACACACAAAGAAAATCCTAAAAAGCTTCTTCAAAGATTATACTCACCGTCAGTTCATGGAACTTATCCACACCAACCTGAAAGATGTACAGCTCTTGATTGTGAGAGAACTCAGCAGGTATGCTCTCCAAATAGCAGCCCTGAATGAAACAAGGCTGGCAAATGAAGACCAGCTTAATGAGGTCAGAATTGGATAAGCATTTTTCTGTAGTGGCCTCAGTGAAGGTGAGCACCTTGAAGCCAGGGTAGGTTTCATAATAAAAAGTAATCTAGACAACATTCTTGAACAGCTACCAAAAGTAATAAACAACAGGCTCATGACAATCTGATTGTCACTTCCAGGAAAATGCCATGCCACCATCATCAGTGCCTATGCTCCCACTATGAAAAACACTGAAGAAGTTAAAGAAAACATTTTTGAAGACCTGGGGATCCTTATCATCAATATATCAAAAGAGGACAAGTTTATAATTCTGGGTGACTTTAATGCTAGAGTAAACTCAGATTACCAGACATGACAGGAAGTCCTTGGGAGATATGGAGTTGGAAACAGCAACAGCAATGGTCACCTTCTATTGAAGACGTGTGCATTTCAAGAACTTCTCATCACAAACATTGTCTTCTGTTTACCTAAATGCAATAAAACTTCCTGGATGCACCCTCATAGCAAACATTGACATCTTTAAGACTATGCCATTGTAGGGAGAAGAGATAGACATGATGTAAGAGTGACAAAGGCAATGTGTGGTTCAGAGTGCTGGAATGATCACAGACTCATCCTCTCTAAGCTAAATATTCATATTCAACCAATGCGACCCCAGGGAAAATGAATACTAGAAGAATTAAAGTCCAGAAATTAGAGTGTCTGTCTGAGTGGGAACAGTTTGTTGCTAACTTTTAGGGAAAACTGAGCCAACACACAGTTGGCAACAGTGAAGCAGAAAAGGAGTGGGAAGCTTTCAGAGATCTGGGGTACAGTACTGCATTTGTTCATCTAGGTCAGAACACTCAGAAACAGGGAAATTAATTCTGATAATGATGCTGCCAAATGAAAAATGAGAACTTCACAAGGTTTGCCAGCAGGAGAGTTCATTCATTTCTAAGAAGGCAGCATTTAATTGCATTAAAAGTAAAGTCCAAGTGAAACTGGGAGAGGTACAGGACTCTTGGCTCAGTAAGAAGGCAGATGAAATTCAATTTTATGCAGACAGTAACAAACCAAAATGTTTTTATGATGCCCTGAAGATTTACGGGCCAGGCATATGGTGCATCTCAACTATTCAGTGCAGATGGATTAATATTGATAGGGACATGATCCTAGAGATATGGGCTGAACACTTCCATAGTATTCTTCACAGACCATCATCAATCAGTGATCAATCAATGCAGATGTCATTGACTGTTTAACCTCAAGTTGAAGTCAATCAGTCCCTAGCTAAAGTTCCAACAAAAGAAGAGGTTTTAAATGCCATTAGGCTCCTTTCAAGTGGCAAAATACCTGGTGCTGATTCTATTACAGCTGAGTGTACAGTGTCCATTGCTTATCCAAAAACTGACTGAATTTTTCCAGGTTATATGGCACAAAGAATTCAAGGATGGCTCATTGTCCATCTCTAAAAAGGTAAAGGGAATAGATTGTCCTGTGGCAATCACAGAGATATTTCTCTTTTAGTCTTTGCTGGTAAGATTCTTGGCAGAATATTTTTCAATATTTTGATCCTTCACCTGGAAGTTGGTCACCTTTCTGAGAGCCAGTGTGGCTTTAGAAAGGGTCAAAGAGAAGTCAATATGGTATTTGCTGCCCTATAACTCCATGAAAAATATCAGGAGCAGAATAGAATTCTGTATGAAATATTTTTAGTTCTGATCAAGGCCTTTGATTCAGTCAGTCATTCATGAAGATTTATGGAAAATTATGTCAAAATTTGGTAGCCTGCAGAAGTTCATCAGTATTGTATGTCAGTTTGATGATGGTTAGCTTGCCCAGGCTTCTGGATAGTGGATGAAGCTCTCCAGATTTCCCAGTTACCAATAGAGTAAAACAAGGATGTGTCCTTGCTCCCATACTTTTTAGCATGATATTTTCAGCCATGTTATCAAATGCCTCCACTGAGGATGGACATGACCCCAAGGTCAGCTACTGCACTGATGGCAAATTCTTTAACTTGAATAGGTTACAAGCAAGACTAAAGTGGAGGGAGTGCTGGTTCATGCTCTTCTGTTTGCAGATGATTGTGACTCAATGCAGCCTCTGAAGCTGATGTGCAACAAAACATGGATCAATTCTTTTGTGCTCATTTTGGTCTAACAATTAACACTAAGAAAACCCCAGGTAAAGTACAGTACTGCATTTGCTCATCTTGGTCAGAACACATCAGCCAGCCCCACACCATCCATATGTGGAAACATTGATTATAGCAAATGGAGAAGTTTTGAGAGCTGTGTACCAGTGAACTTCCTTTGGCAGTGTCCTTTCCAGGGAGGTCCACATTGACACTGAAGTTGATGCTCAAATTGCCAGAGCTAGCTCAGTATTTGGGAGGTTCTGAAAGAAAGTGTGTGTGTGTGTGTGTGTGTGTGTGTGTGTGTGTGTGTGTGTGTGTGAGAGAGAGAGAGAGAGAGAGAGAGAGAGAGAGAGAGAGAAAAGATGACAGAGCCATTGTGCTGACCTCATTGCTGTATGCCTGTGAAACCTGGACAGTCTACCAGTTCCATGTCAGGAAAGTGAATCGTTTCCATTTAAATTGTCTTAGGAAGATTCTGAAGATCATCTAGCAGGAGAAGATCCCAGACACTGAGGTCCTTTCTCGAGCTAAACTGCCTGGCATTCTGACATTACTACAGAGAGGGCAACTGTGATGGACTGGACACATCATCAGGGAGAACTCCCACAGAGAAAATGCTCACCAGATCATCAGAAGAAGGAGATCAAAACACCCTGAAGGTCTCATTGAAGAACTTTAGAATTGATTGTACAGCCGAGAGACACTGACACAGGACCATCCAGCATAGGGTGCTCTCATCAGGGAGGAAGGCAGAATGGAAGCAGCTCAAAGAAACAGGGCCATCTGTAAGTTTAGGATCCCCACCCCATGTATTCACAAGGACTATTTGTGCCAAACCTGTGGTAGAGCATTCTGATCTATTGATCTGATCAGCCACACTGTAATTTTTCTCAAACATAATAATGTTATTTTGGTCTTCTTCAATAAAGAGGGAAAAGAACCAACCTAGTATGAAGTCTAACAGTTCAAATTAAGGAAGACTGAGGAGTATCTAAGCTTCTTCAGTATAACTAAGACCCTGAGGCAAAAAAAAAAACCTTTTATAGTTTGGGGCCATACAGAACAAAGACAGGACTTTATATATGGGTTCCAAATTATGGTTGGTTAAAAAAGCTTGATATCATGAAGGGAGAAATTGAATGATATTCTACAGTAGTAAGGTGTGGGAAACAGTATGATTGGTTGGAAATTTGGAATGAAGAGCTAGCAACAGCACCCTCCTTTCCCCTGTTATTAAGAAATGTTTATTGTGTGAGTTCACCTGAAAGATTAGAGATGGTAGCCTAGACTTTCTTGATTAACAAACCAGACATCCTTAAAGACAGCTTGGAGTAAAGATACTAAGCCAGATTCCTTGGTATCCACCTGCATCCTCTCAAGATAACAAATTTACTTCAGGCAAAAATAAAAAAAATGATTAGCAGGAAAACTGGATTTCCAAACTCAATTTATTACAGGCCAGAAGAATTTTGAGCTATGTTCGGAGGCATCAATCATGACTTAGGCAGGTAGGAGACAAAATCAATTATTGGAGATAGGACCGATTAAAAAAGATACAGAATCAATCTATTTCAGAGGTTGGGCTGGAGTTTGGAGTTGGCATCTCACCAATGTAGGGAATTCCCAAAGGAGAAAACCCCCTTTGCTAATGAGATTGGCATTTTCTCTGCAAATAACAATTTCAATTACTTGGACACTGAGAAGGCAGGTGACTTGTCTAGAGTCACCCAGTCAGCACTGACCAGAAGCAGATTCTTCTTGGTTTCAGCTCTTTTCCCTCTATGCTCACCATCTCACATGTATCAGTCATCCCTGAACTTATTTCATCGGAATGCACTTTGTTTTTGTTGTCGTGTCTTGTTTGGGGGACTTTGTCATAAAATTAGGATGGGAAGAAGACATTTTCTCAGCATCTACTCCCCAGTGCTCCTAGGGACACAAGGGGATTCTTTAGACCCACCTGGGAATAGTTTTGCATTTCACTGTTTTATTTAGAGATTTTTCTCCCTATGTTACCAAGGATATAGCTTCGCTTCTTTGGTATTTTTGATTTCCATTCCCCCCCCAACAATCCTGTGATATGAGTAGAACCAATATAAACAGAGTCTAAACTTGTGATTTTATTAGTGGAGAGAAATCCCAAGGAAGAGGCCCTGTCCACTGAGGCATAACTAAAGAATTAGATGCTAATATGACCAGGGAGTTTCTTTACTTCATAATCCCTAGTGACTCCCTGTTTCTTCTTAGCTAAACTATAATCCCCTTTTAGAGCCAATCACAACCAGAATCTGACCTTTATTTCCAGACACGTGGGACAATAATACCCCTTATTTTCAACATGATCCAGTCATACTGGATGGCTCTCCCTTACATCTACTGCCTCTGGGTTTTTGCCTTGACTATCTTACATGCCTCAAAAATCTACCTTCCTTTCTTCTATCTCATGGAGTTCCATTTTTTTGTGGGACCCCTTTCCTCTTGTTTCTTTCCTGCCCTTCCCCTCTTCCCCCCCATCAAATTACCTTCTATTTAACTGCCTTGTATGTTTTTGTATTCAATTTTATTTATGAGTGTTATGCTTCTATAATTATCTCTTCCATTAGAATGAAGACTCCTTTTCCATACAGATCCTTTCCCTTTTTAGCATTTGTATCCCCAGAACTCAGCTCCCAATAGTCATTGAAAATAAGATTTCCTGGGGCTTCCAAGAGACTCAAGGTAAGTCACCTGCCTTCTTAGTGCCCAAGTAATTAAAATTGTAATTTGCAGAGAAAATGCTAATCTTCTTTAGTAATGAGTAATTCCTTCTCTGGGAATTCCCTAAACTGGTTGAGATGGTAGGTCTGACCCCATTCTCCAGTCCAACGTCTGAAATAGATTGACTCTGTTCCTTATTTTAATTGGTCCTACTTACAGTGAATTGATTTTTTTCCCATGGCTGTATAGTATATATGATGGGGTCAGCACTTCCAGACAGTCAAAACTCTTGATGATCAGGGCCCTGAGTTTTCTTTGTATCTCCGGCATGAGCACAATTCTTGAAATTGGAGACTGATTTCTTATCTGATTACCAACTACACCATGCTGCCTCTCATTACCACTCTTATACCCATTTCACAGAGAAAAAGGCTGAAGCCATAGAAAGCCTGAATGATTTTGCCTAGACGCACAACCTTAATAAATACTAGAGACAACAGAAATTGAAAGTCTGTCTTTTCTGATCTCAGGTACCATTCTTAACTACTCTTTATGACACCATCATTTGGCTGGATTATTTGGTGGAATTCTTAGAAAAGTTGAGTTTCTAATAAACAGCAAGAAAATGAAATTACATTCAGATACTCAATGAGGGAATGTTGCAAATCATTGTCTTCATCAACTATGCTAAATCAGCTGAGACAAAGATTTCTGCCAGAAATCATCCTGAGGGTCACTGGGCTTCACACAGGTGAGTTTTATGAAACAAACAAACCAGTAAAAAAACACCTTTGGTTCTAGGTACTTGAATTTATATTCATTCCCCTTTCCCTCCCACCCCTACCAGGCTTCAGGTATAAGTGCAGGGAAGAGAATGTATCTTCCAGAGAGCATATGGTGGATAAAGACTCCCACATCCCAATGGCCTGGATGTCCTGAGTGAAACTCTCCCCACAGGTGACCTAACCATCTGATCACTTGGTTGGCATCTGTCTTTGATGTGAGGGCTCTGGGCTTTGCCTCTGACATTCATGGAAGATTTTCCTTCTTAGGATTCTTTTTGGGAAGTGATTGGTGGAGTCTTTCTGTTTCTATTTTTCTTCTGTGATTATAATAAATGTAGACTGTTGTCATTTATGATATCTTGAAATATTGTACCCAGACTTTTTTAGTATAGTTTTCATGGAGTTCTGTGATTTTTAAATTATCCCTCCCTGAAGTGCCTTCCAGATAATTTTTTAAGCATTTAAACTATCTAATATTTATTTTCTTCTATAGAGTTTCAATCCCTACATTTCATTCTAATATTTTTACTGTCTTGTGAAGTCACTGAATTCTCTTTGGCCTTTTATAGTTTTCTGGAGTCCGTTTCTTGGATAAGATTGACCACTTTGTCTTTGAAGTTACTTATTCTCTTCCAAATGATTTCCTCTGGAGCTTTTGTTTAATTTATTATATCTCATTCATTTCTTATAGGTATTCATGTAGTTTTTGAAGAAAATTCATTTTTTCCCCTTTGAGTTTCTGCCTGCAGTTATTATGGAGTTATTACTTCTGGGGGATGGGGGTGGAGGGTCATTTTTAGTTTGAAATCTTTTTTTTTACTTTCATATTGGTTAGTGTTTTGTTTGATTTAGTCTTCTCTCCAGTCTTAATACCTAAAGTGGGTTTTTGTGACTGGGCCAGGCTCCTTCCACTCATGGCCTTCAGCTAGGTGTGGTTGATTCTACTTGATCTCACCCTAGGTTCCCTAGGTTTTGGGACTGACTTCCCAAATCAAGAATATATGACCTTAGATGTTTGAAACTCTGAGAGTAATGGACCTTCAGAGCTCTATCAGGGATTTCAGGACAGAGCATGAGGGACCTCAAATCCATGGACTTGGACATTCCTAATGTAAGCACTTGGGTATCATATGGGTCTTTGTGGCTTCCATAGTCTTCACCCTGGGTCACTTTAATCTGTCTTGGCAGGCTCCTGTATTCTTGAACCCTTAGGATACAATAACTTAGAACTTGCCTTGCTTTTGATGGTGAGCCCCAATTTCCATATCTATGATAAAGTTTCCATGTAGTTTGGAGAAATCACTTTCTTTAGACTTTCATTAGATTTATCATAATTCATTCCAGGAAAAACTTCAGAGTTTTGTTGGAGGAAGCCTTAGGGATGTTAGCAGTCTAGTTTTTATTCGGGAAGTCTCTGGGTATGGCATCTCAAGTCTATTATTGATTCCAAATAGGATGTCCAAAACCCTCCACCAGTCTATTTTTGGTTCCAAATTTGATGCACAAAACTCTCCGTCACTGCCTCCACAATTTTGCTCTGATGGGGTTTCAGGAATTATTTTATGCTGCAGTTTTAAATGTATACCATAATAGCCAACTAGTTTGGGGGCAAAAACATTGGGTTAGGAGTAAAGAGACCTGGATTCCAGTCTTTCATTGACTTGATACATTCTAATGCTTCCAGTGACTTGATTTATGATTCTCTGGACTTCAGTTTTGTCCTCAGTCATTCTAGGTTGTTGATCTCAATGTCTACAGAGGTCTTTTGGAATGGATTCTTTTAGAATCTTTACTGAGTTTGCTAGTATATGCACCTCAAATTGGGAAAATTTGTTTCAAAGATTAAAAAAAAAAACTCCAGTAAAGACAAATAGAAACTGAGTCTAAAATGGAGTCAGGGATTTGTGCCAGAGATGGATGGATGGGAGACACCTCCTTTCATATTAAGCAGCTACCATATGACTGGAAGTTTGTGCCTCTTCCCTTTCTAATTACTGGCACTAGATCTCCAGGCCACTGTCCTGGCATCCCTCTGGCATCAGGGAGATAAATGTCGGACTTAGAGTCTGCCTCTGGAGCCAACTCCTAACCTCATTATTTTGTACTGGTTGAAAACCCATCTGTGCTCTTGTTAAAAACATCTGAATTTTATCCCTGACAGAAGGACCCATTTTTGGCTCTCAGAATTTCCTCACTTTTCCATTCATCTGTTTTTTCAATTCATGGGACAGAATTTGGTTGGGCTCTCCTCAGGCACCCAAAAGCCTAGTCACAATTTACTTAGATTTTTTTTTTACAAGTTACAACATTTTTAATCCCAAGTGTCTCCACTTTAATGATAGTGGACTCCAAAACAATCCCATCTGACCACAATCTCCTGATCTTCCACTTTTTTTGATGACTGCACTCAAACCTCTTTTAAATCCTTTATTGCTAATCCTCCATTACCATTCACTGTTCTGATTTTACTTTTCTTTCTTTACAATCTCCTCTGGCAAACCAGTGTAGGCAAATATCCATTCTTTCATTCATTTCTCCCCTGGACTTTCCATAATATTGAGCTCCTACCTGGTGGCCCTACTAACTCCCTTCTTTGATCCTGAATGATATTGGGAAACTCTGCTGACTACCTATATTAAAGGTTTGTATTATCTTGTCTCAGCTGGGGTCTCAGAGATACTTGGAAATCCTTTTATTAATTTCTCTTGTAATAGTTATTCCATTTGTTGGAGTAAATTTTCTAGAATTTTCCCTTCCCTTCTTAAGCCTATAGACCACCCACCTTTCTAAGGTAAATACATTTCTTCTTTCTCTACTGAAAGTAAAAGAATGATTTCCCTTATCTCATACTCTATATTTCATATTTCCTTTCTTTTTTTATTTTAAGTGACTTGCCCAAGGTCACACAACTAGGCATTTATTAAGTGTCTGAGGTTGGATTTGAACTCAGGTTCTCATGACTCCAGGACTAGTGCTCTATCCACTGTCCCACCTAGCTCCCCCATAAACTTTCCATCTCACTTCCTTTGCTTTATAGGATGAGATTACTCTTCTGGGCAAGCTGAGCTCATCAATTTTGATCTCTTTAGGTAGTTTCTCTCTCTCTCTCTCTGTCTCTGTCTCTCTCTCTTCTCTTCCTCCTCCTCCTCACTGAGGCAGCAAGTAACTGTTAAGAGCCTTCTACATCTCCCGTGTGTCTGTGTGTGCCCACACTGTGCTAGTTGATTGGAAGGGCTAGACAGCCATAGCTGGCCTCGCCTCTCCCCTCCTGGGTTCATTCATTCAGCCAACCCCAATGCCATGAGCTGTGTGGGGTCACTACCACATGTGGTGTCTAGGGGCTGTGGAAGTGGCAGGAATAATATTTGGATAGTACTGATATGCTAGGTGCTATCCTAAGCTCTTTTAATCACGACTCAAAGTTTACTAATATTTCTTCTTCCAACTTCCTTTATTTTCTTTTCCCTCACAACTCTGAGAAAGCAGGAATATCCTGTATTTCCTCTAAGGGCCAGGTGAGCAGAAGGCCAGCAACTTGGTCTTTCCTTCATTCTTTGGGGTTTATGGAGGTTTTGTCTTGTCCAAGATTACAAATGTAGTCAGTGAAAGAGTAGGGATTAGAGCATATCTTCCTGACTCCAAGTCCTGACTCTCCATTGTGATCTCTAGTTTCTAGAGCCAACACTCTTTCCACTGTTCTACACTCACTTAATTGTCCTTTATATCTGATCTTGGTAAATACCTTTTGTGAAATATCACCAAATGATCACTAAGCACTGTTGATAATGAGCCACTATCTGTAGCAAACTAGTATCACAGTCCTAGAAATCCCATCCCCTTAAGTCCCCTCTGGGGACCCTAACCTATGAGTGTGAGTACTTAAGGGAGAACATCTCACAAGGCCTCCTAAATAAAAACAATTAAGAAATGATCTTCAGAAAGTAGCTGCAATGTGATCAGTTTCTTGGAAGACAGTATGAAATTTTTATAGGAATTGGAGGTACACTGGACTTCTAGTAGAGAGACCTAGAACCTTAACTTGGCTGCTTATAAAAATGGTGTTTCTTGGGATGAATCACTTTTGTTCTCTGGTCTTCAGTTGGTTCCAAATATATTAGCAGCTGGGTTCAAGCCCCAATTCATTTGTGAAGAGTAGTAGGGTTAAGATGAATGATCTATACTCTCACCCTAGAGAGTTTGGGTAAGTTAATTTCTATACCTAACACAGTTCCCATGTTACTTCTTTGAGTTTATTTTCATGATAGTAAAGGCAGCATGTTCCCCTCACTTCCCCCCTTCTTCCCTCCACTATTACACTCTTTCACATCTCTTTTATGGGACATTATTTAACCTATTCTATCTTTCCCATCTCCCAGTGCATCTTACTTTCTCATCCCTAAATTGTATTTTTTTTAGATAATCATCCCTCTTTCTTACCTCTTAATTTTTTTTTATCTATCATTCCCTCATAGTCAAGTCACACCCATGCCTTTGGTCTTTATATTTTTCTTCTAACTGCTCTAATAGTGATAAAATTTTTAGGAGTAACAAGTATCTTACCATATAGTAATATAAAACACTTAACTTCATTATATCCCTGATTTCTCTTTCCTGTTTGTCTTTTTATGCTTGTCTTGAGTCTTGTATTTCCAAATGAAAATTTCTATTCAGTTCTTGTCTTTTCATCAGAAATATTTGACAATTATCGATTCATTAAATATCCATTATTTTCCCTCTGAGGAATTATACTCAGTTTGATGGAGTGGGTGATTTTGGGTTGTAATTCAAGTTTCTTTGCCTTCTGGAATGTCATATTCCAAATCCTCCAACTTTTTTTGGCAAGGCAATGGGTTAGGTGACTTGCCCAAGGTCACACAGTGAGGCACTTATTAAGTGTCTGAGACCAGATTTGAACTAATTCAGGTCCTCCTGATTCCAGTGCCAGTGCTCTATCCACTGTGCCACCTAGCTGCCCCAAATCCTCCAAATTTTTAATGCATAATCTGCTGCTAAATCTTGTGTTATGATATTTGAAGTGTTCCTTTCTGACTACTTGCAATATTTTTCTTGATCTGGGAGTTCTGGAATTTGGGCATAATATTCCTGTGAGTTTTCATTTGAGATCTCTTTCAGGAGGTGATCGGTGGATTCTTTTAATTTTAATTTTATCCTCTAGTTTGAGGATATGAGGTCAGTTTTTCTTCATGATTTCTTGGATTTGGGGCAGCTAGATGGTGCGATGGATAGAGCACTGACCTTGGAATAAATAGAACCCAAGTTCAAATCCTACCCCAAACACTTGACTCTTTTACTAGCTGTGTGACCTTGGGCAAGTTACTACATCCCTATTCCCTCACAACCAGGCCATCTCCAGTTGTTCTGGTTCATATTTGGACACTGGATTCAGATATCTCTGGATTAGAAAGTGAGGATGGTGACCTAGCACTGTACCCCTTCATTTAGATCCAATTCAGGTGCTTGTCATGGAATCACCTGCCATGATGACATGGTCATCTTTGAAAATAAAGGACAAACATTATTATTGCAATATGATGTTTAATCATGAATTTCAGGCAATTCCATCAGTTTTAAATTATCTCTTCTTGATCTGTTTTCCAGGTTAGTTGTTTTGCCGATGAAATAATTCATATTTTTAAAAATTTTTTGTTCTTTAGCTTTTGTTTGTTGTTAATTCATATCTCTTGGAGTCATTTACTTCTACCTGACCATATTGAATTTTAAAGGAATTATTTTCTTCATTTTACTTTTGTGCCTTCTTTTCCATTGAACCATTTTTATTCTTTAAGAAATTTTTTTCTATAGTGAAGTTTTGTACTTCTTTTCCCATCTGTCCAATTCTACATTTTAAGAAATTTTTCTTTTTGGTAGTTTTTTTGCCTGTTTTACCATTTGGCCTATTCTGCTTTTTAAAGTGTTATTCCCACCCCCCCCCCCCTAGCATTTTGTGTGCTTCCTTTATCAAGCTAGACTTTTTTTCCCTCATTTTTAAAAATACATCTTAGTTCTCCCAGTTTTTCTCTGACTTTCTCATTTGATTTTTTTGAGCTCTTGCAGGAGTTATTTTTGGACCTGAGACCAATTCACCTTTTTTCCCCCTTTGAGTCAAAATTCCCTTGAGTCAAACTATATACATACATACATATATATACATACATATATATATATATGTATGTATGTATGTGTATATGTGGTTTGAACTTTGTCTTCTTTTAAATTTGTGTTTTTATCTTCCCTGGAATCATAATAACTTTCTGTGATTAGATTTTTTGTGTTCTCCTTGTTTGCTTTCTTCTTGACTTTTACTCTATATAAAAGTTGGGCTGTGCTCCTTGGATGGAAATACTCTGGCCCAAGTTCCAGATCTTTGGAGCTGTTGTTTTCCAAGCTAATTCTGGGGGGTTATTAAATTTTCAATTTTTTTAAACTAAGAAGTGTGAACATTCCTTTCCTGACCTGTGCTCTGGTCTGTGAATGCCACAAATGTTCTTTTCTGTCATGGAACTATGATCAGGGTCCCCATTTCCCTATGGCTACATCCTTAGTATGCTCATGCTCCTTCTTGCCCAAGGACTATGACCCAGAGCCATGTAAGGGCAAAAGGCTGCACCTATTGCTAGGCAAGGATCTCGGTAATCTCATTTTTTTTAGGTTTTTGCAAGGCAAATGGAGTTAAGTGGCTTGCCCAAGGCCACATAGCTAGGTAATTATTAAGTTTCTGAGGTGGGATTTGAACTCAGGTCCTCCTGACTCCAGGGCCGGTGCTCTATCCACTGCATCACCTAGCCGCCCCTAATCTCCTTCTGACCAATTGTCTGAACCCCCTGCACATCTGTGGGCTCAAAGTTATTGATTTTTTGTTTTTGTTTTATTCTTTTTTTTTTTTTAATTTGTATCTCAAAGCTCTTGAAACCACTGCTGGTTCAGTCTTCCCCCAGACCTGCTGCTGACTTGCATGGCTTGGTATGTACTGTACTTCCTCTCACCTCATTGAGATAGACCTTTCCTGCAGACTTTCTAAGTCGTCTGGAACTGGAAAATTCCTTTTATTGGTCCTGTTACTCCATAATTCATTTTGAGTTATTATTTTGAAAGGTTTTTTGGGGTTGGGATTGGGGAGAGCTCAGGTGCGCTCTGCCACCTTAAACCATCTTCAATAATTTCAAAATTATTAGAGATAAATACAAAGTCTTACATGTGGATACAAGAAAGTGACCTCCCAAATTTAAGATGGGAGTAAGACAAAAGTTCATTTGAAAAGGATTTAGGGATTTTTAGTGGACTTCAAACTTAGTAAGAGACAGGAGAGTGATATGGTAGAAAAGAAGGCTAGTGGGATTCTGACTAAGCAGAGAGAAGGGAAAGCTTCTGAGCATAAGGAGACAGTGATGCCTCTAGATTCTTTCCTGATGTGTAGGGTATAGTGTTTAATCCCGAATGACACACTTTAGAAACAACATTAATAAACGAAATTGCATTCCAAAGAAATCAACCAAAATCAGGAAAGATCTAGAGGGAGTTGGAAATTTAGTCTCCATAAAGGAATCATCAGAGAAGACCATAGCTACAAGGAAATTTAAAGAAATTTTAGGAAAGTTTCCTATAGAAAAAGGAATTAGACTTGTATGGATTGTTGAGAGATTTTCATTTCCTTCTTCAACATATTTTATAGATGAAGAAATTGAAATGAATGCAGTTAGGTGACTTGTCCAGTGTCATATAGAGAGTAAGTGTCTGAGACTATATTTGAATTCAGGTCTTCTGACTCTAGGCTCAGTGTTTAATCTACTCTATCTCATTGTTGCCTTGGGGAAAGAATTAGAAACCATAACCGGAATTTCCAGTGCATCAGAAAAACAAAACAAAACATTAAGAGATATTTAACAATGGTGGCTAGTGTCCTCTTAGCAGACACCTTTATGACAAATCTGAATGACCACTCATGAGAAATGTTGCTTGTTTGGGGGCATGGATTTGAAATGGCCTCTCAAATTTCTTGCAGCTGGTATTCGGTTATTTTGCTAGTTTCAATTCTCTCATTTTTCATACAACAAAAACAGAGGTAATAACAATAAGGTGGCAAACCCCCACACTACCAGCACCACCACCACCAGCAACAACAGCAACATCTCTTTGCTCTGTCTTATCTTCACCTAAAGGTATGATCCTTTCTCTTCATCTCTCACCTCTAAAAATTCAAACTAGATTAAATTTTCCCTCTACATAACCAGGATGGAAGGGAAGGATGTCAATTATATATGAGTAGCAGGAGGAAGGAGGTGGTTTCAGCATATCCTTGGGGAGAGTGGAGAGTGGTTCCTATGAGAATGCTGGAAGCAGTGAGTAGATAGTCATTCATCTATTTTGTCTGAAACGCTGGATATTCAGAGGGAGGAATGAGAAATGAATCTCAGAACAGAAATCTCTACAATAAAGAAGACATTGAATTCCTGACAGAGAAACTAATTTTTTTTTTTTGTCCTTAGGACACCAGGGATCTCCAACGGTTCTTGAGCAGGAAAGTGACATTGTAAATACAGTCTACTACAGGAGAATTATTTTTCTTTTCTTTTTCAAAGTAACCATAAATAATAATAAAACCCATTAAAATAACCAAATAGAAATAATCAAATACAACAGCAGATACAACAATGATAAATTGAATCCAGAGTCATGAAATGCAATGACTACTCTCCCTCTTCTGCAAGGCCCATCTGTTGTTGGCAACTGCATTCATCCTTGAAATGTGAGTGAAATTCTCACTTATTGAATGTTCCAAGTGCTCTTGTTGCCATCCAATGGGTGCCTATAGGACTCCATGTTTCTAGTTAGCTTGGCATAGCTCTGAATCAAACATCAAGAAGAGCTGTCCTGTGGCTTCTTAAGTGGTGGGTATAGCCAGCACCAGAGACAATGTCATTGCAAGAGGCTGATGCTGCTCTAGGTGACCAAGCTCTCTGTTTTCTATTAACCCCAAATTTACGTCAGCAAGCAATTCCATCATCTATGCACACTTCCAAGTCAGCAGATGATGGGTTGCTCTGAGCACCATTAGTGATCCGCACACATATTAAATACTGCTCTCTCTGGCAGGAGCTTGAAGCTGTTCATTTTCATTCCTAAAGTCTGACTGCACTTCATTCTAACATTGCTCAGGCTCATTCCTATGGGTCATCTCATGCCTGTGAATTTAGAGCTGAATTTGACCTCAGATGATGTCTCAACAATCCCTTCATTTTCAAATAATGAAATTAAAAGAGAATAAGAGAGAGCATGAGTGTTTGTTAAGTGCCTGCTATGTCCTGGAATTATGTTAAGTCTTTTACAAAATCATCTTATTTGATCTGATAACTATTTTACTCATGGGAAACTGAGGCATATAGTGGTTAAATGACTTTCCCAGGGTCATACAGCCAGGCATGTCTGAGACTGAATTTAAACTGCCTTCCTATCCATTGTGACCCAGAGGGGGGAAGAGCGATGAAATATGAACTCAGTCCTATAGCTGCAGGTTTTATTCTTTCCTGTCAATGGATGGTTTGGAAGTAACTACTACTATACTCAGTATTGACCTTAAACTTTTTGCTAAAATATGATTGGAAGGAAAGAACTCAGGTCAGGAATGAGAGGCCTCAGCATTAATTTTGATTTTTCCACTCGCCACCTCTTTGATCTTGAGCAGATAAATGGGCATCTCAGTGATAAAGTTGGCACCCCTGGCTTCCTGATTCTAAATTTTCTCATGGAGCACACAGTCTCCCAGCCAAGTCTCTGGAGACAGTGATGATATTTAACCCGAACAGGTACTTAACCCTTCAAGGTTGGTAAAACCCTTTGCAACCAGTTTCATATTTAATCCTCAGACAAATACAGTGAGGCAGGTGCTACTATGAACTCCATATTACAAAAGGTAAAACTGAAGCTCAGAGAAGTGGAGTGATTTGGATAGGATCAAATAAGAGGTAAACCTGTGAGGAAAGATTGGAACAGGGATCTGGCTGAGCTGAAACTTCTCAATGAAAAGAGATGTCTTTATGTGGGATAATTTATCTTTTCTGAATTTTCAGTAATTGAAACACTACAAATCTCAGACATATCAAAATACCCTTTAAATCTCAATATCAAATAAGATCATGTGTGTAAATTCTCTTGAAAACCTCAGCCATTATTGTTTGCTTTGCACTTCTCATTAGTGCTATTATTGTTAATAATTAATTACTCCTTTTTATTAGAATTCTAATCCATCTATATTGCACACTATTGTCTGAACACTCCTCATTCTCTTCCCCCACTATATCTTTGCTCATGATAAACCTTAACATTTATTGCTTATATCCTGTAGATTCTCCTTATTATAAGAAACAAGAATGTATGCATATCTAAGAAGACTGAAAATGGCAGATTTAAAATTATTAGATGCTGTCATAGTTCTGCTCATAAACAATACTGACTAGCGATCCCACAGTGTTATTCCCATGACCCACCAGACAGCTTCTAGGAAACCAGTCTTTGGGTTTTTTAATGGTTGCCGAGTTGAATGGAACAACCTATTCATCTTACTGATGATTAGACATTGTGGGACAGGTTATACCAGAAATACAGTAGTCAAATTATCTAGATGGATTTTGTATCATTTCCTTATCGATCCTATATTTAGCTAATTAATTTTTCCAATGACTACTTTTGACCTATAATTGCTTAAGTCATGGGTGTCTCTGAACTTATTCATCTGGTCTCTGAGAGGTTAAGCTTAGAAATCCAATTCTCCAACTAAACGCTTATCCATTTTTGCCTCAAGGAGCTGACCTTGGGAGAACCTGTGTACACAAGAGAGTAGGGCCCAATTTCTGTAAACCCTGAAGCTACTATTCCAGCTACTGTCTTGCTTGTTGTCCAAAAGTCTGGGTCATTAGTAATAACCTTACCGGTGAAAAATAATAAACACTTCTTACTCAAAAGAAGGAAGGTTGCTCCTATCCCTTCCTCCATTACCAATCATATTTTCCTCCATGCCTCAGCTATCTTCTTCTCAATCCCATGATATTACCTACCTTGTTCTTTGTTCTTTACCCTCCTCCCAGACCTTTCAAACTGTCTTCCTTCTTTGGCATCGTGGTTTACTGAGGAAGTTGAGATTCTATTTATTGGGAGATTAATGCTTTGCCAATAAATTGATCATGCTTAGAACTTTGTGTCTCAGTTTACCTTATACTAAATTCTTTCAGTAGAAAATCCTGAGTCTCAGGCAACATATAATATATTCAGTGTTAGTAGAAGGCGAGGAATTGATGTTTGTCCTTCATTCTCGAAAAAGACCATGCTATCAGGGAGGTGATGCCATGAAAGCACATGATTTGAATTTGAATATGTGGGGGGGAGACTGTGCTAAATCACTAGTCTCACTTTCCCCTCTAGAGCCATCTGGGTCCAGTGACCAGATATGAATCAGGATGATTGGAGATGGCCCTGGATATGGGGCAATTGGGGTTAAATGACTTCCCCAGGGTTTCATAACTAGTAAGTGTTAAGTGTCTGAGGCCAGATTTGAACTTGGGTCCTCCTGTCTCCAAGAGCAGTGCTCTATCCATTGTGCCATCTGACTACCCCAGTAATGGTAGTTATGGTAATTAAGTTGCAGGTTGATAAAACAATAAAAGGTTTTGCTTTGGAGACCAGCTACTCAGATTCTCAGAAGCACGGGGTTCAAGTCCCTTCAAGGTAACTTTAGGCAGCTCACAATGAAACTTTGTGCTTCAATTGTCTCATATGAAAGAGGAATAGAAAATGATGGTTTTAAAGAGGTTTGTTGATACTGAAGTAAGGCATCAATGCAAGTTCTAAGGATAATTTGAGGCCCCAATGATCCTCAGTATCCTAAGGGTCTGATCCTTCAGATATCTCTTGGTTTTTGGATGGACCCTGACAAAACCTTAATATTTTAGATATAAAGAAAGGCGACTTGTCTGGTATGTGGCAGGACTGTAATCTACCCAGTCATTTGCAAAAGAGTATGAGCAAATCAGCTCCTGAGCTGATCCCCGTGGAATGTCCCTTCACCCTTCAGTTAGCTATGATAGCTTGAGGTTGCTGACAAGTCTATCACAATCACACCTGCCTGTCTCTTTGTTGCTTCCCAGGGGATATCAATCCATTGGAACATTAAAAAGAAATCCACATCCAATTTTCTGTTTGCCATCCCATGTCTAAATGGATAAAATCAAGATATAGGCAATCTACCAGATGTCAAACTCCTTCTTGACACCATTCCGCACATGAGAATGACCTGAAATCACAATGGTCTGAGTTTTCCTTCCTTCCCTTGCCTAAAAGGGGGAGAAAAGTGACAAGCAGACCCCACGGTCCTCAGGAATGGCAGCCACTGGAAAAATATAAGTGGATATGAATTGCAGAATTTGGAGGAAACCAGAGTTTGCATTCTTAGAATGGAAGACAGTCTTTGATGAATCTTATTATCTGAAATCATTCTGTCAAATTTTCTCACCCTCTCTTTCTAAAGACGTCAGGGTTTCCAAGGTACATTTCAGTTTATCAGTTTTGGCTGCTTATCCAAACCATCTTTAGGAAGATTTCTGAAGAGATATAGGTCCTTTATTTTACCTGCCAAAATAATAGGCATAAAAGTAATCTAGGCATCTTGGCCTAGTGGAACATATTATCATTAATGTTCTCTTTGGAATTATTGTAAACTGTTTATTGAGAATGAAAAGCTGGAGGGTGTATTGGTATGACTACTAAAAACAGAGTGTTAAAATGGTAAAATATGTATCAGACTCTTGAACTCCTGGAATCAAGTCCTACCTTTGCGATTTACTATTTGTCCCTGGATGATTTAGATGAGGCGCCAATATCATTCAGTGGAGGGGGTTTTCTTACCAGAGAGTTCCTTATAGCAATCTCCAATATAACCCCCCCATCCCTAATAATAACAACAGGCACCATGATAATCCTTTCTGTCCTACTTCAGTCATATGCCTTTCTGGACTTATCTGAGAATCAAATAGTCCATTGTCAGGGTGATACCAAAAGCTCCTCAAATAGTAGGAAATTCTAGAGTTAATGCTCTACTGACACTGTCTTTGAACACACTGGATTACCTATGTACCATTCTGTGGCATCTCAATAGGACTGTGTGGAGAAATGTGTTTATTTGTAAGACAGACTGCAACTCATGAAAGGGTTTGAATGATCAATATACCAGAAGAATAAAAATACCCCAAAGGTCCAGTAACAATTTCAGGCCTTATTAATACAAAATAAGAAGTGATTGAGCCAGTAAGAGTAATTACTGACCTATATGCCTATTCTCTAATTTATAAATCATCTCTATGAAGATTGTCCATGATAATGCTATTAGCAAGAAATGTACAAACTTTCCCAAATGATGTTCAATAATGACTCACTTTTTTCATCTCAAAACTTATCGAAAGATGTAGAAAATGTAAGATTCCATTGTGTTTCTCAGCAGTCAACCAGCAAATGTTTATTAAGGATCTACTATGGGGTAGGAATGGTGCTAAGTACTGGGGACATGAAGAAAGGCAAAAATCATGGCCCTGTCATCAGGGAGCTCCCATTCTAATGGTGGAGACAACATATAAATTACTAGACACACACAATCCATGTACAGAGTAGATAGAAGGTGATCTCCAAAAGGAAGGCATTAGTCTTAGGAGAAGGCAGAGAAAGGCCTCTTGAAGAAGAAAGAATTTGAGTGGAGTCTTCAAAGAAGCCAGGTAAATAAGGAAGCAATGGCCTTTGATCTCCTTCCAGGAATGGGGAACAGGCAGAACAAAGACCCAGAGTAGAGAGATGGTGTGCTGTTCTGGCATACTAAGAAGTGTCATTGCATCTTAGAGCACATGGAGGGGAGCAATATGAGTTCATGGATCAACTGGAGTTTTCTGTTTTAAGGAATTGTGATTTTGCCAAATTTATCAGCTGTCCCTCAGTCATCCCCCAGGAAGGCAATGAATGATAGACTAGAAATCCAGATAGATGGAAACAATGTTGGATTTGATGCCAGAGGATTAGGGTTCAAATCTTATGTATAGGTAAGTTATGAATTGTCATCTATCAAATCATCCTTGGTTTCCTCATCTGTCAAATGGACTAGATGGGCTTTCATTTCCCTCTGATTTCTAAATATATTACCCTATCATCAAATACAGCTGATATTGGCAACCATTTGAGACCAGTAGCTTGGATGCCACAGAATTATCCGCTTTTTCCCCCCAATACATTTCCCCTCAGGTAAACCTTTTCGTGTCTATGCTATCCATCCAAGATGACAATGATGTGGTACCCAATGTTTAACTTAGCAAGAGAGTAAAGTAATGTAGAACAAAGTGAGAAACCAGGGCAACTGGTTTCTAGAATCATGTAGATAATAGGAAATTGTGAAAGGATATTGAGAGTGATAAGAAGGCCAGAACACCATCTCTTTGTGGCTAAGGTGGTTGTGTTCCTGGATAGTTTCAACCTTTCAATCTTCGTACAGGCCATCATCTTACTCTTTCCTTAATGGAAAATTGTATAATTCTCCTCCCAGAACTACCTAGATCTTGAAAGACTAGCTTTGATCTTATTTTGCTTGGTTTTAGAGCTTTAAGTGGTACCATAGATAGGGCACTGGACCTGGAGTCAGGAGTTCAAATCTGGCCTCAGATACTGACTCATTCTATGACCCTGGACAATTGACTTAACCCTCTTTGCCTCAGGTCCTCAATCTGTGAAATGATTTGGAGAAAAGACAAATCTTCCCAATAACTTTGCCAAAAAATCATACAAGCTCAAACATGAATGAAAAATATCTGAACTGAAACTTCTATACCACTTCCTAGGCATATCCATTCATACCTCTTCTCGTGCTACTCTACCCTTTCCAACTCCCCTTTATAGATTTTCTTCTGCCATTAGAATGTGGAGTCAAATACTGTTTGGTTTATGTTTGTATGCTCAGGGGTTAGGATATTCATCCATCCATCCATCCATCAATCTGTCCTTCCATCCATCCACCTGTGCATCCACCCATCCATCCAATCTTTCTAGCTATCTTGCTATCTATGTAATTGTCTTTCTGTCTATCCATGCCCTTGAGAAGTTTACAATCTACTGGGGGAGTCAATGTACAAAAATATAAGCAGGCTATATATAAGAGAAATAGGGGATACTAAAAGAGGGAAAGTAGAGAATGAATAGCACTGGAAAAGGCCTTTTTGTATATTTGAAAATATATTTTATTTGTTTTCCAATTATATATAATAGTAGTTTCTACCTATCATTTATGTAAGGTTTTGAATTTTACAGTTTCCCCCCCACCCTCCCTACCTTCCCCTCACCTCACCCCCCACAGAAGGCAGTTTGATAGTCTTTCCATTGTTTCCATTCTATACATTGATTGGGATTGAATATATTGAGAGAAAAATCATATCTTTGAGAAAGTAAAATATTTGAGAAAGAAAAATTATGTAGTATATAAGACAACTTTTTAAAGAAAATGAAGGTAATAGACTTTGGTCTTTGTTCAAACTCCACAGTTCTTTCTCTGGGTACAGATGGTATTCTCCATTGTAGATACTCTAAAATTGTCCCCAATTATTGCACTGAAGGAATGAGCAGGTCCATTAAGGTGGACCATCACCCCCATGTTGCTGTTAGGGTGTACAGTGTTCTTCTGGTTCTGCTCATCTCACCCAACATCAGTTCATGCACGTTTTTCCAGGCTTCTCTGAAATGCCATCCCTCTTGGTTTCTAATAGAACAATAGTGTTCCATGACATGCATATGCCATAATTTGGTCAGCCATTACCCAATTGATGGAGATCCCCCTCGATTTCCAATTCTTTGCCACCACAAACAGGGCTGCTATGAATAGTTTTGTACAAGTGATGCTTTTATCCTTTTCCATGATCTCTTCAGGGTATAGACCCAGTAATGGTTTTCCTGAATCCAGGGGTATGCACATTTTTATTGCCCTTTGGGCAATTGCTTTCCAGATTGCTTTCCAGAAAGGTTGGATGAGTTCACAGCTCCACTGACAATGTATTAGTGTCTCAGATTTCCCCCATCCCTTCCAACATTGATCATTGTCCTATCTGGTCATATTGGTCAGTCTGAGAGTTAGGAGATGATACCTCAGAGATGCTTTAATTTGATTTCTCTAATCAGTAATGATTTAGAGCAATTTTTCATATGACTATGGATAGCTTTGATTCCCTGATGATGAGATTTTTTGTTAAGACTTGAAGGAAGACAGGAGGTAGAATAGAGAATGAACAGGAGCCCGGGGTCTATTTCTGAGTATCTAAGAGTTGGAGATTTGTCCTTCAGTGACCTATTCTTTTATATGTCAGAAAGTATCTGTAGAATGTTGGCCAGATCAGGGATGCCAGCAGGGATACCCAGTGGGTCAACCTTGACTAGGTTAGGTGACACATATTTTTCCATTATGGGAAGAGCAAACATATTGTAATGAGAAGAGCTTTAAGCTCTGAGCAAGTCTGCATTTGAATACTAGTTTGACCAAGAGAAATAGTATTTACATGATCTTGGGCAAACAAACTCCTTCTGTGGGCTGATCATCAGTATTCTTATTCATAAAATGAGAATGGCACCTTTTTGATGTACATTTTCCCAGGTATGTCATGAGACCCATTAGATCACCCAGAATTTCACATCACAAAGAAATCTCAAAGGTCTTCTAGTCCAACATATTTGAAAAGTAAAATCTCCTGGACAGCATGCCCAACCAATGGTTATTTGACATCTGCTTCTAGGCAGTGCTGGGCTACTTCCTAGAGTAGTTTATTCTGCTTCTGGACAGTCCTAATTAATATTTTTATTATCTTTTTTTCTGATGCCTGTCTCAATCAATCAATCAACATTTCCTAAGTATTTATTACATAACTGCACAAGCATTGAGGATTTTAAAAAATGAGGGAAAAGGTGTCTATTTTCAAAGATCTTAAGCTCTATTCAGGGGAAAAATATATCAGTAAATAGGTAGATACAAGCTCAATATGGAAGTAATGAAAGATGATCACAATGTCTCCCTCCATAATCTCTTTCTTCTGCTTCCGGATTGGCTTTTAGAGACTAAGTAAAACAAGTCAAATCTTCATTTCCTTCAACATTTATGCCCGTCACAACAGCCAATATTTATACTGCACTTTGTAAAGTTTTCAAAACATTTTGGATGAGTCAGCAAATTTGATTTGATTCTCAATAATGCTGTGAGTCAAAAACTATTGTTTCACCCCCATTTGACAGCTGCAGACACTGAAGCTAAAAGAAGTTTTGCTTCATTCAACATGGTAAGTATCGACAGTTGGATTCAAATTCAGATCTTTGAGACTCCAAGCCAGAGGACTCTTTCCTCTCTGCCACCCATTTGCCTCAGAAATCATCTACCTGCTCATGTTCCTCATCCATCTTTTCTCTAGGTCAATGGTGCCTAATTCTTCCAGCTGATTTTTATATAAAATATGTTGGTATGCAGTTGGCATTTCTCAAATGCTTTTTTGTTGGACTGATTGCTATGTAATGAACTCAGAGCACTTTGGTCAGCCTTCCTGGATGCTTTTCAGTTGATTAATTTCCTTCCTAAAATGTTGGGTTCTAAAGGAGTCTGATAAGGCTGAACTTGTTTCAGGCTGGTCCTTTTCTCTTTCTGTAACTTATATTTCCTTTCGTTTTCCTAGCTGCCATAGCATACTATTGTCTCCTATTGAGTATGTCATCTCATTAAGCCTCTAGGTTTTCTCACACTGCTAACCACCCAGGTCTCCTCCACCCTGTACTTTGCCAGTTGGTTCTTTTAACTGAGTTTCTAAGGTTTTACATTCATGCTTATTCAATTTCATCCTAGGAGATAGTATCCTAAGCTCTTTGCTAGATCATTTCTATGCTATTTCTCTGTCCTTTTTTTAATCTCTACTACATAAAAAGAAGAAATTAGCTTACACAGTAGATACCCACTCACCCTGATGAGTTGAAAGGTCTTTGGATCTATAAGGCATCTCTTTCCTGGGGTGAGGCTGCTGTGAAACCTTGGGCTAGAGTTTCTCTTCATAGAAAACCTGCCTCTATCTTTCTCATGGTCAATTCTGCTCAGATTGACTGTCCCTGATTACCTAGCTTCTAACTCAACTATTTCCTGACAATGAGACTCAGAGCAAAGCCAGGGAAAGTAGATGTGTCTGCTTTAGAGGTGACAGTCAAAAGTGGGGGAAAGAAGTATGGGAATCTTGACTCACCGAGATAAAGGATTTTCCCTCAGGTCAAACAGCTGGCAAGGGCCACTGACTCAGTGCAGAGTCCCAGCTCTTTCCATTATATCGCAATGCCTTTTTATTTATTATTTTATTACATATTACAAAATATTTCCCTCTGCCCTGGACTCATTAGTCAGCAAGCATTTATTTAGCACCAACTATGTCCCAAGATCTTTGCTAAGAATGGAGGATATGTTGGACCCTGAGACTTGAATTTTTGATTATAAGATCCAATCACATTTTTGCCATTAGTTACCCATGGGACCTTGACCAAGTCTCTTTTTCCCACTGGGTCTTCGTTGTCCCATTTTGAAAATTAAGGAGTAAGATGATCTAAATCCAGATAGCTCTTCCAGCTCAAAACTGTAGGATCCCTAGTAGAAAGGGACAATGGAGTCCCAGCTTGAGAGATCAGTGTAGAATCTCCAACAATATGGATCCAAGAAGATTCCAGCACCAACATCAAGCACAAAGTCTGCCCAACAGAGACATGTGAGTGTTGGAGTAAACATTTTCTCTAGGCCTGTTGAGCAGCCAAATCTCGATCTTCCTTTTATTTGTGGCTTGACAACTTTCCAGATGAACTGTCACTTTTTCTTCCAAATTAAAAAAATGAAATAAAGTTCCTTCCAGCCATCTTTCCCTCTTGCCATTAGTAACGAACAAGACTTGCTGCCAATATATGGATATATTTCCTAGAAATAGCAGATGTAAATGAGCAGTAAGAGATAGGATAGCACCAGAGGAACGTGCCCTTCACTGCTAAGGCTTCAGTGACTCAGGAATGCAGGGCAGACTCAGCTTTTTTCACATAAATTGTTCTTGGGGAACCATGGGATTCTGGAGGGAAAACTACTCACTCACCTCAGTTTTCGGGGCCAGGAAGAGAAGGATAAAAGGATTGCCAAAGGCCATTAGACATTTATTCAATGAACAATGACTGATTAGAAATTACTGTATGCAAAGTACTATATTATTTCTGGGGGAGAGGGAATGAGGATTAATAGTTGTGTGTTATAATAATGGATAGAGCACAGGAGCTAGAGTCAGGAAGACTTGAATTCCAATTCAGCCTCTGACACATGGCTAGCTGTGTGACCTTAGACAGATCCCTTAATCTCAGGATACCTCATTTCCAAGAGTATATGTAATTTTTCAGAGGGCTAGCACCTCTAACCACCACCTTTGGCTTCCTCCTGCCTCTCAACTTTTTTTCTGTGGCTCCAAGAGGTTATAGCATATGCAATGACCATCTGATAAAACATCTTAGCAGTTGAGCTAAACCAGCTTGAAGGAATCAACAAGCCTCAGATCTCAAGGGAATGTCTACCCAAGCATGTGAAGTCTTTCTCCTGCATAATGGGTGAATGAGAACAATTTGTTCCAGTGGACATGGAGGAGGCTGAAGCTGTGCTTTGGACTATGTAGTGCCTGACCAGACATCAGAAGATGCCAAAGCATACGTTGCATCCTGGGCCATTGCCAATTATTCTGATTTTTGTCCTACCATAGGACTTTAAAGACTCTGAAAGAGAAAGTAAGACTTGTGGCTGTTGGTAACTCTGCCTCAAATCCAATTCATGCACACACATCAAGACTTTACCTTTGGGATGTCATTGGTCCTTTCTGAAAATGAAGGGCCAACAGCAACAACCTCATTCCTCAACTACAAAATGATAAAAATAGCACCAGCTCTCAAAGCTGATGTGAGGATTAAATGAAATGATGTTTGTAAATGTTTGTAAAGACTTAGCATATAAATGATGATGCCATGTAAATGCTAAATAACATTTTTTTATCTAGGGGATGAGTCCCTGGCCTTATGCAATATATAAATAGTCTAGGAAGAGATCAGGAATCGAAAACTATAATACAATAGATTGTATTTCATGGAAGATGTGGCAGCTTGGAAGGATGACTACATTTAGCATCAATGTACTTGTGCTCCCAACCCAACTCTCAAGATATCCATTGACACTTGGATGACCTTGAACAAGTCACTTATTCTCTGGGGCACTTCAGTTTAGTGAAAAGAAAGGTTAGGATTAGATATGACTAAGGTCCCATCTAGCCCTAGCTCTATGACTACATATATATATATATATATATATATATATATATATATATATATAACCTAACCCCTTCTTAGAAAGACCAAAACAAAGTTCCATGGAAGAACTAGGAGCAATGAGAGAATATTTCATTCACAAATTTGGGCTTGCTATATAGAAGCAACTTGCTAATAGAATGGATAAGGATTGAACCCATAATGCCTTAGAGAATTTCTCTGTAATCTCTATGGCCTGCTGCCCTTCACAAAAGTAAGTCTATTAAAAAGGGATGACCGGCTCAAAATTGACTGGGCTCCCTCTTTCTGACATTCCACTTGAAGGCAGAGATTAAAACACCTAGCCACAGTAGCCCCAAACCCAGGGGGCATGCATAGGATCAAAGATTTAGAGCTTCAGTGGGACTAAGAGGACATTGTGCCCTCCCCCACCTCCAAAATACACACATATATATGTTATTGTTTTGTTTTTATTTTTATTTTCATAAGTCAGTGGGATTAAGTGACTTGCCCAAGGTCACACAGGTGATTTTTAAGTGTCTGAGGCCAAATTTGAGCTCAGGTCCTCCTGACTCCAGGCCTGGTGCTCTATTCACTGTGCCACCTAACTGTCCCCTAACACATATACTTTACAGATGAGAAGAATTACTTCCACAAGACAGTGAAATGCAAAGGTGAGATCTGAGCCTTCATTGGTGAATCCAAATCCTAGTTCTTTTATTAAAGTCAAATTTAGTACTTTAGTTGAAAATTATAATTTGTTTTCCCCTTCTCATGCTTCCTTTGTAGGTACCTTCCCCCATTCCCCAGTCACTCCAAGGGCTATACCATGCTACTATATCAGCCATGGAAAATGGTTAAGGGGGTCACTTGGAAAATTCAATTTGGAGTTAACTAAAGTTAGCCAGGTGGCCCAGTGGATAGAGTGCCAAGTCTGGGATCATGAAGACTCATTTTCCTGAGTTCAAATCCAGCTCAGTCATTCACTAGCTATGTGACCCTGGCCAAATCATTTGACCTGTTTTTGCCTCAATTCCTCATCTGTAAAATGGTCTAGAGGAGGAAATGCCAAATCACTCTAACACCATTGCCAAGAAAAGTCCAAATTGTGACCAGGAAAAGTTGGACTGACTGACCAATAACTGGAGTATCCTGGAAGAAGGCTACCTGTAGGAAGATGAGTATAATTTAAGGTAATGAGGGGAAAGAAAAATTAACCAGAGGACTTGTCACCTCCATTGAACCTTGAAGAACAATCAAAATCCTCCAAGTCAGAAATGAGGAAGAAGTGCATTCTAGGAATGGAAAGCACCCAACTCTGATTCTGGCAAATACAGCTCTCGTTCCCCTCCAGACTGTCTCTAGTCTCCTTCCCTGTCTCTTCCTCCTTTACTTTTCAAGCTGCCAATTCCACTCTGATCTCTCTACCCACAAATCAGGAGGAGCAAAGAGTAAACACTTGGCCAGCTCTTCTGAAAGGTTGCCAGTCACCAATCAGAATATCTATTGCTGACTATTAAATTAATCATTAGATGTTCAATAGTGGAGATGCCTTTTTCCGTCTGTGGTTGGTTTATCCTTTCTGAGGTTCTTTGAAACCCTTGGATGCTGTGTTTTCCCAGAATAGTCTCATTTTTAGCACATGCTGATCCTCACTTTACTTCCCCTGTGTTCTGTGAGTTTTAGAAATGAAACTTCTAAGGTCATGTTGAAACAGGTGTAAACTCTTGGCAAGAATGAAAAAAGGGGAAAAAAAAGATCTGTTCAAAATGCCGATCTCTCAGGGTCATATGAGTTCATCCAAAGATGCTTATCTTTTGGCTGTTTTTCAAATAGCTTGGTGAGTGTCCGTCCCATTCTCCCGCACCATTCCAATTTAGACTCACTTTCTTGTCATTGTTCAGTTGTTTGTTATGGTCTACTTATGACCCCATTTGAGATTTTCTCGGCAAAAAGACTGGAGTGGGTAGCCATTTCCTTCTCCAGCTCATTGTACAGATGAAGAAAGGAAGGAAACAAGGTTAAATGACTTGCTGTGAGTCACAGAGCTAGTAAAGTATCTGAGGCTTAATTTGAACTCAGAATCCAGGTCTGGTGGTGTTAAATCTACTGTGCCACCTAGTGGCCCAAGACATACTTACCAAAATCCTGATGGTCTCCTGGTATTCACAAAGTAGTCTTGTTTGATTTGACCCCATGAAAACACATTTACCTTCAAGTCCATTGGGTTTAGAGTGCTCTATAATTTCAAAGAGGGCTGGATTTCCCCACCTTGTTAAATTGGATTAAATCCTTGTCATTTTAGACCAAGGTTCTCAATGATCCTTACTTGTTTATGTAAAAGAATGCAAACGCAAAACACAGGAGCTAGAAGAAACACCTAGAACAGTGTTAGGTGGAACTTCAGAATATAGAACATTGAGTGTATAGTTCTTACATCATAGAAACAAAGTCTTTCTGTATTCTTTCTTTGTTGTGGTCTCTCTTCTGTTCCTTTGTATAAGCTTTGCTCTTGTTTACTAATAATTCTTTTGCTTCCCCCTATAAAATGAATCTAAAAGATGGACAGAGCTGGAGGTTTTTTCCCTTCTTTGTTCCAGTTTTGTCACCACCCAGTTTAGAGTATGGCAAGACCATCCAAGCTAGAAATCCTGCCTCTGATGCTTAATTTCTTTGAAAATTGGGACAAGTTATTTCTTATTCCTGCATCTCCATTTCCCCCCAAAGTCTGGGCTAGATGATCTCTGGCATTCTATTTCTAAATTAATGATCCTTTATTGTGGTTAGTCAATCATTAAACATTTGTTAAGTGCCTACCAAATGGAAGACATTGTGATAAGTACAGGGGAAACAAAAGGAGGTAAAAGATAGTTCTGGCCCTCAAGGAGCTCTCAAAAGAGAAAACTAATAAATACTATAAGTCTTAGTATATATAAAGAGAAGAGAAATAAAAAATGAAAGAGATTAAGTCACCAGGATTAGGAAAGATTGAGAAAAGCTCCTCGTCGAAGGGAAGATTTTCATTGGGACTTAAAGGAAACCCAACAATGAGGAGGAAGAACATTCCAGATCTGGAGGAAAGTCAGCTAGAACCTAGATATGGAATGTCTTATGAGTAGCACAGCCAATACTGCTGTGTCATTGTAAGGGGGTGAAAAGTGTGGAGGCTGGAAAAGTAGTAGGGGTCCAGATTATGAAGGTCTTTGAATGTTGAACATTTGATCCTAAAAAAAGAAAAAAGAAAAATGAACAAACATAACCCCTTTGTTGAACTGAACTGAGGATGTATGAACTTAAAGGTACCTGAGAACAAAGAAAGACAGAGTGGAATGGGACCTCAGAAACTGTCTAACCTATCCCAGTTAGAAGAGTAGTGAGCCCAGAGGCTTATGGGCGAGAAGAACAGAGATTTTATGTTCTGTGATCCAACTTATCTCCTTGCTTTTACATTTTGTATTTGTAGAGCTCTCTCAAATC
Source organism: Macrotis lagotis (assembly GCF_037893015.1). NCBI lineage: Eukaryota > Metazoa > Chordata > Mammalia > Peramelemorphia > Peramelidae > Macrotis > Macrotis lagotis. Next base: position 7,527,349 of record NC_133658.1, read on the forward strand.
AGATGTCCAAGTTCTAAGGACCTGATGTAACACTCCATAGATCTCGGATCTCCTGCCATACATTTTGTCTAAAGTCCTCAGTTTCATCAAAGGGGGGCCTGTGTCTCAATGGAAGGTGAATTCCTGTCATTTGTATTTTTCAGAACAGATCTGGACTTGCTTTAGATGAGTTAAACTCCACTTGACCTTGTTTTTGTCCTCTTCAGGATACGGGGCCTGCACCCCAAATGAAACAAAGCAGAGAATAACTTTGTGGCACTAATTCAACCCTTTTGTTTGTATTGTTTTATTTTATTTCTCATGAATTCTTCCAACTGACTGGCAGATTCCTCTATTCCTCTTAGGGAGGTCCTGCTAGGCAGAGTCTTTGGGAGCTGATCAGTCCTTCTCCTTGGGTTCAACTAGCACTGTTTAGTCTCCAAAGTGCAGACTGGCAACACTCCACATGGTTTGCTTTCTTTCTCTTAATATCTGGCAGTCTCTCCTTCAGAAAGGACAGTCTTTGAGCATAGAAGAAAGGTTCCTGGGGAAGACAGAGAAACAATGAATGCTAGTGCCTATTTCTATAGTGTTTTAGAATTGGTAGAGTGCATTCATCCCAATAGCTCAGTGATGTTTATAGGATCAAAATATAACTATGGACTCAACCAGTCAATCAAAGAATATCTATTAATGTTCACTATGTGACAGTCACTGTACTAAACTCTGGCAATGCCAGGAAAGACAAAAACTCCGCTCTTAAGGAGCTCAGTCTAATAGCAAAGAAATGCCAATAAATGGGTATAAACCAAATGTCTATAGGATAAGAAGCAGGGCAGATAGTAAGCCTGGTAGTCCTCATCGTATCAGATGGAATGAAGAAATAGGAATAAGGAATCTAAGTAGTGGACAGTCTAAAGATGGGGGGGGGGGGCGGATCATGAAGGCAATAGTTAAGGTCTTCCTTCTACACCTCCTTCATGATGGCAGGTCTTCCTGACTAGGAAACAGGTCAAATGAAGACTTGCTTCTTGTGATTGTAGGTACATTATTCTCAGTTTAACAATGAGGAAACTCATTGACCCAATATAAACGAATAGGAGAGCTAATGTTAGCCTCTGCATAGGTTAGCAAGCATGAGCTTAAGAGCCTTCACTGGGCTAGTCAAAACTGAACAGGATTGATTGCAAGAGAGCTCTCCATTAGAGGAGGTCTTTAATCAGGGACTGGATGGTCAGTGAAATTCCAAGAGCTATTCCTGTTGGAGATGATTTGTATGTGGCATTATCTAGTTCAGAGACTGGATCTCATGGCCCCAAATTTGCAAAGGTCATGGAAATCCAGAATTGTAAGGGCATATAATAGTCCAATCCATTAAAAAGAAGTGTTCTTTCTTTTCTTGGAAATAAATGAAAGTATGGGAAAGATAAGGAACTGAGTATTTCATTAGGTGTTTCCTTAAAGGATCCTCCATGGCAGGATAATAAGGGGTTCGCTACCTCTCTGAGGCAGTAAGTCAAAGCTTCCATTGTTCATTCCTTCTTGGGAGTGGAGTGGTAAATATATTTCTGCTAGGAACTTGAAGACTTGGTATAGAGACCCAGTGTCTGGAAGTATGCCTCCCCCAGAGGAAGCTGCCTCATTGGTTCAAGGAAGCTAATTTCAGAATGACTCTTCCCAAGTGATCTCGTCATCTGAAATATTCATTCATTTATTCATGAATTTCCTAATCATTTATTAGCTATATTATATTCAACTACCACATATATAGTTATTTTTTCAGGACGTACATATTTTAATATATTCTGGGTACATTAATAGATATACTTGCTAGCAAGCTGATTTGAATGTAAGTTCCTTTGCAGAAAGAATTCTTTCTTCATAGCTCTAGCATATTAACGCAGTGCCTGACAAATAGAGTTCTTCATGAATGACTGTTAGTTAATTGATATTAAGGACAATTAATTTTTATTTTGATCAATTGATTAAAACTATTAGTAATCAATTCTATTGTTTGTATAGCTTAATGAGCTGTCTTTTGGAATATGGTTGAATTGAGATGAAGTCTTGCCCTCATGTGAACATGGCTTACTGAAGCATTTGGTACCAGCCTGGAGGACTGATGATTATGTGGGCAAGGGCCTACAGAGAACACTGGGTGGCATTTGGAGGGGAAAATTTCCACTGAATATAAAGAAAATTTCCTAACAATTTGAACTGTTCGAGTGTTGAATAGGTTGCTTCAGGAGGTAGTGAGGATGTGATACCCAGGGCAAAACCAATTATTTATCTGGGCCATTATCGACTATATTCATGGTTCATATATAGTAGGACTAGTTGGTCTCTGAAGTCCTTTCCTACTCCAGGGTTCAATGTCACTTTGGTTATTGAAAGAAAGGCATAAGTTTCATGTCCATCTTTGAATAGTTTCTTAATAATTGTCTATTGAGTTAAATTGAATTCTAGGAGGAATGAGAATGAAAGAAATGTGATGTCACAGTTCTCTCTCTGTGGGTATAGACATCTATGTGTTTACCCACATATTCATATATGCACACACAAACACACAAACATAATAAAAAAGAATAAAAATCTACTGAATCCTTGTCATTTTTATTACAGCCATATACTACAGCCTAGCTCATTAACAGACAGAGTATATCTGAAATGTGACTTGGAAAACCATGGCAATTCCCCTCACATGCTTTTTCAATGTCCATTAAAAAAAGTACTTTCTGTCACCCTAGCCCCATCAATTTGTATTGACTATGTGACCCCAGGGTGACGGGATCTGGGCTTTGCTCTCCCTGGACTGTGTTATTTAAAAATCCATCTCGTTCTCCATTCATCAATGATGACTGAAAAGAGGCCAATTCCCCTAGGAGTCCACACTTTTTTATGCTCACTTACTTTGAATAAACATCCATCTCATGAAAGCACTGAATCTCCAGGGTTCTAGGGAGATCAGAGGTCCTGTGTGGAAACAAAAATCCACTTGATGACATCCTGAATAAAGGTTCATTAATCTTTATTAGCGGACTTTCAGGATAGGGGAAGCAACTACTTCCTGGGGCACCATAGTCTCCTTTGGGATGTCAGAATGGTGTTTCCTTTTAAGCAGCCTAAAACCACTTATTATTTTTATGTCTAAAACCATAGTTCAGATGCATTAACTCTCTCTTAGACATCTAGCCTCATCCCTCAGTCTTCTTATTTCACTAATGTACTTTGCCCATGGTATGAGCTCATTGTATCACTGGAAAAAAAACCCATGTGATCAATAGAGTACAATCTTATCCATGCTTTCCCTTCTTCCATCTCTTCTGAAGGAATCTTTTATGTACCTCCCTCATTAGCATGTAAGCTCCTAGAGGCAGAGACCATGGTGTTGACTTTCTTTTATTCTCTTCTGTTCTATCTCTACTCCTTAATGTAATTTCCATTTTATCTCCCTCATTAGACTGGGAGCATCTTGAGGGTAGGGGATATTTTTGCCTTTGCTGGTCTCCCTACAGTTCGGCACATAGCAGGCTCCTAATGAACTCTTTTTGACTGTGTCATTTTCTTTGAATTTCTCAGACACTGACTGCTTATGTGCTGAGGTCATTGTCCTTCTTATGTGCTCCATACATGTAATGCCTTTTCCTTGTCATTCCCTACCAATCACAGAATCACTGAATTTGAGAATTAGAAAAGACCTTGGGACCAGCTAGTTTGATCTCCAAACTTTTGTGATAATGCAGCCTTATCAGTAATTTATTTTAAATGATGAGCAAACACCCCAAATATATACAAACACATTTATAAATTATACAATATAGATGTAATGATTTATTATAAAATTTATTTTAAAATAATTATAAAATAGTCAAAACAAATTTGAAAAAAGATGAGATAAAAATGAAATCATATTTGCTCTTACAGTCATTCAGGAGTCAAGGGAATTTATTTAGTAGGGGAATGAGCTAGTCAGACTCTGTGCTTCTGTAATAGCAAGTTGGCAATGGGATGCTGAATGAACTAGAGAAAGGAGATAGGATTCATCTGAGATGGAGAGATAAATGAAGAAATTATTACAATAGACCAAGAGCAGAGAATGTCTGGCTGACACTGTCAATATTTGGTCTGAGACTGTCAATGCAACCACCAGCAGGACTTGAAACTCAATAAACCTAGGAGCTTTTTAGAGGTGAATTAATTAAATTCTTAACCAAATGTAGCAGGCTAATTCTTAAGTGTATAATTTTGTATGGCCTGCGAATGATGTCACAAATATCCAAATGGCCCTTGGCAGGGAAAAAAAAATTCTCTTCCCTGTAATAGACTATCAGAGAATTGATGAGGGATTAAGTTAGGGTGTTGACTTTATACAAGGAAGAGTGGATGAATGAGAAAAAGTAGGCTTAGTAACTGATTAAATGTTGTGGAATTAGAGAAGAATAAAGAATTAACAATGATCTCAAAGTTTTTGAATCTCTTGCCAGGAATAGCAACATTTGGAAAAGAGTAAATTTTTGGAGAGGGATAATGTAATGAGATCTGTAATGAAGATGGAAAGCCATCCTTCACATGCTGAGCAGTGTACTCTACTCCACTGAAAATAAAGAGTTAAAGGGTTCTGCTATAGACCTCTGTCTTAAAATACAGAATGTACCAAATAGCACCTGCCATTTGTGATCTTGATGTGATCTTGGAGCAAGACCTGGATATATTTTGGATGAGGTGAATTATACTTGCTCAGTTGGGCATAACCACCCAGAGGGTCTGGTACCCAGAACAGAAAAAGAGAGGTTTGGAATAGACTTAAGAGGCCAGTGGTAGGAGGGTAAATAGTGGGCAATAATAGGTATTATAGCAATCTCCATCATAGGCAATCCATGGGCATCCATGTTGAGAAACTCTTTGGGGCCATATCACAGTCAGCCATAGGTTCTATTGATATAATCCAATCCATAATCCTATTCATAGTTTCCATATGAACTTTTCTTTGAGCTTCCCCAGAGTATTCATAGCCAGAAGCAATTTTTCCTACCTCTGGTGTCCCTTAACTCTAACTTTTATTCTTTCTTATGTAACATTCTCTCTGATCTGATATCTCAGCTAATGATCATGAGTTGCATCTTTAGAGGGCAACAGCTATCTCAGATTCAAATGGTAAATGTGGTTGTAGATTCAATATTATGATTGTTGGAGCTATTTGAGAAGAGCGCTTCTGCGTTTTCAATGTCAGTCAGTAGGCACAATTAGCTCTAGTAAAGTCATTTACTAAAATGATATAGCAGAAATAGTATTTATAAAATATGTCCCTTCCAGGTTGCATACAATACCACAAAGGCACATAAATATCAATGGGGAGGTTGAGAAAGAACAACAAAACAAAATCTTAGAATTAAACAACAGTAAGACACTCATATTAAGCTTGCATTTAAGAGATTACATGTCTTGGAAATTTTTTGTCTCTTCATCATCTCTAAGCAATTCCAAGTGCATTGTTGCTAATGGACTAGTGATGACTTGGTTTCACAGAGTGACTTCCACTCCATGGTGCAAATTTACCAGCAGGGCTGGCTCTCTCAGGTTGATAACTAGTGCTTTTCTCTATTCCAGGGTCCAGTACTCAATACTTCTTCCTTCAGGGACTTCTAACAGTGTCCATCTAGAGAGGGTCTTTATTCTCTCAATTTTTCCTTGAATTATTTTGAGTCAGTATTCTCTGGAGCTGCTGAATGGATTGGCTTGTGTTCTGTTAATTCCCATGACTGATTGAGGTATATTATAGGGGAACAATCCCCTTCTCTTTTTTGCCAGCTATCATGGAGCTGCTCCACAGAATGCTCTTTTTTTTCAAGGTAATTTAATCATTTTATTAATATTATATTAATTATTAATTAGTATCTTATTAGCACTTTGTTGACAAAAGATAGTTATTGGGCCATCTCTCTCAGACTAAAGATACCTTACGGTGGTGAGGTCACAATTTCTATGTTCTTTGAACTGGAGGTGTTCCTGAGGAGGAGCAATTAATTTGGATTGGTTAGTACAAAAACAGCTTTAAGTTTTGTTAAAATAAAGGTCTTGGGGTATATGACTTAGATCATTCCACTCTGGGTCAGAGAGACATCAATTTTTGTATACCCTGTCATTCTGAGCAATCACAATGAGCAGTAACACACACACACAAACACACATTAACCTAAATTTAGAATTTCTTTAACTGTCTGATTAGATTTTGGTGGGGGTCAATTTTTAACAGAGATTTTCCACGCTATTTCTAGATGAAGTAGAAAGGGGGGGAAAACCTTAGTTCTGATAGAATTAATAGTTATTAAATATAAGAGGAAAATGGTCATTTCTTACATTCCCACATTTGATTCTAATTGAGAGACCATGTCCTCAATGAATCAGTAACTGATATGGCAAATGCAGCACCAAGAGTTCTTAACTGTGAGGTTTAAGGTGGGGAACAAAGCCAGAGAATACTCTTGAGTCTGCAATCCTGGCTTAGACCTCTAAGTTAACTCTTTAAAGCCTTGTAAAGATATTTACATGTTACCTTGTCTAATGCAGGTGATTCCTTCAATTCCATCAGAGAAAGAGGCCCCAACTTCAAAAATGATCACTTGGGATGACTTTGATTTTTAATTTATATTTTAAAAAGCTCATTATCTGTGATTAATTACTATTTCTATATGAATACAGTTGAAGGAGTGATTATATTCCAATTCTCTTAAACATACATTGTATATTCATTCTTTTATTTATTCAACAGTCATTTATTAAGCATCTACTATGAACTAGCCACAGCACCATGTTGGGGAAAGGATCAGTAACTGGTCTTGGACTCAAGGAGAGTTTAACTTAAATTATAACTTTAACAAATACTGACTGTATGAAACTGGGGGGGGAAAAATCCCTTCACTTCTGAGTGCCTCAGCAATAATTTAAGTCTTTATGTTGCAGAGCAGATGCTCATTTGTACTCAAAGAGGAATTTATCAGTTTGCTACTTTATATTGGAATGACAAAAACTTGCAAATGATAAATTCAAGAAAATCTATTCTATAATGCAGATTTTATCATAATCATGTACTTACATTCATTTATTGCTTTTTAAAAAATTAAAGTCCAAAATATAATTTTGTTGCTTTCCACACAAATAAAATTACAGATCTCAGATTAAAAAAATAACAAACAACCAAATTCATTTCCAGGTTGTCTAATTTAATGATGTAGAAGTCATCTCTGTCCAGGTGTTGGCTTCCTTACTATAGTGTAAGTATGAATCAGGTACCATTCTAGCTTGGATGTAAAATGTTGAGTTGAGGAATTTATACAGACTTGGTAGCACATCAGGAGAAAGTGAATGAATCCCTTCTTTCATTTGAATCTGCCATTCTTGTGGATTTGAGTGGAAAAATTGGCTTCCAGAAAGAGGGGTGGAGGAGGGGATTATTCCTGCTACCCTCTGTCCTGGTCAGACTACAACCAGACTTGTATTCTGGTCATTATATTTTAGGAAAGACAGAATGAATCTAGAGAATGAGCACAGGAGAGCAATGAGGTCAGGAAAAGGCATTAAGTCCCCTTCAATCCCTGAAAGCATGGAAGATTCAGCTGAAGGAACTGGAAGTATTTGTGTTGAGAGGTGAAGACTCAATACTTGATAACTATTTTAAAGCATTTTTGGTGGTACTTGACTAGCAGTTGACCCCAGAGAACATAAGTATGACTTTTAGCTCTTATATCTATGCACTGTATGAGTGACTCTCATTGATGCCTATTATTCAAACCTTGACATTATATAGAAAGTTCTTACACTCAGCCTTTCTCTTTCTTTTCCTACAAACCCAGTTTCTTTCTTTAAACTACAAAATGATCTGATTTCTCTATTATTACTTTTAGAAGGCTTGATCCCACATTCTCAGGAAGAATTTTTGATAAATTTGATATAAACTCTGCATATATTCATCAATGCATTCATTCACTTAGCAAGCATTTATCCTATGTGCAAAAACATAAAAAATAAGTCCCTCTTTTCAAAAATTTTTATTTTCCTGGATGAAAACAACAAATGCAAAGGTAAATGCATATAAGAAAAAAAATCTAAGTAATTTCAAAGGGAAAGGAGGGGATAAAGATTACCTCAAAATGTTGGCCCTCGAGCTAAGCTTCAAAGAAAGTTAAGAATTCTAAAAGCCTGACCATTGCTCATATGATGACCCGCAGGTGCAAAGGCAATGGAGTGGAAATTGCAATAGAGTATATGGACAGCTGTAACTAGACCAACTTCGCTGTAAGGTAGGGTGTATAAAGAGAAATTACACACTAAGCTGGAAAATAGAATTCAAAGGTACATTATGAAGGTTTTTCAATGCAAAAAAGAAGATTTTACATTTTATATTAGAGACAAAATAATTACAGGACATTCTTTTTTGCTTTTTATTAATTTGTTCTTTCAATTTTTAAAATTATTTTTTCAACTGAAATTTCATATTATTTTTTTCCAATGACATGCAATGGTAGTTTTTCAACATTCCTCTATCTGCAAATTTTTGAGTTCCACATTTTTCTATCAGTCTCCTTTTCCTCCCCCATCTCCATGGTGGCAAATAATCTGGTAAAAGATAGATATATGTGCACTTGTGTTAAATATATTTCCATAATAGTCATGTTGTGAAGGAGTTTGCAGGATTAAGAGGGAAATAGCATGAGAAAGAAAAGAAACACATAAAAGAAGTTTTAAAAAGTAAACTTAGTATGTTTTGCTCTGCATTCAGAATCCATGGTTTTTCTCTGGATGTGGAAGGCATAATCCATAGCAGTTTCTCAGAAATTGTCGTTGATCTTTGAATTGCTGAGAAAGCCACATCCGTCAAGGTTATCTACTCTCAGTGTTGTTGTTAATGTGTACAAAGTTCTCTTGATTCTACTCACTTCACTCAGCATCAGTTCCTATAATTCATTCCACGCTTCTCTAGAGTCCTTCCATTCTTAGTTTCTTATACAACAAAAGTATTCCACAACACTCATATACCAGAACTTCTTCAGCCATTCCTCATTGATGGGCATCCCCTCAATTTCCAATTCTTTGCTACTTCAAAAAGAGCTACTATAAGTATTTTTGAACATGTGAGACTTTTTCCTGTTTTTTTTTATGATTTCTTTGGGATATAGATCTAGTATTGGTATTGCTGGCTCAAAGGGTAAGGTCAGCTTTATAGCTCTCTCTAGTTCTAGATTGCTCTACAGAATGGCTGGATTGTTCAAAACTTCACCAACAATGCATTAAAGTCCCAATTTTCCCACATCCTTTTCAACATTAATAATTTTTTTTATCATCTTAGTCAATCTGATAGATATGAGGTGGAGAGTCATAGTATATTTTTCAGCAGGGAAGATTAATGATGATCAGACATTGACCTTAGGATTCTCTATTTGGCAGCTGGGAGAAGAGTGGATTAGGAAAGTAAGGAGATGATTAGAAAACTCTTCCTACCATCAAGGAGGGGGAGAGAGAGAAAAAGACCAGAAATAGACTGATGATTGTGCTATGGGAATGAGAAGAATGGGGCTGAAGAAATAGCCAAAAAGAATGAGAAACTGGCTAAACTGGGGATGGTGATATTGAGGGAGAGAGAAAAGTTAAGGATGATGACAACAGTTTAATTAGAGGGGAAGGTTTTTTTTGGGGGGGGTTAGTTTTTTTTTTTTTTTTTGCAAGGCAAATGGGGTTAAGTGACTTGCCCAAGACCACACAGCTAGGTAATTATTAAGTGTCTGAGGCTGGATTTTAACTCAGGTCCTCCTGACTCCAGGGTCAGTGCTCTATCCACTAGGCCACCTAGCCACCCCATTGTTTTTCTTTTTTGTTGTTGTTGTTGATAGAAGAAAACCAAGAATGTATGGAAGAGAATGTAATTAATTCTGATTGGGATGTATTGACTTAGAGACTGGAATTAAGTGCCTCTTTCTACTGCTTCTCAACTTTTGTGAACTTAATGAAGTCTTTTCCCCAACTTTCTAGGTCTTAGATTCCTCTGATTTAAAATGAGATTAAATGATTAAATGATGTGTAAGCAGAGCTAGATAGCACAATGGATACAGTGTTGGGCCAGGATTCAAGAAGTTGAATTCATATTCACTCTCAGAAAATTGTGACCCTGAACAAATTAGTTAACCCAGTTTGTTCCATTTTCCTCATCTGTAAAATAAATTGGAGAAGGAAATGACAAATCCCTCCACTATCTTTGCCAAGAAAGCTCTAAATGGGGTCAGAAAGAGTCAGCCATGATTAAAAAAATGACTGGAGACAGCAATGTTCAAGTCAAGACATGAGTCTTTTATTAGATATCCTCAACCATGGTGGTAAATTTGTATTTATACATATATAAAAATGTTTATATATATGTATATATACACACATCTAATTTCCAAGAGTGATCTTAGAGTCTCTAAGAGCAGACAAAGTTTATGGACTGATTGCAGAAAATTCATTCGTTGAGCAAGTATTTCCTACAGAAATTCTTTCATGAAAGACACATAATTCTCCACTGGGGGCTATTTTAAGTTCAAACATTTCTGCTAATCGTTGGGAAGGCTGATTTAATCCCCTTGAAGCATCAGAACCCTCCATGTTGAACATTCTTGTTGAAGACCAATGATCTCATTAGGCAGCATAATCCTTCAATCAGAGATTCACAAGAATATGTGTAACTTTTGATTACTCAGAGCATTAGACTAAGGGGTTTGGGGAATAGAAATCATGATTTTTTTAAAACTACATTAAGTTTCCTTCCAAAGAAATCATTTGTTTCTCTCTTTTTCCAAGAACATTTTCCTCCCTTGATTTTGAGTGAAGCTGTGTTCTTTTACTAATGGCGCAATGACTTATGGAGGTGATGATGAAGGTGATGATTATAGAGATAATGGTCCTAATGATGATATTCATGCAGATGATGTTGATGAGAGTGGTGGGAACCATGCTGACACTGATCACGATGGTGGAGGTGTTGATATTAGTAGATCACATTTCTGCTCACCAGTTACCCTAGAGAATTGGCCTACAGGGATAATTAAATCCAAAAAATGAGGAAAGTTCAAAAGGAAAAATTTCCTTCTGTGTGGTTACACAGACTGTCAGAAGCATAATTTGGAACTAATTTTCTTTTATACTCTCTTACAAGGTCATACTACTAAGTATGTTCAGTCATGAGAGGTCATATGGTCTTATGGTAGATAACTGGGTTTTAGTCCTGCCTCTCTCATATACTGACTAGGTGACCGTTCACAAACCTCTAACCTTCTCAGTAGTCCCATGAAAACCCTCTCAGATTTTGAATTTTAGATGAGCTGCAATCTACATAACTAGAATGTTCATATTGGGAGTTGTCTTTTAACAAAACCAACCAAAGACTTAATAGAAAAATATGCCAAAAAAAGTGCTAAGCAAAAGGAATATCAAATAAGAAACAAAATAGTCCTCATCTCAAGGAACAAAAGAAATTCTTTTCACCAAAGAGCTATATTTGGAGACTGGCATCAGGAAAATCAAGGCAATGACTGGAAGTTGGAAATCAAATCATGCCATTTTTTTCCAAGTAGGTGATGGGCGCTCATAAAGGAGAAAATAAGACTTGGGGGCTTGCACTAAGAAAGCCAGATAAGAAATAATGTGAGAAGTTCTTCAGAAGCGGATTTGTTTAACAATCCAAAAGTCTAATCAACTGCCTTAGGTGTCAGTATGTTCTGCTTCATAAAAGCCTTTAAACATTGGATGAATGATCTCTCTTGGGAGAGGTCTTGTTTAGGTATGATTGGCTAGTATGACCTTTACCTGAGACCCTTTTCCACCTGAAGATTCAATAATTTGGTATCTGGAGTTTAAATTCTCTCTCTCTCTCTCTCTCTCTCTCTCTCTCTCTCTCTCTCTCTCTCTCTCTCTCCCTTAGTAGACCAGTCACTTCTCTCTGGGTCTCAGAATGAGGTATGGACTGGTTTTTCCCTCAGGTAATAAGCCTACCCAATTTCCCCACTAATTATCTAACTACCTTTACTTTCCCACCATAAATTTTGAGGGCAAGACCTGTATCCATCAAAGGATCTTTTTAAGTCGTGTCTACCAGAATACATGATGGACAGACATTCATTATATGAGCCCATGGGGCTTTGTTGGAGAGAAATCGGTATTTCAAGGGGACCATAAAGGACCTGCACTTGAATGTATTAGCCAGGAGAAATCCCTGGGTCAATCTAAGCATACCCACATATCAAAAAATGAATGAGATGGGCTCACAATAGTAGCTGTAACAATGGTCTTAAGGATATAAAGCAAAGAATGAGTTCTGACAGAAGAATGTTATGAAGGCATTTGCTGGTCTCTTTTCAACCTAGGGTGAAACAAAAACACACAGACTTTCTAATTGTGAGATGAACAAAGACACACTGGTCTGTCTTTGATTTTAAAAAAAGGACGTATGTACACACATGTAACCATATACGGGATACACCTATATTTGTGATTGCTGTGTGCTTATAGGCTAATTCACATATACATATGTGCATCTACATGCAAGTTTCTGTTTTTCATAATGTAAAACCTTATGGTGACTGTCCTATTATATAATTCATCTATGCTTATCTAAGCATGTGTATGCATGTGAATGATACATATATGATGAGATAGAAATAGCGATGCACTGACCATATTATGTTGTAACTATACACATATATGCATGTGTTTGTAATATATGTTATGTTTTATATTATGATAGAGTACAACACAATAAAAGCATGAAATATGATCATATATTCTTTATGACATATAATATGATAAACATATATAGCATGTTAGAAATGTTTTATATATGATATTGCATTGAATTATATATTATGTTGTCATGTATATTGTATTGAATTATGTCATGTTGTTTTATATTATATATGATATGATATATTATGTTATATCATTATATGATACTATATATGATATGATATGCTAATATTAGTTATGTCATGTGCAAATATTTATATTCATTCCTAGTACAACCCCCAGCAGTTTCTTTTTCAGCTTGGCCCTTGGCTTCCAAGGTTTGAAGAAACAATGGCCACATTGTTTGCCCTAATCTTTCAGTCCTGGTGGTCAGAAAAGGCACCCAGGAAGAAAAAATTCACTGCTTAGTAGGACAGAATGCCAGTCCTATGCCCCAATTTGCTCACATTAGACATATGTCTAATATTTTATCACAAATGTAATCAATCTAACATGTGTTATTAGATTTATTAGACTACGTTGAATGGTAGATTTATTCAGGAAGTGATGTGAAAAGCAGATGAGGTCAACTGTAAAGGTGAGGTCTGGGAGTTGGGATTGATTGAATTAGATCCCAAAGATACTGGCTAGAATAAGACATCCAGTTTAATCCCTTGAATTTTAATCATAGAATGATGGGCTACTTCAATAGTAATAGTGTTATTGCAGTTAAAAGTATAATGGGGATGGATATAAAATCTTCTAATTGTATTGCAAAACAAAGCCTGAAGACTTTCCCACCTAATTCCAAGTCAATGACATCGCTTAAGTCCCAGCAGTGACTATTCCTGGGATCCTTCTCTGTCATCAGTTCTATCATTCCTATAAACTACAATTACCACAATTGAGCAAGACTTCAACATCAGACAGGCTAGGGGCAGTGAATACATGTTCAATTTTCAATCATTGATGCCTCAGAATTTGGCAAGTGCTACAGAACAGTCTGATTTGTTCCTTTGTAGATTGTCTGGGCTTAATAGAGTGATGGAGAAACCATAATAAAGAAGATGAAGCTTAAAATTGTACCTCCCATTCTTTTTTCTCCCCAAAGAGTCAGTTGTTACACATTTACCAGCATGCCCCAGAGCTATACCCTTCAAAAAGTAGCAAAGGATACCTCTCTATATTAAAAGTCTGGAGTCTATAGAGAGCCCAGAATGGTCAAGTGAAATCTATAGGAAGAGAAGCCATTCTTAGTGCCACACCAAGCAGAGAATCCTCTACTTTAATCACTATAAGGGACGTGTTAATTTAGAGACTTTGAGACTCTAAGAAGAGCAATTATCATGTGACTGTTATATTTTGCATTTTTGATGAGTTTGAAAGAAAATTAAAAAGATCTCAGACAAAATGGATAAAAACCAAACCAAACAAACGACGGGCAAGTTTAGTTGACTTTTAATTTAAGAAAAAGGGGAGGTGGACTTCAGAGAGGTTTCTTTTATAATTATGTAGCAAATATGAAGCCAGTTTTAAAATTATATATTTTATAATAATTTTCATTTTAATATCAAATATAAAGCTAGTTGTAACTAGTTGTACATTACTTTATGATTTCTTCATATATGCATACAAATACAGGTTATATATACATACATGCATGAATGTGTCCATGTGGACACATGCATGTATGTATAGATATGTGCATGTGTGCATTTTATATGTGTGTGTATGCATGTAACTAGCTCACTCTATAAGGAAGAATAATGAACTTGGAACTGGAAAACTTGAGTTCAAATTCCCTCTCAGATACTAGCTGTGTGATCTTGGGCAAGTCATTCCATCTCTTTCAGATTCAAGTTCCTCACTTATAAAATTAGGTACTAATGGTGCCTGATTCATATGATTGTTGTGAGGAACAAATGAGATAACTTTACACATCCTGAAAGTCCTACATAAATGCCTGTATGTCTCTATGGCATTACTATCAAATGATGCAAATATATAATTTGATGTTTCCCTTTGTCATGCTCACTAAGGAAAACAGCCTAGTCTTTTGAAAATGAAAACAACCACTCCCTCTGAGTGGTTGGCTTCGAAATGCAGCATGCAACCACTTTTTTTTTTACTGATTAACAGAGAACAGGAAGACTTTTGTTCCTGAAATCCATCTCTCTTCTAAACTGCCCTGCTATCTCTGTTGAACATAACCCATTATTGCTAGCCATTTATGTTCCTCAGCTTCCATTTTTCACTCTCTCAGCCCCAGATCCTCTCGGCTGCTACATCTCATTAGTTACACCTCCATAGTATTAGTTCAGAAGACATAGCAGCCTCTCCAACTTCTCCTCTATCCCCTTCGCTCCAGTCCCAAGACCACCACTACATTATAATGTATTGCCTAGATTATTTCAACAGGACCCTGATTGGTCTCCTCTTCTACAATCTCTCCCCTTCTCCAATTCATTCTTATAAAGATGCCAAATGAGTCTCCTAATAATGTTTGTCCTTCATTCTTGAAGAAGCCCATGACATCAGAGAGGAGATACCATGACATGCACATGAATTGGGTTTGAGTGGCAGGAGGCTGTGCTAAGTCACTAGCCTCACTTTCTCCTCCAGAACCATCTCAGATCCAGTGACTGGATAGGAATCATGGGGACTGGAGGTGGTCCTGGATGAGAGGCAATCAGGGTTGAGACACTTGCCCAAGGTCACACAGCTAGTAAGTGTCTGAAGCTGAATTTTAACTCCTGCCCCCTGAATCCAAAGCCCAGGGCTCTATCCACTGCAACAGAACTCACCATGTTACACTCCTGTAAAACAATCTAATTCCTTCCAAGACTTTCCATACCTAGTATCTTCACTGGCCCATGTATTGGTATACTTTGCCAAATCTTGATATTTCTGTTGGGTTTACCAAAGTCTTATTTGTCAGTGGGTGCTCCTGCCAACTCCTTCTTCCCTAGAAATAGAGTCCTGATTCTTCCTCCCATAAGCCTCCTCTCTAATCAGGATCCAAGACCCAAATTTGAAAATCTAGATGACTACCAACCAGCAGGTAAGTTTCTTTGCTTAAGTCTGTCTTCTCCCCAAAGGTAAGGACAAAACTTGGGACACGCACGCACTCACATATGCTCACACACTCTCATACACACACACACACACACACACACACACACACACACACACACACACACACACATCAGTGCAGGAATATAAACCACTTTCAGATCAGGAACTATCTTGTGTGTGTCTGTTGTACACTTCACACCTAGCACAGTTTCTAAGAAGTAACTGGTTAATAAATAAATCCTTTGTTGAATCTCCTTGCTTCTAACCTTTTGCTGTCCTTAGTTTATATTTAATTCTGTACATTTTCTTCTTCTCTCATTAAATCCTATGCTCTGTGAGACCATATAGGGACAAATTTCCTATT
Organism: Macrotis lagotis; assembly: GCF_037893015.1. Taxonomy (NCBI): domain Eukaryota; kingdom Metazoa; phylum Chordata; class Mammalia; order Peramelemorphia; family Peramelidae; genus Macrotis; species Macrotis lagotis. Next base: position 7,543,514 of record NC_133658.1, read on the forward strand.
TTTTTATTCCAAACTATTTTCAAACTATTCACTTTTATTCCTATTTTTTTCACTTTTATTCCAAACATAATTTCTTATGTAAAATAATTGTTTAGTGCCCCTTTCTGACTTTGAGTGAATTGCTAAGCCCTTTGAAAGGTGTCATGGGAGAAATAAAAGAATATAGAAGACAGGGCTCCCAGGAGATAGTTAATGAACTGTGACCAGTTAGAAGTAGAGGAAAGGCAGCTTAGAGAAGACAAAAGGACTGGCTGGTAAAAACAGGGCCAGTACTCAAGACCCAAGTCTTTACCTTCCAATGTCATGTCATGTCTTCATTGCTCTCAGCTCCCAGATCTGCTCTTGTTCATTAAGCACAGTGGGGGACACAATGGAATCCATTGCCCCGGTTAGGAGGCTGGCAGTTCATAAATATGTGATTCCCACTCTGGACGGCTCTTATTCCAGACTGAGGTACCCCCCTGACAGGGAGCTCATCTAGTCTCCATCAGTTCACAGCAGGTGATCCTGGAGCATGGGGCGGCCTTGTGATTCTGCAGCATCACCAAAGGATTAGCTGCATTTCTTGATTTTAACCTTGGCCTTGTCTCCAAGTGAATGTGAGATCTAACAAAGTTTCTAAGAACCTGGGGAGCCCAGCATTCTTTTATACTGGCCCAGTAGTCAAAGTCCTGTTTCGTTGCTTGTAGGTTACTCGGTTCTTCCACATCTTCATTTCCCCAACTGTAACCTTGTAGATTTGTAATAGATAACTTCCAAGGTCCCTTTCAATATCCATTTCCTCTTTTTGTTGTTTATGTTTCCTTTCAACATTTTCTGTTCTAGAATTTTTCTTAACTCTGGCATTGTACTCACATAGCATTAAACACTTTTAAAAATAGGAAATATCATTGGGAAATGAGGAAGTTTCAAGTTGCTAAATTTAAATGTCACCCTAAAATAATTCCAAGTTATTATCTTAGTTTAATTGCCTTTGATAGGAATTATTCTCCTGTCTATAAAACTTCATACCCAGTATTGAGTGTAAGTCATTATTTTAAAGAATTCAGTCATTTAAACAATTTTAAACAAACAAAATTAAATGATCTGTCAACTATTACCTGTAAGAATTTGGCCACACAACTTTTACTTCGTGGGATTCTTCAATTTCATTCATTGAGAGAAATCATCAATTATTCCCATTAAATCTCTAGATAAATATAAAGGGAATTGATACAAATGTATAACATCAAACATGATTCTCTACCAGAGAGTGCCCTAAAGATAATGTATTTATAGAAGAAATGAAAATTATCGACAATCATACAAAATATTGCTCCAAATAATCAAAGCGAGAGAGATGAAAAATAAAATAATTCTAAAGATTTATTTCAAATCCTTAAAATTATCAAATAGAATAATGAACAGAAATACTTGTAAGGGAGGTTTTTCATGACTAACTTCAGTTGTAGTCACAGAAGGCCCCAAGATGTAATCATAAAGTGTTAATGAGATATTAAACTTACTGCAGAGATGCAAACACATCTCAGATTAAGTCAAGGGGCGAATAGCAGAATCAGCTAAGCATACAAATTAGCCACACCTATGAGGGCTTTAACTAGGTAAGAACTAGATGGATTTCAGAGTTTGAAAATGGGAGATGTTAAAACATGAAGCAGCTTGTGAAGGAGACTGTGGTGTGGGAGTTGCTCTCTCCTCACTCCTACTGCACAATGGGAATGGAGTTTTGAATGAGAACTATTGGGTCAGTGGGAGATCCGACAAGCAGGAGAGACACAAATGCAAGACAGATACAAGGAGCTAGTCACTTGAGGGAAAAGGCAGTTTGAAGAAATGTGATTCTTGGCAGCAAGGAAGGGAATCAGATTGTAAAGAGGTGTAGACTCTAGGAACAACTGAGCAACCTTCCCAAGCCAAGGGGAACTGTGCAAAGCTTATATAGAGCTACAAAAGACTTCTTGTCTATTCCATATCTGGAATTGGGAGTTGACTTTATTATTCATATATCCTACTTGTGTTTCTCATGATCACCGTCCTCTGTGTTTGAGCTCACTTGACTTGTGAATGGTATAGACATTTGTAGGAAAGTGTGTTTCAGGTTTATAGGTAGAATATTGTAGAGTCACTGTTCTTATCATTTTATGATAGACAATGCAAGAAATATCTTTGGTCAGACCCAATTGAATCTATGGACTGTTAATCAATAACATGAATTGAGGTTCATGACCTATAGTTTTAGAAGTGTCTATTTCACATCATCACTTAGAATCTTGATAATAATTATTTGGGCCCTAGAACCAAGAGTGCAAGTGAAATTTGTGGAAATAACTCATAAGACATATGATATACTTAATACCCTATGATCTATAAGCTGCTATCTTCTAAAATGTCCAACTATCAATTCAATTCACTTCGGATCAATTCTTACGGGTGCTCTTGGCAGTGATATAGAGCTCCTACAGCTGACATCACCAGAAGAGCCTTGTGAAGTTGACCTCTTCTGTCTTTAAATTGACTTGTTCTGAAACAATAGACACACAGTCTTTGCTGACCCTGAGGTGTTTTCAACTCTGCAGGATTTGGCAAAACTTGAATTTTGATGCCTTATTTTTTCTGAGTTTCCTTTCCTCTCTACCCCAGGCTTAGTCACCGTGGTAGGGTGTTAATGGAGAAGGCATGATGAAGTCAAAAAAGCAGTGGGTTTAGAGTCAGAGAATTGTAATTTCATCCTGATTTAAAGATTTACTAGATGTGAGATTGTGGACTGGCAACTAGCCATAACACTTTAAATTATATATATATATATTTATATATGTATTAGCAAAGAAAATTCTGAGAAGATGAAGAAAAAAGGCAGTACATGATGTGCCTCCCATATTCCCCCACAAGCAATTTAAAATAAAACCTCAAAGTGAACTTTGAGAGACAAACATAACAAAGTCAGAGGAAACCAATTGTTTGCTTGAGACCACTTGGGAGGACCTTAGGAAAAATCTGTCCTCCTTGGGTAATGGCCTAGTATGTTTAAAACACAGATATCTCCAGGAAGATACCCCCAAATCAGCAGACAACAAACTCTCAGCTGTCATCTTCAGGAACTTTCACCCCACAGAATGTGTGGGGATTGGATGGTTGATGTGTGTGTGGGGGGGTGTTAATGGTCCTCTGTCACAGATGCTTGATGTTGGGCCCAACTGCACTGACTAGACAATAGTTCCAGAATGCAGAGGATGGAGTACATTCTGGTGAGCAGAAGTGTGGATACCCTGCAGCTTGTGGGTACCCCCAAAAGAATGGAGTCACTGGTTTTGATTCCGAGGAAAGGGGTGAGCTGAAACTTGCAGCAGAGGGAGAGATTATAAGAATTGAGTGTTTGTGGTGATTGTATTACTAGAAGCCCTAGTCATGACTTGAGGTGGAGAGGAGTACCACTGATTAGACCCCCATATAAAGCTCAGAAAACCATAGAACAAAAATTAAGAAGTTTGAGCTATTATCACCCACACCTTAGGACTAGAGCCCTAATAAAACAAAGTTAACAATCAAGAAATTAATAAAAAAAAAAGTGAGTAAGCAAAAGAGAAATAACCCAACCATGGACAGCTACTATGATGATAGAGAATATTTGGTTTCAACTCAGAAGAAGGTAGTAAAGGGCAGCTAGGTGGCACAGTGGATAGAGCACCAGCCCTGGAGTCAGGAGGACTTGAGTTCAAATCTGACCTCAGACACTTAATAATTACCTAGTTGTGTGGCCTTGGGCAAGCCACTTAACCCCATTGCCTTGCAAAAATCTAAAACAAAACAAACAAAAAAAAGAAGGTAGTAAAATTGAAATAGCTACTTCCTCTTCAAAGAAAAATTCAATTGGTCACAAAGCCAAAAAGAGTTTTTGAAAGAACTTAAAAAGGACTTTTAAAATCAAATAAGAAAAGTTAAGGGGAAAAAAAACTAGGGTTAAAATATTAAGGCAAGAAAACCAAGAAAATTATGAAAAAGTCAACAATTGGAAAAAAGAACCAAAAAATATGGAAGAAAGTAACTCCTTTGAAATAAGAATTGGCAAAAAGAAACTAGTGACATCATAAGACATTGAGAAAAAAATAAAACTAAATCAGAATGAAAAAATAGAAGAGAATGTAAAACATTTATTTAGGAAAATTGACCTGGAAGTTTAGAATGAGAGGGTAAAACAGAAATTGAAAAAAATGCAATAATCATCACCTCAAAGAGGTCCCAAGACAAAAACTCACAGGAATATTATTACCAAGTTTTGAAGGTCCCAGACCAAAATGAAAGCACCACAAGCAACTGGGGGAAAAAATTAAATAATGTGGAACTTCAATCAGAATAACACAATATTTAGCAACTTTTACATTAAAAAAATCAAAGTTCAGGTATTGTTATAGTCTGAAAAGCAAAGAGACTGGATTTGCAACCAAGAATGACTTAACTAGCATAGGTGAGTATAATTCTACAAGTGAATAAATGGCTATTTAATGAATTAAAGGACTTTCAGATATTTAAAAGGAAAAGATCAAAATAATGAAAAATATCACCTATGAGATTCAGGAGAAACATGAAGATAAACATCAAAAATCAATGATAAAACCTTGAATAAAGTGAAACTATTTCTTATATAAGAAAATATCCATAATTCTTAAGAATGTTATCATTATTTGGGTGGTTTGAAAGAGCATACTTAAATCAAGGACTTCAAGTTGTAGCAAAGATGATTGAAAGATCCTAAAAAAAGTAAAATTGAGAAAAGACAATAAAAGGAATCAATTCTCTAATACAAATAGAGTGAAAATAGAAGAACTCTTATAGTGGAGGCAGGAGGAGTGAACCTTATTCTCATCAGAAGTGGGTTAAAGAGGTAATAATATACCTCAACAAGGGTAGAAAAGCCATTTTACCTTATAAATAAATAGGACCACAAGAGAATAGTATAAGGGAGAGACTCTTAGATGGATGTGCATATTAATAAATAATAGAGAAGGCTGAAAAAATTAAGGAATAGGAAAGAAAAAGGGAAGGATTAGGGAGACATTCTTATAAGGGTTGGTTGATTAGGAAAGGAGTGGTTAGAAGTCAATTGTTATTGCTTGATTTTATTGTTCATCCTTCCTTCTGGAAGAAGATCAATGACATCACCAGAGTGATGTCTTGACTTGTAAATGAATTGGATTTAAGTGAGGCAGAACTCAAGAGTTATTAAAGTCCAGTGTCAAGACAAGAGTCGAGATGATTGGCAATAGTCTAGGATGCAGTGGTTTCCCTGGTCTTTGTATATTAAGGCCTTTCCCAGTTCTCAGTTTGTCTTAGGTAATACTCATCCAGTGACTAAAGGTTGGTGAAACTTAAGAGAAAAGAAGGTCAAGTTTGCCATCACATTGGTAAGAATCTGGTAGGGGAAGGCCCTCAGAGTTTCTGGCCAGATCACAAAATAATTTCTATTTACACTCTCTCTAAACTATCAAAAGACCAAACAAATAACAAAGGCTTAGGCTAGAGCTTGTTATTGGCCTTTCAATGAAAGTTAAAGTGATTTGGGTTTAAAGGCAGTCAAGTAGCTCTATTTGAATCACAATGGACTTTTTAAAGTGTGTTTTTCCAGGCTATAACTCAGGAAATCAAAGGAAAGTCACACAAGGAAAGGAGTAAATTGTCCCAGGTCTTTGGGAAAAAAAAGAATAGAGAATTTAAAATATTTAAAAAGAGAAAAAAAAAGTCCAGCTTCCAAATGCCAAGATTTCTTACAAATTATGTGACCAAAAGTCATGTTCCCCTGTGCAGAGTATTCCTATGTTAGGGTTTGACACCTCAAGTTTGGAGAGGGGCCACATATGTTATGAAGGAAGAAGAGGGGGAATAATGGCACTATTCTCCAACTCAGATTGACAGTTTGGTCTCTAGAGGGCAACTGCCCAAAAAGGACCAATGACATCACAATACTGATGCCTGGATTTACAAGTGATATGAATTTAAATGAGGCAAATTTGGACAAAATCACCAGCCTCACTCTCTTCTCCAAGGTCATCAGAGACCAGTGGCAAAGTTCAAGTGCCTGGCAATGACCCAGCAGAATTAAATTAGATGTTTGAGGAGGAGTAGGGCAAAAAGAAAGGTAAAAGAAGGCTAAAAACAGTGATAAAAATAGGAAGAAAAGAAATGCACAACTAACAATTATAATTTTGAATGTGAATAGGATAAACTTTCCCTTAAAATAGAAAAAGCAGAATGGATTTTAAATACCAGAATCTGACTATATGCTGTTTAACTAGAAATACATTTAAAAATGAAAGATATACACAGAGTAACATTTGAAACATTTTTGCAAAGTAGACCCACATAAATCATTAGCATTTCTGTATATTACCAACAAAAATCTTGCAAGAAAAGATAGCATGAGATCCTTGATTTAAACTAATCGTAGTGATTAATTTGGAAAAATGTTAAACCCAGTTGTATATGAATGACCTATATCAGACCTATATCACTGTCACGAGGAGGTGGGAGGGAAGAGACAGTGGTAGAAAAAAGTGCAACTCAAAAAGTTTGCAAGAAGATAAATGCCAAAAACAATCTTTGATTGTAATTTGAAAAAAAATTTTAAAAAAGAACTGATTGTAGAGAATATAAAATATTTGTAAATACACTTGCCAAGAGTCAGATTAAAATAATTGAAGAATATTAATTGTCCATGGGTAGGTAGAGCCAATATAATAAAAATGACAGTTCCAAAACTAATTGCTTATTCAATGACATTCAATTAAATGACCCCCCAATCTCATTTTATTGTGCTAGAAAAAATAATAAAAAAATTCATTTGGAAAAGCAAAATGTCAAGAATATCAAAGGAAAAAATGTAAAGGAAGGAGAATTAGTGAAACCAGATCTTAAGCTTAGTAGAAGTTGGCAATTATTGAAACTCTCTAGCTAGGAAATAAAAAGATAGATGAATGGAACAGAGTAGACATTCAATACAGAGGAGTAAATGATGATAGTAATCTTGAATTTGATAAATATAAAGATTTAAGCTTTTTGGGATAAGAATAATTATTTGGTAAAAATTGTTAGGAAAACTGGAAAGCAGTCTGGTAGAAATTGGCCACAGACCAATTTCTTATACCATTTGCCAAGATAAGGTGAAAATGGATTCGTGAGCTACATATAAAGGGAGATTTTCTAAGATATCTGGAATTATGCCCAAAGAATTATTAAATGACTTATACCCTTTGACCAGTAATATCATTACTTGGTCTATTTCCAAAGACAATTATAAAAACAGAAAAGAAACTATATCTTCTAAAATGTTAATAACAGCTTTCTTTTTATTGTCAAAGAACTGAAAATTGCAGAATGACTATCAGTTGGGGACTGACTGAACAAGTTGTGGTCTATGATTGGAACAGAATGTTACTGTACTATAAAAAATTATGAGCTCTGTGATTTTAGGAAAAACCATAGAAATACTTAAATGATATAATGAAGGACAAAATGAGGACTAAGAGACCACTTTGTTGTTCAACAATATTGTTTAAAGAATGACTTTGAGTGAAGAAGTTATTTTGTCTATCATAAATACCAAAATTAACTATAAAGCACATATGAAGGAAGACACTATCTGCTTACAGAAAAAAAGAAGTAATAAATGGAAGTATATATATATAGAATAATTTGGGGAAAAGAGAAGAAAAAAAAGAAAATTTATATTACAAGTTTGTATAGTTGAAAGGAATAGCATGTTATGCCTAATAGATTTTCAGTTTTATGAACAATATCATTTTTATTGTGGTGTTATAAAATACTTCTTTTATTTCATAAATTGAAAATAATTTTTAAAATGCTCTAAATCATTATTGATTTAAGAAATGCAAATTAAGATAACTTTGTTATATCATCTACCATCTCCTAGATTGTTTAAAATTATAAAAAAAAGAGAAAATGATAAATGTTGGAAGGAATCTAGAAAAATTGGGACACTAATACTCTTTTGATGAAACTGTAAATGGATGCAACCATTTTGAAGAGCAATTTGGAATTATGCCCCCAAAACTGTGTTAGCTCTTTGACTCAACAATACCACTATTAAGTCTATTTTCTCATAGCGAGTAAGAAAGGAAAAGAATTTAAGTGTTCTAAATAATTATAGCACCTCTCTTTGGGGTGGCAATGAACTGGAAACTGAGGGGATACCCATCAATTGACAAATGACTACATAAGTTGTAGTGTATGATTGTGATGGAATATTGATTGGTTGGTTGGTTGGTTCTTGTCCTTCAGTATCAAAGAAGACCAAAATGATATCACTGTGTTTGGGACAAATCACAATGTGTATGACTGTGATTGATCAAACCAATATGAGTTGGGAATATTCTACCACAGGTTGGTCACAAATAGTTCATGTGAATACTTGAGGTGATTGCTTTAAATTTGTGAATGTCAGGTTTCCTTTGAGCTGCTTCCATTCTGCCTTCCTTATAGTGTACATCCCCCTCATTGATGAGGGCATGCCATGCTGGGCAGTCCTGTGCCAATGTCTCCCATACCATACAGCCAATTCCAAAATTTTCCAGTGAGACCTTCAGGGTGTATAGGTATCCCTTCTTCTGACCCCTTTGTGAGTGCTTGCCCTGGATAAGCTCTCCATAAAATAGTTTTTTGAGGATATACATCTGGCGTACATCTGGCATTCTAACAATCTGGCCAGCTCATCTTAGTTGCCCTCTCTATAGTAATGTTGGAATGCTAGGCAGTTTAACTCAAGAAAAGGCCTCAGTATCTGTTATTTTCTCCTGCCATGGGAATCTTCAGAATCTTACTAAGACAATTTAAATAGAAGTGATTCATTTTGCTGACATGGCGTTGGTAGACTATCCAGGTTTCAAAGGCATATTATTGTTCTATCAGAAATGACAACTTGGTTGATTTTAGAAAAAATATGGAAAGACTTGTATGAAATAATGAAGAGTGCAATTAGACAGCAACATAAATATGGTTAGAAGAATAATTATGAACAACTAAGTTATTTTGAGTATTGCAAATATTCAAATTTAATAATTCTTTGTGTGACTATTATAAATACCCAAATTAACTACAAATGAAGGGAGATAGTAGGTGCATCAGGATAGAGAAAGAACTCATTAATAGATATTTGTATAGACTGATTTTATATTCATTTCTAGACATTTTATATTCATACACATGTATGTGCATGCATAATAATACATACAAAGCACACATACATTTATGTCTAATGGCAGCCATTGCTAGGGCAAGGGGAGAGTGGGAAAAAAAGGGAAAGAAGAAATAAAAGAAATTTGCATCACAACTTTATTATATATTTAAAAGAAATAGCAAATTGCAAATAATAGATTTGCATTTTTATGTGCAATCATCTACAGCATAAAAATGTTTGTTTTTTCCATAAATTAAAAAGAAAATAAAGAAAAATTTAAAAAATAAACTCAAATTAGCTACAAAGGATTTAAGTAGGAAGATGCCACCTACAGAGAAAGAACTGATAAATGGAAGAATAAAAGTATAGTTTTACATAAATATATGCATAATCTATGTCAAATGGGGGACCTGCTTTAGTGCAGTGCGGGAAGGGAGGAAGGAAAAAATATGAAACAAACAACAGAGAACAAAAGAAAAATATTTCTATTAATCTATTAAATTTTTTTTGATGTTGAAATTGTTGCTCTCATTTCTTTTTTTTGGGGGGGGAGGGTAGGCAGGTCCTAACTTTCTTGTAGAATTATTTCCTTATTCTAGATTCTACTCATAACAATTTATCTCCATTGTATCAGGAAGTTTCATTTGTTTTCATACTTGTTTAATCATTATTTTTTTCTGTTGGATTCTTTGTGAGGTTTTCTTGATGAAGAATTCTTTAATTTTTTTTCTCCAACTACTTTATTTGGTATTTTTTCCTATTTTAGGTGAAAAAAAGTTGAAATTAGATATGACTCTTCATTCATCCTTTATCCTCAAACTTATCCTTTGTGCTAAAACGTCTCCATTCAATCAATCTTCAAATGATACCGTCTCCCATCATTTCACCATTTTTTTTCACTTTTCCTCTGTACAAGTTCTGATCTTTCAATTTTCTTCTCCAATATCACACCCAGAACTAAACAAGATTCCCTAGAGGAGGGAGGACTAATATCTTTCTTCTGGAGTCTTTTCTTCTAATAATGATCCCTAAGATGACTTTAGCTTTGGGAGGCATCTTATCATATTGCCTCCTTGTAGTGAGTTTGCCTTTCCTTCAAAGCCATGCATCTATTTTTCTGAACCACAGTCTGTTTACAGGTCCTTGGCCTCACACCTAACCTTGGAAATGGATATTTCCATTTTTTCATGTGAAACTTTAACTGGTCATCGGAATTCACTAATTCTCTGAGTTGTGGCTGAAACTAGAAAAAAAAGAGATCTTAAAGGCATCCTGAACTATGCCAATGGACTTTTTTTTTGCAAGGCAATGGGGTTAAGTGACTTGTCCAAGGCCACACAGCTAGGTAATTATTAAGTGTCTGAGGCCGAATTTGAACTCAGGTACTCCTGACTCCAGGGCCGGTACTCTATCCATTGTGCCACCTAGCCGCTCAATGAACTTTTAATGAGATTTTCCTACCTTGAGTAAAATCTTCTGCTATTACCTTTATTCACCATTTAATTTCTTCTTCCTTTTCACTTGAAGAAGCATCTTTCATTGCCTCATCAATTTTTCCACATATTTACAGGGACATCACAGAGTTTCAAATTTCTAGGCATATTTCTTCAGTCTCTCATATGCTGCTGTATGAAAACTCAGTGTTGGGTTTAATAGACTGAGACATTTGGTCCCTAACCAAGCCAGCATGGGGTTACTTAGATGAGCTCCAACAAACAATAGCAATTAATTTAGATGCCGTTACTTCCAAATTTGACCTCTAGGGATTCAAGGTTGATCTAGTAAGAATTATAACAGAAAAATATAAATCAGTATTTCCCTAGTAGAACTGAAAGAACTATGGAAAATGGGTGACCTGTGTTCTGAACCTGTCCTATGCCACTAACATCCTATGCATCCTTATATATACAGCATTTCCTATGTTTGGGCCTCTGCTTCTCCTTCTGTCAGTGATCTTTTACTGGTTCATAGGATTTTGTTGATAATTACCACTTGAGAAGGATAAGTATATAGAGAATAAAAATTATTTTAGAATAAGATTTAAGAGATTGGGGTTCTAAACTGAACTCTTAGGTTCACCCTCATGTGACCTTAGATCTGTTCTAGACTGTATTTGGGTCTTATTTACCCTATCGCCAAAGGAAGAAGACTGGATTGGATGCACTCTAATTCTCAGTTGTATGATTCTAGATAATGAGTTTGAAGCTCTTTTGAAAAGTATCAATCCCAAGGCGGTAATTAGGAAGGATTTGTATTTCTAAGATAATGGGGAAGAAGAGATCAAATGCCTGCAACTGGAGTGCAGAAGATCATTGTGTAGCAAACAATAGGTGAAAAGTCTTTTTACTGCAAATTTACTACAAATTTGAGGATTCAAAAAATCAACTGAAAGAGAAGATGAAATTTCAGAATTTTGGAATTTCTTAGGTGAAAGCACAGAGGGAGGGAAAAAAGTTTGGAAAGAGAAGACTCTGGGGGAACTTTTCTTGGTCCTTGGTGAGGTGAGTACAAGGAAGGAAGGAAACACATTGATTAATTGCCTACTATACATCAGACATTATTCTCAGCACTTTACAAGTATTATCTTATTTGCCATTCACAGTAACCCTAAGGACATAGGTGAAATGGTCATCCCCATTTTACAATTAAGGACACTGAGGCAGATAGCTTTTAAGAGTCTTGTCCAGGGTCACAGAACTAGTAAGTCTCTGTGGTAAGATTTGAACTCAGGTCTTCCTGATACCAAACTATAACCTTAATTTCATTCTAAATCTTTTATGTTGAGAGCCCAGTTTGACATCTCCCTTCCACCCTGCTTTTAGCATCCTTTTGCCATCTCTTCTCAGGTACATTTGAGGACAAATCCCCTAGATGGTCAGCTCTGGTTGTCCTCACTCCTCCCTCTAAGACTATATCATATAGGAATTGGGGGATATATTGGGGTGCCTTATGTCTGGGTTGCAGCTCAGACATTTGGATAAGGTCAGAGAGTTCTCAGAACTGAGGGGGAGGACTTTCCTCTCCAGATTACAAGTTCCAGATGGTAAGTTTTCAAACTACTATTATGTACACACACACACACACACACACACACACACACTCACAGCACACAGACATACACACCTACATACCAACATTCCACATACCTATGTACAAATACTCATACCACACACACATACACTCACACCATATATACACATGCACACCCCCACACACATACACAGCTACATACCTACATCCCATGTACCTACTCACAAACACTCACACCATACACACACACACACTGCCAAGCACACTCACAACACATACATAATACACACATACATACCACACACACTCACATGACACACACACTCATACTCACATCACACACACACATGCATACCCACATCCCACACACCTACTTACAAACACTCACACCACATACATCACACAGATACACTCACATATATAGCCACATACCGCCCCCCACACACACTGACATTCATACCACATCCTTATACCCATTCATACACACACACACCTCCCTTTTAGCTATTATTCTTTATTTGAGAGGATGTAATAGAAGGGAAAGCTACTTGAAATCTCAGGGTGATCTTCAGCTCTGGCAAAAGGAGCTTACTTTGGAAAGAAACACTTCCTGAGTGGGAGAAGTTGGGGTCTAGTTGAGAACCTGAGAGAAACCACCATTCATAATTTGTTGGTGGAGATTGGATGAGGAAATGTCAGATAGGAAAGCTTGGAGGATGGATTGTAGATTTGGAGCAGGACAGGACGTCTGTGGTTATTTGATCCCAATGCCTCTTTTAAAAGATGATGTAACTGTGACCCAGAGTGATTTGTCCCTGGTCCCCCACATGACAGAAAAGGAACTGAGCTCAGAACCTTTGACTCTCCATCCAATATGTTTTCCACTTGACCACTCTGAATTGAGGAAATTGTAGAAAAAGCAAGAAAGTCCAAAAGATTATTTAATTAGGTGAGAAGGTCATCTCCTCTATGATATCATAGGCTCCTTTTACTCCAGAAAAATATCTGCTCTATGATTCCTTTATGGTGTTGGTCCTGGGAGCTTCACAGGCTAACAAACCAGTCTGCCAGCAAGTCTGCTTTTATGTTATCTGCCTCCAAATCCTTTCTTCTCCAGTCAGTTCTATAGGTCTGGGGCATGCTCCAAGCTTTCTAACCTCCAGACCTTTGCTCTGATACTTCCACAGTCCAACACATTCTCCCTCTTCTGTTTTGTTTTTGGGTGCTAACAGATAGTTAGTCTAATGGAAATGCTGCTCCCTTTCCTGCTCTAACCTGAAACTCAGTGGCAAAATAGAGTATTGGACCTGGAATCAGGAAGACTCATCTTCCTGAGTTCAAAAGCTAGTCTCAGATACTTATTACATGTGTGACCCTGGGCAAGTCAGTTAACAGTTAGCCTCAATGTCCTCATCTGTAAAAAGAACTAGAGAGTGAAGTTATAAAACTTTCCAGTATCTTTTTCTTTCTTTCTTTTTTTTTTTTTTGCAAGGCCATGGAATTAAGTGACTTGTCCAATGTCACACAGCTAGGCAATTATTAAGTATCTGAGGCCAGATTTGAACTCAGGTCCTTCTGACTCTCGGGCTCTATCCACTGCCCCACCTGGCTGTCCCAATCGAATCTCTTTCTTAATAAAGCCCAGAAATGGAATTGGCTGGGTGGGGCAGTGGCTGGAACTCTGGGGCCTGAAGACAGGAAGACCTGAGTTCAAAGCCAATGTCAAACCCTCACTACTAGCTGTGTGACCTTGGGCGAGTCATTTAACCTCATATCCTTGCCAAAAGAAAAATGAAAAAGGCCCCCATTTTGGGGTCATGATGAGTATAACAGGACTGAAATGTGGACATCATACAATAGTAACCTGATCTCAAATAAGTAATGCCCTCTCTCTGCTGAAAGCCCA